>NC_047673.1:32212341-32812341 GCF_011762505.2 Arvicanthis niloticus
GCAGATCTGTTTCTTATTTGTTGCCCATGTTATTACCTTATGCAACTGAGGAGCCTTTCTTAATGCATCCTAGTGACTATAAAGTACCTTGTAGATGCCAAGTTTGTTTGTTTTCAAACAGCATGGTCTATAGAGTGAGTTCCAGGAAAAGAGAATCCCTGTCTGGAAAAACCAACCAACCAAAAGCAACCTACCAACCCACCAACCAACCAACCACTCATATGCATATGCATGCACATGTACATATATGCATGTATATGTATATAATGCTATAATAAAAAACTGGGCAATTAATACAGAGGAAACCACCTTTCATCCTAGTAAAATGACCAAGGCATAGGAGAGGCTAGGTTAGGTTCATTTCTGCATGATGTCTGATAACCAGAGTGCATGACTGGCTCATTTGATATATCCCATCCCAAGAACAAAACACCACAAACTAAAGAAAAGTGGCTAAGTTACTTTTTTAGAAAATCAGTTTACAAAAGTAGAGAAGCAAATGCAATTTATCTTTTCTCTCCAGAAGAACCATTCTTAAGTTTAAAAAGATCAGCTCCCAATGCTAGAGAAAATCCCACACAGTATATGCTAAGCAAAAAAAAAAAAAAAAAAAAAAAAAAAAAAAAAAAGCACTTAGTATTTTTATAGCCAGTGCAATAGTTAAAATAATTCAGAGAGTAAGGAGTGCAATGGCTCTTATTTCTGAGAGTAACAGTAGCAGGTGTATGACCAACATAGCTGATCCTCCAGCTGTGATTAGTAGTCGATGACTGCAAAGGGTTTACATAGCTCTTAGGACTTCTGTTCTAAGTGCTGGGGGCTAAACCCGGCTAGATGACCCACTCTAAAAATCTGGCTTGCCCTGTGTATAGCATCCATATAACCTGTCTGAAACAAGCCTTCTGGGATCTGTCTGTACCCTCCTGGAGCTTATGTATCAGAAAGTCTGCTGTTTGAAAGAAGTCAGAGACCCAGATAACCCCATCGGTCAGGACACTGTTCTACTACTGACTTAATACCACCCGCCCTGTCATTTGTTTGAAACTAGTTTTTTTTTTTTTTTTTATTTTGTTTTGTGGGTTTTGTCATGGCTCCCCTTACCCCCTGTCCCAACACCAAGGATTTGGGCCTCCCCTCTGATCTGAACTTTTTCCTTTTTATCTTTTTAGGTCATCAGTGCTGTTATTCCTCTCTTGTAGACAAGGAAACTGAAGCACAGAGAGTACATAACTTGTTGGGGCCATAAAACTTTTGCTTATACTGGAAAGCAATGAGTAGTCTCAGTCTGTAGCCTGGAGGAGAGTCCTTGCTACACTGGGAAAGAGGGAAGGGGAAAGGGGAAAGGGGAAAGGGGAAAGGGGAAAGGGGAAAGGGGAAAGGGGAAAGGGGAAAGGGGGAAGGGGGAAGGGAAAAGGGGAAAGGGGAAAGGGGAAAGGTACAGGCAGGGCAGAAAGTAAGTATCTTAAAATATCATCCATTGCATGAGTTAGGCTTGTCTGTTCAGGGCCTGGCATATGATCAATGTATAATGTTTTTAAAAAATAAGTAAATAGATGAAAGCTTTTCTCATATCTCTTAATCTCTCTAATATCTGAGCTTTATATTATTATAATTAGATTCACTTTTTAGGTTTTAGGTTTTCAAAAATTAAGATCATCTTTTGATGGTAGACCATAGTTCCCAGAATAGGAAATACCAGAAAACCCCTTTGGCTTCACTTTTTAAAGCATTGTGCCCAGTCTGTCCAGTGTCACAGAGCTCTTTGTCATTGATAGAATTAATTGGTTTGAATGTTCATTTTTAATAGCTCTTTCTCTCTTGACTTATTGTGCACACGAGGCCCCTGGATACTACTCTTGAGTTTTGCTCAGTGATGGCAGGCACTCCAAAAGTCTACGTTGCCCTGTGTACAGCATCCATATATCCTGTCTGAAACAAGCTTTCTGGGATCTGTCTTTACCCTCCCAGAGCTTATGTATCAGAAAGTCTGCTTTTTGAGAGAAGTCAGAAAACATACTGTTCCATCTCAGTGATGAGAGGCAGACCTCCCATTAAAAGAAAGGCTGAGTAGGTTGGCACATAAAAGGGAATTGCAGCTGGTTAGTTGAGGCCGCTGAAAAAATGATGCAGCCCAAGAACGCTTTCTGGCTGCGGGCCTGCAGCATTTTCAACTGATTGTGAAACGGAGAGATTTTCATCACATCGGAGACTTTGCTTTTTAGTACCGTGTTGTTCTGATAGAGCAAAACCGAGTGAGATTACACAGGTTGGCCCTGCTATCATAGCTTATGCTCATGCACATGATCAGAGCAAGACAGCCTCCTGCTTGATGATACAATGAAAGTAAAAACCGAGAGCGAGGATTTAGAAATATTTCTCTTTTCAAGGATTTTCCCCCTCTTCCTTACCAACCACCTAATTTTCTTTCCTTTTGTGTTATTCTGGACACACTGCAAGTGCTTTGGGCAGATGAAAATTGTAGAAAGTTGTTTATGTCTTGTCTTAATTGTTTGCCCAATGGCTTAACACACTATAGATGAGTTCTTTATGCATCTGGGCAACCTGCTTTTGCTGGTGTCCTCCATGCCATGAATAAGCAACTGAGAACACTTTGATCTTGTCTGCCTACCAACTCCATATTCTTGGCAGCACAAACTTTTTCTGGCTCCAGGCTGAAGGTGACATATGTCACAATTGTTCCCACTTAGTTGGCTTTCCCTAACCAACGGGGACCAGAAGATCATCTTGCCCTTTACTTGGGTAATGGTAAATACTGGCAAGTACTAATAATAGCAGAGCAAGATTTACCACACACCAATGTAATCCAAATGGTACAGAGCCCAACTGAACATATAAAGCCCTCAAGTTTGCAACTACCCGCAATGAAACACTTCCTCTTATAAAGTCTATTTCTTGTTTCTATGAAGGAGCTAAGGTTCTCTCAAAGAGCTGCTCTGCCTGTAGACTTTACTTTCCTCCTGTTCCACTTGTTGCAATGTAAGCTTCAGTTTGTAGGTAGAGTCTGGATTCCCAGCCCTTTGAACAGATACCTTCTTCATTATGTCAGACTTAATTTGCTTCGACTCTGAACATACATTGTAATGATGGTGGAAGGCGTTTGGAGCTATCGTGTGCAGCTGGCTAGACCTCATTAGTTCATACTCTCTTGGATCTCTGGACTTGTCATGGTCCTTTTCCTTTTCCCTCAGACCACTCAGGGACCTGGTTATCTAGTATCCAAAAGGAAATGTCAGCTTGAGGGAGAACTGGGCAGGTATTGGTATCTCATGACTCCAGTATTCATTAATTCTAACAGTCTTCTAGGTTTTGTGTAATTCCATTTCTGTCTGGCATCATATTCTTTCTCCCTGGACATCTTTCCTGAATATTTCTTAAAGCTGTTAATGAATTCTTTCACTTGTAATTTGTCTGATAAAATCTTTATTTCTACTTTATTTTTTGAATTATAAACTTCAAACATATATAATTTCACAGGAAGCAGAATACCGGGTTGACATTTTATTTCCTTCAGCAATTTTAAGATATTAGCCTTTGTTTTCAGTGTTGTGTAATTCCTGAGAAATCTACTGTAAACTTTCTTTGGCCCCTTTTATAATTAATGAAGGATATAAAGAGTCTGTAATTTTATCATGTTGACAAGTCAAAAATTTAGTCTGTCACAGTTTCACACACACACAAAAAAAATTGGCAACAGACAAAGGACTCCAGAGTCAGAAAAAATAACAACCCCTCATGGCCTGGCAAGTGAGAAAGCCTGGCAAATTTACTTCACTCCCTCCTCCTTCTAGCTCTTAGAAGGCTGCTGTCGATGCATCTACATGGATCATGTTGTAGGATGCTGGCCTTAAAGAATTTAGATTTTTATAACGAACAACATGTGTCAGCTCTTGCTGTCAAGACACTGTATCTTACAAGGCAAGCCCACTGTTTGCTCTGAAGAGAATTACTGTTTCTACCACTTGATGTCATTTCATGACAAGCATTTTTGAAAAGATATTGTAAAATGAGGGCAACCAGTGCTTGACTTTGTAGACAGTTCTCTTGACAGGAACATGTTTTGTTTTTTCTTTGTGTGTGTGTGTGTATGTGTGTTTCTTTTTTTTGATTTGGCTACCTTCAGGATTTCCCAATTGAAAAGAAAAACATTATCCTTTAGGTTGGCATACAAAGTTTTGCATTTCATCATGGTATCAGCGTATGTATAATAGGTCATTGGATTCTGTTCCCATCCACAGCTACCCACTCTCTTTCCTCTGTCTCCAGCTATTCCTCTTCTTCTTAGGCCCCTTTGTCCTGCTTTCCCATTACACAACACAACTTTTGTTTTGAGAGTTCAACTGTGCACCACGTAGGTGTGTATGTCTGTTGGAGTGTTTTCTGCTCCACTTGGATTTGAGTTTAGGAGTTTATCACGGTTTTTGTGACATTCTTGGCTATTATTTCTTCAGCCATTTCTTTTGTCTTGTTCTTACATGTGTTGTTCTTCTGATTACACATATGCTGGGCCATGAGGATTTTTATCTCACAGATACTGAATGTAATCTTTCTCTTTGTGTTTTATCCTAAGTGATTTCTTGTGACTGCATTAAGGTCACTGACTCCTTCCTGGATTGTATTGAGTAGGATGAAGCAGCATCTAATGGTTTGGGTTTCATGTGTTGAATGATTGGTCCCTTTGACAGCAAGGTTCAGAGATGTTAGCCAATAAAAGGTCATTGGATCATGAGGACTAAGATTTCATTAATGAGTTAATCTACTAGGGTTGACATCATGATGAGCCACCCAAAGGTGAGGCTTAGCTGCAGAAATAGGTCTCTGAGGGATGTCTTTCAAGGGCATCATTTCCTGGGATCCTTCCTGTGTTTCTGCTTCTCAGCAGCCATAAGCGAGTAGTGTTCACTACCACAAACTCCCATGATAGATTCTGATGTTTGTCTCTTCCAGGCCAAGAAACCAGGAAACCAAGTGACCCATGCACTGACATCTCTGAACTTAGGATCTGAACGCTCCTCCATTAATTTGTTTACTCCAGGTATTTATCTCACAGTGATAAGAAGCTGACTCACAGTTCAGAATATACTCCTGATCTAGATTGTGTTTTGTACCTTTGGGATTTGAACTTGGTTATTTCTTACAGCTTCTATCTCATGCTGAAATTACCCATCTGATCTAGCACGTGGTCTATCTCTTCTGTTAAGGACTTTAACATTTGATTCATAGCAGTTTTAAATTCTCCATTAGATACTTCTGCATCACAGCTCAATCTTGCAGACAGCTTGTCTCATTCTTGGGGGTATGTGTGTGTTTCTTTTTTTCCTTCAGCTTTTTACATGTCTTGTAATTTTTTTTTTTTTTTCTTGAGAATCAGACACTTTGTAGAGGGCAGTAAAGATTGAGCTGGGACTTTTTTTTTTTTTTTTTATGCTTGGGAGTGAGTACTCTTTTCTTTTAGGCCTTTCTGTTCACCTAGTGAGGAGTTGGATTGGGTTTCAAATTGGTAGTTGCTATGGTTACCCTCAGTGCTGACACTCCTTCAACTCCTCTAGCAATAGCTGTGTGTAAGTGTGAGGTTTTCCAGGACTTCCCCTTAAAGTCTGCTCTACCCTCAGCCCTAGCTCTTCTTTTCCTGCCTCTTCTCAATGTCCCTTGTAACTCCTCTAGCAATCTTACCTTGAGGCTTGTTAATTATATCAGAGCCTGTTGATTTGGTGGTGGTATATTTGAGGGAGGCTTGCCTTCTGCTGTCCTGATTAACTCCATGGTAGTAGAATACACAAGGGTGTTTTCATACACGTGTGTGTTGTACTCTGATCATGTTATTCCCACCCTCTCCCATTTATCATCCTCCTCTCTTCCCATTAGTGCCTTTCTGTTTCACTGGGCAGTTTGCTTCTACCGTCATGCCATAGATACATACAGGATTTCATGTACTTCTATAAAATATAAAAATCATTTGTCATGACTTCTTGAGAGAAAGCCTCCGTGTATTCTAGGTTGGCTTCAAACTCATAATCTTTCGACCTCTGCCATTCAAGCTCTAGGTTTCTCAGTGTGGGCCAGAAACCCAGCTCAAGCTTCAGTCTTTGAGAAGTGAGCCCTTCCTAAGTATTACCCCCCATCCTGTCCTGTGTTGTGTTTGATCTCAATATATTTTTCCAGTCTTTTTTTTTTTTTTTTTTTTTTAACGTTCTTTTCTTCTGGATGGAAGGGGACTTCATCAGTACTCTAAGAGTGACATTTTATTTTTTATTGCCTTTTGATACTGCTAGTTCCACAGGGTGATTTGGTAGAGAAGCATCTGGGTGGACTTTTGTGTTCCTCCTGCTGTGGCTGCTGCCATCTTCTTTTAGATCTGAAATGTGAGAATCCCCTATGCCCACTTTGGCATTTTCCTAATGATCATATGGTAGGATGTATGGAAATTATATGCTCCTCATCTTCATCTGCAAAGGTTCTTCAACGTAGTCCCACCAACCATTGCTTGGCTTTTATTAATTGCCATTTTTTTTTAGCTGAATTCTAACTTTTATCTAGATGCACTAGCCCCAGCCAAGCACATGTCTTTGTCTCATTTCTTTTCATAGGCACCTACTCTCGTCTATTCTTTAAAGTCTTGGTTATATCATCACTATTGTGAGAATGTGTTTGATATGTGTGAATGTGAATGCACATGCCATGACATGCATGTGGAGGTCAAAGGACAATTTTGTAGAGTTGCTTCTTGCCTTCCACCTTCATATGGGTTCTGGGAAAGGCATCCATGGCATCAGGCATTTGCAGTAATTGCCTTTACAATGGAGCCATCTCAACAGCAACGTTTTTAATGCTAGTATATATGAGGAAAAGACCTTTTTTTTTTTGGTCAGTCCTTTCTCCAAAGCTGGGGTGTATCTGAATTTTTGGGGGTGATGGTGGTATGCATCTGATTTTTTATGAGTCCAGTAGGATATTACTGATCTTCAGAAAAAAAGCTTCCAAGTATTCCTGAAACATTCTCTATATATGTGTTCATGTATGTACCATGGATGGCTTCTATTCTAGTTCTGTCAAAACCATGCCATTTGTCCTGACTGCAGCTGAAGGTCCACATCACTTGTTTGCCTTCTGAGCTGAGGTATGAAATAGCAGCTGGAGGTTTATGTTTACTTTCCCCTAGGGACTTGGCAGTGGAGGTTTGTGTTGGAATGTTGGGCATTTGTCTTTTGAGTCCCCAAATAACTTCATAGTGCAGCCATCACCAACCTACCTCAGACATGACTAAGAAAGAAATATGTTGCTATTGTTTTAAGCTTTGAAATTGTGGGGGTTAGGTTGTTGTCAAAGGAAAATGAAGTTTATAATAGCAAATATATTGAGGTAGTCTATGAAAGATCTGGGGAAATAAGATTATATATACTTACTTTAGCAGAAGGGACTGACAGAAGTATCTATTTCTAGCTCAATAAAAAAAACAAAATATAAGTTATTTCTAGATAATACAAAATTGTGAGTAGTTGTTAGTTAAAATCTATAAGGTATTCTATGGTTCTAACCGGGACTTTGGATTTTGTCAACAAATCTCAAGGAACCAGAAATGTCTGGTTTTGTTGCTTCAGATTTTCTGTTTCCCTATTGGGTAGACAGTTAGAGGTCATTGTAAAGACCAAACTGAAATTTGCAGCTCCCACCCTCAGAAATGTGTTTATTAAGTCCGCTGTTGTTGTTACAGGGATGGAAATTAATACCTGTTTGCTGAGTGTATTGAAATGACTCGCCCAATCCTGCTTTCCATCCAGAGCTCTTAGTTCTGTTGCAAGTCTAAAGCTTGATAAGATTGAACATGAGAAAGGAGAGGGGAAAAGGTAGCTTCCTTTCCCTGCTGAGTGCTCTTCACAAGCCTACTTTTCAGGCTTCTTATACTATGGAGAAATGGTTGAGAATGTAAATATATTCTTAGTTTTCAAACTGGCACTGCTGTGAAATTTTATATTTTAACGATCTTCTCTGAGAGTCCCCTGAAGGGGTCAGTGCCAATTTTATTAAAGCAACCTCTTTTTGGTACAGGAGATTTAGCTCAAGGGTGGGCGGGTAATGTGCATAAGGTTTGGTTTCCACTCAAGACTCAAACAAAACAAAAACAAAATATAAAAGAACTTTTTCCCCACAAAGGGGATCTTTGTGTGTGCGAGTGTGCATACAAACACACATACACACACACACACACACACACACACACACACACATTGAGACAAGACTTTGTGCAGGCAAGGATAGCCTCAAACTCTGTAGAAGCTTAAGACCACTGTAACCTCCTGATCTTTCTGCCCTCATCTCTCTGGTGTTGGGATTATAAGCATGTCCTTTGCCTTGTACATATTAGCAACTGCTCTACCAACTGAATTATATCTCTACCTCCCTAAGGCATCTTTTGAATTGGTTTTGAATACAGTCAAGCATTGTCAGTGTCTTTTAATAAACTTTCCTCACTAACATGTCTCTATTTTCCTACATTGATGATATAGTAGGAGTTGGGAAACCAGGCTTTGTCAAATGTAGACAAACATCCAGATGTATATGCTACATAATCATGTGAGAAGACAGCTGGGCTGTTGATGAAATTCTTTAGCAATAATGCCTTTTGCTTTACAATGTAAGGTGACAATACTCCAAATACATGTGAGCTCAGGTAGATAAAAGGAAACTTTCTATTAGTGCTTTTGTACTGTCCTCTACAGCGATATTTCTTTTTGACAAACGTTTGGTTAGCATTTGAATGTGTTGAGTTTGTATAATGATACATGGAGAAGTCATTCTTTGTAAAGAGAGCCATGCATTATATTAATATTTGTTCAGAAAGCACATGGACATAAGATGTTACAAAAACATTCTTAGAATTCTCAAGGCAACATGTCTTCATACATACTCATGCATGTGATGTTTGACACCAAGGATGTAATGATAATAATATTTGTTTTCTGATGCAAAAGGCTGGTATTGCTACTTTGGCATTGGCAAGTAAATAAATCAACACTAGCAAATCCAAAAGTCATTCTCCAGGCAGGGATTCTGCTAAACTAATCACCTAAGAGAACAAACAAACACACCACCAAGAGTAATTAGGAAACTGAGAAATTGTCTGGGTCTGCGGGGTTACTTGCAGGAAAGCAGCTAAGGAAGAAACGATTCATGACAGCTCACCCATGATTAAGCTTGGGAGACAGCACAAAGCTCCATCCTTGTGTAATTAGATCAAACAAGGTGCTATTTGTATTCATTTCTGAAAGACAACTAAGTTTATAGTGAAATATCTTTGTAATATATTCTGGGCAATGAGATCCCGAGGATGCTGGATGTCTGCAAGGACCGAACTGTGGTAATATTACATTATAGATCTTAGCAGCGCTTTAAATAGTAATATAAATTCAGAATAGAATGAAATGAGGTAGGTGAGGTAGACAATGACTTATAATATGAATGGGTGGGTAAAATTTAAGATCCCCCCAACAAATCAGAGAAATGTACTGCAGAAGGTGCCAGGACGTAGACTGTTGTAGTGGTTAATCAGCAGCCCCTCACGGCTCTGCCAGAGGTGGTTCTCTCCTCTTTAGTCCTCATGGTTTAATTTATTTAGCTAGTTTTACATTAATGCACTCAACTGTATCTGGTGGTAATATATTCACATTCTCAATGCAACGCATGAATCCTGCAGAATTTTACGAATGCATTGAACATTATGGAGTTGGTTTTCACTCAGATAACAAACAGTCCCTCTTACGACGCAGAGTGAAGGCGATTATCTCTGTTTGCTGTCCTTTTGGGGGAATTTAAAGAGTGGTACAACCAACAATACCATGGAGCTCACTTTATCTGCAAAGCAGTCTCTAGGAGGATTACAACTGTGAGCGGGTACACACAGCCGCATTATATGTTGTAGAGTCTACTGGGCTGGGGTCATGGTCTTGGCTGTTGGGTTAATGCACTGGGCCAAGGTTTGTTTTGGAAGAAAGGGAACAGAACAAGACCTTTTAGCTTCTGCAGCAACAATGGGTATACAGAACAGATGCTTCTGCAGTCTTCTCCATCTTCTGAGCACTTTGTCTGTGGAAAATTTTCCAAAGTATAGGATCTGAAACATCTGAAGTGGAATCAAATTCCTGTTCCTAGCTGTTCCTGTTCAGTCCTTCAATACGTGAAAAACTTGTGTTGTTTCAAGGTAATTGAGCAAAAAGTAATGGACATTTATGGAGAATGTACTGTATGAGGCAGACCAATGTGGATGGCAGAGTAACTGAGGAATTTGGTAGGCTTCTGGATTTGAGTTTAATCTCCGTTGTAAAATACTAATTGAGAAAACACCAACCTGAATACTTTATTCTTGCCACCAAGAATCTGCAAATATACACAACATACTTGATTGACTGTGAGGCATTCCCAGTTGGGTAAATGTGGGTCCTGCCTTTAGGCATGTCCATTCTGAAGAGGAGTGAAAAGTTATCATTTCTCTCAGGTCATGGATACCCTAGTGGCTGTGCAAGAATGAAGCTGGGATGTTTTCCCTTTAGTGTTCTTTACTCTGTCTAAGCAGAGTTATGCTGAAACCTTGACAGAGTTTAGACACTGTTTAAACCTTCAATATTTAAACCTTCACAACTTTGTATCTTGAGCCTGTGTGTATGTGCATGTTGTGTGCATGTTAGACACAAAGTTAAAGAGAGAGAGCAATAGACCATACATGGACAGTTTTTTTCTATATGTGTATTCTGAGACTTGCCTGTAATGCAGACAACTGTATACATTAGAGCTAGCAGGATATATAGAATAATGCTGGGGTACTCAGAGTAGCTCAGGAAATGTGCCTCTCATCTTACAACTGGAATGGATTTGAGTGATGCTGATGACTACCAGTCACTCCTTAGAGTGTGGTTATTACTACTGGAAACTGCTCATAATGATTTAAAAAATTTTTTTTTTTACTGGTTTTGAAAGTTAAGAGGTCTTTCTTTGCAGAGCTGCATTTTATGTGTGCAGACAGTTGACATTGTGTAGGAAAGGTCAGAAATGCAAATCGATTTGTAAATTAATATTTCCACATTGAAATTTATACTTAAAGTACACACTTAAAGCAAAATTGACTTAGAAACAGATTTATAAACAATAGAATACCCAATGGTGGTAAGGGCTTGTGTAAAGTTGCTGGCCTGTCCTAAGCGGGGATTGCTCTTCTGGCATCTCGATGTCTAATATTATGAGTGAACATAAGTAAATATTTTGTGCATTGATAATTTTTTTTTGTTAAATATCTAAGACCTATTGAAAAAGAATAAATATAACATTTAAAATCTCCTCTTTATTTTAATATGATTTAGTTGGAAAAAGCATAAATTGCGAATTGGATTATCCAAAATGCCTCAAGGGTTATGCAAGCACACATGGCGTGGACCTAGTATTGTATACAAAGAAGTACACGTGCAATAAAGCACCCTGGCTGCAGAGACTAACAAGTAGTCAGAGCTTCTCAAAAGTCTACCCAGAAACAGTGCTTTAGGAAGCATCCAGCAGAGGGCAGTAGAATCCCACTTTAGTGAATTCTGAAGGTTGCCTTTCACAGGAGGGCAGTTTGCTTGGTGTTCTGAAACTTTCAGGCCTGACACATAATTGTGGACATTAAACATTCTGAAGAGGGACATAAAATGTGTTGCAAGGTCAATGGAATCCTTTGTCAGGACTTCTCTGAAGATCTGACCCTTTGTCACAGCAGTGCAAAACGCTAAAAATGTCTGTCATTCACTGACTTATGTTATCTTGGGGGGTGGTACTGGAGGACTCCCATTGGCCAAATGTTTTTGTATATGTATTTTTTATTGTTGTTTAAATATAATGGTAATCTGGTGACTGCATCGGGATACAATGTTTCCTGGTTGTCAATAAATGGCAACAGAGCTGTATCCCAAGCCCACCGTTATTAAATTTTGTCCCAACATCATTTGACACTTCACATTCTCTTGAACAACATAGTACCAGTCCGTAACAAGATGGAGGAAGATTTGTATTTCTTCTCCTCTGTCTGCCATTTTCCCTCCTCTCTCCAGATTTTGTTGGGAGCTGCTGGCAGTTTGACTTGAGTGGGAAATGCAGACAGTCTAGTAAGAGAAAGGAATTCTCACAAGGCACAATGGAAAATAGAGGACCACGGTGAGAGTCATTGTTGAACCCTGCCTGTGGCCTGGGTGACCCTCCTTGATCTGTGAATGGAAAGGCTGTGTTACTCATTGAAGAGGTTTCTGGTGAGTGCAGGGGTCATAACAACGTCATTACCTACTCAGCTGAAATAAAACTTTATAGACTGAAGTATTTGTGGTCATCTCAGGGGTTTGGTTTTCAGGAAAACCCACGAACCATGTTGGGCACTAACGGCAGGGTATGGAGAGGCACATTCTAGTGGCTCCCTCTGTAGCTCCCTTTTGCTTGTTGCCCTGTTAAAGCTGATCAGTGGGCACTGCATTGTATCTCTCCCTTGCCTTACAAGCAAAAGGAAAAAAAAATGCCATAAATGACAAACTATATATTACTTGGTTAGAAATTCCTATAACAACATGCTGAGGATTATATCCAGAGGCTCCAGTACCGCAGGAAACCCTTGAAGGACAAAGTCAAGGATTTCATCACCCTGGAAGAATTCCTAGAATAGAAGTTCTTTAAAAATCAGTTTGTTTTGTTCACCTTGGGAAGAAAATGCCAGTGCCTTAGACCATAGCAGGTCCTCTGTTCACTGTTGTTAAATGAGAAAAAGAAGCAGATTACTTAAAAAAATATATATACTAAATCAAAAGAGTCTGTTTTTATTAGAGACATAATCCTTGTTTTAATGCTGAAGATTTAAAGCTGAAATCTCTCTCACTAATCTTATTTAGCTTACCATTACTTTTTTAGGCTTTAAGAAAGGATGGCAATCTGTCAGTTGAACATAAATGAACATTTATACTATAATTTAGATAAAACACTTCCTTATCAGTGGGTAGCGCACCCACCATGATACCTAACCTACAGTGAGGTAAGCTTGCCCTTCATGAACACAATATAATCCAGAAACCCACATGAAAGTACCAAGAATAGCACAGGGCAGGGTATCAGTCAGCACTGTATGTCTTCATTGCAGATTATGAGCTATAAATCAAGGGAAGAAAAAGATGAGTGGAGATAGTCCTGGTTTAGGAAAACATCCTGGATGAGGTGAAACCAGAGTGAGAAATTCAAAGTGGACGCCTTGGGATAGAGAATGAGGCAAAGGGTATTTAAAGCACTAAACTCAACTTGGAACCTATGCCAGGCTCACCTCTGTTATTTTTAAAGCAACTTTTATATTCTGGGAACTATTTGCTTTCACGATCCATCATGGCTATTAAAGGTATAGCTATTGAGGGATGGGATCTTGCCTTAAGTGTTCAGGAGGTCTCCACTTTGTCTGATAGCAGTGGGTTAATGCTTGACTAACGGAGCCGTATCTGAAGGTGGGATACGAGGGGGCATATGTGATCAGGTGCAAGGTGAAGATACAGTCTAACGGCAGTCTCGCTGACTGCAGCAAAGAGTTTGAGTTAAGGATAGATGCAAGGGATTTGATGGATATTCTCATGAAGGTAATAAGGAGGAATTTAGATGAGATATGATGGCAATTGGCAACTATTTAAGAAGGAGTGTTACATAAAGACAGAGTTATAGGAAATTATTCTGGCTGTGATACATGGAATGAGCTTCAGAAAGTGGAAGAAATTATCAGCCAATTTGATGGCTGATACATTGGATGATATAAATGCCTCTCAATCAGCTATTCTTTTTATTCAGCTTAAAATGATGATGATCCATGAATAAGTTATTGGTCAACATAGTTTCATAGAGATTTCCTTTTCTATAAAAGGAAGAAAAAAATCTCTAAGTACAGTGTAGCACAATGAGACCAGAAGGAAACAAAGTTTAGTTTTTTAGAACATGTGAGGCAGATTCTTACTATTGTACCCATCAAACTTCCAGTAATAACTAGGGGAAATGATATGTTAGCCATTAATAACTAACCAGCATAATTAACTAACCAGAAAACTTGTGTGGAATATGGGACACTTCCATTTGGACCCAGATGAGCGTGACTATACCAGAGTGATGTTCAAGTTTGTGGAGCAGGGCATCCTACAGCAGCTCCTGGATAGGCATCACTTCACTGGGAGGAGGGGCAAGCAGGCAGCATCAGACAATAGCATTACCAAATTAACTGGCAAGTGCACATGGTGTTGCTCAGAGTGAGCAGAGTTAGAGTGACTGGAATTTAGGCACCAAAACAAGCCTCTAGCTGAGCTATAGTTGAAGTCAGCAGCCTCTGACTTTATGGAAAGATGTGTTGGTTGGCAAGAGCTTTCCTTAGCCCTTTCACCTCATACATGAATATGGAAGACAATTGTCATCCAAGGTATGCTTGAAGCCCATCCATTCTTTAAAGTTTGTGCCAATATTGTATTCTTCCTGCAGTTTTCTCTGTTTCCCACCTACCTCTTCTCTGTATTGTTGAAGATTTCAGTATGTGTTTTATTCTTCTGAAACTTACTTTAAGCATGCCACATCTAGAGTTGGTGTTATTTTAATTAATATTTTAGTTAGCATATTAAATAATGTGCTTCATAGTGGCATCTCACACATGTACAACCACACTCATCACCCTTTCTACCCTTCTCAGGACACGTTTTGCTGCCACTGGTCTCCATCGGGCACCCAAATGGTTCCTGTTAAGTTTGACTGATTATCTATCTGTCTGTCTGTCTGTCTGTCTGTCTGTCTGTCTATCTATCTATCTATCTATCTATCTATCTATCTATCTATCTGTCTGTCTATCTATCATCTATCTGTATCTATACCTATGTTTGTATCTTCCTGTCTGTCTGTCTGTCTATCTATCTATCTATCTATCTATCATCTGTCTGTATCTATACCTATCTATCTTCCTATCTTCCTGTCTGTCTATCTATCTATCTATCTATCTATCTATCTATCTATCTATCTATCTATCATCTGTCTGTATCTATATCTATCTATCTTCCTATCTTCCTGTCTATCTATCTATCTTCCTATCTATCTATCTATCTATCTATCTATCATCTGTCTGTATCTATATCTATCTATCTTCCTATCTTCCTATCTATCTATCTTCCTATCTATCTATCTATCTATCTATCTATCTATCTATTATCTATTATCTATCTATCTATCTATCTATCTATATCTATCTATATCTATCTATCTATTATCTATCTATATCTATCTACTGTTGTATTTTGAGATTTGTACTTTATATAGGTATGCTAGAACTTAAGTATTTTTTTTTCTAATTTTCCATTTTCCTTCACTTCCTGGGGAGTACTTGAACTAAAAAATATTCTGAGTTGTCTGTAGTATTATGTAACATATATTTTCATTGGTTGCCTGAGTACCATATTACCTATACATCTTACACAATCCAGGACGCTGCAGCTTTTCTGGTATTTTCATTACTTTTTCACATGAAGTAGTAGGTTTAATTATGGCATTTTTTATAATACTTTGTTCTTATTGGTCTACTTCCCCGGTTGTATTTCTAGTTTTCCTGTACCTGTCTTTGTCAGTCCCCCTGTTCCTCTCAATCATCCCCTTCACGTCAAACAGTCTGTAGCACTCCAGTAGTCTCATTTCCTTTTGTTGTAATCCCTTTCTGGTTTTAGACCTACCCACACACACACACACACACACACACACACACACACACACACACACACACACACACACACACCACATGCATACACATGCACATATACATTAAAATTAAGGTGTGGTATTTGTCTTTCTGGGTCTTGCTCATTTTGATTAACATAATGATTTCCAGGTCCATCCACTTTCCTGCAAACACCATGACTTCACTCTTCCTTTCAGCTGAAGAGAATTCTATTGTCCCTGCACACCACCTTTCATTGACCATTCATTTATTGGTGGGTATCTAGGCTGGTGTGAATAGTACAGCAATAAACAGGGATGTACAAGGATTTCTCTTGTAGGACTTAGAGTCTTTTGGCTGTACCTCAGAGTGGGCTGTTGGGCTACATGGTAGTTCAACGTTTAGTTTTTTAGATGCTTCAGTATGCAACTGTTTATGGTCTAAAAAGTAATAAATAAGGGTTTGTTCTCTCCCACATCCATTCTAAGTGGTAAGGTGGAATATCAAAATAGGTCTAATGTTCATGTCCCCAATGGCTAAGGATATTGAATACCTTAACATATTTATTGTCTGTTTGTGCCTTTTCTTCTTCTGAACTGCTTATTCAGATTCTTATTCCATTTATTGACTGGAAGGTTGGGAATTTTAGTGTATAATATTTGCAGTTCTTTGCACATTCTAGATATTAACTCCTGATCTGATGTATACTTGAGAGAAAATTTTCTCTGATAGTTTCTTTTGATGTGCAGAAGCTTTTTAATTTTATGTAATCCTATTTGTCAATAATGAAGTTATTTTTGAACAACTTGAAGTTATTTTGTATGTTATCTGAGTCTTTTCCAGAAAGACCTGCTTATGGCTATATATTAAAGTATTTTTCTCTAGCAGTTCCAAGAGTTCAGGACTTATATTCTGGTTTTTGGTTTATTTTAAATTAATTTTTATACAGCCACAGCTATAGGTATAATTTTATTTTTCTGCATGTGGGTATCTAGTTTTCCCAGCATCGTACTTGAAAGAAATGCTTTTCTCCAGTGTGTGCGTGGGTATGTGTGCATGCACACGCACACATGCAAGCTCGTGTGTGTGTGTGCACACATACACACACCCACATCCACACACGTGTGTGTGTTTGCATCTATAACTGTTTTAATAACATTGTAATTTATCTGTTTTTGTATATGCATACATATATGCATATACCATGTTTTACATGTGGAGGTCAGATTAAAATCTGTGTGATTCAGTTCTCTTGTTCTTCCATGTGGGTCCCAAGGATTAAACTCAGGTTGCTAGGCTTGATGACAAGAGCCTTTACCAACTGAGCCCTTTTACCATCCCCCCAGTATATACTTTAATATGTTTGTCATAAATCCATCAGCTGGAGCTATATGAGTTTATTTCTGTGTCTTCTATGCTATGTTAGTTTTTGTGCAGTAAAATGCTGTCTTCTCCAATATGGTTCTAGAGAATAATTTGAGGCTAAGCATTATGGTGCCTTCAGAATTGTTCTTTTTGTTTAGGAATGCTGTGGATATTCAAGACTGTGTTAATTCTCTCATTGCTTTGGCAAAATACTCGACAA
Source organism: Arvicanthis niloticus (assembly GCF_011762505.2). Taxonomy (NCBI): domain Eukaryota; kingdom Metazoa; phylum Chordata; class Mammalia; order Rodentia; family Muridae; genus Arvicanthis; species Arvicanthis niloticus. The sequence goes on from NC_047673.1 coordinate 32,229,657, forward strand.
GAGCAATGGAAGGGATAAAAGGTTCATTGCAGCACACCGTTTGTGAGTGCACAAACCATCACAGCAGGGACAGCATGAAGCAGGAGCAGGTGACAGCTAGTCTTCTTGCCTCTGTATTCAGAAATCTACTCATCTTTCTTTCCTCCTTTTATTCAGTCAGGCACTTAGGCCCATGTAATGATGCCACCCACATTGAAAGTAGGCGTTCCCATCTCAATTAATCTAATCTAGAAATTCCTCACAGAGGAGCCCAGGGGCTTGTTTCTATTGTATCCATAATTTCCATCTAGTTGATAAGCAGGACTAACTACCATAGCTCTACAACTTGTCAACTTGACACCTAAACACATCAATCACTTTTAAATATGATCTTCCAATCCTTGTACCCATAAGCTTGTGGCAATTCAGAAGTGCAAAACGGATCAAGTCTCATAGTTCTTAATGATTTTAACTGTTCAAAAGTCCAAAGTCCATGACTCATATGAGACCTATTTATTTTAGTTAAACTTGTTTTTAGGAATCTTTTAAATAAATTAATTAATTTATATCCCAAATACTGCCCCTCCCTATCTCCCTCTCAGAGTTCCTCCCATTCCTCTTCTCTTAGAGGGTGGGACCCCCTAAGTATTCCCCCACCCTGGCACATCATATCTTATTTTATATATTTCTCTCATATATTAAATCCTGACTGTATTAGCTTCCTCTTGCTCCTCTCCTTCCAGTTTACTTCCACCAACCCCATTCATTCCTCTTCCACTTCCCTTCAGAAAACATTAGGAATATCAACCAAACATGGTAAATAAAGTTACAATAAGATTGGGCACCTCTCCTTGTATTATTTCTGGACAAGGTATTCCAGTGGGAGGAAAAATGTCCCAAAAGCAGGTAAAAGAGTCAGAGATAGCCCTTGCTCCCACTGTTAGGAGTCCCACAAGAAGAGCAAGCTATATAACCATAGCAGATGTGCAGAGGGCCTAGAGAGACTGTTCAGGCTCCCTGATTGTTGGTTCAGTCTCATTGAGCCCCTATGAACCTACATTAGTTGCTTCTGTGGGTTTTCTTGTGGTATCCTTGTTCATCTAATTCCTATCATTCTTCCTCTTCTTTTGCAAAGTTCTCCAAGCTCTGCCTAGTGTTTGGCTGTGGGTCTCTGCATCTGATTCCTTTAGTTGCTTGATGAAGTCTCGCTGATGATGCTTATGCTAGGTTCCTGCCTACAAGTATAGCAGAATATCATTAGGAATCATTTTATTGACATTTTTTTTCTTGTCTTAGGTCTCTGAGGTATACAATCTCAGGGTTGTAACCCTCAAGGCAGTGTCAGGAATGGGCTTCTTTCTTGTGGCATGGGTCTCAAGCTGGACCAGTCACTGGTTAGCCACTGCCATGACTTCTATATCATCTTTATCTCAGCACATCTTGAGGATAATTATAGGTCAAAGGTTTTGTGGCTGGGTTAATATCTCAGACCCTCCATTGGAAGTCTTGTAAGACAATGTCCTAACTGTGCAAATGTGTATGTATATGATGTATGTGTATATGACATATATGTATATGTGTTCCATATTACATATAGATATAATAAATATATATTATACAAATATAATGATACAATAAATTAAATACATATATATGTAATTGAAAAATACTTCCAAAGGAGAATAATATAGAATGCAAATTTCCTATTCCAAAAGGGAAGAATTGAGACATATTAAAAAACAGCCAATCACTGCAAGACTAAAACTCAGTAGGGAAAGTACGAAATTCTTCATCTTCACATCTAGGATCTAGGGATCATAGTGGAATTATCTGGGTTCCAAAAGGTTTGGATAGGCACCTCATCCTAGCTCTTTATCACACATGGTCTCTTTTCACTTCTTGCATGAAGCTTTCTTCAGCAGACATCCTATTGTCCTTTCAGCTCCAACATCCAGGAGTCTCCATTGTACCTTAGGTCTCTCCTTTATAGCTTTGTGCAGTGGCATCTCAGGACCTCCTTGCAGGAAGGTTGACCCTGCCATACATTACCTGCTTCCAAAGCTCTCTGAAACCATAGTCTAGGATTCTATGCCTCTCTCAGTCCTGCATCATTCTTATCCACAGAACTGCTGCCACATGGCTGATGTTGCCTGGTTTTGCTGCTAGCTTGAGATGGCTCCTGGCTCTCTTGAACCACATTTACATCATTTTGAGCTTGCTTACCTTCAATAAGCCCCCATACCTAACTCATATGTAATCACAATCACCAATTGATAATCACTTGCAAATGAAAATTTAGTTTTCTTGAAGGGAACCAAACTGGGGAAACAGACTTCTATTTATTTATTTATTTATTTATTTATTTATTTATTTATTTATTTATTGGATATTTTATTTATTTATATTTCAAATGTTATCCCCTTTTCCAGTTTCCCTGAAACAGATTACCTTTCAGGGTTGGCTGCATGCCCAGACATAAGTAGATGGTCAACAGAAAATGAATGTAAAGGTACCTTTGGGGGTTTCTTGTCACATAATGTTGTGGGTGTCCTTAAAAAACATTTAAAAGCATTATTCTCTATCTATCATCATTCTACTATCTATCTTCTATCTATCTATCTATCTATCTATCTATCTATCTATCTATCTATTTATCTATCTCTAGCTATTCTTCTCTCTAATAACTTCTATCTCTCTATCTTTCCCTTCAGGTCCTTTGCATACACGTGCGCGCGCGCGCGCACACACACACACACACACACACACACACACAAACACACTTTTTTTTAGTTTTGTATTTTTATGGGATTCTTAAATATGCAACTAAGTGGGCCTCCAAACCTATATCTATTTTTGTGCCTTTTCTTGTTGTTTTGCCTATTTTGTTCTATTCCAATGTGCTAGTTTTGTTTTATCTTACAATTTATTTTATATTATTATCCCTTAGAAGCTTGTCTGTTTTCAAATGAGACTCAGAAAGGGTAAGGATTGGTGTGGAGGTGGAAGTGGGGAAAAACTGGGAAGGGTAGAGGAAGGCAAAATCATAATTAGGATATATTATATAAGGGGAAAGAGGTACATTTTTAATAAAAGAAAAACCCATTAAATTCACCTAGAAATAAAATGAAAGTACTCTGCTTGGCTGTTAAATTGGTAAATATTGGAGTTATGGTAGTTAAAATTTTCTAGCTAATGGTTTTCCAGAGACAGAGAACCTTACCAGCAACATTCTCAAAGGAAGCTATCTTTTTTTTCAAATTTATTTGCATTTATCAGCTAAAACTTTCAGTGGGCGGGGCCTTGGCAAGTTCCTGCTTTTGTCATGCAAGAATATCAGGTTGCTCTTCCGTGGTGCTAATCTCTTTTAACAATTACAGACACTTTCAAATCTGTCTTGTCTGTAAGTCAAACACCATCTTCCCTCACCAAACTGTGTTTTTCATATCTTTCTGCTCAGTGTTTCCATCCTTATTCTAAACTCCATCAAGCTGACAATCAAGATTAACTATCTCCAGGGTCTTTTAGGATTGTGTTTTCTAGTTCTGTGGTGAAAGCATTAGAATGTTGTTGGGGATAAAGCATGTCACATGTTAGCAGATAGTTAATGTATTTCTTTCCTCCTATTGACTAAGTTTCTTGAGGAAAGAAACCATAGTTCATATTATATTTGCATTTTTAGGGCAGGGATTCTGGGAAGAGCTATAAGTTCACCATTTAAAGACAATATCATATGGTAGTAGAGCAAAAACCTTAGGATTAGACAGGCAGACAGTTGTTATATTGGCCCAGGCAATATAACAACTTGTGAGAATTTAGACAAATTACTTAAAATTCCCAACCCTTCATTAATTCATTAACTAATTTTGCTTTTATTAAATTTTTTTCATAAACTATATTTTGACTATATCATTTAGTCTGTGACAGCACACACAAGACCTATACAAGTTCAAACCAGACACAATCTCAGCACCGAGACTGGGAAGTGGATGAAAGTCATAAATGAAAAGTCAACCTGCTAACAAGCTGATGGTGGGGACGGAAGGCTTTCCATGTATGCATATTGGTGGCAATTGTCTCCTGACTTCCTGTCTGCCTGATGGGGTATCTGCCATCGGATGACTCAATCCAGGTTGGTCGCTTCTACCACCTTAGCACATATTTCTTGTTTCTCTTGTCAGTATTTCTTGTTTCTCTTAATAGCATATCAATGGCAAGCTTACCTCTCTGATCTTAATGACATTGAATATGTTCATATTTGTAACACACATGTGAAGACTTCAGCCCTGGGCTTCTATGTAACCTCGTGTCTCTGGATTTCATCACTTTTATACACCAGGGTGTACACCCACTTGTAATCATCATTCCCATCCAGGAAATTCCCTGGAAGAGTGAACACTTGTTTGTCTTTACAGCACAGAGAACAATTTAGGAGAAGACACACCATAATTATTTGTCGAAAGAAAGAAGAAAAGAAGAGTCTAGCAGAGCTCCCGGAACACAGCCATTCTTTTCTGTCATGCTCTTGTATCTTTCAAATCATCTTTCTTTTTTCAGTACCTTCCCTTTTATTATTCTGGTTGCTATAGTTTTTGGTTGTAAGTGCTGTTATTATTGCTACCATCATATCATCATCATCATTATCATCATCATCTGCAGCAGCAACAATACTATAATTATAATCATCACCTAATATCACCTCTATAACAATAGGATACTGTTAGCAACAGTTAGGACCTGAATGGAATGACAGCAGAAAAGGCTGCAGGGACATTGGCAGCAATTCAGAGAGAGGAGTAGTAGATGCTCTGTTCTTCTCAGAGGGATCTACCCAGGGCATCAGTCTGTCTGTTTCTAATGGAAATAGAAATGCCAAAGCCAGATCAAATGTGTTCTATTTGTAGTATCCACAAGACCAGCAAATTTGATGAGTTACTACCTCTTTGAAGTTTGGTTCTTACTTTTCCTTCATTTACAAACATTGAAAAGTATTCATTTAAAAATGATAACTGTTATTATAAAAAACTTGCAAATAGAAAGAACTATAGTTATTTTTAATAAAAACACAACTTATTTTTAAGTTTTATAAAATTGTATCTCTTCCGGTCATCATTTTATCTATATGAGACAAGATCTCTCATGCTCACTACCTTTCAAAGGTTATAGAGATTAAACAAAGAAAATTTAGACAACATTCTGAAAGTCACGTCTAGCTAGTCACTTAGGGCCCAGGGACAAGAATTTGTGTTCTTGGGATTCCAGGTTAGCGGCTTTTCCACTGTTAATTTTCACAGTGGACACTTGCTGGCTGAAAAGAAGAAGTGAGTGTAGAAGGAAGGACAGTGTGGTCACCTGTGGGTGTGAGAACGTGTGTGTGCTGAGGTTCGAAGTGGACAGAGGCTGTCATTGCTCGTTACTTATATGGTTTTTCTTTCTTCATATTCACCTCCTTTACGGTTCTGTTATCCACTTATCTCTACTCTTGAATAACATTTTCTTGACTCTGCCAAACTTGCACACATTCATCATCACCATTTATTTTCCTATTCTCTTTTCTGGGCCTCACTCTGAAGGTTCAATAAACACCTAAAAATATAAAATGCTGAATTTGAAGGGACAATAAAATATGTAATTTTGATTAATTTACACTATAGCTAGTTTTATATGGGCTATTTGATGTCCAGTGAGCCTTGAGAAGTCTTAAGGTTTTCCTTCTGAAATGGCAATACTATATTTTTTTGAGTAAAACTAACTCTTGAAGGCGATTTTTTTTTCCTCAAGAACTTTGTTTCTTGTCTTACAGAAGATACACATGCTGATCTTTTCAGCTGTAGAAATTTCAGAAGTGAGCTCTGAAAACTGTAGAGCAGGGAATACCTGTAGTCTGCACAACATCTCGTCTTGAGCAGTGGCAGCCACAGGAACAAAAGCTTGAGCACAGACTAATAGACTGGATTCAAGATGGAGTCTGAGTTTTAGTTGAGTTTGCCTGGGATGGATGAGACAGTTGGATGGAGCAGGGATCATAGGCATGTGAAGTTGGTTGATCACATAGGCAAAGATCAAGGCTGGTGCACCTGTGGAGCAGGCTCCAGGAGGTAAGGGTCAGTGAGGATAAGGATTATTTATCTGTTGACATGATTGAGCCAGAGTCTGAGACAAATCACAGTCTACTGCTGTGGACATTCTGAAGAAGCCCCCTACCCGACACCTGTGATTAAAATGAAAACATTCTTATAAAATTCCTGTTGTTTTCAAAGAAACCAAAATTCTCACTTACACATCCTGATTGTGTGTCCCTGGACATGCTATTTTATTACTTTCTTAGTTTTGTTAACTGGTATATTGTATGAGTAAGCACGCGCTAGTGTGAGCTACTTTTGTATTTGCCGTGGTTGTACGTTTGTGTCTAGGATGGCTTAAGTCTGGAAGCATTTGTGGGCTGTCTCCACGCATGGAAGATGCTGAGGAAGTGGTGCTTTTAAGATGCATGGATCATTAGATTAATGACCTAAGTTGTGTTAGACTCGAACCACCTATTTTCTCCTTTGGTACTTTTCTGTATTACAGATGAGGCAAAGTCCCAGTCTACACTTCTTGGATATCCTTCTCCTTGAGGCTGTGGACTCAAATTTGCCAGATTGATTATATTCTTCTATCCAATGCATGGGAATCAGAAGAAGATGGTCTCTGCGGATATTCCAGTGGTGGAAGATAACATTTCCTTATAGCCGAGTCCCAGAGCCTTGGTGCCACTTTTAGTGGGAATTAATGGAAGTTCTTTTCTGACTTCACCTTTCTGCTCTATGAGGTGTCCAGTTCCTTAGGGGAGTTCCACATAATGTGATACGATATTATATAACACTGCATTTCACATATCACATTCCTTTGTGTTGTATTTTTCTGCTTTCTACAACTAAACTTGGAAAGTTTTACAGATGATCATTTTAAGCCTAAAGAAAGATAAAGGGAAAGACAATCTTATCCAATTTCACAAGGATAAAAGAGCACAGCTATTAATTGTCCTATCTCACGTGATTCTCTAGTTGAAAGTACTTTCCTAGGATTGCTCACTTGTCAGGTCAGGCTGGGAACTTTCTTAGCTGTTATAAGGTAGTTAAAGCTTTTCCTTCTTCTGGTTGGCAATAGGCAGGGGTTCTGGCTATCAATAGTGGCACTGGCAAGACTGTGATTTTATCATAATACATGGGTATTATATAGTAAGTCACTTCAATGATGGGCGATTAAAGGTCCAGTAGTTCTGAGGATACAGTATCTGCTATTCTGCCTGATAATCTATGGTTACTATATCCAATACTTTAGATTAATTTGTAGTGTGGCAAAGGAGGAATTATTTAGGTTGTGCCCATGGTTTTTGTCTTTGTTGTGCCAGGAAGTGTTCATGAACCTGAAAAGGCCACTAGGGTCTCTTTATTACAAATAGGGGCTTGAGCTCTCTCCTCCAACCCAACCCTGACCCTGCAGGATGGGAAGGTGGAGCAGCCTCGAACCCTCAGCAGGATGAGGTTTTATAGGAAATGGGAGCACGTGAAGGGCTGTCTAGCCTGTCAAGTATCTAACCGAATGGCTATTGTAAGCCATCAGGTGGGTGTTCTGAAACAAGACGGAGAACAATCACAGTCTGAAAGCAACAATCAGACTAATCTTTAATTAGCGGTTGCTAGGAAGAATCTAGAGAGTAACTTTGGGGTATGGGTCAAGGACAAGCCATGGGGTCCTTCCTGGTACTTGGCTGCAGCTTGGGATCAGCTGCAGGTCAAGTTCTCAGGCTTTTTTTTTTTTTTTTTTTCTTCTTTTAAGATGGAGGCTGGTCCCAAGATGGAGTAGGTTTGGCCTTTCATCTTCATATTTTTGTAGTGTATCAACTTAGATCTTGAGAGGTTAGAAGGAGTTCAGCTAGGAGGTTAAGTCTGCTGAGATCCAGTATTGAAAATGTGTCCGAGGATGAAATTGCTAGATGGAATTTGAGAGTCAACACCTGTGTGGAATTGCAATTGCCAGATGATAGAACAAGGTGAGCACGGCTGTGGCTGACCTATGATGATCCATGCTCCCGCTTTCCAGGGTGTGTGTCAGTTGTAGGCTTAGTAGTTCTCTTACAAATTAAGCAAAATAACTTATATCCTTAAAATTAATTTTTGATCATATTTTGACTATTGTCTCAATGGGTAAAATTTAAGCTCCGTGGAAGTGATTTCCCCCAAATAACTTCATTATCAATGTTAGAAGCTCACCATTTACCCATGAGGAAGGGTCATGGCTGGAGAAAGGTACCAGGTCCAAAGTGGAGAGCTTTGATGTGAAATTCCAGGAACATCACCACAAACCACTAGCTTTAGTGGGCCTTATTGCTGGAGGGTGAAGGATGTCTACATTTGAATGGAGAATTAGGTGATTCTGAATTTCAGTCATTGTATCCTGCTGTGGTTTGAATATGGTTTGTCCTTCACAGTCTGGTTTCTGGTGCGTTGTTTTGTGATGATGAGACGGTTAAGAAATGGGCCTAATAGAAGGTGATGTGGCCATGGGGTTATAACCCCCATTACTGGATTGATGCTCTCTCTCAGGAATTCTAGTGAGTAATTAGTATTATGAGACTGATCATCATGAGTGAAGCTACTTTGCTCCTATGGCTGAGCCCCTTTGTGTTTTTCTGTGTGGTGATGCAGCTGCCTAGCCACAGGTTTTTATTGCAGCAATGGGAAATGAACTAACATTATACTGGGGCTAGGTGTCTGGTGTCCAAGCTTACTTATTTATTTATTTTTTTGGGGAATGATTTGATCACTGCAGACTGCTGAAATGCAACGTGGAACTCTATTCAGCTGGTCAGAGGATTTTTCGTAGATGGAGGCCAGCCAGCGAAAGGAAGTGCCAGGTAAACAATTGTGATGGTTAATCTTGACTGTCAATGGATTTCAGAGTAACCATGAAAACAAATTCTAGGGCATGTCTATTAGGGATTTTATAGATTAGGGTAATTGAGGTGAAAACAATTATCTCAAATGTGGGTAAGTACGTTTTTTATGGACTTGACCAGAGACTAAATAAAAAAGAGAAAGCAAGTAATCACAGACCTTCATCACTTTCTGCTTCTTGAGAGGGGATGCAGTGTGACCCACCACCTCCTGCTGCCATGCTTGCCATCATGGACTATGGACCATAGAACTGTAGGGTGAAATAAACTCTTTGTTCCTTTGGTCGTTTTGTCAACAGTAATGAGACTAGTAATGTATATGCAGTAAGAGCAGGCTCTGGATGCCATGCCAAGGAATGCCAGGCAATCTGTGCCCTACTGTTGTTATTTGGGCCAAGTAGATTTTATTTTAGGCTCCTTCCCTTATTCCTTGTCTGTGTTTCTTGCTCACTCTTTTATTACCTCCCTCTACTTTTTTTTTTTTTTTCAGGACAAAGTTATGAGGAGTTGAAAAGATTAAATACTCTATAAGGTATGTTATAAAAGTCAGCACTTTGCTGTCTCTTTCTTCTCTTACCTAGAAGTGTATCCTTTAAATTTTTTATCACTTTTTCTTTTTGGTGGGTGAGTGTAAGTATTTGTTACCATATTTTAAAATAGTAGGCATCACAGAGAAATCCTGTTTCAAAAAAAAAAAAAAAAAAAAAGAAAGAAAGAAAAGAAAGAAAGAAAAAGAAAGCATACTTTTATTGCTAATTTTTAAGTCATCATTTTTAGGCATTATCTATTTTCTAAATATGCTTGGCTTATTTATTATTATTTCACTCTCAAATCTTAGGTATTATGCACATACTTCTATTATTCTTTGAACATTTAATAGGCATATATAATGCACAAGTGTCATATCCATCCTCGTTCCTCCCAGTCCATCTCTTTGTACTCCCCTTCTTGGTACACTTTACTTCTAGCTTTAAGTCTTCTTGTTTTATGATTTAAAATAACCCACCGAACCCAATAATGGTGCTCATGTGTGCATGGCTGCAGGGTCATCCAGCGGGGCATGGGCAACCTGCCAATAGCCACTCCTCAAAGAAAAGTGGCTCTTTGTCCCCCAGCAGTAATCAGTGTTCAGCATTATTTATAGGATTAAAGGTTCTCTCTCTTCGTTTCCTCTCCACCCTATAGAAGCATTCTCCCCATCATGTTATGCTTTTAGTTAGATCAGTATTCATTGTTTTCATTACTGTGACTTATGTAACTGCCATCCAGTGGTAAGCCTATGGCAAATTACGATTGCTTTTTGTCCTACACGATTTGTCTTTTTTAGAGTAATAATTTTTATTTGCTGTTCACGGCTATGTAGTTTTGTCACTAGTTCTGATCCAAACTCCCTGGGAGTTGTCCAAATCTAAACTCAGCATTCCCCTAGGTTAGGAGTTCTGAGACCTTCATCTTGAGCAAATTTGTTTTCTAGAACCTTTATACTTGAGCACACTTCTAATTTTATGCTCACATTTCTTACTTAGTTTAAATATCTGCCAATATTTCTGGTGTCCAGGAGGCGAGGTAAAAGGTCCTTAAAACAAACTGATTTGCTAGAGCAGTGAACTGGTGAGTCCAAATTCAAACAAGAGACTCTGCTCAATACATAAGGTAAAGTGTGATCAAAGAAGACACTAGACATCATTCTTGGGTATGAACTCTTACATGTGTACCCCCATACACATGAACTCATTATCTCTGTCTGTCTGTCTGTCTGTCTGTCTGTCTGTCTGTCTCTCTCTCTCTCTCTCTCTCTCTCTCTCTCTCTCTCTCTCTTTCACACACACACACACACACACACACACACACACACACACACACACACACACACACACACACAGAGTTGGAAGCCAGGAGTTTCTGATTTGGGCTCTTGTATAGAGTGATATGATTGAGTCAATGCATCAGGAAACCTTGCCATCAGTAACTTTCATCAGTTCTTGATGGGAGCAAGTCAGAGTACTTGGAGAAAAGCCCCCCAGTCTTCTGAAGAGATGAAGTTCCATGATGTGAGAACTCAGAGGAAGATTACCAGTCTCAGAACTCAGGATTCAAAGTTTTACTTCTTCCTGTGCTTTTTGTCATGGCCTCCTACTCTTCCTTGTTGAAGAAGGCTCCTTAAACATTTCATTTAATAACCCCACAAGAACAAATCTTCATTTCCTTCTAGAACAGCTGTCTGGAAACCTATATTTTTTTAATAGACTTTCTAACATCCTCTGACTTGCATCTTTCCAGGTGGGCCTTTAAGGTCCTTTAGTTTAGGGCTAGAGAGATGGCTCAGCAGTTAAAAACACTGACTGATCTTCTAGAGGTCCTGAGTTCAATTCCCAGCAACCACATGCTGGCTCATAACCACCTGTAATGGAATCTGATGGACTGTGTCTAAAGACAGTGTACTCACATATATACCATAAATAGAAATCTAAAAAAGAAAAAAAAAGTTTTTTTTTAGCTTAGATCAAATTGGTTCTTAACCTCCCTTAGAGTTGGCTGCAGAATTGTCATTTTTCTTTGCTCGATCAAGTCAGTTCACACAAGCAATGGCTTCCTAGCTCTGCCTTCTTTCAGTCTCTCATCTTTGTAGGTCTAATCCCTAAAACCTCCTTAGGATGCTTTAGAAGACTCACATGAAGAGTGAACTCAGATGTAGAAGTATTAGTCTCCTTCCTAAAGAGAACTTCTCAGACTTGAAAGGGGAAGGGCTACTCCTTCCTGTAGATTGTAGGCTTTATCTGTACATTTGGTCATTGTCTCAGGGCTACTGAAGAATTAGGCTTTTATTCATGATGTGGTCTGACACTGAAACGCAGTTTACTTTCTAGGCATAGAACAAAGAATTCAATACCAAAGGACACGTTCTGCACAGTGGCCCTACCTGCAACCCACTGTCTCTTCCTTGACTGTATTCCAATCTAGTCAGTCCCCTGTTGTTATCTTAGCTGGGTCTACAGCTCCGAGATGTCCACAGGGAACATTTCCTAGGCCCGAGACTTATAAAACATGTCTTCTGTTCTACCAATTATTTTTTTCATTTAGTCCTTTTCAGATAGGCTACCCTGCTAAATGAATTCAGCAACTAATAATGGCTCAACTAATTAAAACTTACGACCTTTTTGCTTCCAGGAAGTACTTGTTTTTATGCTTTTTTTGCCCAAAGAATGAGAAAGGTGCAATATTTATAAGTTATTATTAACTCGGAGATTTACTTTGTTTATATAAAGCTCCTCTGAGGACATCTTTGTGACTTTGTTCTCTGAGCTAAAACTGGCAGGTTGCTGAAGGTGAAGTAAGGTTATACCTCTAAGTACAGCGATTTTGTGGCCAAAAGAGAAAATGCTGCCTCAAAAGTCATCTCTACAGGGTTTCGATGTGCTGATACTCCAATCTTGCAGAAATTGACTGGATTTCACGGAATTTGAAGTCAATTGTAAGATGGTCTGCGGGAATCATTTTCTGAATTCCAAGCATCCAGAGCAAAGCATTTGCTCGGGCACGCTGATTGAGGAATTGAAGCCGGCGAAAGAACTAGGCTATGCTTGGTTATATGCTGCCACATGCCAGTTTGGACGAGAAGCGGAGTTTGTTGTTGAAAGCCACCGTTGAAAAGTAGACACATTTGTCTTGAAAGTGTCTGAAAGTGGTGGAACACTACCTCCTTAGAAGTGAAATTGTTCTTGTCTCAATGGACTGGGAAGATCGGACCTCAGCCATTCTTACTGCTGCAGAATCCAGTTGCCATCTTTATTTTTAATTTCAAAAGAGTAAATATTTAAAGGGTTAAGACAGGAATTATTGCCAGTTTCTTTCTGCAGACCTAGGGCTGGGAGTTTAAAGAGAAACTGAAACAGAATTCACACATGAAGAAAGAATATTGTCAGAATTACATGTAATCCTTTAAAATTAAGGACGTTAGATCTCCTGATTTACAGTTGGCCAGAATGAGCACACACGTTTCTCTAGAAAGCTGTTTTAACATAAAAAAAAATATGAATTTTCCTAAGTCCCATGATTAGAGCACAATACTTATTTATGGTCCCCCCAGGCACCACCCAATAAAAAGAGGGAAAGCCTTTGGTCCTTTTAGTAGTTCACAATTTTATTGCCCAAGTTATTTTGTAGATTTTATGCTTAAAGCAAGGTCAGTGTATTGCACTGTATAAATTATTCTAAGTAATTGCTCAGTTATTTTATAGCTTAGTCACAGGATTTTTTCATTATTAAATGTAGCTTTTCCTTTAAAGTTAGGATGAGAAGGGCATCATAAATCACAGAGCAGCTTGCCATTGGGGTTTTAGCTTTACCTGCGATAAGAGTTTAATAACAACCTGGCCCAGACACCAGCTCCCTCTCAATTACCTTTCCACCTGGGCCTTACTTCACACTGTTTATTAAAAACTCCCCTTGTAGTTTTAAAATGGAGTGTTTCAGATTAATGGGCCCCCATGGAGTTTAACTTCATTGCACTTCATTAAAACAAGATTGTACAAAAGGTTACTTCAATTAAATCCAGAATGCGACCTTAAATCTGTATAGATTTTTTTTTTCCCCCCAGAAAACGTGATAAAATTGCTCTGTCAATCCTTTGAGATTAACAAGGCAACATCCTCTTCAGTTACTGAAGTGCAGAACCTTATATGCCTGGTCTGAATTTTCTTATGGCTTTAGGTTTGGATTTTGTAGAATTAGGAGGCAATGCTTGGCTATGCTGGAGTTGTGTGTGGATGGATCAAATTAGTAGAGAACAGGCCTACCACAAGGGGCTAGACAGTTTACAAAATATTTTGTTTCACTCTAGTGGATGCTCTAAATTTGGTTATTTTAGTAAAAAGAAAAAAATCTTTGTTTTTCATGTAATGGGACATTCTCATAAATTTCTGAATAGAATAGTTTGTGTCTTCTAGTAAGAAAGCAATGGAATAAAGTTTCCAGAGAGAGCTCACTGTTGGATCTTCCAATCTGTAAGACATAGCTTGTGGCAGTTAACCAGTTTCCATTGGAAATTCTTGATAATTGGTCACACTAATTACCCATCTTACACCACTACAATGTGGCCTCATTATCTTGAGGCAATATGCAAACTGAGGCTCAGTAACACCATAACTCAGTTGCTTAATTTTATCTTTTGCTGCTTTCAGACAGCTCAGTGAAACAGCTTCAATCCGTTTTCTACTCTTTTTCTTTGTCTGTTTGTTTTGTTTTGAATGGGTGGAATATTTAAACTGTTTGATCTCTTGAACAAAATACAGACCTTGATAGGATTTTCTTAATGCTTTAAAAATGCTATTGGTTTTTAATTCTTAAACATAATTTAGGTTGATAATTGATAAGTTTTTGTGGAACTGATGCTGATTCTTCCTCCTTGAATGTCAATCATGTGGCATAACTTCTCATGTTTGAGTTTATGTCTTTGGTTTTCTGCTTTTTAGAAACTGTTCCTTTTGCTTTTTGCCTAATTTGTTTTGACTTTAAAATTGAAAGTGACACAGAGTAAGGAATATGAAGTCATCTAAGTACTTTTCCCCCAGAGTTTAAAAAATGAATTTTTTTTTTGTTCATGAGAGGTATTTTCTGGACCATTCAAATGAGGTCTGGGAAGGTGATTTGGGAAAAATGTGGTGAATAGATGAGTAAACACATATTTGAATATCTCCCTTGTCAACAGTCTACATACTTGTGCATAGAATTTGTACAGGTAGAAGAAATTATATGTCTAAAGGAGAGTGACATAAAGTCCTTCCTACTGGGCAGAGTCACATGCTGTCTAAGTCCCTTATCCTGTGATGGCATTGAAAACTATTTACAAGCAATATTGAGTAGAAGAGGGATGAAGCATCAAATGATTGTTGACAATTAACAATTCAAGTCATTAAAACGATGGTTCATGTACTTTGACCCTCAAGGAATAATTAGAACATGAATGAATTTTGACTTTCAAAGAGCAGAGAGCATGTTGGCATTGGGGACCCTTACTAGCACTGCCTTTATGGGGAAAGCTTGGGTGCAGGTTTTCCAGACAGCAATCCATTTATGTTCTTGGAGTGTTCATATGTCTCTGGGGCTTGTGGATTTCTGTAAGTTTTCCATAGCTGAACCAAGAAGAAAAACACAGGCAGATTTCAGTAGAAAATTTAAATCTATAAATGAATTCAAGGAGACAATGAAGGTTAGTATCTTATAAAACAGTGGTTCTTAACTTTCCAATGCTGTGACCCTTTAATACAGTTCCTCCTGTTGGAGTGATGCCCCCTCAACCATAAAATTATTTTCATTGCTACTTCATAATTTTAATTTTGCTACTATTATCAATTATTGTATAAATATCTGTGTTTTCTGGTGATCTTAAGTGACCTCTTAAAAGGATCATTCAGACCCCAAAGACGTCATGATCTACAAGTTGAGAACCATTGTTATAGAATGTCAAGCAATTTTGGAATATAAAACATTTCATTTAGATTGAGTGCTGTAGAAAGTTGTCACTGACTTGTGTTTCTAGACAATGTAACATAAATAAATATGTGTGCTAAAGATATGTATGCCTAGTTTCTCTTGATATGCAAGCTATGGATAGCAATAAAAATAACAAAAATAGATATTTGGCATGCCAAATAAATTGATAAAAATTAAAAATAGTATAAGATAAACTTGATTTGCATTGTGATTGTCCTGGCAAAGTACTGGCATTAACTAGTAGATACTTCATACATATTTGTTTAAAAACAAATGAGAGGTTAATTGACATCTAGGAAATGAGGTGGGACCCATTATTAATACTAACTGACAATATGAGTTAGGTGCACCTATGATGCGAGTTTTCAGTCTTTAGTTCTTTCTCAAACTACTAAATAAATTTGTTTCATGATTTAAAAAATAAACAGCATCATTTTCCATTTTGATGTGAATTAGGGTGTGATGAATGCATGCACATCCAAGGCAGGTTATTGGGGTGGTTGGGAGACATAATCCTTTGGATGAGGACTTTGGAAGATGTAAGTCAGAAAGTGTGTGATGGCAGTCTGCTTTTGAGGTTGTGGTATTAGAACGGAAGTCAGGACCTTGGATAGATCCTTGAGCACCCAGATCTAAAACAGAGACCACTATCTCTCAGGTAGTATTTTATTTACATTGAGGCTTTTCTGAGTGGTCTCTTCCCTCCCCGCCGCCCCCCACCCCCGAGAGAATTCTCCGATTTGGTCACTGAAGATCTCTGAATATGGAATGCAGATTTTATCAATGAGGTACTAAGTTGTAAATAATAGATATCAACTCTGGGTAATTTAAGTAGACAATTCAGAGGTAGTTACATGCATTGGAATTATACTTAGAAGATTCAGTCCGAAGCCTAGAGAATCATATGGGGGAAGTTAGGGAAATTTGGTAGCTGACAATACAGTCATTGACATACTGACAATGCCAAACACTAACTTCAATGACTCCATATTATCTCCACCCTAGATCTGGCCAGTATCCACTCTAACTTCTGGGAGGGGCAGAGAGATCACATATCTGTTCTTTATTTGGCTTCTGCTACATCCTAATCTACAAGGGTTGGTACTTAAAAAAAGAAAAGCTTAATCTTTGCCCAAACCTTCAGGAGTCCCACTTGGAGGGCTAGGAGTCTTCTAAAATGGCCTCCATATTTGTTTTTCCTGGCACACCATTTGTTTTAAAGGCTGTAGAAGTTCATTGAGTTTGGCAGATGCCCAATGGTGATGTGCTGATTTCAGTGCTTTCCTTTCTGATCCCGGATTCTGGTTTAACTTAAATTTCTCATTATTGTTTACTTTTATGCCACTTTAGAAAACCACCTTCTCAACATGTTTTTATAACATTTAAAAACATATTCAATATTCCCATTATATTCCTTCTGCGTATCCTGATAATCACACATGTAGGAATGGGAGTTAAGACTAGTTCTTCGTAGTTATCTCATTAAAGGAATTAAAGTGTAGATACCCAAACCATATAGGAAAAAGATTCCTGGAAAAATATGGGTGGGGTATATTTGAATAACTGTGTTTAGATGGTGATTCAACAAAATGTTATTAATAAAGTTTCAGAAAACAGAACAAAATATAAACTTACATTTATAATTTGTTTAGATTATTTATTGTGAGTCTAGTATTTATTTAATTTAAGTGCTTTTTTAGGATAAAGTTCCAAGTCCACACAGACTAGTGAGATAAACAAACCAGATGGATAGAATCTGAATCTAACAACCACAACAAACCAATAATATGCACTAGAATTGAGTACCATTTATAGTATTAAGTTCTGGCTTAATTCTGAGCATACATGTGAACTCTGTATTTTGAGAACATTCCCACAGGAATATGCATATAATGAGATCCATGCTGGGTTTAAGTTGGAAGTTATAAAGTTACTTCTCGTTATAATAATAACTAAAAGATCAATGGGTAAGAATGGTGACCATTGATGTGGGTGTTAGAATTAAATTTTGTTACCTTTAAGTTAAGAACTCTGTTAATAGAACATTGATGTGAAACGCTATAATTTAGCATGAAGTTAACCTTTTTTGGGCTGATCTTGATGGTTTGGAAAGACCTGAAACACAGCTCCTGCTCCTCCACTTTTCCACATGGTGTCTTCATGTATGCATGCTCTCTTCTAAAAGCCTAAGCAGACACGCAATTCCTCCATTCTTATTTCTCTTGTACTGGATTTTGGAATCTTTTCATGTGACTATTAAAATCTTCATAAAATTTAATGCATTATACATAAATATGTTGATGCTAAGTGATACAATAAATTAACATGATATAGAATATAAGATAAAGTTTTCAAAATTCTGCCATTTCTTTCCTGTAGAGGTTATCCTGAATGATGTTAAAAGTAGACTATTACATTGCACTATTGAAATTGTCCAAATCCGCCGGGCTGTGGTGGCGCACGCCTTTAATCCCAGCACTTGGGAGGCAGAGGCAGGCGGATTTATGAGTTCGAGGCCAGCCTGGTCTATGGAGTGAGTTCCCGGACAGCCAGGGCTACACAGAGAAACCCTGTCTCGAAAAACAAAAAACAAACAAACAAACAAACAAAAAAGCCCAAGTCCAAATAAAAGCCTTTCTTGTTGTTATGTGCACGGTAATGTTTTATTTAACCAGTAATAGTGGGAATTTCACATAGATTTTTTTTTCAGATAAACTTGTTACCTTTAAACAACCTTAACATTTTAAAATTTTAACTAGCTGAGATGAAATGCATTATGAACCATACTGACTACCTCCTAGATTTAGAAATAATAGAACTGAAAAAAAAAAGACTAGTTAAGCACATATTTCTACCACGTAACATTTCCTTCCTTTTAAATAAAAGATCTTGAATATAATTTAATATTTATGAAATAATTCTTGTGAACATATTTGTGAGCACTACTATTGGGCCATACTGAAAGAGGAAATATACAAAGGGAAGAATATAAACTATGGGAATACTTCACACTTTTAAGTTTACTTTATGTGTATGAGTGTTTACCTGCATGTATATATGTGCACTTTGTGAATACTTGGTCATTTTCCTCTGAAACTTGGGAAAATAATTCATTGCTTCTTCCTTAGCTTCTTTTTGGATTCCTGGGAAATCCTGGTTTGTTTGGCTTTTAAATAGCTTCCTTCAATCATACATCTTCCTATTGTGTTCTTTGTGTGTGTGTGTGTGTGCGCGCGCGCGCGAGTGTGCGTGTGTCTGTCTGTCTGTCCCAATACCCCTTCTTACAGAGTTATTCTGTATTACAGATCATCTTAATGGTCTTTTGAAATTTGAGCATCTTTTAAATCTTTATTTCTGGAAACTGAGAGTTGGAACTTCCATGTGTGTATTCGGGGTGAGAAGCACAATTAAATACACAGCAGCTCCTAAATCTCATTTCTTTATCTGCAGACCTCACAGAAATCAATGACAAAAGAGAAACAGAGTTTATGTTTGTGTATATACTGTGTGACTACCTTATGTGACTTTCCTAGTTTATTTATATTCAAAGAGTATGGTCAAGAAAGATGCTAGCCTGCTTCTCACCATCTTCACAGGGGCAGCTGATGGAAAAACCACTTGAGATCTGTCCAAATGGACTTCCTGTGAGGTGAAAGGAATACAATTGCCCACAGTAACCACCCCGGAAATAAAGACATTGGTAAGAAGCATTGCTTTGTTTGACAGATGTTGAAGAAATATAACCCAATAGCCTAGTTCTCGCTTCTGAGACCCAGTGATCAGCAAAATGGAGCTGAGTTCCGTGATCTGCCATTTTTCCCTCTTGTTAAGGAATGAGTAAAGAGTCCTGTAGAAAAGCAGAGAACCTCTCTCTCTCTCTCTCTCTCTCTCTCTCTCTCTCTCTCTCTCTCTCTCTCCCCCCCCCCCACTTTTTTCCTCTGTAGACTTCCCCTTGCAGTAGATGTTCTTTCATCTGAGACAGATGATGTGGAGGAAAATGATATTTGGGTGTGGAGAAAAGGGCTGTCTTGTTTTTATATCGCTCGAGGAGGTTCGTGTTCACAGTCCTTTTCTTTAATGTCAATCTATTCGCAAGTGCTAATTTCTAACATCGTTTTAGCGGTCTGTTTTCTGTTCTGTGTACTCCTAGGATAATTGCGCTCTTGGTAAATCTCAAAGGTAGCTCTGTGAGCCCATGGTTTAGTTTTTAGGATCTCTTTTAAAAAACTGTACCTTCATTCTGCTGGCCTTTAGGTTTGTGAGGCAGTTTCCGAAGAGTTAAATGACAGGTGAAGCAGAACCTTCCTTTTCTCTCTCCTCTCTTTCTTCCTGTGTCTTTCTCATTCTGTATATAGCAAATATCACACATTTCTTACCTTGGATTTGGAAATCAGAACACAAAACTACTCGCTGATAAACAAAATATGAACAACTATTTTCTCCTACTGATGAGGTCCAGCTAATGTTAAACAAAACAAAATAAGGCTTGAAATGACCCCAGGAATTCTAAGATGGCACAAGCCACCGGGGCGATGAGAGCTTCGTGTGGCAAATGGTGATGGCAGGACCCTTGGCATTTTCGTAGAAAAGAACCGAATTCACAGTAGAATGCTGACAGCCAGGATAAAGATGGTGTGACAGTTTCTAAGTACTCCTGACCCAACAGTCATCCTCTTTGCTCTGCTCTTGGGTGTGCCAATGTTGCTAGTTAGATTCTTAGGTGAAAAGACTGATACAAGAGTGATATTGTAGCCAGCGTATATTTGATAACTTTCCAAATTAAGTCCGCCGTCTTCATGGGATTTGAACATGGAAAGGTCACTTAATACTGAGGTATCTCTCCATGTGTTCTACTTTCATCTATTTGGTTTTATTCCAGAGCACTAAGTTTTAAGAAGAAGCTTCTAATGAGCCAAGATATCCAATGTGAGTGCATCTGTCTCAGACGGAAGCAACCGAAGGATGTTCTCAGGGGAGTATTTTATCTTCATTGTTGGGAGAGCAACATCATTCTGTCTGTCCAGCATCTGTTTAACCCAGAATTAAGACTTTCAGTTAGACAGTGAGAACAGAAGAGAAAATAGAGTAACTGATTTTCACAGGAATTATTGTGTCCATATGACAGTTCTTCGCTAATTCTTTTCTTCCTTGGATTAAAAATTCTAAATATGCTAGAAATAATATCAGGATCAAGAATCAAGCAGGCCATCTGTTGTGAGGGCGTGTCACCAATTTATTATTCAGAAGCCTGATTTGAAGAAGTGTCAGGAGCTATTTTAGAGGAAGGCTTTGACACTCCTTTTGCATATTCCCTCAGTCACCCAGTCATGCCCATCTCATGTGGTCACATGTCCTGCTTCCTCTCAACAGTCTTTTCCTTTTACAGGCTTCTTTAGCAAGGAAGGTGGTAAGCTTTTTTTTTTTTTTTTTTTTTTAATTGCTGCTAAAAGGAGGAACTAATCTGCTGGTTTCTGTCCATCTTGGAGTTAAATAAAATTTGTTGTATAAGTTACTGTATACAGTTTTCTCTAGAGGAAAAAAGAGCCATATGCAGACTCTTACCAAAGAATAAATAATTTTTTCATTTAAAAACTGTTTGTCACCATTTTTTTCTTCCAGAGAAAAGTCAAAACTCTAGTTAAGTACCACAGCTTTCTGTGTCCTGACTCCTGACAGCATGCTAACGCTAAAGCTCCTTTTTTTTTTTTTTTTTTTTTTTTTTCTTACAGTAAATAGCAGATGTACTTAATGCAGTGACTTTAACTTACTCCTAAAAGTAGTTGACACAGTGACCTCAATTGACTGGTGGGCCTGTTCCTGTAATCAGGTACATGTCCATAAAGTCAACACCACAATAGAAACTATGTTTTTCTACATATTGATGGTTTTTTGGGCAGGGATTCACAATCGTTTTTAGTTTTGCAGTTAAACATAACAAAGGAGTCTTAAGAGCTTTGGTTTGTGATGGTTGGATTACCTACTTTACAATATTCATAATTAAATTGGAAATTAAAATAATAGAGCCAAATATTGTTTATGCCTAAAATCTCAGATTTTTGGGAGGCTGAGGCAGAAGGATTTTCTAGAGTTGGAAGCTTGACTGAATTACGTAGTGAGTTCCAGTCTAGACTGGATTACAGAGTGAGACCCTGATCCAAAACACAGAAAAACAAAAACAACAGAAGAAAGAGAACGGAGAGTTAAAAATACTCGTTAACTCAACCAAAAAGGATGTGAAGCCAACCATTTTAACATATATTTGAGTGTATAAACATATATTTGAAAAGAACTGAATTTAGTGAGAAGCTAGAGATCCCTTTCTATCCTGGCAAATATTTTAATTTTCTGATTAAAAGATGACAACTAACTGCAAATGCACAAGAGAGGTATCTCAGTTCAACTAAGCCTGGTCCAAATAGAACTACCCTGATGAAGTCACATCAAATGACAAAACTACAAAATTTTGAGCAAATTAAATTTGATGAGTAAGCTACTGTGTATGTCAGTGTTCTTTAAAGGGAAAAAGAAAGCCAACAGAAAATATATGGAGCCTCATGGAAGAATGTATATATTCTTCCGTGGTGACTAGAGACCCAGCAAAAAGCTTATGTGGCTGGTAAAGGCTCCAGTCAACCAGCCTGGGGAGAAAGTTGCCTTTTCCTTAGGGAATCTCAGTCTTCTTTACCTTTCAGGTCTTCAACTGTCTGTCTGAGGCTGGTGAACATTACTGAGTGCCACCTGCTTTACAGACACCCACTGATTTAAATATTAGGCGCATTCCTCAATTCCTTCATAGGACCTTAACACTGATATTTGATTTAAATACCTGGGTCCATGGTCAAAGAAACATAACATTATCTCCTCAAACCACCAACTTGGGGATCGTTAGTTAAGAAATAAAACCTGATATTTTTAGTAAACATAATTCCTTTTGGCTTCCAACTCTATAGACACAGGGATTTTTTTTTTTTTTTTAAAGTACTCAGCTCCAAATTTCAAAGTTTACTGATTCCAAAAGCCATGATAATCTTATGTCTTAATTAAATTCTAGGCTTTTGAAATATATTAATATGAATCAGGTATGGTGAGTCACGCTTGTAATCCCAGCACTCAGGAGACTGAGGCAGAGTTTAAAATGTTTAAGCGATTTTGTGTGTAGCTGGATGCTGCACCAGAGTGAATCACAGCAAATAGTGGTTTCCCTGAAAGGAAGCTTGGGTTGTTGCATAGGAAATTCTTTTGATGCCCTTCTATTGCTCATCTAGCAAGCTTTAATCGAACTCCCTGTGTTACCCACTTCCTCTCAGCCTTCATCTCTACTCTGTAGGCACAAAATTGAACAAAATCGTCTTCCCCCCAGGAGTTGAGTTTTTAAAAGCAATTTATTGCTCTTTTTTTTTTTTTTTTCAAAAAAAATTCAAAGGAATTTTTTTTTTTTTTAAAGTCTCTTCTGTGTGGGTCTAAGTACCTTCACTGGGATAAGACACACTGGCGATTCTCACGGAAGAACTGACCTGCTGCTCTTTTTCATCCATCCCTTAAAGCAGCAGTGTATTGAACCGGTCCAGCCCTCAGCATCTCTTTGTTTCTTCATTTTGTTCATGGATCTCTCGAGGCATGGATTACAAGCACTGTGTTGTTTGTGTTTCTGCTTTTTGGCAACAAAAAAATAAAAAAGGAGTTTTAAAACATGCCAATAGGGTATTTCCTATACCTCTACTAATAAAAACGGTCAAAGAAAGAGCTGCTCCCTAGAGTTCAGCAAAACCTTCCATCCATCCCTCACTCTTGGCGTGGACTCCTCTTCAGCTATGAAACCAAGGAATGTGCCTAGCTCTTCACAGTTTTCTCATCGTAAACATTCTAGATGCTTCTCTATGGTGGAGGGAGGGTCAGGCTTACATTAGAAATTATGTGTAAATACAGTAAGTGTAGGCATGCTCACACTCGTTGAGCACTTTGTACTCATTATTAAGTTAATTCTTACACAATCATATGAGTTAGATATTAGATCAAGGAAATGGTTGCAAAGTGATTTGCTGAACCAGAACATTTGTTTTGGATATGAGGTAGTTAGTGTCAGACTGGGGATGAAGACCCAAGTCTGTGTCATTCCATTGTCTAGCCTGACATTATTTGTACCATTTTTTTAATGGTATCTCAGTGGTCGAGAGTGCCAACTTTACAGCAAAATTGCTTCTGATCAGTCCTTTGTTTCTGTAGTTACTAGAAGTTACTCTCTTTCTCCATGTCTCAACTTCCTTTTATTTTTTTTTATTTTTATTTTTTTATTTTTTGGTTTTTCGAGACAGGGTTTCTCTATATAGCCCTGGCTGTCCTGGAACTCATTCTGTAGACCAGGCTGGCCTTGAACTCAGAAATCCACCTGCCTCTGCCTCCCAAGTGCTGGGATTAAAGACCTGCACCACCACCACCGCTCGGCTTCAACTTCCTTTTAAAAGTGATTAGGTTACTGTTTCCCCCTTTCTGGTGTCTTTTCAGGATTAAATGAGGAATTAATAATTGTACATCACCACATTTACTACATACTGTTAAATGTTAGTTATTTCTCTTGTGGACCTGTATGATGCATTTACATCAAAATGCCAAGACTCTGATTCCCTTTACAAGTAACTCAGTGATCTTATTTTTAGTTGCTACGTAATGTCAGAAGGCAAAGAAACTCAATTGGTGGGGGTCTGGGATGGGTAGGGGTTGGGGTCAGGGGGTTGAAGTAAAACCAGTGACCAATTCAGTTCAAGTGTTAGTCATGGATGCCCAGTGGTGTCCTGAATGACAGAAGCAGCAACTTTTGCCACGGGGCTTTTGAAAGGTCTTTCAAGTGGCTGTGTGATTAAGTTGATTGTTAACTTCTAGAAGAAGTTAATCAAGAAGAAAAAGGAGTGCAGATGGGAAATCAAACCATTTTCAGAGTAGTCATGTGTCGCTCCTTGCTCACCCTCACAGATGGGGATGATAATGGAAGGACTTAGAGGACATGTGGATGTTCAGGGACCTTGCTTTCCAGGATGCTGTGGGGACTGTAAGTATCTCAGGGAAATCATCAATTGTTCAATAATTGTTTTTCTTGCTTAGTGAATTAAATTTTTTTATTATCTGTCACCTAAAGTCATCTCACAGCACTTGCTATGTGACTGCATTTGATATATAGAACTGAACCATGGTCCCAATTTTTTGAGTCTATCACATAATTATAAACATTCTATACTATTAAATATGTGCACTCCCATAAGATTGCTATAATTATAACATCAAAATTGATTTGTAGAAAAGTGAGATTTTTGCTCTAATGTACTTGTCCAGATTAAGAAGATGAAGGGTGAAATGAAAATTTGATTATTCATATCAATGTCAAGAATAATGTTATTGATAGATACATCTTTAGTTTGGCTTTTGAAAAGTTTCTTTTTATAGGATATAATAAACCCCAAATTATATTCACTAGAAAGATATCTCTGATATCAAGTCATAACAAGACTAATAATACTATCAAAATTGAATAATAATGTAAAGATTAATTGCAATTATATGAGTAAAAACAGAATTGTGTCTCATGTGATCAAAGTTTCTTGTTTCAATGAGACCTGAGAAAAGGTTTATTTTATTACATTTACTTTTGTTTGTATGTATATGTGGAATTTGTCAGTGTGTATGGGTGTGTGCATTTTTTTGTGTATAGGAGATAAGTGGAAGAGGTTGTTGAGTGTCCTGCTGTATCTCTGTCTACATTATTCTTTGAGACAGGAACTCACTGAGCTTGAAATTATGCTATTGGCCAGAAATACTACCCTTTTGTCTCCATTCTCCAGAGTGCTGAGGGTACAGGTATGCGTGGCCATGACTGGCCTTTTATATCAGTTTTGGAGATCCAAACTCAGGTCCACAGCAAATGCTCTTACTTAGTAAGCCATCTCCAGTTCTAAAATGTTGCCTTTGAAGACTGATAACCTGTGAAAACCCAGAATGTAAAAGCTCTAAGATACATCTCAGAAGTTAGATGCCTTAGGATACCATTCCACAGTTCTCAGAAAAATGTCTAACCTGTTTTGAGGTAAAGACCAATGATTCATATGATAAATGAGTCATTTTCTTCTACTTATGAACAATAGGTTTAGATTTGGTTACTGAAGTTGAAATGGTGGTAAAGTCACAGTTATTATCCAAAGCCATACCTACCTTGCTCCCAGCCCTTGACCGGTTCAATGAGGTAAGTGATAAAGCACAGGTCCTTCCCATACCCACCCCACCCCCAAACCCAGCCAAGCCCTTTATTTATCACAATCCTAACAAACCAACGTATCCGTCTTGTCTCTAGGGCAGTTTGGGAGTTCAAGTCCATTGTAGTGCTTGCAAAATGTCTGTGATTTCGGATGGCTGACAGGTGCTAACAGATACATAAATTATAGTGTCAAGTTAATGGTCTGTACCTGAGACGATTAGGTAAAGGTCATGTAACAGGTGTGGAATGAGTGGTTTATGCTTTTTTGCATAGCACCTGCATGTCAGAACATAAAATTTTGAGCATGACAAATGTTACAATAGAAGGCGTAGCTCTTTGTTGAAGAGAGGTAGAACATGGACGAATTTCTCCTATAAGTTTCCAACTCTTCCCGTGAATCTGATACATTTGATGAAGAGAGGATGATGAAGTCAATCAGCAACCAAGGGCTTGGACACCTGTCCTGTTGACAGCACCATTTGCTATGCTTTTTGTGAGGTTTTCTGTCCAGTGGATGAACAACAGAGTTCTGCGAACAATGTGGTAGTGAGTTACAAGCAAAGAATACTGGATAAATGCAGCATCTTAGAGAGTTTCTAGTTTACCCAGTGACAAATATGGGGAGAGTCCTTACTGTCCCCTCATCTCAGAAGCAATGGACATTCTTCCCAAAGATCTGGGTCTATGGAAGTCAAGCCCACTGGACTTTCTTTTATTTTTTTGCCCATCTCTCTGGAATTCTGAACACAAACTTATAAATTATAGATTTGTATCTCTCTGCATAGTCAGTGGATATATCTTGAAACTTAAGAGATATTCATAGATAGGAATTTTTCCTGTAAGGTAATTGTGGTGGCTTGAAGGACAAATGTCACCCATAGGCTCTTGTATTTCAGTACTTGATTTTCTGTTAGTGGTGTGCCTTGCTGGAGGAAGTATATCACCTGAGGGAGGGCAGGCTTGGAAATTCATAGGCTTGGCCCCATTTCTGCTCTGTGTTTACAGCTAAAGTTGTGATCTTATAGGCTTCTTGCTCCAGCCACCTACTGTAACGACTCTCCTGTCATTAAGAACTCTCCCTATGGAACTGTAAGCCAACCCCCCCAATAACAAATAAAACCCCCCCAAAACCCAAACAAACAAAAACCCAATAAAACCCACAAATCACAAGAACCAAACCAAACCAAACCAAAACAAAACACCACTTTCTTCTATAAGTTGCGTTTGGCCATGCTGTTTTATCACTGCAACAGGAAAGAGTTACTAATATAGTAAATAAGCAAACTAGAAAAATTCGAGGGTCTGGGCCCAGGAACTGAGCAGATCCAAGATGGCAGCTCTGCCCCCAATCACACAGAACCCAGAGGAAGCGGGGCTCCCAGGAACTCTAACCCAGGCAGTACCTTAGGTAAGCAGACAGCAACATTCACCCCAAACAGGGAGTAACTGGGACCCACAAGGACCCAGGAAGTCACTCCCAGCAGGGAGCACTGGTTCCCTTTGGTCTGGGCCAGAGCACTGAGCAGATCTTGGGCGGCAGCTCTGCCCCCAATCTCTAAGAACCCAGAGGAAACAGGGCTCCCAGAGCTCTAACCTGGGCAGCATCCTGTCTGAGCTTGAGCACTGAGCAGATTTTGGGCCCCAGTGCTTATCCTAGTAGTTACACCCACCCCTCAAAGTTCTGATACAACCAAGATAATAGGAAAGACAGGCTCCAGTCAGGGACAGGGCAGGTAGCACTAAGGAGATACAGATGGCAAAAGGCAAGCGCAAGAACATAAGCATCAGTAACCCAGGGTACTTAGCATCATTAGAACCTAGTTCTCCCACACTAGAAAGTCCTGAATTCCCCATATCACAAGGAAAGCAAGATTCAGATTTAAAATCACTTCTAATGATGATGATAGAGGACTTTAAGAAGGACATAAATAACACTCTCAAAGAATTTGAGGAGAACACAGGTAAACAGGTAGAAGCCCTTAAAGAGGAAACACAAAAATTTCTTAAAGAATTACAAGAGAGCACAACCAAACAGGTGAAGGAATTGAACAAAACCATCCAGGACATAAAAATGGAAGTAGAAACAATCAAGAAATCACAAAGAGAGACTACTCTGGAGATAGAAAACCTAGGAAAGAAATCAGGAGTCATAGACACAAGCATCACCAACAGAATACAATAGATAGAAGAGAGAATCTCAGGTGCAGAAGATACCATAGAAAATATCAACACAACTGTCAAAGAAAATGCAAAATGCAAAAAATTCTTAACACAAAATATCCAGAAAATCCAGGACACAATGAGGAGACCAAACCTAAGGATAATAGGTATAGATGAGAGTGAAGATTCCCAACTTAAAGGGCCAATAAATATCTTCAACAAAATTATAGAAGAAAACTTTCCTAATCTGAAGAAAGAGATGCCCATAAACATACAAGAAGCCTATAGAATGCCAAATAGACTAGACCAGAAAAGAAATATCTCCCGTCACATAATAATCAAAACACCAAGTTCACAAAACAAAGAAAGAATATTAAATGCAGTAAGGGAGAAAGGCCAAGTAACATATAAAGGCAGACCTATCATAATTACACCAGACTTCTCACCAGATACTATAAAAGCTAGAAGATGCTGGACAGATGTCATACAGACCCTAAGAGAACACAAATGCCAGCCCAGGCTACCATACCCAGCAAAACTCTCAATTACCATAGATGGAGAAATCAAGATATTCCATGACAAAACCAAATTTACACAATATCTTTCCACAAACCCAGCATTACAAAGGATAATAGCAGGAAAGCTCCAATACAAGAAGGAAAATTATACCCTAGAAAGAGCAGGAAAGTAACCCTCTTCCAACAAATCCAAAAGAAGATAGCCACACAAAGATAACTTCACCTCTAATAACAAAAATAACAGGAGATAACAATCACTGTTCCTTAATATCTCTTAACATCAATGGACTCAGTTCTCCAATTAAAAGACATAGACTAATGGACTGGATACATAAACGGGACCCAGCATTTTGCTGCATACAGGAAACCTACCTCAGTGCAAAGACAAACTCTACTTTAGAGTAAAAGGCTGGAAAACAATTTTTCAAGCAAATGGTCCTAAGAAACAAGCTGGAGTAGCCATTCTAAAATCTCCAGCCCGAGAACACAAAGGCGGGTACTCATGGCTCCATCTGTATAGGTAGTTGAGGGTGGCCTTGCCAGGCATCAGTGGAAGTAGATAGCCTTGGTACTAGGGTATGGATTCCCTAGTGTTGGGGAATTGCAAGAGCAGGGAGGTGGGGATGAGAGGATGGTAGGAGCACACCCTCACTGTAATTGGAGTGGGTGAATGGGGTAAGAGGTTAGGCATCAGTGGAAGGCCTAGGTGACCGAAAGTTTGGATTCCCTGATGTTGGGAAATTTGAGAGCAAGAAGGCAAAATACAGGAGGATGGTGGGAGCATACCCTCATAGAAACTCCCAGAATCATATGGATTAGACATGACAGAGGCAGGCCGCCAGAAGACTAGATTCCAGAATTCAAACAAACAATTATCTTGATACTAAAATTTGTTTTGAGAATTGTATATTGCAGAATACATAGCCTTGGTGTATCTACTCATCAGGCAAGCTGAGCAGACCTGCTCGAACCTCTGATGTCCTGGAATTCCAGCTGGATGCAGTGAAGACACAGTGTCAGAGGCTTATCAATTTACTCTTCCCCCAACCCCTCTTCTAATATCTCAACACCCATAATCAGCTTGAAGAAGTTAATGATGAGTCGGCACTCCTATTTCCTGGGCTTGGGGACTGAGGTGGTTAATATTGGGCTGTCTTTCTAGGGAAAAGTAGTGGTTTTGGTGGAACAGAGAGGATTAGCTAGGATTTATTGCATAGCCATAACCTACTGGTAGAAATATATATAATTGTTATTAAGATGAAGTTATAATTTCTTAAATGGTACAAACTTTACTTTGGTTTCAAATTTAAAGTTTTCATTGGTACGAGCTTCTTATTAATATAAAAGTGAGATGAATATTGTTACTATCATAGGCATTGCGCCTGTACAACACATTTAGAAATACAAGGCTTAAACCCAGTCCTTCTTTAACTTTTTTAACTTATTTGAGATGGTTAGCCTGTAAGTTAAGGGCCTATAGCAAAGTCATGGCTTTGAGTTTATTGTTAGGGTGTTTTCTATATTTTCTTTAGAAATAGCTGAGAGGAGTTAACAAACAGTTCAGATTGCCTTACGTAAATAGTTGGTTTTCAAAACATCAGAAATCCACATAATTGATGTTACAAACATTTCTGTATTAATGTTCATTTTGTTTAGAGACCTGTCTGCTCCTGACAGTTTCCTGTCTTGGATTCTAAGAAGAAATTGAGCATCTTTGGAGTTATTCCAATTGTGGTGAGTCAGACCCTAGGCAAGAATTGCCTCTTTCCATCTACAGACAAATTACTGTCCAGAAAAGGACACACTTGCAGAATAGTCGACTGATTATATCTGCCAAGACAGAGTAATCAGCCCTTGATAATTCTGCATCACTAGGTCTGTCAGATGATCCTGGGCCAGAAGGCTGAAGATCTGATGCTCCAACGTTCTGTAGTATAGGGACTGTCTAGGTGTTCAGCAATCTCTATAAATTGGCTATGTTTTAGAAGCTATGCTTAGTGCTTCCCATAATTTCAGTTAACTCAGTCATTCTAGATTTCTGATGGGGTTGAAAACTTATAGTCTCATAGCCAATCATTGCTATTTACTTTGAGAGAAAAGATTTGAGAGGATGGTTTTCAGCTGACATTCATTTTAAAGCCAAGAAAAAAATAAAGCCAGGTTCAGAACTAAGTCTTTTATTTAGGAGAGATGACAGAGGTTCTGCTTAGTCAACAAAATGATGGACTGGGCATTAGGTCTATCTTGCACCTTACTGACATAAATTGGTATAGTTATGCTCTAACTATATTTTGAGAGAAAGGCTTTATTTTAATAGGAAGGGTGATATGTAGGAAGAGCTAAGGTGGGAGGAGTAAGGAGAGGAGGAGGAGGGAGAGGAGGAGCTAGGTGATGAGAGAGAAAGAGAAAGGGGGGCCAGACATGGAGGCAGATGTTCACATGTCTCTGCCAGTCAAAGATAGTTGATATATCTAGGTTGGGTATTAGGTTACACTTCTGATTGATATTGAGCATTACCAAATTTATAAAGCCATTGGTTAACATTAAAAAATTGTATAAAAGCAAAAGGGAGAAGGGGGTATGGGATAGGGGTTTTCTGTTGGGGGCCGACTTTTAGCAGAAAGCGGCTATCAGCTTTGCAGCCATCTTGAGCCATATACCCTGACATGAGATTTAAATTACAATAGCCTACAACAGCTGAGAACACTCTGATGATCTTGGTTTAGATATCTTGAGATTAAAGGTGTGTGAGATTAAAGGTGTGTGACTTAAGAAGTATAGAGATCAGGGTTAGAGACAAGACCTAAAGGCATGATTAAAGGTGTAACTTAGAGGCGTGGCTTAGAAGTGAGACATATAAAAGGCAGAGACAGAACAGATCAGAAATCAGACATTTGGGAGACACAGCAGAGAGAAGACATTAGGGAGACGAGAGAGAGAGATTCATACACATTAGACATTAGGTAAAATCTGGCCTCACCCTCGCTCTTGCTGAACCCCCGACCTGAAGACCAGAGCGGCAGCTTGGGCAGGGATACAGTGGCTGCCCAAACGTGGGTCGGCCGGGGCCTCAACATTTTGCCTGGGCTGCAACATTTATTTTGGCCTCCCCAACTTGGGGCTAGTGCGGTCCTCAACAGTTTTCTAGGGAGGGGAAATGAGGAAAGAGGATGGCATCTGAAATGTAAATAAAATATCCAATTAAAAATAAAATAAAATAAAATTAAATTAAAAAAAAGAAAAATTCGAAATCTGCAAAGCCATCAGAAGTGTCCATATAGATATCTTAATGGCAGAATCATTTCATAATGAGTCAAAAGAATTTAGGATATCTTGACATTTGTTTACTCCTTGAAGACAGATTTTATAGGATCCAATTATAATCTTTTTAAATCAGTTTTGTAACAAATTTTAAAGAGATTTGTGAAGAGTAAAATAAAGTTGTTTTTTTTCTCATTATTGTGAGATTGGATAGGCTTATAAGCATGAGATTCATGTACATGTTTCTGAAGAACAGATTTCTTGAATTTGTTTGAAATATTTTCTACAGTGCAAACCAATCATTGGTTTTCTGAAGAGTTTCTTAAATCAACCTTTTTGTTTCTACTGGAGCAATACCTTGAGATGGGGCCTTGGCTGTGCTGTTTAAGCTGTCCTTGAACTTGAAATACTCCCATGTCAACATCCCAAGTAGCCGGAGTTATAAGTGTGCAATGCCATGTCTGACTCCCTGGAGTTCTTACTTTTAATACTTGGACCACTTTAGTTTTCATGAATATCAGACAGTAGTGAGCCACAAAATAAATAACCCTTATCATTCACTGAGTTTGACTTTTCTGGCAAATCACATCTGGATGGAGAATAAATCAGTGACATGATGTCTCTTCCTCAACTTGTGCAATGAACTGATTCAGTGTTGGGGATAGGCAGGGGCAGCAACAGTGGGTATGGAGGAACATGTTTCAAATGTCAACAAGCAAAGAAGAAAGACAAGAAGAAGAAAAAGGAAGGAAAACATTTACAAATCTCTGGAGTTCACTTTCTGGGAACAGTTCACAGCTTAGTAGGTTTTACAGTCCCTGTCCACACACTTGGGGTTCCCACCATTCCCGGTGTTCACTAGATTTGTACATCCATGGATCAGTTGAGCTGGATGGTTTTGCCATTCACAGCAAACATGGAAAAGATTCCTGTCTGGTAAAACAGGCTTGGTATTTAGGTTCATAAGGTATACAGACAATAATTTCTGAAAAGGATGCGTATTTAATGTGTTGATTGGGGTCTGAAAGGTGGAGCTGTCTGCAACAGTCTCAGGTGCAGAATTACCGGAGGCGTTGAGTGCCAGCTCACCAGTCTCCTCCCAGGCCCCTTTTCATTCATTGCTCTGTAACACATGGTAGATTTGTTTTCTCTCGCTAAAGAATTTGGGGCAATTTGAAGAGCAAATATTAGAGCCAGTGACAAGCCACACATGTGGAATTTTGAAGACTTTTGCAGATTGTGTAGATCTGGTGCTGTTGTTCCACAGCAGAGTATAAAATTATTATAGCAGACCAAGAGACTGTAAAAGTTACAACACAAAATATCTAAATTATGGGGCCCAGCAAAGCATGGAAGGAGCATCTGAGTCACTATGCACATCTCTATCCTTTAGCATCCAAGTGGGCCACATGGGTAAATTTTTTTTATTATCTCAATGCTACAATAATTCCTTGAAGTAGAGTGATAATTTTATTTTCACAGTGGGTGATTATATATAGACCAAAAGAATGGAAGAGATGCTAAGATTTCTATTTGTAAGACAATGAGTTTAGCATAATCTATTCTACTTTATTAATTATATTACTCTTATTCTGTTTTTATTTTATTTTTGAACATATGATCTATAGTGTGTGTGTATGTGTGTGTGTGTGTGTATGTGTGTGTGTGTAGGTGATTTAAAACATGCCACTTTCAGCCATATGCCTATGTTTTGATTTTGTACATTTTGAAGCTTTCTTTAGTTGGGATATTAAAATTTATTCACAGGGTAGTTTCATTATGATTGTGCCAATTCAACACAATACAGTGCTCTTTCAACTTAATAAAAGACTTTAAATACTATGTTGCCTGAGCAATGTTGCCAGGGTTGCTTCTTTTATGCATGTTTGATTTGTTAAAATGCACACAGCCTTGAATGGATGGCTTCCTATCTCAGCTTTCAGTTGTATTCTCAAAGAGCAGTAGTTCTTGCATTGTTGCTCGCTTTTGTGTTAATTCAGCTAAGGCACTGCAGACATGCACAGAGGAATTAGACCGTTACCATCCAATACGAAGTTATTTAAAACTTCGTAAATTCATGATTCTCTATTATCTTTCTTCTTTTATGTCCTTATAACTGGAGATACTGGAGCAGTACTAAGAGGCTGAGGGATGGACTGCATCCTGTATGATGGGGGCATAGGCCATGAAAAGAATAGAAATAAAATGTTGCCATAGATCTCACTGAATCTCCTTTACCTGGGTTTCAGCTGTACTTGGCTGACCACCTTGAGTCAAAGGGACACAGCACTGAAGGAGAAGAGGACAGCTGTTTTTTATTGGTTGTCTGGGGTAAGCTAAAGTTCGGCAATTGTCCATTCATTATGGGTGTGATTTCCTTGTTGTGCACAAGCACAATGACCTTGGGGTTTTCAGAATAAGTTGCTTGTCCTTTTTCATGAAAGCCTTGTGATTTCACTTGGGCCTTTAAGATAAGCCTAAGGGGCTGTAAAGTGCTTGAACCGTAGAGAAAACAGAGGTGTGATATGCAAAACATATCTGCTTCCGTGGATACTAGGTCAAATCAGCTCTGTATTATAGGATAAAACATCTCAGTGTGCAGCGAGCTTATGTTGTAATGCTAAATAGGGTCTGACTGAAGAATTAAGACAGCAGAGGGGACCAGGAAGATATAGCACAATTTTCCTTATTTTGGTCTGATGTTACCCAGGCAGTCTAAGGTGATGTTAATACTACATTGCTCAGCTGTGTGATCTCCAAACTTACTGATTTTTTTTTCAATCTGCTCAGAGTGAAATGTGTTTTTGCTCAAAAAAAAAAAAAAAGTCATACATCTGAATTGACTGGGTAGGGGTACTGAGGAAATTTTACAGGTAATTGTATTTCTTCACTAATAGTTATCCCTTGTTTTCATTGTCATTTGTCTACTAGTTTAAGCTTTCATTTTTTTTCCCAATAAGCATGAGTTGCTACCGTGCACCTCATAGTCACAAGGTGTTGCTGTTCTGCAAAGGTTCTGGCCTGGCCTATCTGGCGTTCGATGACAAAGCTGCTGAAAGCATGCTTTCAGTGGGTAACAGGATAAGGGCTCAGAGTTTATTTGTTTTTCTGTCCCCTTGTGGTGGTTTCTGCGTGTCTCAGAGTCAGCATAGTCTGACTTCTGCACTGAGCCTTGGTGGTCATAAGAGAGTGGCCAGGTCCTCTTATGTTTGGTCAGTCGGATTACCGCACACTGTTGTAAATTCTTGAATGCTCATTAATTACCCTAGTGCTTTTCATTACAGGCTCGTTTTCATACCATGACATCACCTCTCACACAGGGTCTTACCTACTTAACACTTTTGGGTTCCATTATTTATTTTTGAAGCTGGCATGTGCTCTTGTGTAACACACTGAGCAATGGTAAGAGACCGCAAGAGATGAAAGCTCTCAGCTACAGAGAGACTTTGTGAGTGGTTTGAGAACTGATGTCTTGGAGAGCTGCACACACATCTGAGGCTTTCATCTGGGTACCGGGCTCAGGACAGAGCCCTTGCTGATTTCTTTTCTCACTGAGGTAGCTAGCCCACAGAACTTTCTCATTGTCAGCTATACTCAGGGTCTAAAACTTCATTTCTGCACAGTGCACCGAACTGCGTACTTTTAAGGATGTGCTCCATTTAAAAATGGCATCCATGTTTTAAGGGGGTGCCTGCTCACATCTATGACCATTTATACCAGAGGTGGTAGTTAGCATCTTATTGAGTTGTTTTAATATGTCCAGTGTCCCTACATACTTACATCACATCACCACAAGCCCACCCAATGTGGCATAGGCATTGCTTGTAGCTGATAGGTGGGAAAAGGTTCGTGTAGCTTATGAGTGTTTGAGAATATAGTTGACACAGTTTTGGGCTCTGATATCCTCAGTCATTATTGTTCAAAGAAGATTCCTTCTGTGAAACTGCCACATGGCAGGCCAGAGAAGAGCATGGTAGCAACTCATGCTTATTGGAAAAAAAAAAATGAAAACTCAAATAAGAAAAGCAGGGAGGGAAGAAGGCAAATATTTCCCACACATTCATTCTCTCCTGAGGGAGATATGAGGGCTCTGGTGCAGTATCATGGATTGGTAGAATAGTTGGCCACTCAGCTCTTATAAGCCAGTAAGCCTGAGAGCAAATTTACAGACATTTAACTAGACCATGTTAGCACCGAGTAATCTGGATGTGAGAGTCAGCCATCTATGAAAATCTCCTAGAAATCCTGGGTCCTGCAGGATGTTACTGTGGGGGATAAAGGTTGTGAGCCATGTGTCCCATGGAAGCTGTGCTTGGAGACACTCCCTCACTCCAGGGACAAAGTGTTGAGGAGTGGTCTCAGAGAGAGCATTTGGGGACACGTTAGGGATGCTTTGCTTATTACCTTACACCCATTCTACAGTACAGATTGTTTTCTTGCTGGAAAGTTTTCCTTTTTAAGAACACAGCGGGAGAATTTTTATTTGGTGGAAGAAATGATCAACTTACATCAAGTCCTCCGTTTGTAATAAAAAATAAAATCCTTGCAGGTTTAGGTTAATAGGCCTCCAAGGAAGAACCGCTTAAAATAGAATGGGACAAAGTGCTAAATAATCTACTGTCCAGCATAATCTGTCACTCTCAAGGGAGAGGGCAGCGCGTTTGATGTGAGGTTTCTATCTTCAATGTCAACAACCCAGTGTTAGAATGAAGCTGCAGAGCTTGCTGACTGCCTTAGTATGCTCTGTGCATCCAGCCTTGCTTTCCCATGGCCTCCTGTGCTCTTAGGCTGCCCTCCCCAGGAACTGTAAAGTGCACAGACATCAAAGTCCTTTTAATAGCATTGGGGATGGGAAGCAAGACAGTAATACTCCACAGAAATGAAATAGAATGTGGACCACAGAGCTAGCACCACTGACTGTTAGTTTTTGTTCAATTAGGATATTTTATATACTGATGCATATCAGATGTATTACTAGAGCTGTCTGTGGGGGCAGGGAGAGGAAAGGATTCAGTGAGATTTTTAGTTTAACGTTCTAGTTGATTTCCTGATCATCTATGTTGTAACTATTCTTCTGCACGTTCCTTCTCCATAAAGCCTGGTTATCTACACTTCAATATAGCCAGGCTAGGAACAGTATTGCTGGGGACTTCCTCCATTGTAAGACTTAAATGTTTTCAGCTGTTCAGTTGGGGGCACTCCTTGGTGTATATATGCTCATTATTTTTCTTAAAGAGTTTTGGAGGAAGATATTTGCTACTTAACAACTCAGCCATATGAAGATGGAGAAGTTCCTTCAGGTAAAGTTTCCCTCACTTTGGCATTGGTGAGTTTGGGGCTTGGTAACTAAGCCTTGCTGGATGTTCAGCAGCTTCCTGAGACTTGCTGTCAGAGGCCATTGCTCTCCACAGGACTTGCAGAAAACAAGGCGTTTTCTAATCCATCAGCATGTCTCCGGGAGGATGATGCTCTCCTTGTTAATGACCATTCCTGCAGTCTTTAAACTGTTTGACAACTGGTGACTCAGGTAGCGGTAGGTAATAACAGCTTAATTTCAGAATGATGCAGCCCTTATATGTAAGTCGAAGACATTTCTGTATGTTTTATCATTTAATGCAGCAATTTGATGAAACATTAAAATTTCATTGAAAAATTAACAACAAAATGAAAGGAAGTGATCCAACCATAGAACGAGTCGCAAAAGTGAAACCAACATCCTCTAAGGTCTACATTTATTTTCTGATGAAGTGAAATGGCGATCTCATTCCAGGACAAGTGATTCCTGGGAGAAGCTCTTGACGTTCTATTGCTATGGAACCATGGAATTTATAGCCTTTAGGATCATACCAATTAGTATGTGAGTGCTGGGGAAAGAAAGGCAGAGCATAGTTGATGAGTTCCAGTTCCTTCCCAATCCAGCCCATTGGCCTTAGCACTGAGATACCTGGGGCTTAATTATAGAAAGTCTACAGTAAATTACAGCACACACATAGTCCAAAATTGCATACACTGACACACAGACGTTAATGCTAAATGTTGTCTTTTCAAAATAGGACCAGGAAAAATAATTAATTGATCTAGGGCAGGGAAAATCCACAGTGAGCCTAGAGAATCTTACCATGCCAGAAAGTAAGAAAAGTAAGGGGTAAATAGAAGATGTCAAAACCAAGACAGAGCAGTAACAACCTACATAAGCCAACATAAAACCCAACCCAACCCAACCCAACCCAACCCAACCAAACCAAACCAAACCAAACCAAACCAAACCAAACCAAACCAAACCAAACCAAACAAAACCACCCAGTGTTACAACCATGGGAGCAAAAATAAATGCATAAAAACTTCACCATAATCCATAGACTACACTAAATGTGAGTCTGTAATGATATAACCAAATGACCTATTAGTAAATGTAAAGGTTAATTGACAGATCTTCCTTACAGAAAGACTCCAAATTGTAAATTAAGAAAGCATGGAGGAACGGGAAAGATGAGAAAAACACTTTGGAAACACTTGTAAGAGTCATAGGTGAAAGCTAAAATTTGTGGCTGAAACAGTAAGAATCAGAGAATGCTTGCTTGGCCTTAAATATTACCTCCTAAATATTTAATTGCCATGAATTTAACATTCATTCACAAGGTCTTCAGTGCACCTCTCACCAGCAGAAGCTTCATTTTCTTCTCTGTGAGGATGGATTGTTATACTTAATCTGACTTGCTTCCAATGAATACGGTTTGTGAAAAGGAAAGCAGTGTCTGGGATGAAAACATCTGGCAGATGTTACCTTAGCTGTGGATGAAGGTTAGTACCACAATGATGATCCTTGTGAATATCATGTAACCTTGACTTGATGCAATGAGATGGGCAATTTACTTCTGTGGTACATCTCCCTGAATGCAAGCAAAGCATGAGGAGACATCAATAAATCACTGTCTGAGTCTCACTCTACAAAATAACAGATGACTGCCCGCCAGAATTGCCAAAGTCACAAGGAAAGAGTGAAGTTGTCAGACTGCAGAGAGAGATGGCAATGTAATATAACATGGTATTTTGCATAGAATCTTTGAATTGAAGAAGGTATTACTGGAAAGTCCAAAGAAATCTAAAAAGTCTGTTTTGATACTACTGTGGCTAATTGCTTTGCTTTGGTAAATGTACCAATACTACATAAGATGCTAACATTAGGGGTACATAATTAGGGGTACATAATACATAACATTAGGGGTATATAAAAGGACCCTATTACATCTTTTTATAGCCTTACAACTTTTATAATAATTTAATATTATTCTAAATAAAACAGAAGCTAAAAAAATCTGCTCTTTACATATTTTCTAAATTCTTCTTAGTTCAGAATAATTGTGAATGTAATCACTTCGCTGTAGAGTGAGTATCATCCTGAAAAATGAATCCATTTATTCCTCATGACCTAGCAAATGGATTTTTGGGGACACTTCAAAATTATGTGTGTGCTTAGTATCACTAGCTGTGAGGGTGAGAACCATCAGTTCCATAAAGAGATGCTATGCCACGCCATGTCATTGTTGTGGCTATTACCTAAGGGAGAGAAAGGAACAATAGTGTTCAAGGGAACATGGAGATATTGGAACACTTGTGCACCACTTTTGGAATGTAAGGTTGTGTGGCTGCTATGAAAAACAACCTGCAGTCTCCTTAAGAGGTTAGAAATAGAATTAGCACATTCTTTAGCAACTCTATCTGGGTTTATAGCCAAGGAATGAAAAGAAAGGACTCCAAGAGAGATTTGTACACTGCATCCACTGCAGCACTGTTAGTAATTGATTTGCCATGGAAATGAATGAAGAGTCTACATATATATATATATATATATATATATATATATATATATATATATATTTACAGGGATGAACTTCAGAGACATTAGGCTAATTGAAGTAAGTCAGCCACAGAATGACAATCACTCTGTGATTTTACCCTTATAAGATTCTTGCATTGGTTACCTCATACAGACAGGAAGGAGAATGGTGGTTTCCAGAGGCTTGGGGATGAGAGAATGAGAGTTTAGGTTTAAAAGGTAAAAAGCTTCAGTATAGGATGATGGGGAAAAATCTGGTGTTGGTGGCTGAGCAATCAGAAATTAATTGATGCCATTGATTATGTGTTTACAATGATCAAAATAGCATATATACATATTTTACTATAATAAAAATTAGTTCAGATTATTTTATCAGCAAAGCATACTTATTTTCTTTATAACTCTGTTTTGGTTATGTTTTTGTCAATTTGATACAAGCAAGAGTTATGTGGAACCTCAAATGAGAAAATGCCTCTATCAGATTTGCCCAGAGGTAAATCCACAGGGCATTTTCTTGACTAATGATTGGCATGGGAGGGCTCAACTCAATGATGGTGGTACCATCTGTCACGTGTTGTATGTGAAAGCAGCCTGAGAGAGCCATGGGAGGCAAGCCAGTAAGCAAAGTTTCTGCATGGTCTCCCGTTCAGTTCCTGCTCCAGATTCCTGCTTAAATTCTTGACCTCACTTCTTTCCTTCAATGATAGATGTGTCATGGAACTATAAGCAAAACAAGCCCTCCCCCACCCCTAGTTGTTTTTGTTCATGGTCTTTAACATAGCAATAGGAAACAAACTGGAGCAAACACATAGTAAGTTATGAACTTACCCAAATAGAGGCTACTGGGATCACTGCTTTGTAAAATTTTCTTGTGTTTTAGTATACATTCTAAATAGCAATGGATTGCTATTGACTTCTGCTTAAAGCATGTTTTTCCCAACTAGACTTTTATTCTGTAGAAGAAAACACTGGAGATGGGATCAGGCCCTGGGATACTGGTTGGTTTCTAGTGGCTTTCACTGGTGAAATGCAGCTTGTGCCATCTCAAGTACGCAGAAGTGATGTAACAGACCTGTTGGAAATAAACATATTTTAATAGGCTACTTTGTGTCTCTCAGTCTGACTATTGGACTATTGAAATGATGGGCACCAAAGAAATGGGACTTTACAAAGGAATCTCATGCTGGGAGAAGAAAAACTAGCAGTCAGAGGGGGAAGATATTTCACACAGTTCTAAGAACTGTACTGTCACTTTACAGGATTAGGTGGAAGCTCAGGCTTCCAGGCATTGTTTGATGTGGGTGGGACTTCATACCTTCATGGAACTACTTAGAAGTGCATCTCCTTGGCTCTCTATTTGAACTTTGATCTCCCTGCAGGATCTGAAAGATAGACTTGGGAGTTTCACTGGATTCCTTTGTCCCTCTTTTTAACATGATTACATTGAATAGCCTCCTGCTCTACCCCTTTAGTTTGTCGCTTTTTAATAAGTCTACTGAGGACAGGTGGTCACACTTGACTTGGGACACATGTTGTGAATCTCCCTCCCCCAGGTTTGACAAGAGAATGGTGGCCAGGAAGGGACGAAGACACATTTTGTGGGTATTTGACAATGTAGCCCTGGCGCCTGGGTCATGGCCACTATTCAGATTCAGTAGGTCATGTCTTAGCAGTGCGGGCTGAAGCAGTAGTGGGTGACCGGGACTGTACTGTTGCTGTCCTCTAACCAGTAAGTGGGCTGGAATGCAGCCCTAGCATTTGGTGAGGGCAAAGATAGAGGATTGGAATCAAACTGCCACTTGATAACCCAAAGGAATTTTAGATTTGTACTGGGTACTCCTGTGCTGGTCAACCCTGGCCACATGTAGGATAAGGATATGACATAAATTTGATAAGGATAAGGAACTATTTTTTTATCCTTGTTTCTTGTGTTCTAAACATACACTTTTATTTTCTTGATCATTAAGGTCTGAGCAAAGTTCTTTCAGTGAAGGACATTGACTTGCTGGCCACTCAGCAATTTCATCTCACAGTCGTCCTTTTCTATTTTGTCTCTGCAATGAAGGGGGGAGAGAGTGATAATTGTTCATGGTGACCTTTGGTAAATATCATTGATGTTTGAGAATGTTACCATAATACACCATTCACAGAGACTTGACACATAGTTGGTGCTCAATAAATGACCTTATGCAGCATGCAACAGCAGCGTGTGAAGAGTCAATAGGAATTTAGATGACCTAATACAGGGTCAGCCAGATAGTAAATTTGTTTGGTTCTGAGGTCATATGGTCTCTGTCCCAGCTAGTCTACTCTGCTGATGAGGTACAAAAGCTGCCAAAGGCAAGGGCTAAATGAATGGACAGAGCTGTTTCAATTATCTTTATATATAAAAAAAATGGACCCAGCTTAGCCTTTAGGCTGGTGGTTTTCAGTTTCTAATAACCTTGTTTTTAGCTGGTTCCTTTTGTTTAATCTTTGAGTATGTGGTTTCTAGGGAAAAAAAGCTTTTAGATTAAAGAAAGATTTAAGCAGAAATACATTAGCACTTTATTCCCAGATACACAGTTAAAATAAATGAAAATGATAACATTACCCAAGCCCAGTTTAATGACATAGAGGATAGAAAAACATGCTCCCCACAGTAAGGACTTAAATAACAAAAATGAAAATGTTTACTTTATTTTGTAGTTGGGAAAATAAAATTAATATTGACTAATTGCTTTTTAAATTCTTTTTGCCTTGTATTATTTTTGTCTAAATTTTTCAACACTTAAGACTCTCATTATGGATATGAGGAGATTTTCTTTGGATTTTCTGCTTGAGAACCCAGATGATTATAGTCTATGCTTAATCCTTGCTTGAATCTTCTTGATGCTCATGGGGGGAAACTGAGGCAGTGTTTCTCAACCAGGTGGCAAAAACCCAGCTTTTGCATGTATAAAGATTCCCTTGCTTTCTACACAAGTATTTACTTGCTTTTAGCCGGGAGAATCAGGGTGTTTTAGAATTTCTACTGCTGTGAAGAAACATGACCACAGAAACTCTTTTAAAGAAAAAACACTTAAGTTGGGGCTGGCTTACAGTTTGAGGGGTTTAGTTTATTATCATCATGGGGGAAGCACAGGAGCATGCAGGAAGACTTGGTGCTGGAGAAGGAGCTGAGAGTTCTGCATCCTGATCTGCAGTCAGCAGAAGGAGATTATGTGTCACACAGGGATGAATAGCTTGAGCGTGGTGACACACTTCCTCCAACAAGGCCACACCTATTCCAATAAGCCCACACTTCCTAGTAGTGTCACTCCATATGGGCC
This sequence comes from Arvicanthis niloticus, assembly GCF_011762505.2. Lineage (NCBI taxonomy): Eukaryota > Metazoa > Chordata > Mammalia > Rodentia > Muridae > Arvicanthis > Arvicanthis niloticus. The sequence continues at coordinate 32,272,390 of NC_047673.1, forward strand.
ATGCATTCAAACACAGGAGTCTATGGGGGCCAAACCTGTTCAAACCACCATATAGTGAGAAGGTAATAAGCATGAAGATAGAACACTGGAAGATGATGAGAGTCATGGTGAAGAGCAGGGAAGAGGAATGGAGAGTGGAGAATGTTCATATACATGTGTAAGTGAGTGCCTTTGGACACTGATAAGGGACTTCACAGGGCTTTCTGTATTGAGTAGTCTGCAGTCAGGGCAGCAGAGTGGTCGTCACTGAAGTCACACTGGAGGAGAAAGACGTGAAGGCATTGAGGAAATAGACAATGAATACATATTACCAGGAGAAGGATGGCCCTCTGTATTTCTGGACAAGTAAGTGAGTTCTTTGTGGCTATAGCAGGGAACAAGGATAGACATATGGAAGGGGTAGATGGACTGTCCCCAGGGTTTGATTGCATGTGGCTACCAAATTCATCCTCAGGACTTGGGCACATACTCTGAGTGAACCAGAGAGCCACCCCTGGGTGTTTAGCAGCAGAGTGACACAGAAGTCTGAAAAGGTGACTTCTGACTGTTGTGCGCCGAATAGATAATAGCATCTGATAGTATCAACCATGGTACCTTTTAGAGGTGCTTTTTTTTTTTTCCATCTCTATGAGAAGTAAAGGTGACTGTGGCTTATAACATTGGAGGTGATAAGAAAAGCTAGATAGATACCAGTAAGACTTCGAAATAGGGCCAGCAGAATTTTATGAGGGACTGGGTATAGATTGTGAAGGAGAATAGAGTGAAGAATGATGCTTAGGTTTTTGGCTTGAGTCATGGGTTAAAAGAAATATCCTATACACAGGCATAAAAGGACAAACTGATGTAAAAATGATAGCCTGTCACATTAACCCCTGCTTTCTTTTTTCTTTTTTTGTTCAGCACACATTTTTTATTGGATATTATATTTACATTTCAGATTTTATTTCCTTACCCCCATTCCCTCCACCACCCAGAAACCTTCTATCCCATCCCACCTCCTCATGCTTCTATGAGGATGTGGCCCCACCTACCTCCCCACTCCCACCTCCCCACCCTCGAATAGACAGAAGCTTTTTGTAAAACCTATCTGCAATGTGTCATTCTCCGGCTTCGCTTTTGTGTGCATCTCATCAGCTGGTTTTTAACAGAGGCTTATAACCTGAGATGGCACAGACTCTCCAGCCTTGTACTGCCTCGTTTTGAGATGAAAATAAGCATTTCAGGTACTTGAATTAGTTCTTGGTATTACTCCACTTACTGAAAAAAAAATGTACCCTGAATATTCATTTTCTGTGAGCACACCTGAGGAATAATATTAAGACTGTGGTATATCATCCTCAGTGTTCTAGAACATTCTATAGATACAAAACTTGTCTAGAGTCTCCACACATTTTGTTTTGTTATTTCATTTTGTTTTGTTTTATTTAGTATTTTGTGGTACTGGATGTTGAACCCAGGGTTTCATGCATGCTAGACAAGCACTTTTACCATTGAATTGCATTTCCAGCCTACATTACTATTCAAGCCTCATGGAACCAAGCAATCTTTAGCCCATTCCAAAAGATGAAGTTTCATATCCTCACCAAAAATAAATAAATAATTTAAAAAATCAACTTGCATAATTTAAATAGACTCTGAGGCATGGCTCTTGAATTCCCCCAACTCTAGACTTATGTTGGCCCCCAAACCACAAGCTCTCACCTCAAAGGAAATAAGAGATAGTTTATTCTAGAGGCAAATTTGAATAACCATGGTGTGGTAGATTGAATAGGTTTCACTCTCTTAAACTCATATGTTTGAATACTTGGCCCATGGAGAGTGTCACTACTAGGAGGTGTGTCATTGCTGGAGTAGGTGTGGCTTGTTGGAGGAAGTGTGTCACTGTGGGGGGCGGGCTTTAATGTCTCCTATGCTCATGTTCCACCCAGTGAGGAAAAAGTCTCCTAGTTGACATCAGATCAAGATATAGAACTCTTGGCTCCTCTTGCACCATGTCTGCCTGCATGCTGCCACGCTTCCCACCATGCTGATAATGCACTCGACCTTTGAAAATGTGAGCCAGACCCAATCAAATATTTGCCTTTATAAGAGTTGCCTTGATTGTGGTGTCTCTTCACAGCAATAAAACCCTAACTAAGACACATAGCTAAAAACATAGATTTAGATGATCACAAATTTCCTATTTCAACACTGAGGCAGCTTCATAAACTTCTCATAGTAAGGAAACAAAATCACAATTCAGAACACTTTTCAGATACATTGGAAGAAACACCAGAGTGGTATTTCTAGCGAGATGGGGGGAAGTTTTTCTCCAGGCCTCTGTTGGTATAGAGGTATATCCTCAGATACCATCTATTGACACTCTCAGCTTCTGGGTTGGCGGAAGCGAGTAGTCTGCTACTTAATAGAATCCGCATTGGCTTTTCTATTTGTCACAGGATGCTAGTTCTGACACAGAGGTGGGCAAGGAATGGCAACTTTGGGGACTAGCCCAAGATAAAGTAATATAGTCTGTGGACCTGTAACGGCCCAGCCCTTCTATGTCAAATGGTTCTAATCATTCTTTCACGTTTTGCAGACGCAGCTTCTCTCCTGGCATTTTCCCTGACACCTGTCTGTCTCAAGAGTTGATGATCTTCTGTATTTGTTCCCTATCGTCCTGGACCCGGGTTAGCTTGACATATGAGGATAAAGACGATTGAATGATTAAATGATTATTGAATGCCTGTGATATGCCCAGAGGTGTGGAGGACCACAGGAGACAGAGATGGATAACAGTCCCGAGACTGAGGGAATTTCCTGCTTCTGGACAGTTGGATCAGATTGGTGTGTGATAAAAAGCAGTAGAAAATTCCTTTTGGGGATGGTTTCCATAATTCATTCAGGGACTAATATGAATTAAAAACTTGTACTAATCAAAGTAACTTAGTGATTATTTAAATCACATAATCATACTTGAGAATGGTTTGCAGTAGGCTTATCTTACTATAAATCAGAGCCTTTTGTAACATGTGCTCATTTATGTTCTTGTTTTCCTCAGGACTCGCCCCGAGTCACTTGCCCACTTCTAGAAGGTGATGTGGAGGGTCCTAAATACCACACCTCATGTCTCAAATGTTGCTTTAGAACACATTCTAATTACATGCCACTTTTATTACGTCACCTCACAGGACACTAAAATTTCTGACCAATTCTTTGGAGCCTGGTGAACACAGAAGTGGGTACACGATTGAAGACAGATTTTTGAGAGTCCTGAACAGGAGCTGTAGTGTGTGTGTGTGTGTGTGTGTGTGTGTGTGTGTGTGTGTGTGCCTGTCTGCCTCCTTGGAAGCACACAGAGCCTGTGGACCACATAGCCACATAGCTTTGCTCTTTGACAACGCCCTGGATTCCTGTCAGTCACCCGCAGGCGGAGTACCTCACTCTTCTCTTCATTCTGCCAGTTACAAGAACGGAGGGTTGAAGGTTCCATCTGCCTGCAGCAGCTTAGCTGTCCTTTTTCTTCAGCTGTGTGAGCAGAGAGACAGGAGGGAACTGCGGAGAGAACACTGAAAGCATCTCTGCTTTTATGACGACAGTCAGACTTCTGGCTTTTTGAAAATGTTGCAGGAGAAAACAGCTTCCCCTCTTTCAGATGGAAAATGGTCTATGCGATTCAGAGAGAAAAACAACTCATCACAACGTTTGTTTAGCACCTATATGCATGTGGTCTCTTACCTTGAACAGCTACATTTCTTTTGGTCTAATGCTATTATATACTTTTGGCAACAAGTTATTGCATCTTATGACAATGACACAAACCTACATATACCTTGGAAGAAGAATTGTCTCCATCAAATTGGCCTGTGGTTGCTGATTGACACAGGAGGGCCCAACCCTATGGGGTGGTATTATTCATAGGCCAGTGGGCTTGGGCTGTATAAGAAAAGACATTGAGCAAGTCACGGGGAGCAAAAGGTAGGCAGTATTCCTTCATGGCTTCTGAAGCAAGCACCTTCTGCCTTGAGTTCCAACTTTGGCTTCCCACTCTGATGTATTATAACATGAAGCCAAACCGATGCTTTCCTCTCTATGTTGTTTACGGCCAGTGTTTCATCACACCAACAAAAAGCAAACCGGGACAAGGAGCTTTTAGGTTTCCTTTTCTGACGTGCACTTTCTTTGCCTAGCCATTTCTTACAGATGGCCTGTTTCTTAGTGAAACTGCATGATGCTGCCCAAGTGGAACAGTCTGCAGCTCTGTGGACAGAGAAAATTCAGTTTACCTGGTAAGGACTGACCCCCTGTGCTGTGACAGCAGCGGACATCTTAATTGGGTCTTAATGACCAAGCATGCTTTGCTGAGTATCTAAGACGTGAGCAGACTTTTCACTCTTGCAGCTTTGCCTGCTTGTAACTGACTCACCCTTCCCCTCCCCCTGGGGTTCTCTTCTACATCTTTCAACTCAATTTCTATTTTTGAAATATTTTCTCATTTTACTTTACCTTATGTACATAGATGTTTTGATTATATGTATTCTGTGTACCACATGCTTGTCTGGTGCCTGTGGAGGTCAGAAGACAGTGTCCGATCTCTGGAACAGGAGTTACAGAAGGTTGTGAGCTGCCATGAGGGTACAGGGAATCAGACTCTGGGTCTTTTTGAAGACCATCCAGTGCTCTTAATTGCTGAGCAATCTCTCTAGCCCCTCCGCTCACTTTTAAAGAAAAGCTTTATTGAAATATAATCCACTGTGGTGGTTTGAATAAGAATGCTCCTCCTTGACTCTTTCCAGCCAGTGCTGAGTGATGGGCACCTCTCAGGACAACTGGCACAGGCACCCCAAGACTGGGTGGGGTAAGAGAAAACCCTACCACAAGAAGTGGAAGTATGAGCTTGGACAGCCTACTGCCAACACTAAGATTGGAGCTTGCCGCATACACACAGTCCGAGTTTGAGGAGGCAATAAGAAGTACCCAAACGCAGCTGTGTGTCTTTTGCTATCATCTCTTTCTTCACTATTCCCACAAACCCTGTTCTATTTTATAGCTTGGTGGACTTTTCTATTTTATACAAAGGAAAACATGTAATTTGTAGTCTGTTTTGACTGGCGTTTTTCACTTAGCATAATGTCCTTGAGGTCTAACCTTGTGGTGCACATTACACATTTCATTCATTTAATGACATAATAAGACTTAATTATGTGAACATTTCACTTTGTTTACCCATCCATCAGTAGATGAACATTTGGGTGATTTTTTCAGTTTAAAAAAAATTATCTTTAATTATGTGTATGTGTGTGACCATATGTGGGTTTGTACATGTTTCAGCAGGTACCTGTGGAAGTAGAAGAAATGTAGTTATGGGAGTTATGAGATGTGGGTGCTGGGAATAGGACTCATGTCCTCTGGAATTGCATCCATTGTTCTTAACAGCTAAGCCATCTTTCCTGTTTCTAATTTTTTCTTTTGAATAATGTTACCAAAAGCATGGATGTATAAGTACCTAAGTACCTGCTCTAGAGTCTGCATTCTATGCTTTGGAATATATATACATACATATACATGTATATATATGTATGTATATATATACATATATACATATATATATGCAATGGAAACTATCTAAAATTTAATTTCTAAGTTGCCAGGGTTTTTTTTTTTTTTTAAAAAAAAAAAAAACAAGAAATAGGTAAAGGTAATTTAAATAAAAATTTTTAGCTCAATTTATCCCAAACACCATAATATCATAAATATACACACATCCACACACAGACAGACAATCTTCGTATTGTTTTGGAAATGCAGGGTGTGATTTACACCTACCACTTTTCTTGGTCTGGGGTAGCCACTTCAACTGACCAACATGCACACATGATAGGCAGCTGCTGTATTGGATTGCACGTCTCTAAACACAGACATGTTGTGACTCCGGAAGGACTGAGTGCATCTTGAGAGCTGCTGAACTTCAAATTACTTCTCCATTCCACATTTTTTGAGATTCACTTCCACATTGGCACCCCTAACATCACTGCCAAACCCATCCCACTCCATACAGTGAGACTTTTGTGAGAGGCTATGTGATCTTACTTGGTACTAGGATTAAGTATAACTTGGATTTCATCTTAGAGACTTCTGAATCTGAAAGAGAAAAGAGATTCAGTAGAGAAAACTTTCACCTTTATTCCCTTCAAAGAATTAAACTTCAGATCACGATAGGGAATGATTGACACTTTGCTGCTATAGTTTCCTGTCAGCTCTAATGACTGTTTTATTTAAAGCTGGTGGAAATGACCCCATGCATACTGGGCTAGCCCTTATGTGTGGAGTCAATGTGAAAGAGGTAGCATTATGATTTTAGTCTTGCTCTTAAGGGCAGCATGTTGTATACTTGAAATATATGCCTGAAACCAAATGACACCAGGAATATATTGGGGGGGGGAGTCCCCTTCCAAGACAACTGCAGAAATGTGATAATTAGCAATATATTGGCCCTCTTCCACTGGAATTATTTGCATATCCAATCGAAAGGGGGAATAATACTCTCATTTATGACCATTCTTTGTGCTTACTTCTGAGTCTTGTTCATGCCAATAAAGTTTGCAGATGAATTCTCCTAGATTAATAGATGATAGTCCAGATCTCCACTTTGCATTTGGATTGAGCAAATTTGATTCACCCTGCAAAGGTCTCCACGTTCGCACCTACAACAAAAGGGACTAAAGTGAAGTTTCAGAGCTAAGGAAAACCTTACTGTGTGATGGACAGAGTAGGGCTACACAGTTTGTTTTTCCAGAAGCCTATATGTTGCCTGCAAACTTGTCCATTTCTTTATAGGTGGGAGCATGGAGTCTGTGATGGATACTTTCAGTTGTCAAGTGAAACAATCTAGAATTCACTGCAGAGGGAGTCTCCATGAAGGATGATCAAGAGCAGGTTTGCCCATAGGCATGCCTGTCAGAGATCTTTCTTAATCAGGTTAATTGAAGTAGAAGACCTATGTTAAATGTGAGCAGCATCCTTTCAAGGGCTGTTCCTTGAACTGAATGAGTAGGCATATTTAGAGAGAGGAAGCTGAGCACAGGCATGCTTGCATTAATTGGCCTCTGTTCCTGATTATGGATGTGGTATGACCAGAACCCCAAGTTTATGCTACAATGACTTCTCCCTTATGATGGACTATAACCTTTACTGTTAACTGATTCAAACCATTCTTTCCTTAAGTTGCCAGTGTAAGAGCATTTTATCACAAAAGGAATCAGAGTCCCATGTTCTATCATTGGGGCCAACAAGGGAAAGGTTAAAGAAGATGAGGGCAGGAAGCCATTGAAGGCCTCTAGCTTTTTATGTTTCTACATACTATGTGTCAGATTTAAAACTCACGGGGCAAACTTTTGTGAACCATCGTAATTCTCTTGACATTGTGAAACGTGTAATCATGTATGCTGGACATCTGAATAATTAGATCTTTGGATGTGGGTGCCTTCTAGCTCGCAGTCTATGGGTATTTTATTCAGAAGGCTTATTACCTATTCCCATTCTTCTGCTTTAACTAAACCTGTTCTAAAGAAGGGCAAGGTGACGCAGGGTGGCTTTAATTTTGAACTCCCGTAAAAACAACTTTTATATGCTTAGCTGTGCTGAATTGTTATTTGTGTGCTGAACTTTATTCTGCGGTTTAAAAAGGGCAACTAACAAGGCAATTACATGTGGCGGATGAAAAGAGACATGTGAAAATGATAAATTTAGCTGTGGATCTCTGACCTAATGGAATAATCATCTTGCTCTTGAAATCCCAATTATTTTTTGCAGAGAAACATTTTTCTTCACCCTCCCAACTCATTTAAAGAGAATTTAAACACCCTCCTGGTTACACTCACGATACAGTCAACATATTTAACTATTGCATAGTCATTCAGTTTTACACTGAGAACTATACTTAGGAGCTGAGGACAGTTGAGCACACCTGTAATCCCAGGATGTGGGAGGCTAAGGCAGGAGGATTGTTGTGAATTGGAGGCCAACCTGGGCTACATAGTTATTTCTAGGATTGACTGTACTGTGGAGTGAGATTCTGTCTTAATAAAAGATTTGGTGGCTAGAGAGACAGCTCGGTCAATAAAGTACTATAAATAAAGAAAGAAGAAAGAAAGAAAGAAAGAAAGAAAGAAAGAAAGAAAGAAAGAAAGAACAATAAATAAAGAACAGGAGTTTGATCCAAGAACCCATGAAAATGTCTGGCACTGTGGATGGTATTTGTAATTGCAGTCCCGGGGAAGTGGAGACTGAAGGGCTAGTTAGCCTGTCCAGCTTCATTGGTGAACTCCAGGTCAGCAAGAGACTTTCCCTCAAAGGAAATGAATGGAATTTATGAACCTAATACTAATACTTTTGGTTGCCCTCTGGTATCCACAGGCACAGGTACACACATGCATGCATACACACGTGGATGAACATTAACACACATGCATGCATGCTTACATATGAGCATTCACACATATACATCTACTCTTGTACACACACATATGTATACACATGGTTACCAATGTTTTAATTTTAAATAGTAATTAACATAAAGTAGAGCATAACTTTTATTACAAGTTAATACATTTCCTATATGAATTTTGTGACTTTTGTGCATCAGGTAAGTTTTCTGGAGCTTATGAAATGTCTTTAAATATATCTTGTTTCTTTTGAGTTTATTTTCTCCAAAAAAAATATTGCTGGAAAATGAGAAAACTAAATATATTTGGAGATATGGAGAAATAGTAAGAGTTAAGTGTTTGGTTTGTAAGTACAATATATTGGCTTGGTCTTTAGTTAAGCATTTTAATGTGACACTACTTGTGATTTTCAAAATTATAAAAATTATGTTAATCAATAATTTTCTTTAATAACATCTGTATAAGGATAATGTATATTATAAATTGGGATACATATGGCATATATTCCAGAGAATTTTGAAAGTAAATGCACAAACTATTTTACAGGACCCAATTTCCTGGTAGAATACCATTTTTAATTGAAATTTTATATAAATGCTCCTTTTAATTTTTAAGAAGCGATAAACCCATTGGATAAACAAATTAGAACAAATATTGTTTTCTCTTTTGTTTCCCAGAGGGTTGACCTAGTTAGAAACAGCTCATTTTTCATACCAACATAGATGCTTTATTTTGATTCATTGGGAATTTTGATCCCGATGAATCTAAGTTTAATTATTTTTTGATAGGGTCTCTTCTTTATTTTGGGGACAGGGCTGAAGCCCAACAATGACCTTACCTAGTTGGAGAAGCAAATGTGTCAGCAAGAATAGAAAACAGAGATCTACTTGCAGTGGATGCTCAGTAAAGTATATAACATCCCTCTCTGGGAACATCTGGTGGGTACAGCTGCAATAGAGCAGAGCCAGGTCCACGTCCAGCATACCTGACTATGAGTCCCAGTGTCAGCTGAAGAATAGATGTAGTGCCAGGGTCATGCAAAACCTTCACTGTACCTCCCTGACAGGTTCCTGACTGGAACATACTGACTTGGTACTCAGTCTTGAGCAACTATCAGACTGCCTCTTCCATACTTGCTTCCCTGGTACTGGCCCTTTACATCTTACAGGACTTGCCTGACAGCCTGTTCTGCACACAAGGTTGTCTCTCATGTCATTTCCAGACTGTTCCCCACTTGCTTCCATGGCCCAGTATTTCTTGTTCTTGTCCCCTGGACCTCCCAGTGTCTAGGTTAGTTCTGGCTCATGCTAGAATGTAGACTTTAACAAACAGTTTATTTGAGTGAGTTTCTTAGCTTATCTCTGTCTTCATTCTTTCACTTCTGAAACATTAATTTATCATATTCTCACTAAGACTAGGATCCTTGATAGGAAGGTTTAAAGAATAAACATCCTTTTATTTTGCAAATTATGGTGAAAAGAGGGCAATAGAAGAGAGAGAATTTAAAGGTAACTCAATGACTTGTTTAGATGATAACTACGTTGTTGTCTTAGAAGTCGCAGGTTTTATTTCCTCACTCATTTGAAAAGCCGTTTTTACTTCCATCTATTTTCCAGTCACCATGCTTGACTTTAGGCATGTCAAAATAGAGAATCCAGATTCAGGGGTTTCTATGCGAACAAAGAAGAAATAACAATAATACATGAAGAAATAGATATAGCTAGGTATGCTAAACTACTTGAGCAACTATCAGACTGCCTCTTCCACACTTGCTTCCCTGGTACCAGCTCCTTACATCTTACAGGACTCTCCTAACAGCCTGTTCTGCACACAAGGTTGTCTCTCATGTCATCCCCAGACTGTTCCCCACTTGCTTCCATGGCCCAGTATTTCTCGTTCTTGTCCTCTAGACCTCCTGAGGCTACATCTCAGGCAAGAGGGAGGCACTAGCCATGACGTACAATTCTGTCTTGGTAAGTTGGGAGGTGATGGTTGCCTCAATGTCTGTACATTGTAAAAGGACTCACTGCTTGGGTAAAGTTCCTGGATAGAACAACTAGTATGTGCAGAAAAGAGGAGTCTGGAGCAGGCCTACCTCTTAGGGAATCAGCAGGTGTTTCTGTATAGTTAGAATGCAACGTGTGATGGGAGAGCCTTAGAGACTGAATGACAGACATGTCAGACAAGGACCTTGGCAACTAGGCTAAGGTATTCATATTTTATCTAGCAAATGTCAGTGATCATGACAATAATGTGCCAAAATCTCAGACACCAGCAGTGAGAACACAGTTTCTTTTTAGAAACTAGAATCAGCATTGTTTTTGATTGGCAGATTGTAATTATTTACATTTATGGGGCACAGTGAGATGCTTTGACATATTTATGCAACATGGAATAACTAAATCAAGCTGAGTACCATATCCATCATGCTGCTCACCTGTGCTTTTGTCCCCCCATAGGAAGACATTTGACATTTTCTTTTATTTATTTTGAAATCTGTAATATATTGTAATTGTAGTATATGACTATGCAATGGATCTCAAAAAGCTAGTCCTATTATCTGAAACTCTGTACCTGTTCATCAATAGCTCAGACTCCCTGCTTTTCATTCTTCCAGACTCTGGCAAGAATCATTACATTTTTTTACTTCTATGAACTTAATTTTGGTCTATTAAAAACTCCCATTTCTTTATAATTCAGCCTGGATTGGTTGCATTTAGCTAGAGTTTATTATTTTCTTTCAGATGATCATTTTGGGCATATTGTTTAGAATCCTTTATATTCTGATGATTTCAGCCATAATGTCTCATATATTTCTAATTTTATTTGAATTTTTATTTTTGTAGATGGTTTAGTTAAAAGCTTGTTATCTTTAACATTTTTCCTAAATTAAGTAGCTAATTTTAATTGCTTCACCTCTCTTACTTTAAAAGATCTATTTGATGTAAGCACTTATCACAATAATTTTTTTTCTTAGGACTACTACATCTCTATTTTGATTTGTATCAGTTATTTTTTGTCTTCCATTTTGATTTCTTTGGTGACTCATTGGTTTTCTGGAGTCTAGTGTTAATTTTCATATAGTTGGGTTTCTTCAATATTTCTGTTATTATTGATTTCTGGTTGTAAGTCACTGTGATCTTTTGCACATTGCTGCTGTTGGTCTGAGTGCCCAGTATATATCTGTTTGGTGCATTTGCTTGCCTACGGTATAGTTCAAGCCCAGTCTTTCCTTATAGATTTTCTGTCCATTGTTGAAAGTCATCTACTGAGGTTCCCTGCTGTTATGATGGTCTTGCAATCTCCCTCTTCAGGTCATTTCATAATGGTTTTGTATAGTTAGATGCTTCAATGTGGGGTGCATATGTTTATAATTGTTGTATTTTTTGGTGAATTTTCATATGTATCATTATGTATTGACTTTTTTTTATCATTTTTGTATAGTTTTTCATTTAAAGTCTATTTTTTGTGTAAATATAGATATTTCTGTTTTCTTTCATTTCCCACTGGAGTTGAGATATCATTTTATGTCTCTTCACTTTCAATCTGTATGTATCTTTTCAAGCAAAGTATCTTGTGGGAATTGTATAATTGGCCTTTAGAAAGTTCATCTACTCTGTGACATTTTATTAAATAATTTTGACCCATTCACATTTATGACCATGATAGCTAGGTAAAGATTTGCCATGGCCATTGTCTACTTTGTCTTAAAATTATTTTGTAAGTCCTTTGTTCATCTTTGCTTCCTCTGTTATTTGATGTTTACTATGGTGATTAGCTTCAAATGATTTTTACATATTTTACACTCCTGACATATGTTTCTCTTTCCTGAGTGTCTACTTTAAATTGACAGAAACTTCTCCTTGGTACAGCAAATACACTTTCATTTTCCCCTCTCCTTTACCTTCTCTGATGTTGATTTTGCAATCTGTATTGGTTTCCTTTACCAATGTGTCATAGCTATACTTATTTTGAAACAGCTTTGAGTAACTGGATTTATTTATTTGAATATGTTTATATGTTTGTGGGCCTTTGGATATACCGTTGGTAAGGTGACAAGTTGTGGGAATCAGTTCTTTCCTTTACCACGCGTGTCTTGTGTATCAGATTCAGGCTGTCAGTGTTGGAGGCAAAAGCCTTTTCTTGTTGAGCCATCTTGCCAGTCTAAAATTCTCTTAGAAAGAATAGGATTGCTTTATATAATATCAAATGTGATATTTCCCTCTCTATATATGTTTCTTTAAAAGGAGTATTCTTAAACTGTTTTTAGTAATTTTATAGATCGCTTTATTTTGGCCTATTATTTTGATTCATTAATATTTCATTAATAGTATCATATTTCCCTGAATTTTCATAGTGCTGTGTTGGGGTATTAATGGGTGTTCAGTTGAATAGATGAGTGCTTTTTCTCACTTTGAAGATGTTCTTTACTATGGTTATCATTAATCTGGCCTGGGATTCTGGGTAGTATGGCTGATAGCACTTTTAGATGGGCAGAAGACTAAATGTTGGATTGTCAAGTAGGACCATATTGCCTTCTGTGCGCTGAGGTTAAAATAGTATTGTTGATTGTCTTCCATGGTCTGATAACACCACAAACTGGACTCTGACCTTACTGGGCTCTACAATTGTTGTTGATTAGGTAGAGACACAGATTATTTCTCCTCATTTGGCAGTCTTATTGTATGAAATCTATAGTTGTATATGACTGCTGGGCTCCAATGCTATACATGGTCTCTTATGTTGCTGCTTGGCAATCTGGGGGAAAGCAGGGCAAGAGCCTATGCTCCACAGATACAAATGAACTCATTTTGAGCACTGGTGTTTGGTAGAGTCACTGTTTAACATTAGGGTCTGGCCAGTTGACTCTTCTGTAACCAGTCAGTGCCTTGTTGTCTCTTAGTCTGAAGAATATGAAAGAAAAGTCCTTTCTGTACCAGAAGCTGAACAGGGATCTATTCTACTTTGCTTTTCTATCATGACAATAAACACCATGACCAAAGGAACTTGGGAAGGAAAGGGTTTAGTTCATTACTGAGGGGAATTTTGGAACTTAAGGCAGGAGCTTGAGGCAGAAATCATGGAGGAATGATGCTTGTTGGCTTGCTCTTCAGTTTATGTTCAGCTACATTTCTTATACAGCATAGACCCGGATACTTAGGGCTCATAAACATCCAAATGGCACATTAATTGGTAATCAAAAAAAAAGCCCACAGGCCAGTTTGACCGAGGCAACTCCTGACCGAGGCAACTCCTCGATTGCGGTTTCGTTTTTCATAGGTATACCCAATCTACAGGCAAGTTTAGCCATCTCAGGGGCTGAGCCTGGAAGACCATATGACCACATCTATCAAAGTGTGCCATTGTTGATTAGTTTTTATTGCATGGCACCTTCATTAGCCAGAAAGCAGCAATCTCCAAGATCCAGCAAAAATTAAACAGTTTAAGTAAGTGGTGAATTGCAATGAAAAAAACAGAGGGGAATTATATTTCCCATAAACAAGAAGAGGTGAATGGTTTTTAGAATCAAGGCTTAAAACTCACTCTTGTTTTTATAATTAGCAAGATTTTTTTTGTATTTGTCTTGGTTTGTGCATAGAATGTTAAGTAAGAAGGGTTTAAGTGTGTTTTGAGAAAGAAAAGATGAATTATTTCTCAACACAATATTCATATTCTTTTATTGTATAGAGTAAAGGAAAGGATTGATTATATTTAGTGACTAGATTTACCTCAATAATTCATTTTAAATACCCAATTTCAGAATAAATTTTTATATTAATGATATTATATATTAGTGATATAATGTATTAATTGTTAAAGGAAGGTTTTTTTTTTTCTTGCAGGAAAGAGTGTTATTTTTTCTGTTAGTTTTAAATAATGCTTGTATATGTGCAGAAGGTGCATTTCCTATTGAATGGTTACTTCATGTGAGGACTGAGAAATGATGCCTTTCTAAGGGTTAATAGAAACATTAAATACTTTGCATCTGGGAAGTATTGATTTAACAGATAATTGCTTATCCATGTTTCTGCTTGGCAGTGGCTGAACATGTAAAGTTGCTGTGCCACAAAATGAAAACAGATGAGCAAATCAGAGGCCCGAGTTATATAGCTCATGCGTGCTAAAAGCAGCATCAATAAAATCTGGGGGTTACAATGTCAAGAGATGGAATCCTTCCATTAATGGGGAGTCACTAATGAAAGCATGCAGCTTGCCTATAATAGAGATCTCAGTTTGCAAATAGCAAAATAGAGGAAAACTCATTTTAAGTAATGGAAATCTAACTAGGCAAATAATCAAAGGATACATAAAGTAGTTATAGAGAAATATTCCCACAGTAGAAGACACATACAGAGTGTTTTGTTTTACTCTGGATAAAACTTCATTTAAACAGGAAGGTCATTCCTGTTGTCCTCAACCCTCTTTTTTCTTTTATGTATTTTACTAGCAGTCAATGTTTAGGTAGAAATGAAAGAATTCTGTAGGTTCCATCCCACATATGCCATTAAATTAAATGGCAGATAATTAAATTATTTTATTCCTGTCTGGTTTTAAAGTCACACTCCCCTCTTTGGTTCCATTGCTTTGTCTAATTTTTCACTTCATTAAGACCAGCTTTTCTGAATTTATATATCTAATTTTGTATTTCCATATGTTTCTCTCAATTTCCTTCAGACACTAATATTCCTCAATTCCCCCATAAAATATCTACACTATAATTTGTTCTCTTAGAGCTAACATGTACCTAATAGGAACAAGGTGGTTCTGATGGTCATCTGTAACTCATTTTTAACTAGAAATCCTCACATGTGATTGTTTATCATTTTTTTCACTTTCTTCTTTTATTTTTATTTGTTTTTTGATATTATAATATAGTTTCATTTCTGCTTTCCATTTTCTCTCTCCAAATCGTCATGTGAACCCCTCCTTTTATTAATTTTATTGCACACATATTTGTATAAAAATGTATATTCCTAAATATAACCTATTTAGTTTGTATAATGTCACTTGTATCTTTTCAGGGTTGACCTTTTGGGTCTGGCTAACCCATTGGGTTGCTGTTCCCTAGGGAAGACAACCTTTCCTATTTCCAGCTTTCTTCAGTCTTCAGGTGCCTAGAGCTCTTTGTGTGGGGTTGAGGCCACTTGCTTTTAATTTCTCCACTTGCACACCCTCTCTCTTTCTCTCTCCTCCCCTCCCTGCTTTGTCCCTTCTTCTCTTCCCATACTTTTTATCCTTTCAAAAATACTTATTGAACAATCATTAAAAATGAGATTTTGAAAATCTTATCCTTATACCTACAGAACAGATAAGTACAGTTCTCATCAAAGAAACTTCTCTTTTCTCAAATGGAGACCATCATAGAAAACCACACTTAGATACAATTCACAGATAGGAAGCCCTGCTCCAATGGCTACATCTACATCACATCTCCTGCATCTATGGCTCATTGAGAGAGTGGGGGCTAATTGTAAGGGAGCACTAGAAACTCTGCTGAGACAGTCTTTCTTAGAAATGGCTGTATAAACAATACCAGAGCAATAGTAATATCAATAGATGTCCCAATTAATGCAAAACCTGGAAAGTTTCATAGGGTCCACCCTTAGACAATAAATACAGGCAACTAATTTTGAGAGAGAATTAGCCTCTTCCAGGAATGTAGGGAGTGGTTCTGATGCTTTGGTTGGGAATCTGGATGTGAACGCTAAAGGTCCTGTTCCCTAATTGGTTCTGTATCAATCAATAACGATGCCAGTGGCCAATAGCTGGAGGAAAGAGGGGAGACTTCCAGATTTCCACAGGCAGGCTAGAAGACACAGGAGGAAAGGAAGCCACCATGCTTCGGAGGGAGAGAGAGTCACCAGCCAAGTGAGATCTTGGGTGGAGTGGCCATTGGCTGCTTCCCAGGATGGGAGATTAGAAACACAACTAAGCTAAGCTCAGGTTTAGAGTGTTGAGTAAGGAATAAAGAAAAGGGCATGGGAGGCTTAGAAAAGCACAGCTGTGTGTGCATGTGTCTTTCATCCACAGATCCAAGGGAACCAGGGCAGTGGCTGGTAGTGGGGTCTGTCCAGAGCTTAAAGTGGGGAAGTAGGAACTACACACTACACAGGAATGAACTTCCTTGTTGATTATCCAGTAGTGAGCTCTGAAACCATATATACACAAACAAGAATGGACACAGAGGTTATATCTTTGTGCATACACATATATACATATACATGTATATCTAGTATTGTATGTAACAATCAAAGAAAAAGAGGCTAGCAATTTGAGAGTGAGGGGTCATGGGTGAGATCACAAGAAGAAAAGATGGTGAAGATGAGATGTAAGAGGCTGCTGCATGTTTTAAGTATCATGTTTAAGTAAATTTTTGTACTCTTGCCTATGAAAAGTACGTTGTATGTAGTTTATACATAAGCATGGTCATTTGATATTGTTGTCAAGTGATATGTGTTATGCATATTACTATATGTGTTATACTTTAACACTCGATTAAAATAAAAAAGGGATATTTTGAGTGTTTACTAGTAATTAATGAAGACTTAACTTTATATTTTGTAGAGCTCGAAGCTTTCTTTCTAGTGAAAGAAGTGAATGACCACAGGGGCCAGTTTCGTTTTGCTACTGAGTACCTTAGTATTCTTTGGTTGGAACCATTTGAAGACAACATGAAAGAAGAAAGCACATTTTTAGAAAGACTGGTGATAGTGATTGATGCAAATGAGGCTCAAAGAAACAGAAGTTGCATGCTAGGGGCACAGTAAAGACTGAAATGTTCATTCCATGACTAGAGGAAGGTTTTTAGTGTGGATGGGAGAGAGAACATCCAGAGGCATCTGAAAAAGTCCACAGGCAAGAGAGAAAGAAGCAGACGGGACATAGTTGGGGCTGTCTGAAAGAGAAGGAAGACTAACAGGCATAGAGGGGAATCCTTGTAGTAATAATAGTGGGTTTCTGGACCAGTCTGGTGACATAGTGCAGGAGGGGAGTGGAGAGGAGAAGGGCCAGGGGCTAGCATGGGGGCTTTGAGATGTATAATAAGTACTTATGCATAGAGACTGAGGGAGCCTGGAGTCCAGCATGGGCTTTGATATTCAGTCATAGGTATAAGTCAATGCAGAACCTTGTGTCTGGAGGAATGCTGGCTTGTATCTAACCATCAGAAATCTTGCTATAGTGTAGCTTAACTCGTTTCTGGACTTATGCACTTCCTGAGATCTAGGAGAAATGAGCTTGGAAACAGAGTTCAAGAGCAGTCATGGATCAAGGACTTTCTTATTCTGTAAAGGAAGTCAGTTTGGGGCCTACAGTGAGCTCGGATCTCATAGTCCCTTTGCTTGCTTACTCTAGGATCAAGATTCTGAGCCTGAGGAAGGTGCCTTGATGGTGATAGCCTGGTCACACTTCTGTCTGAGGGATCATTGAAACTAGAAGGAAAATATTGGTATTTTATGTTTTGGTTTTAGAGACAAGGTCTCACTACATAGTAAAAGCTAGACACAAATGTATGTCCCTATTACCTGCCTCCTGGTTGCCAAAATTATAGGCAAGCATCATCATCATCAAGCCCAGCTTGGGGACCCATTTTAATTCTAGTGTGAAACAGTTTTCTGGGTTGATCTAACATCAAGAATAAGGGGATTTAAATCAGGCCAGTATTTAAAAAGAATAGGAAAATCTAAAGTCACTCCTGACTCGGAACATAGCCCAAACTGAATACAAGAAAAATATTCACCATGATTAGTACGAATTTACAAGAGAACTAAGTCAATGTATGATCATGATTTTAATTTAAGCTTTTATTTAAGCTGCTTGTACTTCAGAAAGGATTTGTTGGATTTACTATAGAAGACAGAAACAAATTCTGTCAATTATAGAGAACAGAGTTAGGTGGGTCTTGTCTTTTTTGTAATAAGTCTATCAGCAGCACCTAAAAATGAGCAGGATCAGTAAATTCCTGCTGAGTGTATAAGAGCCAATATTGGGGGATGGTTGGTAATGTTTGTATGATTAGGTTCTGTTTCGTTTGGTGCTCTGAGGAGAGGATTGGGCAAAGGAGCTGAAAAGATCCATGGTTGGAGATGGATATGGCGACAGGGGAGTAGACATCATCAGTAGCGCTGAATCCTTAGGGGCCAGAGTTTCAGACTGAGGTTCCAAACAAGGAAGACTTGCTTGATCGTCTTTAACTTGCAAGTTGAGGAAAACTCAGTATGTTATTGACTTCTGAATGTCTCAGTTTCTGCGTCAATAAACTTAGAATACTAATCCTCTATTCACATGATTATGAAAGTGAGATGAGATGAAAATTTGATAGCACTTTGAGATTTCAAGATAAAATATTGATAGCAACAAAAATCGCACGAAGTGGGAGCCTTTGGTGTCTAATTTCGCTCCTCAAAAATATTGTAATAGCAAAGATGAACTCTAACACAAAACTTAAGCTCTCTCTTTTTATAAAAGAAAGCAAGCTGTGTATATTTGGTTGAAACATGAGCAGCTAAAGGTAACCTTAATGGTAAATAGGTCTTTTGGAATAAATATTCATAAAAAGTTTCTTAAGTGAAAAGACTGGCTAAATTAATTAGCACAGAGTAAGGTTGTTTACAGAGTGAGTTACAAGGAAGCTGACAAATTGATTAACAGCTTAAGTAAGAAAATTCAATTACTTATTAAACACACATTTTATGGCCCAACGAACAAATACAATTTCCTTTGACAAGCATCTGTTCCAAAGTTTATGGTCGTCACAGAGCCATGTTATAGGGTCCCGATGCTCAGCTTTTCAGGACTTGCTTTCTTGCCTGGGGGACCAAAACAAAATAAAACAAAAACAACAGCAAAAATATGAAAAGAAAAAGGATAATGACATAAGAAAACAGTAAACTGAGTAACAACAACAACAAAAAAAAACAAAACAAAAAACAAGCAACATTCTTTTCTCCTTAAATGTAAGTAAACATAAGAGAAAACTATTAATTATGTTTTAAAATAGAGCATGTACAGGTTTAAATGAGTCTTCCCCATTGTTGATCTTTAATTGTTAGTTGTCTGAGATCACCAGAATATAAACAGGCTCAACCTTCTCTCCTTTTATCTGGCTGAGAACTACAACCCCCTTGGAATGACTTGAAATGAAGTCATTATGGTCAATATAATTATCCCATTTCAAATGTTCTCACCCCACATCATGGCATCATGTAGTTTTTTTTTTATTCATTTAAGTCAAAGAATAATCAAAATATGGAAAGTGATACTTTTTTTTTATTAGATCTTTCATTTACACTTCAGATACCATCCTGTTTCCCCATTCCCCCCCCTTAGAAAACCCCTATCCCATGCCCCCTTTTCATTTTGCATTTATACATTTTTTTTAAGAAATGTTAATCATCGGCTTTATAAGTTTGGTATTGTTCAATCAGAGGTGTAACCCACTACCCAACCTAGATATATCAACTATCTTTGACTGGTGGAGATACATGAACATCTGCTTCCCTGTCTCCCCCCTCTATCTCTCTTTCATCACCTAGCTTCTCCTCTCCTTCTTCTTCTCCTCTTCTTACTCCTTTTCTTCCTCTCAGTACTCCTCCCACCTTAGCTCTTCCTACACATCACCCTTCCTGTTAAAAGGAAACTTTTCTCTCAAAATACAATTAGAGCATAATTATGCCTATTTGTACCAGTGAGGTACAAGATAGTCCTAATACCCAGTCCATCCTTTTGTTGACTAACCAGCACCTCTGTCATCTATCCTAACTAAAACACTTAGTTCTGAACCTGGCTTTTTCCTTGGCTTTAGGATGAATGTCAGCTGATGACCATACACTCAGATCTTTTCTCTCAAAGTAAATAGCTATAAGTTTTCAACCCCATCAGAAATCCAGAATGACTGAGTTGACTATAATTGTGGGAAGCACAAAGCATAGCTTCTAAAACTTAGCCAATTTATAGAGACCTCGGAACACCTGGACACTCGCTCTACTTCAAAACGTTGGAGCATCTGTTCTTCTGCCTTCTGGCCCAGGATCATCTGACAGACCTTAGTGCTGCAGAATTATTAAGGGCTGATTACTCTGTCTAGGCAGATATAATCAGTCGACTATTCTGCAAGTGTGTCCTTTTCTGGACAGTAATTTGTCTGTAGAAGGAAAGTGGCAATTCTTGCCTAGTGGCTGTCTCACCACAACTGGAGTAACTCCAAGGATGCTCAATTTCTTCTTAGAATTTAACATAGGAAGCTGTCCGGAGCAGACAGGTCTCTAATGAAAATGAACATTAATACTGAAATGTTTGTCATGTCAATTCTAAGGATTTCTGATGTTTTGAAAACCAGCTATCCATGTAAGGTAATCTGGACTATTGCCTGTTAACTCCACTCAGCTATTTCTAAATAAAACATAGAGAACACCCTTATAATAAACTCCAAGTCATGAATTTGCTATAGTCCCTTAACTCACAGGCTGACCATCTCAAATCAGTTAAAAAAGTTAAAGAAGGACTGGGTCTAAGCTTTGTATTCCTAAGTGTGTTATACTGGTACAATGCCTATGAGAGTAACAATATTCATCTCACTCTTATATCACTAAGAAGCTCATGCCAATGAAAACCTTAAAATTTGTAAACAAAGTAAATTGGTGCCATTTAAGAATTTATATCTTCATCTTGATATTAATTATACAGATTTCTACTAATAGGTTATGGCTATGCAATAAACCCTAGCTAATCCTCTCTATTCCGACAAAACCACTACTTTTCCCTAGGGAGACAGCCCAACATTTACCACCTTAGTCCCCATGCCCAGGGAATAGGGGCGCTGACTCATCATTAGCTTCTTCAAGCTGATTATGGGCGTTGAGATATTAGAAGAGGAGTGGGGGGGGGGAGAGCAAGTTGACAATCCTCTGATGCTGTGTCTTCGCTGCCTCCAGATGGAATTCACGGACCTCAGAGGTTTGAGCAGGTCTGCCCAGCTTGCTTGTTGAGTAGATACACCAAGGCTGATCATTCTGCAATATACAATTCTCAAAACAAATTTTAGTATCAAGATAGTTTTTTTTTTTAAAGAGGGCTGACATTTTATTAAGAATGTTGGTTCTAACCGCTTTTTCTATTTTTCCCCTCTTTTATTGGATATAATATTTACATTTCAAATTTTATCCCCTTACCATATTTCCCCCACCACCCAGGAACCCCTTATCCCATCCCCCCTCCTCCTGCCTCTATGAAGGTGTTACCCACCTACCCCCAGCCTCCCTCCCCACCCTCAGATTCCCCCCCCTCAGTGCTCAGCCTTCAGGGTACCAATGATCTTGTCTCCCACCTATGCCCAACAGGGCCATCCTCCCCTACATATACAGCTGGAGTCATGTGTCTCTCCCTATGTGCACCTGGGCTGGTGGTTTAGACCCTGGGGAGCTCTGGCTGGTTGGTATTCTTGCTCTCCTCACAGGGCCACCAGCCCGTATGGTTCACGGTTCCCTCAATTTACTCTCTAACTCCTCCATTGGGAACTTTGATCAGATTAATGGATAGCTGTGGGTATCTGTCTCTGGGTATGTCCGACTCTGAGAGACCTCTAAGGAGACAGCCTTATCAGGCTGCTGTCAGCTTTCCCATCCTGACATCCCTATCAGCGTCTATTTTTGGTGACTGCCTATGGAATGAATACCCAGACACAATGGTCTCCCTACAACCCCCCCTTATGATTCTGACCCACACTGTGTCTCCATATTTGCTCCCTTGGTTATTTAGTTACTCCTTCTAAGAAAGACCTAGGCATCCTCACTTGTTCTTTCTTCTTCATGAGCTTCGTGTCTTCTGGTAGTTGAATCTTTGTTGTTTCAAACTTTTGGGCTAATCTCCGCTTATCAGTGAGTAAATACCATGTGTGTTCTTTTGTGATTGGGTTACCTCACTCAGGATGATATTTTCTAGATCCATCCATTTACCTAAGAATTTCTCGAATTCATTATTTTTAATAGCTGAGTAATATTCCATTGTGTAAATGTACCACATTTTTTGTATCCATTCCTCTGTTGAAGGGCATCTGGGTTCTTTCCAGCTTCTGGCTATTATAAATAGGGCTGCTATGAACATAGTGGAGCATATGTCTTTGTTATTTGTTGAGGCATTTTCTGGGTATATACCCAGAAGTGGTATAGCTGGGTCCTCAGGTAGTGCTATGTCCAATTTTCTGAGGAACCGCCAGACTGACTTCCAAAGTGGTTGTACCAGCTTGCAACCCCACCAACAATGCAGGAGTGTTCCTCTTTCTTCACATCCTCGCCAGCATCTACTATCACCTGAGTTTTTGATCTTAGCCATTCTGACTGGTGTGAGGTGGTATCTCAGTGTTGTTTTGATTTGCATTTCCCTGATGACTAAGGATGTTGAGCATTTCTTAAGGTGCTTCTCGGCCATTCGAGTTTCCTCAGTTGAGAATTCTTTGTTTAGCTCTGTACCCCATTTTTTAATGGGGTTATTTTGTTGTTTGGCGTCTAATTTCTTGAGTTCTTTGTAAATATTAGATATTAGCCCCCTATCAGATGTAGGATTGGTAATGATCTTTTCCCAATCTGTTGGTTGCCGTTTTGTCTTGTTGACAGTGTCCTTTGCCTTACAGAAGCTTTGCAATTTGATGAGGTCCCATTTGTCGATTCTTGATCTTAGAGCATAAGCCATTGGTGTTCTGTTCAGGAACTTTTCCCCTGTGCCTAGGTATTCGAGGGTCTTCCCCAACTTCTCTTCTAATATTTTCAGTGTACCTGGCTTTATGTGAAGGTCCTTTATCCACTTGGAGTTGAGCTTTGTGCAAGGAGATAAGAATGGATTAATTTGCATTCTTCTACATGTTGACCTCCAGTTGAGCCAGCACCACTTGTTGAAAATGCTGTCCTTTTTCCACTGGATGAATTTAGCTCCCTTGTCAAATATCAAGTGACCATAGGTATGCGGGTTCATTTCTGGGTCTTCAATTCTGTTCCATTGATCGTCCTTTCTGTCTCTGTACCAATACCAAGCAGTTTTTATCACTACTGCTCTGTAGTACAGTTTGAGGTCCGGAATGGTGATTCCCCCAGAGGTTCTTTTATTGTTGAGAATAGTTCTCGCTATCCTAGGTTTTTTGTTATTCCAAATGAATTTGTAAATTGCTTTTTCTATCTCTATGAAGAATTGATTTGGAATTTTGATGGGTATTGCATTGAATCTGTAGATTGCTTTTGGCAGGATAGCCATTTTTACTAAATTAATCTTGCCAATCCAGGAGCATGGGAGATCTTTCCATCTTCTGAGATGTTCTTCAATTTCTTTCTTGAGAGACTTGAAGTTCTTGTCATACAGATCTTTCACTTGCTTTGTTAGATTCACTCCAAGATAATTTATTTTATTCGTGGCTATTGTGAAGGGTGTCATTTCCCTGATTTCTTTCTCTGCCTGTTTATCCTTTGAGTAGAGGAAGGCTACTGATTTGTTTGAGTTGATTTTATATCCAGCCACATTGTTAAAGTTGTTTATCAGGTTTAGGAGTTCTCTGGTGGAAGTTTTAGGTTCACTTAAGTATACTATCATGTCATCCGCAAATAGTGAAATTTTGACTTCTTCCTTTCCTATTTGTATCCCTTTGACTTCCTTTTGTTGTCTAATTGCTCTAGCTAGGACTTCCAGTACTATATTGAATAGGTAGGGTGAGAGTGGGCAGCCTTGTCTGGTCCCTGATCTTAGTGGGATTGCTTCCAGTTTCTCTCCATTTAGTTTGATGTTGGCTACTGGCTTGCTGTATATTGCTTTTACTATGTTTAGATATGGGCCTTGTATTCCTGATCTTTCCAAGACTTTTAACATGAAGGGATGTTGAATTTTGTCAAATGCTTTCTCAGCATCTAGTGATATGACCATGTGGTTTTTCTCTCTGAGTTTATTTATGTAGTGGATTACATTGATGGATTTCCGAATATTGAACCATCCCTGCATTCCTGGGATAAAGCCTACTTGATCTTGATGGATAATTGTTTTGATGTGTTGTTGGATTCGGTTTGCGAGAATTTTATTGAGTATTTTTGCATCAATATTCATAAGAGAGATTGGTCTGTAGTTCTCTTTCTTTGTTGGGTCTTTCTGTGGTTTAGGTATGAGTGTAATGGTAGCTTCATAGAATGAATTGGGTAGTGTTCCTTCTGTTTCTATTCGATGGAATAACTTGAAGAGGATTGGTATTAGGTCTTCCTTGAAGGTCTGAAAGAATTCTGCACTGAAACCATCTGGCCCCGGACATTTTTTGGTGGGAAGATTTTTAATGACTGTGTCTATTTCTTTAGGCGTTATGGGACTGTTTAGGTGGTTTATCTGCTCCTCGTTTAACTTTGGTACCTGGTATCTATCTAGAAAATTGTCCATTTCCTCCAGATTTTCCAATTTTGTTGAGTATAGGCCTTTGTAGTAGGATCTGATAATTTTTTTAATTTCCTCTGTTTCTGTTGTTATGTCTCCCTTTTCAGTTCTGATTTTATTAATTTGAATGCTGTCTCTGCGCCCTTTGGTTAGTCTGGCTAAGGGTTTGTCTATCTTGTTGATTTTCTCAAAGAACCAGCTCCTGGTTTTGTTGATATTTTGTATAGTTCTTTTTGTTTCGACTTGGTTGATTTCAGCCCTGAGTTTGATTATTTCCTGCCGTCTACTCCTCTTGGGTATACTAGCTTCTTTTTGTTCTAATGCTTTCAGGTTTGCTGTCAAGTTGTTGATGTATGCTCTTTCCACTTTCTTTTTGTGAGCACTTAGAGCTATGATTTTTCCTCTTAGTACTGCTTTCAATGAGTCCCACATGTTTTGATATGATGTGTCCTCATTTTCATTTAAATCTAAAAAGTCTTTAATTTCTTTCTTAATTTCTTCCTTGACCAAGTTGTCATTGAGTAGAGCATTGTTCAGTTGCCAAGTGTATGTCGGTTTTCTGATGTTTTTGTCCATGTCAAAGACAAGTCTTAATCCATGATGGTCTGATAAGGTGCTGGGGATTATTTCAATCTTTTTGTATCTGTTGAGGCCTGTTTTGTGACCAATTATATGGTCTATTTTCGAGAAGGTACCATGAGGTGCTGAGAAGAAGGTGTATTCTTTTGTTTTAGGGTGAAATGTTCTATAGATGTCAGTTAAGTCCAATTGGTTCATAACTTCTGTTAGTTTCATTGTGTCTCGATTTAGTTTCTGTTTCCATGACCTGTCCATAGCTGAGAGTGGGGTGTTGAAATCTCCCACTATTATTGTGTAGGGTGCAATGTATGCTTTAAGTTTTAGTAAAGTGTCTTTTATGTATGTGGGTGCCCTTACATTTGGGGCATAGATGTTGAGAATTGCAAGTTCCTCTTGGTACATTTTTCCTTTGATGAATATGAAGTGTCCTTCTTTATCTTTTTTGATTACTTCTGGTTGAAAACTGATTTTATTTGATATTAGAATCGCTACTCCAGCTTGTTTCTTGGGACCATTTGCTTGGTAGATTGTTTTCCAACCTTTTACTCTGAGGTAGTGTCTGTCCTTTCCACAGAGGTGCGTTTCCTGAATGCAGCAAAATGTTGGGTCTTGTTTACGTATCCAGTCTGATAGTCTATGTCTTTTTACTGGAGAATTGAGTCCATTGATATTAAGAGATATTAAGGAAAAATGAGTGTTGTTTCCTGTTATTTTTGTTATTGGCAGTGGGGATATGTTTGTGTAGCTACCTTCTTTTACGGTTTTTGGAAGATTACTTTTCTGCTTTTTCCAGGTTGTAGTTTCCCTCCTTGTGATGGAGTTTTCCACCAATTATCCTTTGAAGTGCTGGGTTTGTGTTGAGATACTGTGTAAATTTGGATTTGTCATGGAATATTTTGGTTTCTCCATCAATAATGATTGACAGTTTTGCTGGGTATAGTAGTCTGGGCTGACATTTATGTTCTTTTAGGGTCTGTATGATATCAGTCCAGGATCTTCTGGCTTTTATGGTCTCTGGTGAGAAGTCTGGTGTAATTCTTATAGGTCTGCCTTTATATGTTACTTTGCCTTTTTCCCTTACTGCTTTTAGTATTTTTTCTTTGTTTTGTACATTTGATGTTTTGACTATTATGTGGCGGGAAGTATTTCTTTTCTGGTCTAAACTATTTGGAGTTCTGTAGGCTTCTTGTATATTTATGGACATCTCTTTCTTTAGGTTAGGGAAGTTTTCCTCTATAATTTTGTTGAGAATATTTACTGGTCCTTTAAGTTGGGAGTCTTCCCCCTCATCTATTCCTATTATCCTTAGGTTTGGCCTTCTCATTGTGTCTTGGATTTCTTGTATATTTTGGGTTAGTAGCTTTTTGTATTTTGCATTTTCTTTGACAGTTGTGTCTATGTTTTCCATGGTATCTTCTGCACATGAGATTCTCTCTTCCATCTCTTGTATTCTGTTGGTAATACTTGTATCTATGACTCCTGATCATTTTTTTAAGTTTTCTATCTCCAGGGTGTTCTCCCTTTGTGATTTCTTTATTGTTTCTACTTCCGTTTTTAGATCCTGCATGGTTTTGTTTAATTCCTTCTCCTGTTTGGTTGCATTTTCTTGTAATTCCTTAAGGGGTTTTTGTGTTTCCTCTCCAAGGGTTTCTATCCGTTCTTTGAGAGTGTTATTTATGTCTTTCTTAAAGTCCTCTATCATCATCATGAGAAGTGATTTTAATTCTGAATCCTGCTTTTCTGGTGTGATGGGGTGTTCAGGGCTTGCTATGATGGGGGAACTGGGTTCTGATGATGCCATGTAACTTTGGTTTCTGTTGCTTACGTTCTTGCGCCTGCCTTTTGCCATCTGGTTAATTCTAGTGCTACCTGTACTTCTGTCTCTGATTGAAGCCTGTCTTTCCAGTTGTCTCGCTTTTGTTTGGTCTTCTAGGAGTCCAGATGTCTTTGTGGTTTTTTTCCAGCTGCCCTGATTACAGTGGTATCTCTAGGATGCCTCAGGATATGGTGCCTCCAAGGTAGCAGTCCAGCTAGATGTCTGCTGTTCTGGGTGCAGTGTCTCCTCTTGGATATCTCAGGGTATGTTGTCTGACACTCTGAGTTCAGTTGTTCCTCTGTGGCTCTGGGTTGAGCGGACCTTCCAGTATGTCTCAGGTGGAATCCGGGGTCCACACAACTGCAGACCTGGTAGAGGTCTGGTCTGGGACTCAGACCCTGCAGGCCTCAGACCGGAGGGGGGGCGAGCAGCAGAAGGAGCGTGCTAGTGCTGGCTATGGGTTCTATGGATCCCCCAGAATGTGTCTGGGGGACTCCTGGGTGCACTTATCCGCAGGCCTCAGACTGCAAGAGGGGCGAGCAGGGGAAGGGGCGTGCTAGCGCTGGCTATGTGTTCTATGGATCCCCCAGAATGTGTCTGGGGGGCTCCTGGGTGCACTTACCCGCAGGCCTCAGACTGCAGGAGGGGCGAGCGGTGGACAGGGCTTGCTAGCGCTGGCTATGGGTTCTATGGATCCCCCAGAATGTGTCTGGGGGGCTCCTGGGTGCACTTACCAGCAGGCCTCAGACTGGAGGAGGGGCGAGCGGCGGAAGGGGCGTGCTAGCACTGGCTATGTGTTCTATGGATCCCCCAGAATGTGTCTGGGGGGCTCCTGGGTGCACTTACCCGCAGGCCTCAGACTGCAGGAGGGGCGAGCGGCGGACGGGGCGTGCTAGCGCTGGCTATGGGTTCTATGGATCCCCCAGAATGTGTCTGGGGGGCTCCTAGGTGCACTCACTCGCAGGCCTCAGACTGCAGGAGGGGCGAGCGGTGGACGGGGCGTGCTAGCGCTGGCTATGTGTTCTATGGATCCCCCAGAATGTGTCTGGGGGGCTCCTGGGTGCACTTACCCGCAGGCCTCAGACTGCAGGAGGGGCGAGCGGCGGACGGGGCGTCCTAGCGCTGGCTATGGGTTCTATGGATCCCCCAGAATGTGTCTGGGGGGTTCCTGGGTGCACTTACCCGCAGGCCTCAGACTGGAGGAGGGGCGAGCGGCGGAAGGGGAAAGTGATACTTTTAATGACACATTTGTTATGTCTCCTTTGAAAATTTCTCAGTGAAAAAAAATGTGCTGCTATAGTCAGTATCTTTTTGGTGCCTAGTATCTAACATTGTTTACAAGGTAGGCTGAATGGAATGTGGAATTGGACAAATGATGAAAGAAGAAAGCTTTTATTTTGTGGTTTTAAGAATTGAACTTGGGCCTGGCCTGGCACATTCTTGGCAAACATTCTGCCACTGAGCCAATCCCCGAGTTGATCTGGGACTCACTACATAACCAAGGCAGGCTTTGAACCTGCGATCTTCCTTCCTTAACATAGGAAGTAGCTGCAGATACAATGTGCACCCCCAAGGCTAGCTTATAGTATGCCATCTCTATTAATTTGCTGTATGTCTTAGGACAGTCACTTTCAGTCACAGTCAATGGAATGATTTACATCAACCCGTTTGAATGCAATGGGGAGTGACTGCATTACAGAGCGCTGGAAAGTTGTTCAAGGCTCATCTCTACACTCAGGTGGCTTCAGACCAATTTGTAAAAAAAAAAAAAAAATGAAATGTGAACTTTGGAACAGACTATGAAGTCACTAGAATCCTAGTGGAGAGAAAAGTTAGAATCTATGCCAGTAATATGTACATATTCTGCTAAACTCTCTGACATCCAGTCAGAATTTTAAAAAAGGACCTTATTAATTGAGCTGATAATGAAGGGCAAAAATAAATTATTCTCAACAGATACACCAATACTTAAAATAACATTGGGTAATTAAAAAAAAATTATCCCGCAATATCTACATAGTAAGAGTCCCAGGAAAATGAGGAACAAGTAAGGACAGGTCTAAATTCTAGGTTGTTCCCAGTTACCTTCCTTAGTACTAACTTGTTTCAATTAAGCTTCTGCTATATTTAGAACAGAATTGGGTATACAGCCCCATGTGTACACAGTATATTAAACTTCTCTCGTGCTGCTCCTCTACACAGATTTAGAGACTATTCTAGCTGCGTACAGGTATTTTCTCCCCACTGAAGCCAGGGCTTCTTGATACTCTGGTACATAAACCCTGGTGGGTCCTTCCTGGTCCTCATAACATACTTGTATCCTGAAGTGTTAGGACTTTATTCTCTCAGACAGCTTCTCGAGAATGATGAAACACTGAAGTCCCCAAGGTATGGTTAAATGACACTGCATCCTGGGTCCCACCTGCAGGTATTCTGACTTAATTGGTTTGCTTTGCAGCCTGAATTAGCTTTTTCAAAGCTTCCCAGATGACTGTAATGAACAGACAAGGTTGGGCATTGCTGCCCAGCTGGGTGTTTTGCCAGGGGTGGAGAGAACTGGTGGATAGATACATCTCCAAGTTGGAAAATGATCAAGTCTACTTTACACAGCTCTCCCAAGTATTCCAGTGTGATTAACGTCCATACCCATAAATAGTGATCTCTTGGGTAATACGCCTTTAAATTTACTTTCCCAGTATCTCCATCTCACTTTTCTAAGATTAATTACAAAAAGAAAACAAACAGTCAAACAAAAACCATAACACAACCTACCCTCATCCAGCTACTTGTCTAATAGCTCTTCTTTTGAGAATACACATAGGCTAGTTCAGGTAGAAAAGCATAAAGCTAATATCTGTGTGATAATTTGCTTTTTGACCCTCTTTGGAATTTATGCACTGAATTGTGTTTGTTTCACATACTAAAATTATGCAAAGGGTTCTCCTTGACTCAGCTCATGCTGTATTTTCCAGCTTACATTGTGTCTTAGCTTCTTTTTTTATAGCTGTGACAAAATCCCAAGGCCAGAAGACCACAGCTCCTGAGAGTTAAGAGCTCAGGACTATGCTGGTGGGGAGCACGGAGACAGGTATACAGGCATGGTGCTGGAGCAGTAGCTGAGATTTTACAGGTAATCCACAAGCAGGAGGCAGACACAGGCAGAGAGAGCTAACACTGAATGACCTGGAATTTTGAAACTTCAAAGTCCTTCTATCCAGTGACACAGCTCCTCCAACAAGGCAATGTCTCCTAATCCTTCCCAAACAGTTCCACCATGGTGGGGGTGGAGGTGGGAGGCTAGAGGGGAAGTGGGGGTGGGCACCAAGCATATGAGCCTATGGTAGCCATTCTCATTCCAACTCTCATACCTTAAACACCCCAAAGGCAGGTACCCTGAGACAACAATATTATTACCTCTACTGTGATTTAAATTTCTTTTTTCTTTAGGATACTCATCATATGTAACTTATAGTGTTCTCTCAAGTACCTCTTCTACTGATGGAGACTTGAATGAACCTGTACTTTGAAATCAATATCAAAGAATAAATTGATGCCAATTTTGACTCATGTAGTTAACTGAGTGACTCAAACTGCAATGTATTTGGCTTCTTGTGTTCTGTCTTTATTCAGGCTACGGGCCATTAAAGCCCAAGGTCATAAACTAGCTGGCTTGTAAACAATAGAATTTAATTTCCCACAGTTCTAGAGTCTAGAAGTTTCAAGATAAAGGCACTGACAATTTCAGTAAGTGGTAAGGGAACTCTTCCTAGCTTCATTCATTTAACCAAGAGAGTGAGAAAATTAGTTTGATTTTTGAAAACTGCGATCTTAGATGATTTTTTGACAGATGATTTATGCTCTGACTGGAAAGGATGCAATTTTTTTTAAAACTGTACTTTGAGAAATATTACTTAAAAATGGAAATGAAGCCAGATGTGATGGTGCCTACCTATAATTCCAGTGCTCAGGAATCCCACACAGGCAGGTTACAGCTTTGAGGCAGGTCTTGGCTACATAGTTTGTCTTAATCTTGAGAGAGGAGAGAGAGAGAGAGAGAGAGAGAGAGAGAGAGAGAGAGAGAGAGAGAGAGAGACTGAGATAAAATAGACAAGGGGCATCTGAAGACCTGAAGTAGTACTATTGATGAAAATCTTCACAGTAAAGCAAATCTTAGGTGGTTATAATAATGGAGGCATAGAAGTTGGGATGTACGATGGTGCAGACTGGCCTATGGTAGCTTGACATATATCCATTGCAGAGAGAAGATGCTTCACACTGATGTTACACCTGGAGAAATGGAGAGCTTGATTGTGATCTGCTCCATTCCCACAGCACACTGCTGAGTGAGTGAGCAGTTGCATTGTTCCCAGTTTCCTGCTAGTAACAGAAAGATTTGAGCCTTTACTGTTTGACACCAGTACTCTTGGAGATCATTTTGGAGAACAATTATGATTGTTTTCATGGATTAGAAGAATCACCTCAAGAGTGTTACATAACTGCAAAACAAGGCTTTCCTGCTCTTCCAATGCCTCTCCCAGCCTTTGTGCTAATGCCTGACCCTCTACACCTATATTTTATTTCTTAAGGCATGGTGTTTTGCTTACAATAGCTATGTTTTAATAAATTAAAGAATATGAGAATGAGGGTTGGGTTGTGCTCAGTGGTAGAAAGCTTGCCTAGCACATATATAGCTCTGGGGTTGATATCTGCAACACACACACATGTAGACACAAATATATGTGAGAACGCAGTGTCATATTTATTTAGTTATTTGCCATTTCCCATGCTCCTTATGTTAAAGACCCAAGTTTCTGCTCTTAAAATTAGCTGTCATTTGGAAGAACAACTTATTATATTAACACTTCTTAGTAAGTGTTAGGCAGACCAGATAAGGTCTGCCTATTTATCAGCATTTTGTTGATTGAAAAACAATGTTCAGGACCCACCAAGGACCCAGGAAGTCACTCCCGGCCCGGAACACTGGTTCCTTTCGGTCTGGGCCAGAGCACTGAGCAGATCTTGGGTGGCAGCTCTGCCCCCAACCTTCAAGAACCCAGAGGAAAATCAGTTTTCAACCAGAAGTAATCAAAAAAGATAAAGAAGGACACTTCATATTCATCAAAGGAAAAATGTACCAAGAGGAACTCGCAATTCTGAACATCTATGCCCCAAATGCAAGGGTACCCACATACATAAAAGAAACTTTACTAAAGCTTAAAGCATACATTGCACCCTACACAATAATAGTGGGAGATTTCAACACTCCACTCTCAGCTATGGACAGATCATGGAAACAGAAACTAAACCGAGACACAATGAAACTAACAGAAGTTATGAACCAATTGGACTTAACTGACATCTATAGAACATTTCATCCTAAAACAAAAGAATATACTTTCTTCTCAGCACCCCATGGTACCTTCTCGAAAATAGACCATATAATTGGTCACAAAACAGGCCTCAACAGATACAAAAAGATTGAAATAATCCCCAGTACCTTATCAGACCACCATGGATTAAGACTCGTCTTTGACATGGACAAAAACAACAGAAAGCCCACATATACTTGGAAACTGAACAATGCTCTACTCAATGATAACTTGGTCAAGGAAGAAATAAAGAAAGAAATAAAAGACTTCTTAGATTTAAATGAAAATGAGGACACATCATATCAAAACTTGTGGGACTCACTGAAAGCAGTACTAAGAGGAAAAATCATAGCTCTAAGTGCTCACAAAAAGAAATTGGAAAGAGTATACATCAACAACTTGACAGCAAACCTGAAAGCATTAGAACAAAAAGAAGCTAATATACCCAAGAGGAGTAGACAGCAGGAAATAATCAAACTCAGGGCTGAAATCAACCAAGCTGAAACAAAAAGAACTATACAAAATATCAACAAAACCAGGAGCTGGTTCTTTGAGAAAATCAACAAGATAGACAAACCCTTAGCCAGACTAACCAAAGGGCGCAGAGACAGTATTCAAATTAATAAAATCAGGACTGAAAAGGGAGACATAACAACAGAAACAGAGGAAATTAAAAATATCATCAGATCCTACTACAAAGGCCTATACTCAACAAAATTGGGAAATCTGGATGAAATGGACATTTTTCTAGATAGATACCAGGTACCAAAGTTAAACGAGGAGCAGATAAATCATCTAAACAGTCGCATAACCCCTAAAGAAATAGAAGAAATAGAAATAAAGAAATAGAAGCAGTCATTAAAAACCTCCCCACCAAAAAAAGTCCAGGACCAGATGGTATGGTCACAGATGCAGAATTCTACCAGACCTTCCAGGAAGAACTAATACCAATTCTCTTCAAACTATTCCACAGAATAGAAACAGAAAAAAAAAATACCCAATTCGTTCTATGAAGCTACAATTACACTTATACCTAAGCCTCACAAAGACACAACAAAGAAGGAGAACTACAGACCAATCTCTCTTATGAATATCGATGCAAAAATACTCAATAAAATTCTCGCAAACCGAATCCAACAACACATCAAAGCAATCATCCATCATGATCAAGTAGGCTTTATCCCAGGAATGCAGGGATGGTTCAATATTCGGAAATCCATCAATGTAATCCACTACATAAATAAACTCAAAGAAAAAAACCACATGATCATCTCACTAGATGCTGAGAAAGCATTTGACAAAATACAACATACCTTCATGTTAAAAGTCTTGGAAAGATTAGGAATTCAAGGTCCATACCTAAACATAGTAAAAGCAATATACAGCAAGCCAGTAGCCAACATTAAACTAAATGGAGAGAAACTTGAAGCAATCCCACTAAGATCAGGGACCAGACAAGGCTGCCCACTCTCACCCTACCTATTCAGTATAGTACTGGAAGTCCTAGCTAGAGCAATTAGACAACAAAAGGAAGTCAAAGGGATACAAATAGGAAAGGAAGAAGTCAAAATTTCACTATTTGCGGATGATATGATAGTATACTTAAGCGACCCTAAAAACTTCCACCAGAGAACTCCTAAACCTGATAAACAACTTCAGTAAAGTGGCTGGATATAAAATCAACTCAAACAAATCAGTAGCCTTCCTATACTCAAAAGATAAACAGGCTGAGAAAGAAATTAGGGAAATGACACCCTTCACAATAGCCACAAATAATATAAAATATCTTGGAGTGAATCTAACTAAGCAAGTGAAAGATCTGTATGACAAGAACTTCAAGTCTCTGAAGAAAGAAATCGAAGAAGATCTCAGAAGATGGAAAGACCTCCCATGCTCCTGGATTGGCAGGATTAATATAGTAAAAATGGCCATCTTGCCAAAAGCAATCTATAGATTCAATGCAATCCCCATCAAAATTCCAAATCAATTCTTCATAGAGATAGAAAGAGCAATTTTCAAATTTATTTGGAATAACAAAAAACCCAGGATAGCGAGAACTATTCTCAACAACAAAAGAACCTCTGGGGGAATCACCATCCCTGACCTCAAACTATACTACAGGGCAATAGTAATAAAAACTGCATGGTATTGGTACAGAGACAGGCATGAAGATCAATGGAATAGAACTGAGGATTCAGAAATGAGCCCACATACCTATGGTCACTTGATCTTTGACAAAGGAGCTAAAACCATCCAGTGGAAAACGGACAGCATTTTCAGCAAATGGTGTTGGTTCATCTGGAGGTCAACATGTAAAAGGATGCAAATCGATCCATTCATATCTCCTTGTACAAAGCTCAAATCCAAGTGGATAAAAGACCTTCACTTAAAACCAGATACACTGAAACTAATAGAAGAGAAGGTGCGAAAGACCCTTGAATACCTAGGCACAGGGGAAAAGTTCCTGAACAGAACACCAATGGATTATGCTCTAAGATCAATAATTGACAAATGGGACCTTATCAAATTGCAAAGCTTCTGTAAGGCAAAGGACATTGTCAATAAGACAAATTGGCAACCAACAGATTGGGAAAAGATCCTAACCAATCCTACATCTGATAGAGGACTAATATCCAAGATATGCAAAGAACTCAAGAAATTATACTCCAGACAACCATATAACCCTATTAAAAAATGGGGTACAGAGCTAAACAAAGAATTCTCAACAGAGGAAACTCAAATGGCTGAGAAACACCTTAAGAAATGCTCCACATCCTTAGTCATCAGGGAAATACAAATCAAAACAACCCTGAGACACCACCTCACACCAATCAGAATGGATAAGATCAAAAACTCAGGTGATAGTAGATGCTGGCGAGTATGCGGAGAAAGAGGAACACTCCTCCATTGTTGGTGGGATTGCAAGCTGGTACAACCACTCTGGAAATCAGTCTGGCGGTTCCTCAGAAAGCTGGACATAGCATTACCTGAGGATCCAGCTATAGCACTCCTGGGCATATACCCAGAAGATGCTCCAACATGTAATAAAGATACATGCTCCACTATGTTCATAGCAGCCTTATTTATAATAGCCAGAAGCTGGAAAGAACCAAGATGTCCTTCAACAGAGGAATGGATACAAAAAATGTGGTACATCTGCACAATGGAGTATTACTCAGCTATTAAAAATAATGAATTCGAGAAATTTTTAGGTAAATGGATGGATCTAGAAATTATCATCTTGGGTGAGTTAACCCAATCCCAAAAGAACACACAGGGTATTTACTCACTGTTAAGCGGATGTTAGCCCCAAAGCTAGGATTAGCGAAGACCCAACCAGCAGACCACATGAATCTCATGAAGAAGGAAGACCAAGACGGGATGCCTCAGTTCTACTTAGAACGAGAAACAAAAATGCTTAAGGGAGCAAATACGGAAACAAAACATGGGACAGAAACTGAAGGAGGGACTATCAGGAGACCACTCCACCTCGGTATTCATCCCATGTACAGCCACCTAAGCTAAACACTGTTGTGGATGGCTGGAAGTGCATAATCTGAGGAACATGATATAGCTGTCTCCTTAGAGGTCTGCCAAAGACTAACACACTCAGAGGACAATGCGCACAGTTAACCACTGATATGATCAGGGGTTTCCCAATAGAGAAAGGACTATTAGATATATATAACTTAGAGAAAGGACTGAAGGAGTAGAAAGGGTTCGAGACCCCAGGAGGAAAGCAACAATACCAAAAACCAGAGCCCCCCAGGGTCTAAACCACCAGCCAGGGAACACATAGGGAGGGACCCAAGACTCCAGAGGTATATGTAGGGGAGGATGGCCTTGTCAGGCATAGGTGGAAGAGGAGTTTCTTGGTCCCATTAAAAAATAAACACAGAGTGAGGGGGAATGTGAGGGTGGGGAGGGGATAGTTGGGGGGGTAGGTGCGGTCACTGCCTCATAGAAACATGAGGAGGGGGATGGGATGGGGGGTTTCTGGGTGGTGGGAGGAAGTGGGGTTAGGGGATAAAATCTGAAATGTAAATATTACAACCAATTTTAAAAAGGGGGGGGAGAAAAGTTGTTAGAACCAACATCTTTAAAAAAAATGTCAGCCCCCTGGGGGGGGATTTTTTTTTCCCTGATACTAAAACTTGTTCTGAGAATTGTATATTGCAGAATACACAGCCTTGGTGTATCTACTCATCAAGCATACTGAGCAGACCTGCCCAAACCTCCGATGTCCTGGAATTCCATCTGGATTCAGTGAAGACACAGCATCAGAGGATTATCAACTTACTCTTCCCCCCACCCCTCTTCTAATATCTCAACGCCTGTAATCAGCCTGATGAAGTTACAGAAGAGTCAGCGCCCCTATTCCCTGGGCTTGGGGACAAATGTGGTTAATAATGGTCTGTCTTTCTAGGGAAAAGTAGTGGTTTTGTTGGAACAGGGAGGATTAGCTAGGACTTATTGCACAGCCATAACCTATTGGTAGAAATCTGTATAATTATTATCAAGATGAAGTTATAATTTCTAAATGGTACAAAATTTACTTTGATTTCAAATTTAAGGTTTTCATTGGTACGAGCTCCTTATTAATATAAAAGTGAGATGAATATTGATACTCTCATGGGCAATGTGCTTGTATAACACATTTAGGAATACAAGGCCTAGACCCAGTCCTTCCTTAACTTTTTTAATTGATTTGGGACGGTTAACCTATGAGTTAAGGGACTATAGCAAATTAATGGCTTTGAGTTAATTGTTAGGAGGTTTCCCATATTTTATTTAGAAATAGCCAAGAGGAGTGAACAAACAACAGTCCAGGTGACCTTACATGGATAGTTGGTTTTCAAAACGTCAGAAGCCCATAGAATTGACGCTACAAAAATTTATATATTAATGTCCATTCTGATTAGAGACCTGTCTGCTCCTGACAGCTTCCTGTTGTGGATTCTAAGAAGAAATTGAGCATCCTTGGAGTTATGCCAGTTGTGTGGTGACAGCCACTAGGCAAGAATTGCCTCTTTCCATCTACAGACTAATTACTGTCCAGAAGAGGACATACATGCAGAATAGTCGACTGATTATATCTGCCCAGACAGAGTAATCAGCCCTTAATAATCCTGCATCACTAAGGTCTGTCAGATGACTCTGGGCCAGAAGGCTGAAGATTTGATGCTCCAACGTTCGGTAGTATAGGGGCTTTTCAGGTGTTCAGCGGTCTCTATAAATTGGCTAATTTTTAGAAGCTATGTTTAGTGCTTCCCATAACTTCAGTTAACTCAGTTATTCTGGATTTCTGACGGGGTTGAAGACCCATAGTCTCATAGCCAATCCTGGCTATTTACTTTGAGAGAAAAGATCTGAGTAGATAGTTTTCAGCTGACATTCATTCTAAAGCAAAAAAAAAAAAAAAAAAAAAAAAAAAAAAAAAAAAAAAAAAAAAAAAAAAGCCAGGATCAAAAAGTAAGTTTTTAGTTAGAAGAGATGACAGAGGTTCTGGTTAGTCAACAAAATGATGGACTGGGTATTAGAACTATCTTATACCTCACTGGTACAATTAGGAATAAGTATGCTCTAACTGTATTTTGAGAGAAAAGTTTTACTTTAACAGGAAGAGTGATATGTAGGAGGAGCTAAGTGGGAAGGAGTACTGAGAGGAAGAGATGGAGTAAGGAGAGAAGATGAAGGAGAGGAGAAACTAGGTGATGAGAGAGAGAAAGAGAGGGGGCATGGAGGCAGATGTTCACAGGTCTCCACCAGTCAAAGATAGTTCTTATATCTAGGTTGGGTATTGGGTTACGCTTCTGATTGAGCATTACCAAACTTATAAATCCTTTGATTAACATTTAAATAAATTGTATAAAAGCAAAAAGGAAAGGGAGGCATGGGACAGGGGTTTTCTAGGGAGGGGAAATGGGGAAAGGGAATGGCATCTTAAATGTAAATAAAATAAAATTAAAAAAAAAGAAAAACAATGTTCATCTTATTTTTATTGTTTAGTGGTACTTTCCCTACAAAACTCTAATTTACATAATTTTCTTTTATCACTGTGAGTCTATCCACCCATTGTCTTGGCCTACACTGGTTCTCATGAGTCTGCAGGAATTTTATATCTGCCTAACGTGTATACTTCTTCACTTCTCTTGATCACAGTTATAAGCAATGATCATAATGTGCATTATTAAATATAAATAGCCAATTTGAAGAGGGTATTCTCATTAGTAAAAAGTAGTTGGTTGCTGCTTCACTGACATGACTGTATAGACGTGCATGCACACACAAGTGTGTGTGTGTGTAAGATGTGTATGTATGTGTGAGATATATATATATATATATATATATATATATATATATATATATATATATGCATGTATATTTGCATGTGGGGTGAACTTTCCAAAATGATTCTTCTGACCTAGATACTGTTTGGGAGAGTCTAGTATGAGAAATCTATAATTTTGTACTTGACAATTAAAGATATTATGTCTAATCTCAGTTGTAAGCTGTATTCACAGCTTACATCCCTGAATATTTTGTTCAGTCACTAGACTTGGAACTATGCTATGTCCTTGCTTAACTGTGGTTTACTTGTCCTTGGTAGTCTCCCTCTATCTGATATTGTTGCATCAGTCATCGGATGCCTTATTTCTATACACTTGTATTTAAATGGCCAAGGAAGAGCGTTCCAGGGGTCCATTTTGTTTCTGTTTGTGTGGAACCTTTTATGGTAGGCCATCTCCTGGGCTGATAGTGAGTGTATAGGTTGTCCTCTCTTTTACTAAGCCTAGAGTCACATGACAATCAACATGGAGCCCACAGAGAACTCAGGAGAATCAAATATAGCCTTTGATACCTAGAGTCATGGATGGTACTGTCCTTGCAGCCTAGGTAGCATGTGCCTTTTGTGGGATACTTGCAGTTTTCGTTATTGTTTTGCGTTGCTTCTTTTGTATCTTATAACCAACGACATGAGAATGTGAAATCCTTGGGTGAGCTGCGTTGGCCGCAGCAGTGTGATTATGTACATCTCTGTGTGAAAGTAAGAAAAATACACCCAAGGAAACTCTGTGAGTACTTTCATTTTGCTTCACTATAGGTCTTCTTGGATGATCAATATAGTGGGCGAGAACCATGGTGAGGCCATAATTGTGTTCCCTTGCCTACTGGAGATCCAGACATCATATTGAGAGGGCCATTATTTCGACACCGCCACTCCTTTCTCTTTTCTTTACGCTGAGGTCACACAGAGTTTAGCCGAGATGTCTATGTGAATATTGTTTGTATCTGTGAGTAAGCTTAAATCTTGACTGTAAACAACATAACTTCAAAGTTTAACAGCTGCCTAAGAACTATGATTTTTATTAATTCGATGATGCCAAACTTGAGGCCTTTTAATAGCAGCGTCACAGGTTAGTAGATTGCCTTTTTAAGCTTTTGATTATTTATCGATATCCTATATGTTAATACAATAGTATATGTTTTTTCTTTCCTTGAATTTTTTGATTAGTACATTGAAGCCAACATCAAAAGGTAAATAAATATGTTGCAGAACAATTGGAAAGGGCTCTATAAAGCTCTCATAATGCTTAGTCAAATGACGATTGTAATTAATGCATGTATATATCTGAAACATGTCATCCTAAAGACTGCAGGTTATGGCAAAGTGATTTAGTGTTTGAAAGCAGAGAGTTTCCATGGATTGAATAGTCAATTATTTTAGTGCAGCTTGGGAGGCAAAGCAGGGCAGTTTCATAGTATCCAGTTCTTAGTGTGTTCCTTACAGTCCTCTGAGATAACAGAGCACTGATAGTTGCTAATAGGCTTTATATCTGTTAAGTCATTAGTATTTTATCTTGATACACTGGTAGAATAAGCTTCAGAAATATTTAACAGAGTTTAATAGCCTCCAGCTGCCAAATACTAGAGTTAATTATTTATTAAGGCTATTATGATGAATGTTTAAATAGATTAAACAGTCAGTGCAATTAAACATTGCAGTGCAGCACACGAACACTAACACAGATTAGATCCAACAGACTCATTGTTTTTTTTTTTTTTTTCCATGAAAATTTAGAGATCCAGTTCTGAGGCTGTTGGCTAGGGTCGAATTTAGTATGACCCATAAATATATGGGTGCAGATTATATTATAGACATCTGCTATATTATAGACAACCTAACAGGGACCACGCCTCCAAAGAAAGTTCATTCTCCCTCCCTTTGTTGCCATCCGTTGTCAATAATGACTCATTTAGGGGGTGAGCTCACATATCTCACCCCTATCCATCATAGAATGATGACTTGGTTTGATCTTGTGCAGTCTCAGGCAGAGAAGCACATTTGTTCTATGTTTATGAATGCAGTGGTCTTATCACAACCAGAGGACAGTGTTCTGACCTAGTTCTCCTCACACTTTGACTCTTATACTCTTTCCATGCCCTTTTCCACAAAGTTCCCTGAGACAATGTGGGAAGAGTGTGATATGGATGTTCCCTTTATAGCTGAAGACTCCAAAGACACTTATTGTCTATACTTTGACTAGTGTGAGCATCTGTACTAATTACTGTCTACTGCACAAGGAAATTTACACCAGAAAAACTGAGAGTTGCACTAATCTACGAGTGTAGACCTACTTATTTAGAAGACAATTTGATACTACATTCATTTAGCAAAATGATAGTAGTAGGTTCTTCCTTAGTGCCTATGAGTTCCCTAGTCATGAGTTCTTGGCCATATTTGCAGCACCAGGCATGAATTTTCTCCTATCCAGCATGTCTTAAATCTAATGAGAAAGTAGTTGGTTACACCAATAATGTTCATGTCACTACTGTACCTATGGCATGTCTTGCTATTCTGGTCATTATTATAACTTGCAGCATTCACAGCATTTACATATGAGTAAAACTGTTGATGACCCTTCTCTCCCAGTAGCTTGAATAGAGCTTTGTTGTATGATAAAAGTTGCCCAGCAGGGAGGAAGTTTACAGGTTAGAATAAGCTTTATTTTTCAAGTCCAACATTGGTGGCAGCGTTAGGAATGGGATCTTACCATCAAGTTTGGGTAGTCAATCAAGAGTAATTACATTAGATTGTACTTTGAGGGTGGGGGTTGGGGAGGGATCTCTGCAACTCCCATTTGCCAACAACTGAAGGGATGTTTCTCATACCTCCCGTAGGCTTGTTATTTGGTAACTTATGGCTTCTTGTGGGACAATTGTCCCGTGTGTAAACCAAAAAGCAGTAGGTAGAGATAAGTAATGAAGAGCAATGTGGAAATTAATGAAATAGAAATGAAAAATATGCTTAAAAATTAATGAAAGAAAGATTTGATTCTTTGAAAAGATAAGTAAAATTGACAAACTCGTAGCCAAATTAACCAAAGGATAAAGTATACCCTCACAAATAAAATTTGAGATTAAAAAAAGGGAGCTGTTCCTACAGATACCAAGGAAATTGAGAAATTCATGAAAACATACTTTAAAAATTTATATTACACTAAATTGGAAAATATATAAATAATGGATGCATATTTAAATACTTATTTCCATTTTAAAAACTATATAAAGGCTCAGATTAACAAGGACTATAAATATTAGCAATTAAAGTCACATCTACAATTTAATAATAGTGCAAACTGATATAAAAACAAGTAACAAGGATGAGGTGGAAATTTTAAATGTTCAGACTAAAAAAAAAAAAACAAAAAACAAAAAACAAAAAAACTCAGGGTCAGATAAACTTAACACAGAATTCTACCAGACCTTTAAAAAAGAATTATTCCATAAAATAGAAAAAAAAAAAGAACATTTCTAAACTTTTTGTAAGCCAGCATTACTCTGATTCCCAAACTAGATAAAAATCCATAACAACAACAAGAAAATTATAGGACAAACTCCCCAATGGACACAGAGGGAGAGATTTTCAATAAATACTTGAAACTGAAGTAAAGAACACATTTAAAAGATTATTCAGCATGCTCAAATTGGCTTCGTTCTGTGGATGCAGGGATGGTTCACCATATGTAAATAAATAACTGCAATTCCATAAGTGGATTTTAGGTTGAATATCTTATGAACACCTTAATTGATCTAGAAAAGACCTTTTACAAAATCTAGTGTCCCTTCATGATGAAAACCCTGGAGAGGCTAGGGTTGGAGGGAACATATCTTAATATAATAAAGGTTATATATGATAAAGAGATAGCAATCATCATGTTAAATGGAGGAAAACTCGAAGCATTCCTACTGAGGCAAGGGTGTCTAGTTTTATCATTACCCTCTTCCCATTTGTTTTAATAATCACTTGATTAAAGTCCTAGTTGTCTTTGAAAATGTGCTTTGTTCTTCCCCATAACTCCTGATATCAGGATAGAAAATCAGTATCGAGCCAGAAGATGATTCATCACCTCCCCTGACTATTTGTTTTCAACAATTATTTCCAAGTGTTTATTGTTCTTTGTGTTTTAGGAAATAAACAACTCAGAAGTCTCAGGAAGTTCTTGAGACTTACCAAATTTTTTTTTTTTATTAGATCTTTCATTTACACTTCAGATACCATCCCGTTTCCCCATTCCCCCCCCCCTTAGAAAACCCCTATCCCATGCCCCCTTTTCCTTTTTGCATTTATACATTTTTTTAAGAAATGTTAATCATAGGCTTTATAAGTTTGGTATTGTTCAATCAGAGGTGTAACCCACTACCCAACCTAGATATATCAACTATCTTTGACTGGTGGAGATACATGAACATCTGCTTCCCTGTCTCCCCCCTCTATCTCTCTTTCATCACCTAGCTTCTCCTCTCCTTCTTCTTCTCCTCTTCTTACTCCTTTTCTTCCTCTCAGTACTCCTCCCACCTTAGCTCCTCCTACACATCACCCTTCCTGTTAAAAGGAAACTTTTCTCTCAAAATACAATTAGAGCATAATTATGCCTATTTGTACCAGTGAGGTACAAGATAGTCCTAATACCCAGTCCATCCTTTTGTTGACTAACCAGCACCTCTGTCATCTATCCTAATTAAAACACTTAGTTCTGAACCTGGCTTTTTCCTTGGCTTTAGGATGAATGTCAGCTGATGACCATACACTCAGATCTTTTCTCTCAAAGTAAATAGCTATAAGTTTTCAACCCCATCAGAGATCCAGAATGACTGAGTTGACTATAATTGTGGGAAGCACCAAGCATAGCTTCTAAAACTTAGCCAATTTATAGAGACCTCTGAACACCTGGACACTCGCTCTACTTCGAAACGTTGGAGCATCTGTTCTTCTGCCTTCTGGCTCAGGATCATCTGACAGACCTTAGTGCTGCAGAATTATTAAGGGCTGATTACTCTGTCTAGGCAGATATAATCAGTCGACTATTCTGCAAGTGTGTCCTTTTCTGGACAGTAATTTGTCTGTAGAAGGAAAGTGGCAATTCTTGCCTAGTGGCTGTCTCACCACAACTGGAGTAACTCCAAGGATGCTCAATTTCTTCTTAGAGTTTAACATAGGAAGCTG
Organism: Arvicanthis niloticus; assembly: GCF_011762505.2. Classification (NCBI taxonomy): domain Eukaryota; kingdom Metazoa; phylum Chordata; class Mammalia; order Rodentia; family Muridae; genus Arvicanthis; species Arvicanthis niloticus. The sequence goes on from NC_047673.1 coordinate 32,316,478, forward strand.
TCCGGAGCAGACAGGTCTCTAATGAAAATGAACATTAATACTGAAATGTTTGTCATGTCAATTCTAAGGATTTCTGATGTTTTGAAAACCAGCTATCCATGTAAGGTAATCTGGAGTGTTGCCTGTTAACTCCACTCAGCTATTTCTAAATAAAACATAGAGAACACCCTTATAATAAACTCCAAGTCATGAATTTGCTATAGTCCCTTAACTCACAGGCTGACCATCTCAAATCAGTTAAAAACGTTAAAGAAGGACTGGGTCTAAGCTTTGTATTCCTAAGTGTGTTATACTGGTACAATGCCTATGAGAGTAACAATATTCATCTCACTCTTATATCACTAAAAAGCTCATGCCACTGAAAACCTTAAAATCTGTAAACAAAGTAAATTGGTGCCATTTAAGAATTTATATCTTCATCTTGATATTAATTATACAGATTTCTACTAATAGGTTATGGCTATGCAATAAACCCTAGCTAATCCTCTCTATTCCGACAAAACCACTACTTTTTCCTAGGGAGACAGCCCAACATTTACCACCTTAGTCCCCATGCCCAGGGAATAGGGGCGCTGACTCATCATTAGCTTCTTCAAGCTGATTATGGGCGTTGAGATATTAGAAGAGGGGTGGGGGGGAGTGCAAGTTGACAATCCTCTGATGCTGTGTCTTCGCTGCCTCCAGATAGAATTCACGGACCTCAGAGGATTGAGCAGGTCTGCCCAGCTTGCTTGTTGAGTAGATACACCAAGGTTGATCATTCTGCAATATACAATTCTCAAAACAAATTTTAGTATCAAGATAGGTTTTTTTTTTTTTTAAAGAGGGCTGACATTTTATTAAGAATGTTGGTTCTAACCGCTTTTCTATTTTTCCCCTTTTATTGGATATAATATTTACATTTCAAATTTTATCCCCTTACCATATTTCCCCCACCACCCAGGAACCCCTTATCCCATCCTCCCTCCTTCTGCCTCTATGAAGGTGTTTACCCACCTACCCCCAGCCTCCCTCCCCACCCTCAGATTCCCCCCCCTCAGTGCTCAGCCTTCAGGGTACCAATGATCTTGTCTCCCACCTATGCCCAACAGGGCCATCCTCCCCTACATATACAGCTGGAGTCATGTGTCTCTCCCTATGTGCTCCTGGGCTGGTGGTTTAGACCCTGGGGAGCTCTGGCTGGTTGGTATTCTTGCTCTCCTCACAGGGCCACCAGCCCTTATGGTTCACGGTTCCTTCAATTTACTCTCTGACTCCTCCATTGGGAACTTTGATCATATTAATGGATAGCTGTGGGTACCTGTCTCTGGGTATGTCCGACTCTGAGAGACCTCTAAGGAGACAGCCTTATCAGGCTGCTGTCAGCTTTCCCATCCTGACATCCCTATCAGCGTCTATTTTTGATGACTGCCTATGGAATGAATACCCAGACACAATGGTCTCCCTACAACCCCCCCTTCAGATTCTGACCCACACTTTGTCTCCATATTTGCTCCCTTGGTTATTTAGTTACTCCTTCTAAGAAAGACCTAGGCATCCTCACTTGTTCTTTCTTCTTCATGAGCTTCATGTCGTCTGGTAGTTGAATCTTTGTTGTTTCAAACTTTTGGGCTAATCTCTGCTTATCAGTGAGTAAATACCATGTGTGTTCTTTTTCGATTGGGTTACCTCACTCAGGATGATATTTTCTAGATCCATCCATTTACCTAAGAATTTCTCGAATTCATTATTTTTAATAGCTGAGTAATATTCCATTGTATAAATGTACCACATTTTTTGTATCCATTCCTCTGTTGAAGGGCATCTGGGTTCTTTCCAGCTTCTGGCTATTATAAATAGGGCTGCTATGAACATAGTGGAGCATATGTCTTTGTTATTTGTTGAGGCATTTTCTGGGTATATACCCAGGAGTGGTATAGCTGGGTCCTCAGGTAGTGCTATGTCCAATTTTCTGAGGAACCGCCAGACTGACTTCCAAAGTGGTTGTACCAGCTTGCAACCCCACCAACAATGCAGGAGTGATCCTCTTTCTTCACATCCTCGCCAACATCTACTATCACCTGAGTTTTTGATCTTAGCCATTCTGACTGGTGTGAGGTGGTATCTCAGTGTTGTTTTGATTTGCATTTCCCTGATGACTAAGGATGTTGAGCATTTCTTAAGGTGCTTCTCGGCCATTCGAGTTTCCTTAGTTGAGAATTCTTTGTTTAGCTCTGTACCCCATTTTTTAATGGGGTTATTTTGTTGTTTGGCATCTAATTTCTTGAGTTCTTTGTAAATATTAGATATTAGCCCCCTATCAGATGTAGGATTGGTAATGATCTTTTCCCAATCTGTTGGTTGCCGTTTTGTCTTGTTGACAGTGTCCTTTGCCTTACAGAAGCTTTGCAATTTGATGAGGTCCCATTTGTCGATTCTTGATCTTAGAGCATAAGCCATTGGTGTTCTGTTCAGGAACTTTTCCCCTGTGCCTAGGTATTCGAGGGTCTTCCCCAACTTCTCTTCTAATATTTTCAGTGTACCTGGCTTTATGTGAAGGTCCTTTATCCACTTGGAGTTGAGCTTTGTGCAAGGGGATAAGAATGGATTAACTTGGATTCTTCTAGTCTCTCAAGAAAGAAATTGAAGAACATCTCAGAAGATGGAAAGATCTCCCATGCTCCTGGATTGGCAGGATTAACTTAGTAAAAATGGCTATCCTGCCAAAAGCAATCTATAGATTCAATGCAATACCCATCAAAATTCCAAATCAATTCTTCATAGAGATAGAAAGAGCAATTTACAAATTCATTTGGAATAACAAAAAACCTAGGATAGCGAGAACTATTCTCAACAATAAAAGAACCTCTGGGGGAATCACCATCCCTGACCTCAAACTGTACTACAGAGCAGTAGTGATAAAAACTGCTTGGTATTGGTACAGAGACAGAAAGGACGATCAATGGAACAGAATTGAAGACCCAGAAATGAACCCGCATACCTATGGTCACTTGATATTTGACAAGGGAGCTAAATTCATCCAGTGGAAAAAGGACAGCATTTTCAACAAGTGGTGCTGGCTCAACTGGAGACTTACCAAATTTACAAATCTCTTTCCTTCTTGAGTTACATAAAAGCAGTAAGTACTACCAAGTAAAGGAGGCTCATACTTGTGGAACTGCCTGCAAGTCATGCAGTGGGCTCTAGCGTCCTAGCTTTTGAGAGTTGTCATTCATGTTAGAGTAGGATATTGGTAATACAGCTGCTTTTGGGTAATCCTTGCTTCTATTTGCAACCTTAATAAATTCACTGATACATCAAGTTGGACTTCAGCAGTATTGTTACTTTGGTCTGTCATTGTTTTCCCATCTGGAATAAATTGTCTCTCTTAAATCTCCTTAAAAATAATGTTACAAAACAAGCTCAGGATTTCTTTTCTTTCTTCTCCCTCTATCTCTCTCCCACTCATCCCGCTTTACTATACTGCACCCCTTATAATATATATGACTTTGGTTGCTAAAGTGGATAGTTACTATTAGCTTGAGCCTTTATGATGATTAATCAAAGTGGAAATAAATATCTGAAAAGGAACACAAAAGCAAATTTGCTACAGGAAAGCACTGTTTGCTTGTGTTTTTATTTTTAATTGTGTGTGTGCATGTGAGTGTGCTGCTGCTGCATGTGTGTGTGTCTGCCTATGTGCCTGTGTCTGTGTAAGTCTGTGGTTTAGAGGCATGGGCATGTGTAGGCACCTGTGGAGACCAGTAGATGGTGATGATCCCCTAAATCTAGAGCTATAGGCAGTTGTGAACTGCCTGACACAGATGGTAGGAACTGAATTTGGGTCTCCTACAAGAGCACATGTATTCAACAGCTAAGGCATCTCTTTAACCAGAAAGTACCATTTTTCTAGAGAGTATCACATTTTTCAAATGTTGCTATGAACACTACTCATTATTCTCCCATTTTTTTCAAACTGTGTTTATATATACATTTTGGTATCTAGGATAATAAAATTTGCAACTGACTGTCTATGAATCACAATTGATATTAATGATGGGTACTGGGAAGTTACCTACACAGCTACTGAACTGTAACGAGGGTCTTGCTAACTTTCCTCTGTTACATGGAATTGTCTTCATTTTAAATCAAAACTTATTGATGCATGTAGGAAGCCATTTGTACTAATATAATTAAGAGACCCTACATAACCCTGCTGAAAAATTGCTTGAAAGGAGCAGAGGACAGGGTCCTTATTTTAAAAATAAACGAACTATTGGGAGTAATTACGATTAGTCTAACTGTAATTGGATTTAATGAGATTGAATAGAAACAAATTAGACGTAATTGGAAGCTAAGCAAAAGTCAATTAAATCTTTATAATTTTAACTTTATAAAAGTTATTGAATTAAATGACCAGGATCAATTAGCAAAGGAAATAAAACTAGGAAGTGCATTTCCAGGAAAAGGATACTTCTGTAAGAAGAAAGATTTTATTCCCCATGATGGTTAGAGTTCAATGGAAATCAGTTTAATGATTTCTGCAGCCTTGGCAGTTCAACTTCAAAGAAGTAATTATGCAAATGTATTATCTCACCTACAAAGTTTTGCAGAATTTGTTTTAAGGAATCAAAGGGTAGAATTTATTTGATAATAAAATAGCATAATTATTAAGAAGTAAGTGAATTCACTTGGCTTTGAATAAAGATATGGTTGCAGTAACTCAATATTCACTTCATGGCTAGGTTGGCTGTAAGAAAGTTGCATCTGACCTGCTGTAGAATTTGTGATTAAAAATGTTTTTAGCACGTTGCAATGTATTGACTCTGTTGCAGTGTGTATACCCATAATGCTGTTATCAGCCCTAAAATCCATCACATAAAAGGCCTCAGAGTCAATTTTTAATGTTCGTTGTGTTCTATGAAACCAGTCACTTGGGTGCTCACTAACAATACTGTGTGGTTACCAAATAATCCCCTCCAAATTTAGAAGTCACTCGGTGTGATTTCTGCTTCTTGGGTGTTAAAAAGAAATGTGTATTGTGACTAATTTGATAATGCTTGATGACTTTCAAGAGAAGGTACAAAAATATAGAGATGTCAAAATGAAATGTGATTATATGTACTGAATGTGATTATATATTTTAGTATTCAAAAATGTATATTCTGACTCATTTGATAATGCTTAATGACTTTCATGAGAGGGTACAAAAATTTATCTGCTTCAAAATGTGATGGAATAAGATTACAGTTTTCATTTGGAATGGACTTTTAATTCTCTGGTTTTCATAAAATTATTAATGTTAACATTAAAAAAGATAAGGAAGAAGGAAGAAAGAAGAGTTTGAAATTTTTTCTATGCTTTTTTATCCCCTCAGGACAAAAACATTAATACTTCAATGACATGTACAAAAGTCAGAAGAGTAGCAAACAGATCTTAAGAAAGAATTCTAATGAGATAAAAAATGTTGGTAGCTTTGTTGACATAACAGTTTGAAGTAAATCTAGATGCATACACAACTGTTAATATAGCAAACTTTGTCTTTTCCTCAAATAAATGCACTGTTTATTATTATTTATAAATGCACTATTAATTATTTATTATTAATAAATAGTGCATTTATTTAAATGCACTATTATTTGAGGTAATTGAATCATGATAACAATGTAGGTAGAAACCATGATGTTGCAGTGATATTTTATGCAAAAGTGTGAATTTGAGTAAAGAATTAGAATTTGAAGTGATAACAAACATTTATACGCAAACCAGCCAGCTTTGTTTCTTAACATAATACCACTCCAGATGATGCAGATCTGGCATTCTTCTGGAGTCCACAATGAAGGCAGAATCCTCAGGGTTCTGGCAAAGGCTGCTGCTACTTTTGAAGTGTTATGAATTTCTCCAGTGCATACAAGTGACATGTTGATACTTAAACATTTTTTTTCAGTTTTGTGAAAGTCAAATGATTTAAACACCTATCACTGACCTCCAAGCTTCTCAAGGATTCAGTTATTCTTAACTTGATTCTATTCTGTGTTAATAGATGGTTAGAAGCTGTGTTTAAAAGACAGAAAACATGATTCTATAGAAACAAGTATGAATGAGGAGGAAGCGAGAAAGGTACAACTGGGAGAGGGAAAGAGGGGGAGGGATAGAGAGAAAGGGGGAGAGAAAGAAGGAGAACATGGATAGGAGAGAAAAGGAGAGAGGGAGAGGGAAAAAAGTGGGAGGAGCCTTCAAGAAAATTGGTGGATGAGTTTTCTGGTGCCCTACTATCCAGATTTTACCAGTCTTCCCTGAATTATATTGTTTCTTCTCCTATCTTATCACTTTGAGACTAAAATAAAGAAAGGAAAACAGTAACTATATTGGAGAAATAAGGGAGCAAGGAGCAGGGAGGTCAACACTGTGGTAGAAGAAAGAGGGAAATGTAATATCAAACATTTTGTTCCATGATAATGTAGTTTCCTAAAGACTACATTATTTATTTATTTATTTATTTATTTATTTATTTATTTATTTATTGGATATTTTATTTACATTTCAGATGTTATTCCCTTACCCCTTCTCCCCCCACCACCCAGAAATCCCATCCCATCCCCCTTCCTCCTTCTTCTATGAGGATGTGCCACCAACTACTACCCACTCCCACCTCCCCACCCTTGAATTCCCCCACACTTGGTGTTCAGCCTTCATGGGACCAAGGATCTCCTCTCCCACCTATGCCCAACAAGGCCATCCTCCCCTACCTATACAGCTGGAGCCATGGGTCCCTCCCTATGTGCTCCCAGGCTGGTGGTTTAGACTCTGGGAGCTCTGATTGGTTAGTATTGTTGCTCGCCTCATGGGGCCACAAACCCTTTCAGCTCCTTCAGTCTTTTTTCTAACTCCTCCATTGGGAACCCCTTGATCAGTTCAATGGTTAGCATCCACCTCTGATTATGTCAGAGTCTTGCAGACCTCTAAGGAGACAGCTATATTAGGCTCCTGTCAGTGTGCACTTCCTACCATCCACATCAGTGTCTACGTTTGGTGACTGCACATGAGATGGATACCAAGTGGAATGGTCTCCAGACCGCCTCTCCTTCAATTTCTGTCTCACATTTTGTCTCCATATTTGCTCCCTTGAGTATTTTGTTACTCCTTCTAAGAAGGACCGAAGCACTGACACTTTGGTCTGTGAAAATAAAATTTGAAAGCAGCATTGAAACAATAATAAAAAATTCATGGTCAGCAAAGACCACCAACAATTTGTTAAATATAGTCATAATAAAATATTAAGTCCCTGCAGGGGCAGGGTGACCAAAAATAAAGGCATGCAAGGGCGTGCCCAGACAAGTCCAAACAAGCCCAAGTGAGTAATGTGCTATCTGGTGTTTACTTCTCTCTCCCTCCCTTTCTGGGAGGTCCGAGGTTCTGCAAGTTCTGCCAGTTCTGCAAGTTGCTGATGTTTGAAATATCCAATCATATGTAACCGCGCCAAATTTTCCCGCTCTCCCCAACCCCTACCCATAAATATCCCGTTTCCTGGGTTCTGGGTCAGAACCTCTATCTCCTGCGTGAGATATGTTCCGGCCCGAGGGCCCTCGTCATTAAACCTCCTCTGCAATTGCATCAAGAAGGTCTCTCGTGTGTCCTTGGGGTGTGCAGGCCCGGACTTGGGTGAGGGTCCCCTTGCGGGGGTCTTTCAGGTCTTCCTTATTCATGAGCTTCATGTGGTTTGTGAGTTGTATATTGGGTGTTTCAAGCTTCTGAGCTAATATCCAATTATCAGTGAGTGAATACCATGTGTCTTCTTTTGTGATTGGGGTACTTCACTCAGGATGATATTTTCTAGTTCCATCCATTTGCCTAAGAATTTCTCAAATTCATTGTTTTCAATAGCTGAGTAATATTCCATTGTGTAAATGTACCACATTTTTTTGTATCCATTCTTCTGTTGAAGAACATCTGGGTTCTTTCCAGCTTCTGGCTATTATAAATAAGGCTGCTATGAACATAGTGGTGGAGCATATGTTCTTGTTATATGATGGAGGGTCTTCTGGGTATATGCTAAGGAGTAGTATAGCTGGGTCCTCAGGTAATGCCCTGTCCAGTTTTCTGAGGAGCTGCCAGACTGAGTTCCAGAGTGGTTGTACCAGTTTACAATCCCACCAACAATGAAAAAGTGTTCCTTTTTCACCACATCCTTGCAGGCATCTGCTATCACGTGAGTTTTTGATCTTAGCCATTCTGATTGATGTGAGGTGGAATCTCAGTGTTGTTTTGATTTGCATTTCCCTGATGACTAAGGAAGTTGAGCATTTCTTTACGTGCTTAACAGCCATTCAAGTTTCCTCAATTGAGAATTCTTTGTTTAGCTCTGTATCTCATTTTTAAAAATAGGGTTATTTGGTTGTCTGGAGTCTAATTTCTTGAGTTCTTTGTATATATTGGATATTAGCCCTCTATCAGATGTAGAATTGGTAATGATCTTTTCCCAATCTGTTGGTGCCATTTTGTCCTATTGACAGTGTCCTTTGCCTTACAGAAGCTTTGCGATTTTGTAAGGTCCCATTTGTCAATTCTTGATCTTAGAACATAAGCCATTGGTGTTCTGTTCAAGAACTTTTCCCCTGTGCCCAAGTATTTGAGGGTCTTCCCTACCTTCTCTTCTATTAGTTTCAGTGTATCTGGTTTTATGTGAAGGTCCTTTATTCACTTGGACTTGAGCTTTGTACAAGGAGATAAGTATGGGTAAATTTGCATTCTTCTACATGCTGACATCCAGTTGAACCAACACCATTTGTTGAAAATGATGTCCTTTTTCACTGGACAGTTTTAGCTCCTTTGTCAAAGATCAAGTCACCTTAGGTGTGTGAGTTCATTTCTGGGTCTTCAATTCTATTCCATTGATCTTCCTGCCTGTCTCTGTACCAATACCATGCAGTTTTTATCACTATTACTCTGTAGTACAGTTTGAGGAGAGGGATGGTGATTCCCTCAGAAGTTCTTTTATTTGAGAATAAAATAAGTTGAGAATAGTTCTCACTATCCTGGGATTTTTATTATTCCAAATGAATTTGCAAATTGTTCTTGTGCCCTTCCTCCAGGCCTGAGCAGGCCTGCAAAGTTCTTTGCCACAATAGACCAAGCAATAGTAGGACTTGAGATGCATTACATTACCAGCCTTGGCCCCTTGGAGCCTGCTCCCTGAGCTAAGAAGAATGGACTGCCTGCTGAGCTAGCCTTGACACCTTCCTGACTACTATCTCCTGGCCTAGCCCCTGGACTGAAGCGAGGTGAGACTCTGGGGAGCGGGGCGGGGCTTCCCCTTTGTATGTGAAAGCAAATTATTAAACTTTGAGCCTTGATCAGAATACTTTGTCTTGGCCCCACGTTTCTCTCGCCCTCCATTCCTGTTCATTCCCAGGCTTCTTCTCAGGAGAACCCGGTAACTGTAGTTGGAGGCAACTACAGTTCTTTGTCTATCTCTATGAAGAATTGACTTGGAATTTTGATGGGGATTGCATTGAATCTTTAGATTGCTTTTGGCAAGAAGGCCATTTTTACTAAATTAATTCTGCCAATTGATGAGCATGGGATATCTTTCCATTTGCTGATGTCTTCTTTGATTTCTTTCTTTAGAGACTTAAAGTTCTTGTCATATAGATCTTTCACTTTTGGTTGAAAATCGATTTTATTTGATATTAGAATTGCTACTCCAGCTTTTTTTCTTGGGACCATTTGCTTGGAAAATTGTTTTCCATCCTTTTACTCTGAGGTAGTGTCTGACTTTGTCACTGAGGTGCGTTTCCTGTATGCAGCAAAATTCTGCGTCCTATTAATGTATCCAGTCTGATAGTCTACATATTTTATTGGGGAATTGACTCCATTGATGTTAAGAGATATTAAGGAAAAATAATTGTTGCTTCCTGTTATTTTTGTTCTTAGAGGTGGAATTAGGTTTGTGTAGCTATCTTCTTTTGGGGTTGTTGGAAGAGTATTTTCTTGCTTTTTCTAGGTTGTAGTTTTTCTCCTTGTGTTGGAGTTTTCCATGAATTATCCTTTGAAGTGCTGGATTTGTGGGAAGATATTGTGGAAATTTGGTTTTGTCATTGAATATCTTGGTTTTTCCATTTATAGTAATTGAGAGATTTGCTGGGTATAGTAGTCTGTGCTGGTATTTGTGTTTTCTGAAGGTCTGTACGATATCAGTCCAGGAGCTTCTGACTTTTATAGTCTGTGGTGAGAAGTCTGGTGTAATTCTTATAGAGCTGCCTTTATATGTTACTTTACCTTTTTCCCTTATTGCTTTTAGTATTTTTTTCTTTGTTTTGTGCATTTCATGTTTTGATTATTATGTGACAGGAGGAATTTCTTTTCTGGTCTAGTCTATTTGGAGTTTTGTAGGCTTCTTGTATGTTCATGGACATCTCTTTCTTTAGGTTAGGGAAGTTTCCCTCTATAAATTTGTTGAAGATATTTATTGGCCCTTTAAGTTGGGAATCTTCACTCTCATCTATACCTATTATCCTTAGGTTTGGTCTTCTCATTGTGTCCTGAATTTCCTGGATGTTTTGGGTTAGGAGCTTTTTGCATTTTGCATTTTCTTTAACAATTGTGTCAATGTTTTCCATGGTATCTTCTGCACGTGAGATTCTCTCTTCTATCTCTTGTATTCTGTTGGTGATGCTTGTGTCTATGACTCCTGATTTCTTTCCTAGGTTTTCTATCTCCAGGGTAGTCTCCCTTTGAGATTTCTTTATTGTTTCTACTTCCATTTTTTGATCCTGGATTGTTTTGTTTAATTCCTTTACCTCTTTTGTTGTGTTTTCTTGCAATTCTTTAAGGTATTTTTGTGTTTCCTTTTTAAGAGCTTCTACCAGTTTACCTGTGTTCTCCTGTACTTCTTTAAGGGAGTTATTTATGTTCTTAAAGTCCTTATCATCATCATGAGAATTGATTTTAATTCTGAATCCTGCTTTTCCAGTGTGATGAGGTATCCAGGGCTTGCTATGGTGGGAGAACTGGTTTCTGATGATGCCAAGTAACTTTGGTTTCTGTTGCTTATGTTTTTGAGCTTGCCTTTCTGCCATCTGGTTAACTCTAGTGCTACCTCCACTCACTGTCTCTGACTGAAGCCTGTCTTTCCAGTTATCTTGCTTGTGTCAGAGCTCCTCAGGGTCCAGATGTCTCTATGATCCTATGATCATGAGCTCCTGGGTGGAAGAACTGCTGGGACTCAGGCCACCTCTGGGATCCTGAAATCCTGCTTCTCTGAGTACAGTGGTTGCTTCATGGGGGCAGACCAGCTAGGTGTCTGCCCAGCCAAGAGGACCAAGGGAGGGGCAGAAGGGGAGTGGTATTCTGGAGGGGCGGGGTTTGGGTGGCTGATGGGTCCTGAGTACCCCAGGCTCCCAGTTGTCGCTCTGGGGTGTAGGGTAGTGGGAGGGGGTTCTTACCTGCTGCGCTGAGTGGGGTGGCTTTTCTGGGATGGCTTAATTTTTTTTTTTTAATTAACAGTGTACATCAAACCCTCCAAGTGTCCATAATGTCATGTTGATGGATGATAAATTTTGAAAATGGGAGTTGTCTGAAGGACTGGCTAAAGGACTGCTTATTTTAGAGCTGTGCATCCTCTACTATGAATATGGTACAGTACTTGTGGCTCAGGCTAAGTTTGAGAATCATCTGTTGTTCCGAGCCCTTCCTTGTCCCCTTCGCCCACGAAAAAGGACACGTGAGGCAGTGTTCGGGTGATTACTACAGTGAGGCTTTACTTCTTGTATAAGCAGAAGCGGAAAGACGGAAAGCCCGGAAAAGGCACTGCTTATATACACCCTAGAGTGACGTGTTCACTTCTGATTGGCTGTTCACTCATTACCCATAATACGCCCCGGATGGGCAGTGACTTTTGGCGCACTTTTTGCCTTTTGCACCTACGCAATCAGTTGTTTACTTGTGGAGACACGGGATGTCAGCGCCATCTTGCAATGGCAGAATGTATCACCGCTAACCGCGGCTTCTGTATTGTAATTCCGTTTAACATGGGCTTTAAGCTAAAAGATAAAGTGCAGGATCAAATTTCAGTTTTTTTGAAATTAATTTTTTATTGAGTATTTTATTTACATTTCAGATGTGACCCTCTTTCCCCATTCCCTCCCAGAAATCTCCTGTCCCATGACTCCTCCTCCTGCTTCTATGATGATATACCCCTACTCATCTACCCACTTCTACCTCCCTGCCCTCGGATTCTCCCACACTGGGGTATCCAGCCTTCACAGGACCAAGGACCACCTCTCCTATCTTTGGCCAACAAAGTCATCCTCCCCTACATATACAGCTGGAGCCATGGGTCCCTCCCTATGTGTTCCCAGGCTGGTGATTTAGACCCTGGGAGCTCTGGTTGGTTGGTATTGTTGCTCTCCCCATGGGGCCGCAAACCCCTTATTGTGTGATATTTTGCAAGCAGTTCAACTTCTCAGATCCTTAGATTTTTCTTCATTAAAGCAATAGACCCTAATATAGATTCAATAGTAACACATGTTGAATAAAGTTTTTGCATAGGCTGAACTTTCAGTAAATCATAGTTACCTTATTAATCAATAATTCATTCTTTAAATTTCTTCAGGTTTGCCTTCTCACTCTTTCTTTCTTTCTTTCTTTCTCTCTTTCTTTCTCTTTCTTTCTTTCTTTCTTTCTTTCTTTCTTTCTTTCTTTCTTTCTTTCTTTCTTTTTCGAGACAGGGTTTCTCTGTGTAGCCCTGGCTGTCCTGGAACTCACTCTGTAGACCAGGCTGGCCTCGAACTCAGAAATCTGCCTGCCTCTGCCTCTCAAGTGCTGGGATTAAAGGCATGCACCACCACCAGCTCACTTTTACTTTCCACAATAGTTTGTGTGTGTGTGTGTGTATGTCAGCTTAATCATTCTTAAACATATAGCAAAATAGCATGAATTATATACATGTTGATTTGTAAAATATTTAAAACTTTCTTATTTTGCAAAGCAAACATTAGAACATTATTTCCCATTTTATTTACTTTCCCAGCTTCTAACCACTAACATCCTACCTCATGATTGTTTGCTTGTTTATTCATTCATTCATTTGTTTACTTTGTTTATAGGTGTATTATCTCTCCATATGTATGTGTATATGAATGCAGTTTCTCCAGAGACCATAAGAGGGCATCAGATCTCCAGGAGCCAGAATTACATCTAATTGTGATCAGTCCCATAAGAGTGTTGGGAATCAAACTTAGATTCACTGGAAGGGAAGCACTCTTAACCACTAAGCCAATTCTCCAGTCTTATGTGTTTTAGAGTTTGAATACTTTAGATACCTCACATAGGTGGGATAATGAATTTTTAAAAACTGTTTTCCAATCAACTGGCAGTGAATGGCTTTTCATTTTGTATTTTATTGATTTATTATTATTATTCTTTAATTTTTTAAAAAAGTGCAGTCATTATTTCCTTCCCGGTCCACCTTTCAACAGTTTTTCATCCCATACCTCTTCCCCTGTCTCTAAGAAGATGTCCCCCACTCCCCACCCCTACCCCACCAGACCTCCCCACTCCCTGGTCCCTCAAGTCTCTTGAGGCTTAGATGCATCTTCTCTCACTGACTAGACCAGGTGGTCCTCTGTTGTATATATCTTGATGATCTCATATCAGCTGGTGTATGCTGCCTGGTTGGTGGCTCAATGTCTGAGAGATATTGGGAGTTCAGGTTAGTTGAGACTGGTGGTCTTTTTATGGGGTCACATTTTAAAATTTGTTACTGGCTTATTTCTCTTAGCACAGTATCCTTAAGGTTCATATTATACTGCAATGTGGGTAGAATGTCCTTCTAAGGCAGAATAATATTCTATTGTCCGTATATCTGTCAAGGGACTTCTAGGTTGCTTTGACATCTTGACTCTTGTGAATAATGCTATAAATGCAACTATGTCTTAAGATCCTGGTGTGATGACTTTTGATATATATGTAGAGTGGAGGTAGCATTTCTGAATCATTAAATTCATCAGATTTTAAAAATTATTTTTAGATATTTGTTTATTTATTGGTGTGTGTGTGTGTGTGTGTGTGTGTGTGTGTGTGTGTGTGAAAATATTGGCCTGGAACATGTGTCTACATGCTCGTGTGCTCATAAAGGCCAGAAGGAGGTATCAGGCTTTCCTTTAGAACTTTCCTCTTCCTCCCCCTCCCCCTCCCCCTCCCCCCTCCCCCTCCCCCTCCCCCTTTCTTCTTCTTCCTTCTTCTTCTTCTTCTTCTTCTTCTTCTTCTTCTTCTTCTTCTTCTTCTTCTTCTTCTTCTTCTTCTTCTTCTTCTTCTTCGATTTATTTATTTTATGTATGTGAATACACAGTCGCTCTTTCAAGACACCCAGAAGAGGGCATCAGATCCCATTACAGATGACTGTCAGACACCATGTGGTTGCTGGGAATTGAACTTAGGACCTCTGGAAGAGCAGTCAGTGCTCTTAACTGCTGAGCCATCTCTCCAGCCCTATCACTTGCTTATAATTTTTAGTTTTATTCAGTCTCTTCCTGAACCTTTTCTTGGTTCATATTTTCTTGGCCAGGTTGGAAGACAGCAAGCTTAAGTGATCCTTCTGTCTCTGCCTTTCTTTGAGCTGGGGTCACATGAGTGTGTGGAGTTCCTGACAAATATGTGGGTTGGAATTTAATGGTTGGGTGGCAAGCACTTTCAACTGCAAAGCAATCTCACCAGCCCAAATTTATTAATTTTAATTCTGGTTTTACTATATTAAAAAAAATCTGTTGATATTCCAGATTTTACTTGAATCTCTGTGTTTTAGTTTGTAGAATTCTTATCATTTTTCTAGCTATATTACGTATAAGTAGTTCTAAATTAATACATTAGTTATTTTATGTGTGTTTTACAATCTCTACATGTATTATGGTGTAACCTCTTTGGTATTAAGTTTTGATGTACTTAAACTTGATCTGACTACATTCTTTGTACAATATATATCATTTGAAATCTGTATACACACACACACACATTAACCAGAGGTTTAAATGAGGAGGAAAGGCTGATGCTTAATGTAAGCATCACGATCCTTTAGGCTAGAAGTAGTCAGATCAAGTTCTGCTTTTGACTTCAGATGCAATATATAGCCAGGTGCCTCATACTACTGCTACCATGACATCCCTACAACAATGGACTATACCTTGAAACTCTGAGCTAAAATCAACATTTCTTTTCTCAAGTTACTTCTTTCCAGATATTTTGTCACAGAACTAGAAAGTAGTTAATATAACCTGTTTTGTAACCAAGTTCTTACAGATTTCTAGTTATCAGTATAAAGACTTGGTGGCTTTGTTTGTTTGTTTACAGGATCTCATTAGGCCTGGTTGGTCTTAAACTTGCTATATAGACAAGGGTAACCTTGAACTCTTGATTCTCTACTTTCATTTCCCAAGTGTTGGGCTAACTAGTGTGCACCACTATGCCTAGCTCAAGGTGCACAGTTTTACAAATGATGCTTTATTAATATCAATGATGCTTTATTAATGTCTATATTTGTACTTGGCTGTGTTATTTTGCCACAGTTCTTTATGTTTCTCTCTTGCTCCCCTCCTATTCCTGATTTCTATTGGCTTAACAGAGTTTAAAACACTGATAACCCTTTTGACTTTTGCATAATGAAAGAAGCTGACACC
Organism: Arvicanthis niloticus; assembly: GCF_011762505.2. NCBI lineage: Eukaryota > Metazoa > Chordata > Mammalia > Rodentia > Muridae > Arvicanthis > Arvicanthis niloticus. Next base: position 32,332,128 of record NC_047673.1, read on the forward strand.
AGCCAGACTTGGAAGAACCAACAAGCAGTTTATGTATTTTACAATTTTGACTTTTTGAGTGTTTGCTCAGCTATTCTTAATTAGTGGGAAGTCTGTGAGGCCCCTGTTCTGAGTAAGTCAGTCAAGAGAACTTTGTATTTGTTCCCACTGATGTTCTAAAGCATTCCCTCCCTGGGATTTCTTTATATTTCTTTCTTTCTTTCTTTTTTCTTTTTTCTTTTTCTTTTTTTTTTTTTTTTTTTTTTTTTTTTTTTTCTGACTTGGGCTTTCTTAGACCCTGCTGAAGTTAAAATTTAAAATCCAAATCTGTTTCAGGGTAAAACTGATTTTGCATCCTCCAGGGGAAATGTTTTTCTTTCTGAGGACTTAGACTGAGACGACAAGCTTCCTTTTCATCTCCTAACTTTTCATATCTTGATTCATGATTCCCAATTCATGGCTAGCGAGCTCTTTCCTTCTGCTACCCGAAAACCTTGTCTCTGTGCCTACACAGCTATCAGATTTGAGTCTTGACATTCTTGGGGTCAAGAAATGTTTCCAGAGCAGGCACGTTTTTTGTATTCACCCATCATTCGGGGTTTCTGCTTGCTCTTGCTGTCACTCTTCCCTGAGGGTTTCTCTTACTCTCTCAGAGGCACAACTATGCATTTAAATGCATGTTTTTCTTTTTATTCTTCTTTTATTTTGCATTTTATCTGCCATTCCATGTGTTTTCAGAATATCTTCTTCAACTCAGTGCTAAAGATATTTGCTTTATTGAAACTTAGAAACATCAGTTTCATATGAATAGCATCTCTCCTAAAACCCTTCTTGCCTATTGTCACTTGGGGTCCCAGGTGCTCCTCCTGAGTCACATGGAGTTCTATTTGTGCCATTTATTATATAATTATGATTCACTTTAAAAAGAAGTATAGCTTTGACTGTTTCTTTTGTAATATTTGATTCTCTTACCATTAGTACATGTTACTGTGACTCTTGATGTATATCACTCAATGCTGGCTTGCCATAAGCACATTATATTCTAGGACACAATATGTTTGTATGTATGTATGTATATGAATATATTTATACACACATATGAGTATAACAATAATTATGAGAAAAAGAGGCCTTTTTTTCCAATTCTATGACATGCTTACCAAAAAGGTCTCAAAGGTAGCAACTCATCATTTTTTAATGGTATCTGGTTTTTTTTTTTTTTTTTCAAATAAATAACCCGTGATTACTTATAGCACATAAAACTGATTCTCACTGACATTTGGCTATATAAGAGTTTTTCTTATAAAAGTTTTAAGTTGTTTGTGAGGACAAACTGCAAAGTGGAGTTTGGAAATATTTTCAGCCTCAAGACATGAAGATGGCTTTTGAAGATAATGACTGAGAAACAAAACACACTGAAATAATTAAGACTTGATATGTGTATTTTAAAAATGATGTACACTATTTGGCAGTTATACCACATATTTTCTTAAGCCAGAGCAGAAAGCATTTCCATAGTGTTTTATTGGGTTGTAATGCCAGTGATGGCTACAGCTTCAATATTAAATGTCTTTTATAGGCTCATGGCTTGATGACTTGGTCCCCAGATAGTAGAGCTCTTTTGGGGAGGTGATGGTAACTTTAGGTATATGTACCTGAGCATATATACCTGTAAAAGAGGGAAGAGGGCAGAGGATCTCCTGTAGCTGGAGTTAAGGTTATAAGGAGCCTGATATGCCTGTTGAGAGCTCAACTTGGGGCAACTGTCAGCTCACCAAACACTCTTAACCTCTGTACTGATTCTCCATCCACCATAGATTAAATGACTCTACTGGATTTGTGTTTTCTGATGTACAAGAGGAATGGTTCTCATGTTGATAAGAGGAAGCCAGCACATCAAGAGTAAGATCAAAAGCCCTGGAGATGAGGATCCATCGCTTCGTTTCAGGCCCTGGAGCCAGCCGGAGGTCCAGCTTTGCCAATGTCTTTTCTAAAATTTGGTTGAAGGAACTACCCAGTTGTCTTTGAGATAATTAGTTTAAATTGGCTCCTTCTAGCAAGAATCCTAAATCCTTATCATCTTCATTGACAAGAGCTTCATTACTTATTGACATAGTTTGGGGGCATTTACAGAGATATAGTCCTGCATTTAAGTGGCTTATATCCTGAGAGCTGTCAGTTGGCAATTGTTCTCTAACAAAGTAACAGCTAAACCCAATGAATCTTTAATACCCACTTTTCATGTATATAATTAAAAATTAACACTAATAGCTGAATGTTGTCTATCTTTCCAAGCAGTTGAAACCTCCTCCAGCTGACTGCTAAGTTACTTTTAGGTTTTTGGGTGTGCAGATGAAGAACTCTCGATGTCAAGGTTAAGTTGTTTCCTCCTCCAAGGCACTGGAAAATTGATGGGAAAAAAAAACCTCTGAGTGTAATCACTGTCTGGTAAGATCTCTGGGCACTGGAGATTTGGTTATCTTCTTACTCAAGTGACAATTGATCCATTGTTTGCACTGGATAATCTCACTTTGTTCAAGCACACTGCTGTTTGTGTTTTTAATTCCAAATCTTAACTCATTATGAATGATTTTCTACCCTGTTCTCTGGGAGAATGCTAATGTTGCTTGTTCATCCAGAAAGGAAAGTGCAGGAGTCGGTGTTGATATTTTGGCTTGGTGTCAGAGTCAAGAAAGAGTCTATGCCATCAGTAATAAGCTAGTTGTTTGTTAGTTAACTTCATACAGTGACCAGTAATTGCTGACAGTAATGCCTTTAATGGATGCTTCCTTTCTTTTAATTAATTTGCCTCTATTTTCTTATTTTAAACCTCATACTGAGCAGCTATATTTTAAGTGGAGGCTTGGAATAATAATGAAGCTCCCTGATGTGTCTTTCCTGGCTTAAATCACAACTGTGATGTGTACAGGGTTCAGCATAGAGTTATAGGTCCCAGGGAGACCTGTCAAGCATCCTTCAATGACTTGAGCTATTATGTAATCTCCCACTGATGACTGAGAGGTGACCAAGTATATGCTCTCAACAATGTCACAGACAGTGACATTGGCCTACCAGGAGCAGTCATGGACAATTAACTGTAGTGTTTAAAACAAGCCGTTTCACGTGTTCCCCGGTAGAGTTTTTCTCATTGATCGTGCTATTGACTTACATGGCAGGATTTTATACAGGACTGTCCAGTGAACCTCTTCCTTGTGGCTTGTAAAGTTACTGCTGAGAATGCTGTTTTCACTGTTACAGTGAGTTCTTGGTGAAGGACAAAGGAAAAAATTACTTTCTCAACTCACCATGTGAAAAACTTGCTTTTCTGAGGCAATTGCTTTATTTACATTAAGTAGACGTTATGAGTTCCATTTCTTTGCTTGAATAACAAAGCATAAAACCAAATTTGTTACCCAGCTCTGAGAAACACAGAGAAGTGCTTAGCATGCACTGTGTAGAGTCACACCTGGCTTTGTCTTTTTGTTTTCTTTGCTTTACAATTCTGAGACCTGTTTTTTTTTTTTTTCCCCCCATTGCCTTATAAAAAAATTACTTCATCTTGTGAGTTTACATTATTTTAATAAAATTGCTTTTTTTATTAATAATAAAACAGCATAAATTAGGATGGAGGATGGATTGGCCAATAGAGTTCTTGCTGTGTAATCGTGGAGACCTTAGTTCAATACACAGAGCTCATTAAAGAATATGTGAGTGCAGGAGGAGCACATGCCTGTAACTCTAGTGCTGGGGAAACAGAGAGATGTATATTTTTACGGTTTGCCATCCAGGCTGTCTTAGCCCAACCAGTAACTTCCAGGTTCAGTGAGATACCTGGTCTCATAAAATAAGGTGTATAGCAATTGGAGAAGACACCTAACAATGACCTTCACATGCACACACACAAACATATACAAGCACCTGCACACATAAATGCATGCACACACGAGCACACACATCAAACACATGGCATAAATCAGGTAGGGGCGTTTATTGTGATGTGACACCCCACAATGCCAAGTTCATCTGAGAGCAAACTCTTCTACTAGCAATAGCCAAAGTCAGAAGTAAAATGTCCCATGCATTGCCAAACAAGGTGTCTCAACTGGTTTGCATTAACACCACATGCGCATGGCTAATGTCCATTAACAAACAGCTTTATCCCATGACTTCTAAACCCTTAGGAAATGTAAAGCTCTTAGAACTAGAAACACTTGTAGGAGGACACTGTCAACAATGAAGGGAGGGGAAAGGGGAAAGAAGAGGAGGGAGGGGTGTGGGAGATGCCTTAGGGGACAAAGTACTTGCTGAGACAATGGAGTTCAGATCCTCAGTGCTTATGTAAAAGCAGGTGTGGCAATTCACCTGGAATCCCAGAATGTGGGAGGTAGAAACCGGGGATCAATGAATCAAAGCATGAGCCAATCTCCAACAGCATACTTTTATCTTCCCCCATTTTACACGTAAGAAAGTATCTAAATTTTAATTTGTTCATTTTGTGTATATGTGTGTGCATGTGGGCACACACGTGTCTTGGCACGTGAGAGGACAACTTGAAGATGTTGCTTCTCTTCTTCCACTGTATAGGTATTAGGGATCAAACTCCGGTCATCAGGATGGTGGGAATTGTGATCTACCCAGGCATAAGGTAGTTACACTCTAAATCTTGGTTCTTTCTCTCTCTCTCCCTTTTTAACACTTTTTCCACAGAGTGTTAGTAGAATCATCATCTATCAGTATGTGAAATTTGTACTAACTATAATGTTACATTCCATTGAATAGACTATAATTAGGCATTCTGATAGTACAGAAATTAATATCTTAATTTTTTTGCTAATACTGCTTCAATGACTACATTTGTGCACATAGTATTTTGTGGTACCCAACACCTATTCTACAGCAGAATTTGCTGTGTTAAAGATTATACACACTGGTAGGCTTGGTAATACTGATTCTTTTTTGTATGGCTGGCAATGGTTTGTGTATTGCACTCTCACTTACAAATGATATTTCCAGGCAATTTAGTTTGCCTTTCTCATATCAATCGGTGTGGTTTAGATGTAAATTCCCTCCCATAGACTCATGTTGGTCATGGGCTGATTAAAGCCGATACCATCAACATGTCTTATTTAAGGGGAACGTATGGGTGATAACACATTTGATGGCCCTGAAGTAAGAACCAGATGTCTGATAAAGTTTCAGTTTAGCTACCCCCAAGTTTTGTAAACTTGGTCCTTCACTTGAGGTACTATATTGTGGATATGGAACCTTTGAGATGTGGGGTCTAGCTGGAGGAAGTGAGTCTCTGGGTGGGGTGTTGTCTAGAGGTTTGTAGCCCGGTCTGCTCCATGGTTTTTTCTCTATTGTACATGAGGGTGCACACAAATAGTCTAAGCGTCTGCCTCTATGCCATGGATGAGATGGTTCCCTGCCATGTCTTCCCCATGGTGAATGATTTTAGCTTTTCAAGGTATTAGTCAAGATAAATCCTATTCTCTAAGTTGCCTCTTGTGTAGTATTTGATCACTACAGAAGCCACTAATATAATAATTGAGGTTGACATCTGTTAAAAAAAATCCTTTGAAGCTTTCTGAGAATTAGCTGCTTATATCTTTAGAAATTCCTATTATTATTAGCATTAATTTTCCTGCTTACTGATTTTTAGAAATCCCTATTGTTGTAACTTTATCCTTTTTAAAAAATGTTATTAGAAATGTCTCCCTTCATCTATGATGTCTTTTTCTTTTCATGTCTATATTTTTCTTTGATTTTTGGACAGTATCATACACTTTAACATAGACTGCCTTTTAACTCATGACAGTCCTCCTGCCTCAGCTTCTCAAGTGCTTGAAGCTTGTCTCTTGGCTTTGCTCATTATCTTTTGACCATAGGAGCTATTTTTGTTTCTTTCTATGCAGTAAAAATGTTAATATTTCACAGATTCTGAATTATCAGAAGTACTCTGAAAGGTTTTATTTATTTTTAGGCTTTTGCTTTGTTATTTTTCTGGCTTCTTTTTACTTATATCTGCATTTTTATTTTAAATTTATTCTGGATTATGCAACAAAAGATTGATCTGACTTAAAAAGATACATCTACCTAATGGTAGGGAAAACAGCGGCTCTCATTTCTTGGTCACCTGATCAGTAGATGTTCTGGAACCTATTGCTGAGGGATGAACTAGAATCTGGTTTTGGTCTACCCATCACAGATTCTTGCTGTTTTTATTGACTCTAGGAGATTTCTTTGAACAAACATTTATTGATTTGCTGTCTGTTCCTAGGTCAATTTCCAGAGACTTTAAATGTGTACATTTTCAAATTCACACGGAGTAAGTGTCTATTTCATGGGCACAGGGTGGGAGAGGATAATCACCAGGATGTTGGGGAAGGGGAAAGGAAGGCATCATGACAAGCTCCTTTATTATGGAAACCTGATCAAAGCTGATCAAATTCCTTTCTGTGTCCAATAGTGTTTTAAAATATTCTTTCCCCACATACGTAATAAAATAATTGTGGTATTGATATGTCTCTCATTGTCTTTATGTTAGATTTCTTGTATTTAGAAGTTTTCATCATGTGTTTTGTTTCCTTGGGCCAAGAGAGAGAGAAAGCGAGAGAGAGAGGGAGACAGAGAGAGAGAGAAGAGAGAAGAGAGAAGAGAGAAGAGAGAAGAGAGAAGAGAGAAGAGAGAAGAGAGAAGAGAGAAGAGAGAAGAGAGAAGAGAGAAGGGGAGAGACCAAAATGTTTGGATTACATAGCAAAGAGGCTTTGGGGGAAGGGCAGCTTGGTCCCTGGCTGGAAAACTCAAGGTTGGGAGCAGGGTATGCCCAGTAGGGGTAGGGATTGAAAGATGCTGGGAGAACCTGGAGGCCAGGTTTGCTTTGGCATGTAAAATATGCATCTTGGCTCTTTGTTCTGGGGTCTGAAACCCAACAATAGGAATCTAATTTTGTGTCAATAAATGTCTTGGATCAATGCTTCAGGTGATTCTATGGCTCCAGTCCTTGTGTTTTATCCTTACAGTAATCTCCAGATGCCCCTTTGAGGGTATACTGGTGTTTCTGATTTTACTACCTTTCGTGCCCATAATTTTTCTAAGTCTAAACTTCTTCATCTCAGTCTATTTACTCTCTCCATTCCAGGTCCTCGCTGTGTTTCTAGCGGTCTCTCTTCAGTTTTTTTTTTTTTTTTTCTTTCAATGATTATTTTGGGTTTTCTTTGTCTTTAAAAACGTTATTTGGGTTGGTACACATCTTCTTTCTTACCTGTCGCTCTGATTTAGACAAGTGTTCTTCAAAGTCTAAATGTTAAGGACCTGCTTGTCAGGTGGTGGAAACTGGTAGTTGACCTGAGCCCTGTAGAAGGAAGTAAGGTATTGAGGGTGGTGTGTTGGGAAACTAGCTTTCTCTTTGCTTCCTGGTTGTCCTGATTTGGTCAGCTTCACCATTTATAGGCCAAAAAGCAACAAGTCTACAAACCAGACTGAAAACTCTAAACTGCATGTCACAGTACACCTTTCCTTATTTTAATTTCAGTATTTCAGATGTTTTGGTAATTGAAGGCTAGCATACTGTTTTACTAATTTCTTTACAGTTATTATATTTCTGCTCCATGCTTTTATTTTCTTATTGATTTTTAATGAGTGCTTTATTAATTTTTTTATTTCATTGTTCAACATTTGAATAAACATTTCATTGTTCAACATTTGAATAAACATTTCACTTTTTCCTTACCAGTGATTTTTGTTGTGTATATATAATGCATTTTATATATAATATGATAATAATATAATATATATAACAATATATTTATAATATAATATATGTATATATTTATGTATTGTTATATTATAATTATATAATACATTATCTATATTATACAAAATATAAGATAATAAAATAAATACAATATATAAAATGCAATAAGATTAATATAATATAACATATTATACTATAATATTATTACATACATATATAGTGTCAAATAAAATTTGAGTTTTAAAATTTCATTTTGTTTTTAGAGTTACCTTTAGAAAGAGTATTAAAGAATAATGTTTCTGCAACTATAGTTATTTATAATATTTCTATAGAACTTAACAGTACATAATTACACACTGTTAATGTATATTTATGAGTATACTAAATTTTCTACATTTTTATATGTTTTATATGTGTTTAATGAGGAGACTACAGTATTTGATAAAAAAAAGGAGACGTGCTCCATATATATAGCATTTATTTTCCTTATTTTTATCTGTGGTAGTTGTACCAGTTATTATTATTAATTTTGTTTAGAACCCTGCAGTAAGGGCTAGTTCGAAGGCAGCAACAAAGTAGAATGAATATTTAGATTGGAAGACGTTAAATTGGTGGCAAACAGTATACCCATTTTAAAATTACAGCTTGAAAACTTAATAAGGTAAAAATACTAGAACCACAGGCTTCATGGATACAGTGGAGTTTCTGTGTACTGCATTATAAGGAGAACCTGAAGTGATACACAAATTAAGGGTGGGTGAATACAGTTTTGAGAAAAATATTGTATAGACCATTTATTTTACTTGATAATAATTTATAAATATTTTAACACCATGCAAACATTGAGATAAGATAATTAACATAAGATAATTAACATTTTTTTCTTTTAAAAGAATAATTATTTTTAAAGAGAAAACAAGGTCGTTTTACAATATATAAACTACATAAAATTTTGTCAATTTCCCCGTGAAAAATCACCTGTACAGCTTTACAAAGCATCTAAAATGTTTTAGATTTTGCTCTAAAGCAGTAGTTTGCAACCTTGTAGGTCACAATCCCTTGGGGGTGGGGTCTCATATCAGATAGTTACATTATGATTCATAACAGGAGCAAAGTTATAGCTATAAAGTAGAAACATAATAATTTTATTGTTGGGGTCATCACAACAAGAGGGACTATATTAAAGTGTAGCATTAGGAAGGTTGAGAACCACTGCTCTAAAGATATTATTAGTCTCTCCCTCCCTCCCTCCTTCCCTTCCTTCCTCCCTCCCTCCCTCTCTACCTCCCTCCCTCCCTACCTCCCTCCCTACCTCTCTGTCTCCCTGCCTTCCTCCCTCTCTTCCTTAGTTGGGGCTTGACATCAGAAGCACACAGAATATTTTTCCTCCTTATCTGCATCTTAAGATAAATATCCATATGCACAGTACCTTCTTAACAACTAGCAATATAGAATTATATAAAATTTTATCTTTTTTACATTTTTATTGGATATTTTATTTATTTACATTTCAGATGTCATCCCCTTTCCTCATTCCCCCTTTCTGCAGAAACCCCCTATCCCATCCCCCTCCTCCTTTTTGCTTTTATACCATTTTAATTACATGCAAATATTAAGGTCAGTTCTAAGTTGAGGAACTAGCAGTACAATAGATGCAAATAGTTAAGGAACAAGCAAAACAATAAGCAGCAATAGTCAAAGAACAAGCAAGGCAATAAACAAAGTCCCATGATCATTCCCATGATTACTGTTTCTAGGGGCTTATCAGGATGACCAAAACATCTGAGCCTACTTCCCTGCCCTAGCCCAAAGTCATTTTCATACCTGAAGCCTACTTCTTTGTTCTAGCCTAAGATTCTTGTCTGAAATTACTCTTTGTTCTAGCCTAAGATTTATACTCCTGCTTGAAATTACTTTTTTGTCCTAGCCTAAGATTTAGATTCCTGTCTGAAATTACTTCTTTGTTCTAGCCTAATGTCAGATTCCTGCCTGAAGCCCATTTTCTTATCCTTGGCCAATGTCCTATTCCGGCCAAGCAGCCACAAATGCTCTCTACATTTCCTTCTTTTTTATTTTATAAACAAGACTGAGCCTGTCTTAGGTCATTCTGATAAGAATGCTCTCCTTACCTGTTATGGAATATGTGTTATCAAAGCAATGCACTTTTGTCTTTGATTGGTAAGGCTCTGTGCAGAGTCTTACCTGTACTTGGTTTGCCAGCCTGTTAAATTAATAGCTCTGTCTGGGGGTCCATTTTCAGTTTTACATCATGTGTTTGGCTGCCAACATGTTGATCTTGTTAAAGACAAGCTTTAACACTATAGGCAGGAATATGTGAGCATCATTCACCTGGGGAGTATTGATGTCAGGAAAAAGCTGAACGTGAATGTGAGTTTCTATTACTGGGAAAAGGCTGTGGGGTGGGGTAGCACCTGTTCATGCCTCTCTCTCTGTCTCTCTCTCTCTGTCTCTCTCTCTCTCTCTCTCTGAAAAGATGACTTATTAGAACTCCTTTATTTAGAGTAAATAGAATGAGTGTGTTGAATGATTGCTGTGGAAATCACTTCATTTCTGTTGGGAGCCACTTAGGAGGATTCTATTGGCATTTCCATTGGACCCACAGCAAGGCACAACATAGGAGGCACGGGACTGAAAAGGTCATGTCTTTATTTTCCGAAAGCTAGAGTGTTTGCTAAGAGCAGAAGTCCTCTGCAGAAAGATCATTACCTGCCACCTTCCTTGTTTTAAACATTCTTAGTCAGGTTACTGGCAAGAAGAGCGCTGTTCCCTTTGGTTACCTCACAATGAAACACTTAACAGCGGGTCACCTGAGTACAGCACCAGCCAACATTAATAAGTTAAAAGTACCCCTGGGATGAGGAGCGATCAGCAGAACTGCCAAGCTGGCGGGTTGCTGATCTTGTTTATCTTGTCTTTTTTTTTTTTTTTTTTTCTTCCTCTTTCAGGTTCATTTCTCTACAGTCTCCTTTCATTGTTTATATGCTTACCTGTGCTGATTTAAATTGCCTTCATGGCAACGGAGAATTATTAGCATATAGAGCCTGAAAACTCAACTTTTCAATTTTATTAATGAGCTAGATTTGGTTCCCCTTTATCTCTTAACTGACCCCAAGAGCATTAGCAAAAAGTGTAGAAATATGAAGGCAGGTGAAGCAATAAGGAAGAATTATTAGTCACCCTTAATTTAATTGGTGTCACCTTAGCTTTTAGTAGGGTAATAGGATGGGATTGCCACCTGCAATCATTCAAGGCTACTGTACTCCCTAATTAGCGTATTTTAAAAAAATTAAACAACCTTTCAAAAGTGAGTAAAACATAATCCAGTGAGAATCATTAAAACACAATATCTGTTATATAACATAGGGTGGAATATTGGAGAGTTTGAGGGTTTTGAGAAAACCTAGTCAAGTTCTACAAATTAAAAGGACTTTCTTGTTTCATGGACTTACTAAGTCTCCAGGTGCTAGTGGTAATTTTGATGTGTTGGGTACTCTAAGGTCTCTTAACTAATGTTCTTCATGATTAGACAATTGCTGTGCAAAATGCCCTGTAGAGAGGACAGTATTAATGGGTAAGGAGGGGTGTTTGATTCTTTTGGATAAAAGTGCAATTTAGCCATCAGCAATTGAGTGTGTACTGATTTCCATTATGGCTACTTTAGCATGTAAAGAAACACAAATGGAGTTATGTGGCCCTATCAGGAGATATTATGGGATCTAATATAGAACATACACAAATTCACATAGAACTGAATATTGTGTCATGCATTTTAAACACAGTTGTTAAGAATTATGAGTAGCAAACAACAGGAACTTGGGATGCGATTAAGAAAAAGCCTCCGGGACTCTCTTACTCCTGCAAACCCTCCCATGTTGATGATGCTTTCAGAATGGCATGCTTAGGAGATATGCTAGTTACTTTTATGCCAGAGCTATGTAGCGCAATCCAGGGCCGTCACATTCCCTGGAATTGCTTAAATACACTTGTGATTTTGGTTATTACCTGTTGTATCATAAATAGAACCAAGCTTATTGTTAACTTTCAATTTAATGAGTCCAAAGAAAAATTCACCAATGTCCCAAGCACCAATCTAAAGCATGCTCTCTTATACAAAAGACATCTTTTGTCACAGGTAGTTCTGTGGAGAGAATGTGTGGGTCTGTGGTGATGAATAAATGATAGGTGTTATTGATCTTCACTGAGCAACTTCTAAGACTAGGTCAAACATACTTAAAATTTCAGTAGATTTTTCTAACATATTATTCTTTCTTCTTTTCTTTTTCTCTCTCTTTCTTTCTTTCTTTCTTTCTTTCTTTCTTTCTTTCTTTCTTTCTGACACATGTAATTCAATTTAAAGAAAAACAACCTGAAAATGACTGCAAAACAATGAAGAAAACCCACTCCTGCAAAGAGTATGGCAGTCATGCTGACTGGAAGGCTGGGAACATGACATTTAGCTGGAGAAGTTGTCAATTACTTGCAAGTTAATTTCTTTGTGGACGACTGTCAGAATAAGCATGTACTTCTCTGTGAGTGTTCTACACATCACAAGAGACAAAGTCTCTGCTTTCCTACACAGGATCCATCCTCTGTCTCAGTCACCTCTTCATGGAGGCACTACTAAAGCAGTATCATCTCCCTGGATGCAGAGCATAGGGATGTCTGTCTCCTACACTTATATCTTTTCACATGTCAATTCACCAATCTCTATTGTCATCACCATTCCTTCCACACGGCCCAGGATCCTATTTAATCATTTCATTTGATCACAAGCATGTCTTATCTCTCTCAAAGCTCTGAGTTAATTGTTTGTTATCTTCACATAAATTTGTTCATCCTGGCTCATCCTAATAGATCCAGGGCTCCTCTATGATAATGGTAGTCTGTTGCTGATTCATGTCATCTGCCATGGTTCAAATGCTGCACTCTTTCCTACCTATGGTGAGACTAGGCACTCTGATACCTTACTTATTAATGGCTAGTTTCACAATTGGACCTCACTACTTACTAGCCTCAGTTCTTCTCTTTACTGTATAAACTCACTCCTGTAGTTAGCACTTCTGATTGTTAATGTGATCATTAACATATGTTGAACTCTCTATTTGATAGGCATCATGCGGAAGACTTTGTAGTCATTTATTTCATTTCATTTTTTGCTGCAAAATTTTTTGTTTGTATTCATATTTGACAAAATAGTAGTTGAGGCACACACACACAGAGGGATAGGTGGAGAGAGATACGATGTGTCAGTTAAAATCTCTAGGAGGAAGGCTGTTATTTGCATACCTAACTGGCCCATTCCATTGATAGTAATTCTCTATTTCTGTACATTTTCTATTCTGCTCCCTCTTGACTGACTACTACAACTATCCTACATTAGAAAGTTCTATAATTTCAAAAGTGAAACTGTGCTGTACTGTATCAATAAATGTCAAACTGTAGTCTTATTTTTATTATGGTTAACATAGTCATAAAATTAAACATTTACATTGAGTGACAAGGTCATTATTTTGAGATTATATTTTTCAAGAATCTATAAAATATGTCTCAAGGTTTGAGTCCAGCTAGAAGCAAAATTTCAGCATAGAAATGCTGTTTCTCTTTTATGAGCTTAATTATATAGATAGCTCTTTGGGGGTATTCTCAAGTGAAAGGATTGGCGCCTGTAAACTCAAGTTGCTATTGGAAATAATCTATAGAAATATATGAAGAAATGGAAGCTACTTTTCCTATGCTGCATAACTTTTCAGTTAGTTGATATAAAAGAAATATTTAAACGTATTCCTGTCTTTAATCTAGAGATTTTTTTTTGTCTAAAGTTTACAAGGCTTTTATAAAGCCTTGAAAAATATTTTTATATACATTGAGCGTCAGAGAGGTCCAGTTGCTTCTGAGAAAGTACAGCAGCTATCCTATTATTTGTATTGATGTAGACTGTCTTAAACATGGGGACCACTTATATAATGTTAGAGGGTGAGTGAATCTCTGACTGGGTAATCATCATCATTGAAGTATTGAGTTGAAGTAGCAGGCCAGAAACCTAGTATAAATTCTGTCCAGTAAGTAAAGATGGTAACTAAAGATCCTGGATAAAACTAAGTCGTCTCAGTCTCCTCATTCTTCACACCAGCAAACTGTACAAGATCATCTTTAGGTCTTTTTGCAGCAATTGAATTCTGGAATTATTCATTCTCTGTATGCAATGATTTTAAATAACTGACTGCACTTGCTATTGAATAGCATGCACAAATCTCTGAATATGACCTAGAATGTGCTGCTTTATATGTATTTATTTTTCAGTTTTTTGAGGTGACAGAAGTTGAGAATCAGGAGACACAGAAAGAAGTTTTCTCATGGCTTCCATTACTGAATAACAGCCAATTCTGAAAAATAAAGACTTCCATGAATCAATTCTGATAGTGACCTCCCCATCTATGTGACAAAATACCCCAGAAACTGGCTTATTGGACGATTTCTTTCAGGTCATAGTTTTGGAGGTTTCAACCCATGGTTCTTGGCCTGGTTACATTGAGCCTAGCTAGATAGCTACCTAACACCAGCATGGATATATGTAGTATGACATGGTTAACTAAGAGGTTCATGTCATCCCCTGACCTTTGTTTAAGTCTTTATACCCAGGATAACAAAGTCAATTTCAACTATATTAAAAACCAACTACATTACTAAATGAATCATAAGGAGTCAAGTTCTAAGATTCTCTGGGACAACGCCTTAGTCTTGAGGTCATATAATGACCACTTTCATTGTACAAAAAGCATTTGGCTAGGATCAGAAAAATCTGTATTTGTTACCAAGTCATATTGTGACCCCAGGGAGTTCTTAGCAATGTTCCTGAGTGCCAAATCACATTATCAGACTGCATGTTTTCTTAGGTCTCAAGTGAATATAAAATTTTCTATATGCTCTATAGCCATGATTTAGTTTACTACTCTGCTCTGGGGATAGCATATTTTCAGGTAAGAACGTGGAATAGAAGGCAATTTATAGAAGATCTTATATAACTATAAAAAGAGAGAATTTTATTTCAGCATTACGGTGCTGCAGATTGGAATATGTCCTAGGCCATCCCATAATTCCCAAAGCATCATAAAATAATTGAAAGAAATATGATTAGCCAATAACAAAGACATAGGCCTATTTCAGAATGCAGAGATCTATGGATAGAACCATGTGGATGCATATTAGCATTTCTGCATATATGTTAATATACTTGAAGACAGAAATACATTATTGTAAAAACGATTTACCCAAATCTTTTTGAAAATAAAGAAACATCTGAGGTTGAAGTTTTATTTCATCTTTTAGTATGGCAATACACTAAACTTACGTCTTAATTTGGAAATGAGAAAAAACTGATTTTTTTTTTTTTTTTTTTTTTGCCAATATGAAGGAAGCATGGGGGAAGCCATATCTCTCAGATGTTTGAGAACTTTGTAATGCAAATTTTACTGCCCCTTTCCTCTTACCAACAACTTAATTTGGGGCAGGATTGATGAACTAGAATGTTTGCTAATCAGCTTGAAATAAAACTAGGCTGGGGTCCAGCGGAAGTCTGCCAGAGCTTCCTTTCCTAAGACAAGGTCGACAGCTGGTCTCATTTTGGTAATGGTTTTGCCCATTATCTTATCATTTGCTTCATTTTATATGGCCCAAATCTCAAATTACAATTGTTTTGAAGACACTCAAGAGACAAGGTAAAAATAAATAAAGATTCCACGTACAAAACAGAGTTACAGACCTAACGGTACTTGGTAATTAGATTTCCTTGCTGTAAACTTTTGGTTCCCTTTTACTTTCTAAAAAAAAAGTCACTAAGTGTATTGTCAGTTACCAATTACTGCTGACTCTACCTTTTAGATGTGGCTAATGATACATGGTTAATGGAAGAGGAAAAATGGCTTTAATTTGACCTTCAAAACATAAGTTCTTGATCTAGAATAATGCTTTCTTGTGTCTTTTTTCCAAAGTTTAAAAACAAAGCACTATTTCGTGAAGCCATTGATGTATCAGAACCTTAAGATACACTGAAGATCTCACATTTCAAACCTGTAGGAAATAGTCATGTGAAATGATGCTATTGATCAGACTAGGTCGAGGACAATGGGGAATAGTAGATCTATAGAAAACTTAAGAAGGCTATACTTTTCAAGATTTTCCATATCTAGTTTATAAAACAAATTTCATCCCCACAAGACAAGAATATGTGTTAGTTTTTTTCTATTGTTACAAAAGATAGATTTTATTTGAACTTACAGTTCCAGAGAGATAAGAGTCCATGAGAGCAAAGAGGAAGGATGTATGGTGAGTAAAGCTGAGAGCTCACGTCTTGAACTGCAGCAGAACCCAGTGAGCATTTTGGTGGACTTGAGCATGAACAGTTTAACCTGGAGCCCTGACCAGTGTTTCTTACATTTATTCAAATGAATCAATGAATTTCATTCCACGTTTGTGCCTACTATATGTATGCAGCAGAAAGCAGAGAGAGCAAATGAGAAATGGTGGGGGTGTTTCAACTCTCAAGGCCATATTTCCTCTACTGAAACCACACCCACTAATTCTCTCCAAATGGTACCACCAGCTTGGGACCAAGTGTTCAAATGTCTGAGACTCAGGGTCAGGGCTGGGGATCTCATGTAAAACACCACAGTATACACTATGAGCTTTGAAAAAAACTAGCTATTGGAGGATTGTATGAACCCATATTTCAGAGATGTCAGTGAGATTTACTGTCTTTCAGAAGATAGACAACACAAGCTTAAGGCAAAGAGAAAAAGAAAAGAGTAGTAAGTTTCTTTGAGTACCTCATGGTATTAGTAGAAATTAGGAGCAAGGCATCCCCTTTTGTAGTAGTTCAGGCTGGAGGAAACCTAAAGGTCTCTATGTCCTGGTAGAGCTGGCAGTCAGCTCCACAGGAACGAACATTCTACCATGGAATATCTAATAGGTAAATTCAGAAATTAAAATCTCTAAAGCCCGGTCTTAAGGAGATGTTGGCTAATCATAAGCTCTTGTTGGTTCTACTTCCTGTTCTTCCCCAGTGAGCATTTTGGTGGACTTGAGCATGAACAGTTTAATCTGGTGCCCTGACCAGTGTTTCTTACATCTACTCAAATGAATCAATAAATCTCCTTCCATGTTTGTCCTACTATCTGTATGGCCTGAGTCAATCAGGCTCACTCCAAACACATAAATGAGCCCCTGACCTAGTGCACTGTTTGACAGGTCCCTTTCATGTCCCTCCATGTTCGCAGAGATCTGTTTCTCTCTCAGTAGACCTGCCTTGCTTGCACTCTGTTCTTGGCACTCACTTGTCATCTTTCATAATCACAAAACAGCAAACTTTGAAGATTCGGCTCGACTTTGGTGACTATGAGTTTCCAGAGTCCAGTTGCCTGAGCTAATCACACCAAGATGGTGGGCATGTGAACACAGAATTTCATGAATTATTGCAATAGCTACCTAGAGTGTGCGGTGTTGTCCACAATTCATAGATAACAAATGTCAGTCTAGGAGAGTTTAGATAATTTATAAAACCTGAAAAGCATGAAAATAACAAAGTTCATGCTCTTTATTTATACTAGCTGTGTCACCTCTCCATATGTCATGTTGAACATGAGCAGAATAGTGCCTTCCTCAAAGGAATATTATAAGACAAAATTATTCTAACAAGGTTTTGCAAAGTCATTATTTTTTCTTACATATTTGCTGACTAGGAAGCCATGATGAAGATGCTACTGTGCAAGCATTAACATAGATTATCAGCTTGTTTTTGCACTGTGGATTCATAAAAAAAAATTAATATAAAGAATTGGTTCATATTGCCACAGGCATTTAGTCCCAGAATCTGTAGCTGACACATGAGAGACTGAGGAAAGCAGGCGGTATGGCAAAACTCTCTCTGTTTTACTGCTAGCAATTATTTATTTTGATTTTAAACAAGGGGTAGGTCAAATGGATTATGCCTAAAGTGGTAAGTCTATTCAAACTTTTCAGTAAGCAAAGATCAGTTTCATAAGGTGCCTCAGGCTACTGCATCTTGTTGAAACTTTTTAATAGTTAACTATAGCTCACTGGGGATTGTGAACATAGTATACTGCCTATGGACATTTCACTAGATTTCCTTTTCAATTGTCTCCCTCCCCTTCTCCTTCCTTTATTTCTTTCCTTTCTTTTCTTCTTTCCTTCCTGGCCTCATTAAATATGGATGGAGTTTTGCTGGTTTGTGTGAATTAAAGATGACCAAGAAACATTACGCAAATAAACCACAGAAGATTGTTAGGGTCAGAGGGAGAATGCTATGCGGTGTTTTTCAAGCTTTTCAGTATCAAAACTTCTGACACACTGTAAAAATTTTGAGATATCTAAAGCACTTTTGTTTTTATTGGGATATAAAGAAATAAATATGTTCAGTATATATTATCAAGATTTGAAACAAAGCTTTAAAAAGTATTTTAATTTTATTAGGAAGATAGTAAGCAACATTTGTTAGTTGGCATATTTATATGATAATTAAAAATTTAATGTCTTAATTTTTGGTGAGTCAATTTTTACTTATTTACTCATTCTTTTGGATGGCACTACCAATATGCTTTATTAAATTAGAAAATATTCTCATATTTTATCAATTTATTTTTGAGGAATGAATTTATATCATAATTTGTCTTAGTTTTTAAACAATATATTCTGATCACATTCTTTACCCTTCCTCAACTCCTCCCAGATTTCTCCTCACTAATTTCATGTTCTGTCTCTTAGAAAAGAAAAAGAAAAAGAAAAAACCCAAAACCAAAACAACAACATGTACACAAATCCCACAGAATAAATGGAGTCTTTTTGTGCTGGCCAATTAATTATGATCATGGGGCATGCTCTGGAGTGTTGACTTACTCATCGAAGAAGATTAATTTATCCTTTCCTATCAGTTGCAAATAGCTTCTTCATTAGGAGAGGTACCTTGTGCCCACTTTTCCTCCTCAGTGCTGGGATGTTGCCTGGCTTGACCTTGTGCAGGTCTAGAGCATGCTGCCACAGTCTCTGTGAGTTCACAGGTGCATCAACTCTGTTCAATGTAGAAAATGGTGTTTCCTTGGAGTTGTCAAAAACCTCCAACTCTCACAATCTTCCCACCTCCTTTTCAGTTTAGATTCCTGAGCTTTGATTGGAGGCATATGATAATGATGAGTGCTACAAAGTCTCTCTTTGTATGTCTGTGTTAATTCTTATCTCCTGCAAGAGGAAGCTTCTGTAGTATTGAGGACTGAGTAATGCACTGATGTGTGGATACAGCAAATGAACCATTAGAAGTCACTTTATTGCAATGTTCATTTGCCAGGTTCTCCTCTAGAGTCTTTAGCCTATCTAGTCTCAGGATTTGGCTGGACTAACAGGGTCCATCTCTTGGAGTTAAAGCTAGTTTTAAAATACGGTTGTTTTTTCCCATAACAGGTGTGACACTATTGCTCCAGTGGCTATGCCTTATAGCCAGGTCACTTCTGTAGGTCACAGGATTTATAGCAAGGTAAGAGTAATGATTACTTTTCTCTTCTAGTAGCTGGGGCATGTATAGTAGTAACATCCAGAACTGGGAATGCTTGTCAGTAGGACGTGAAGCTTCTAATTAAGTGCCAGATCACTCTTTCCCTGTTTGATGATGTAAGTTTGTGATATTTTCAGCAACAAGGCCTTACTGTCACATTGTGGAGGATAACCAAAAGCATTAGCAATAGCTTATAATGTCTGTGCATGGGATCTATATGGGACCCTTTTGGCAAATGAGTCAACAAGATGTAACCCATTCTTGGTACTGGAAGTTTTATTTGGTAGCTTATACTGTCTAGTTGAGGCAGTTGTTTCCCTCTTATATGGTATCTTCATTTAAATTCATTTATACTTGTATAGATTTTAGGAAGCTTCTACAGTATTAAGTTTCTATATAGCTTTAAAAATGCCTTTAGTGTTAAATTTCCCTTGCCACATTCCTTCCTTTATCCTGTCCTCTTATCTTCATTTAATTCTCTTACAATAATTTTCCTTTTATCTCATTATAACACTATATTCTACTTCCCTTTTTTTGGATGATCTCCTTTCTGGGCTCTTACTAGCTGTCTAATATCTGTGGATACTCAGAATGAAATACATATATCTGAAGCTTAAATTTAACACACATACAAGAGAAAACTTGGCACTGTTTGTTTTCTGGGCCTGTGCTACCTCACTTAGTATGATTGCTTCCAGTTCCATCCACTTACTTAAAAAGATGCATAATTTCAATTTTTCTTAATAGATGATTTTAATTTGTAAAATTTCAAATTAAAGTTTTAATAAAAATTTTAAGTGCTAAAACTGAAGAAAAAAACTTGAGAAGAAGTGTTTCACAGTTTCAATTAGACCCCCATTCTCAAGGTTCTCCTACATATGTAGCCAGAAGACTCTTTCACAGTTTCAATTAGACCCCCTTTCTCAAGGTTCTCTTTCATATGTAGACAGAAGATTCTCTTGTTTCTGAGCTCTCTGGTTTTTGTGACAAAATCCCTAATGGATCAACTGGGAAACTCAGTCACAAAGCTGTGACTTTGTGTGACTTGTGTGGGAGCAATCTACAGATTCAATGCAATCCCCATCAAAATTCCAAATCAATTCTTCACAGAGATAGAAAGAGCAATTTGCAAATTCATTTGGAACAACAAAGAATCCAGGATAGCGAGAACCATTCTCAACAATAAAAGAACTTCTGGGGGAATCACTATCCCTGACCTCAAACTGTACTACAGAGCAGTAGTGATAAAAACTGCATGGTATTGGTACAGAGACAGACAGGAAGATCAATGGAATAGAATTGAAGATCCAGAAATGAACCCACATACCTATGGTCACTTGATTTTTGACAAAAAAGCTAAAACCATCCAGTGGAAAAAGGACAGCATTTTCAACAAATGGTACTGGATCAACTGGAGGTCAGCATGTAGAAGAATGCAAATCAATCCATTCATATCTCCTTGTACAAAGCTCAAGTCCAAGTGGATAAAAGACCTTCACATAAAACCAGATACACTGAAACTAATAGAAGAGAAGGTGGGGAAGACCCTCGAATGCATAGGCACAGGGGAAAAGTTCCTGAACAAAACACCAATGGCTTATGCTTTAAGATTAAGAATTGACAAATGGAACCTCATAAAATTGCAAAGCTTCTGTAAGGCAAAAGATACTGTCAATAAGACAAAACAGCAACCAACAGATTGGGAACCTAGATCCGATAGAGGGCTAATATCTAATATATACAAAGAACTCAAGAAATTAGACTCTAGACAACCAAATAACCCTATGAAAAATGGGGTACAGAGCTAAACAAAGAATTCTCAACTGGGGAAACTTGAATGGCCAAGAAGCACCTTAAGAAATGCTCAACTTCCTTAGTCATCAGGGAAATGCAAATCAAAACAACCCTGAGATTCCATCTCACACCAGTCAGAATGGCTAAGATAAAAAATTCAAGTGATGGTAGATGCTGGTCAGGATGTGGAGAAAGAGGAACACTCCTCCATTGTTGGGAATGCAAGCTGGTACAACCACTCTGGAAATCAGTATAGAGGTTCCTCAGAAAATTGGACATAGCACTACCTGAGGACCCAGCTATAGCGCTCCTGGGCATATACCCAGAAGATGCTCCAACATATAATAAGGATGTATGCTCCACTATGTTCATAGCAGCCTTATTTATAATAGCCAGAAGCTGGGAAGAACCAAGATGTCTTTCAACAGAGGAATGGATACAAAAAATGTGGTACATTTACACAATGGAGTACTACTCAGCTATTAAAAATAATGAATTTGAGAAATTCTTAGGTAAATGGATGGATCTAGAAATTATCATCCTGAATGAGTTAACCTAATCACAAAAGAACCCACATGGTATTTACTCACTGATAAGCCGATGTTAGCCCAAAAGCTTGGAATAGCCAAGACTCAACTCACAGACCACATGAAGCTCATGAAGAAGAAAGACCAAGAGGGGATGCCTCAGTTCTACTTAGAACAAGAAACAAAAATACTCAAGGGAGCAAATATGGAAACAAAACATGGGACAGAAACTGAAGGAGTGGCCATCTGGAGACCATTCTACCTGGGTATCCATCCCATGTACAGTCACCTAAGCTAGACACTGATGTGGATGGCTGGATATGCATGCTGTCAAGAACATGATATAGCTGTCTCCTTAGAGGTCTGCCAGAGACTGACACATTCAGAGGACGATGCTCACAGCTAACCACTGATATGATCAAGGGTTTCCCATGGAGAAGTTAGAGAGAGGACTGAAGGAGCAGAAAGGGTTTGTGACCCCAGGAGGAAAGCAACAATACCAACCAACCAGAGCTCCCCAGGTTCTAAACCACCAGCCTGGGAGCACATAGGCAGGGACCCATGACTCCAGCAGTATATGTAGGGGAGGATAGCCTTGTCGGGCATAGGTGGGAGAAGAGATTCTTGGTCCCGTGAAAAACAAACACAGAGTTGGAGGGGAATGTGAGGGTGAGGAGGGGGTAGTAGGGACGGGGGTGGGGGGGTAGGTGGGAGCACAGCCTCATAGAAGCATGAGGAGGGGGATGGGATAGGAGGTTTCTAGGTGGTGGGAGGAAGTGGGGTAAGGGGATAAAATCTGAAATGTAAATATAATATCTAATTTTAAAAAAAGATGAAAAAAAGAAAAAAGAAAAAGAAAAAAATGAAAAAAGGAAAAAAAGAAAGAAAGAAAGGTGATTTAATAACACAAAGGGAAGGATTTAGAAATTTAGGAGACAGTTTATGTTAACGGAAACAGCATCATAGAAACAGAAAAATCACACCCTCATAGAAGCAAAAGAAGGGGGGATGGGATAAGGGGTTCCTGGGTGGTGGGGGGAATGGGGTAAGGGGATAAAATTTAAAATGTAAATATTATAACCAATTTTAAAAAAGGGAAAGAGAGAAAAGTTGTTAGAACCAACATCTTTAATAAAATGTCAGCCCTCTTTAAAAAAAAAAAAAAGAAGTGTGGGGGATGTGAAGAGAAGGGAGACAGGACCAGTGACATCTCAATGTTATTGTGAAAGTGGATTGGTCTCCTGTGACCACTGATGTAGTCTGTTTCCTTGACCTGTACTATGAAAACTACTAATTATTATGATTTCAACCTAAAATGTTACCCAATATGCTAAAGGTTTGCTCAACAGTGGTGATAACAGTGTGAGGTGGAAGACCTTTTATAATGCAGGTCTAGTTGTGTGAAGTTAAGTCATTGGGATGATGTGCTTTGGTAGGAGATGTTGAGACTTCAATTGTATCTCTCATCTTCAGCTGCCTTGTGGCAGCTTGACTTACCACAGGACTCTTAGCACAATTCCCTGTCTTCCTACAGGCTTCAGAATAGTGGAGCCAAACCACTATGGATTTAAAGCTCTGAAGCAATGAGCCAGAATAAAATTTTTCTCCTTTTAAATTGATTAGCCCAGGTATTTAGGTACAGTTTTTGTGCCATGAAATGTTTGTGAACCCCCAAAAGACCACCAAGGAGCCAAATCTGGTGCAACCACATTACAGTCTCTTTATTTAGGCTCCAACTTGGGACACATCACCATCTCTGATGCAGGAGAATGGGAGGGAGCTCCGAGCCCAGTTTTAGGTAAGTATTTTTAGGGGCAAGAAGGGGTATCTATCCTGGTACACATCTGATTAAGAGGCCATAATGGCCTTTAACATAATTGGCTGGTGCTGAGAGCCAAACCACAAGTGTAACTTCTGCTTTCCTCCTGATTAGTGGTTGTTAGGAAGTGAAGTGTCAGGAGCAGGGTTGTAACCTGGAGGTATAGATTTGGTGTGGAATAACACAGAAACTGGTGCTAGGTACCAGCCTGTTAGTTGACTTGAGTTCAACTTTAGGTCAGGATCTCTAAGATGGAGTCTGAACCCAAATGGTTTGGTCTCACAGTGAGGGAACGTTAGTGAGTTCCTTTCTGAGACAGTCATGCAGTTTTAGCAGCATGTGCACATCCCTTTCCTCCTTCCTCTTCTTTCCTATTAGATCAGTCAGAGAATTCATTCTTTTAAGTTAAGGCATTATTGCCAGAGTTCAAATATTAGTCAGGGAGATAACACATTCAGAAAGTAATGGCTTTATACATTAATGTGAACAAATAATTTATTACTATCAAAAGGAGATGAAAGAATCAAGAGAAGGAATAGAATACAGTTGGATAATCCCCCTTTCCAACTAAAGCCCAATTTCTCTATTTCACATGACCTGAAAAACCACATGCTTGGAGGGTGCTTGTAGCTTACAGCTACAGAAAGAAGCAGTTCCGTAATTTATGTCAATCTCTCATCTTCAGAAACTACCTGGACCTGTAGCCATTAACTTCCAATGAACACTCACTGATGTGTAGAATCAAAACCAATCAAAACTAGCCTCTCCATTTCTGTGAAAACAGTCTTTTTATTGCTATCCATTCTGAAGCCTCTTATCTCTCTTCATCTTAGTTTGTCTCTCAACTCCTTCTGAGGGTGGAGATGTCCTATGTTATCTTAGTGACCAATACTTTTTCATAAGTCATTTTCTCCCTTATTAAGCTTTATCTTAGGGATGAGGCATATGCACAGCCATTCTTCATTCTTAAGAAGGTGCTTATTCCATTTGAGTATCTATGCAGAGAAAACCTTTGATATTCACTTCTAGTCTTTGCTAATAGGGCAAAATGGTAACACTATGTCAGGCAATACATGCAAATGCAGCTTCTCATAGTTTCTGCAGATGGAATTACAAACATTTAATTGTGGGGAAACCTAATACACCTCAGCCCATGAATATCATGTCTCTGCATTGTAAGTGTTGATTTCTTTCCAAGTTCTGCTTTCGATGTGGGATGAATCTGATGAGATCTTGATACTGGTCATAGAATGAGTCTCTGAATTTGTAGAATCTGAAGAGGTTAGTTCATGCAGACAGGCAGACATTGGGTCACTCTAGGTAAGCTTAATTTATAGTTTTGGTAGGATGCCTGAATTTGAAGTAATTGATATCAGAGGAAGGAAGTGGATATAGTCAAGAATGCAGCAGGTACAGAGAACTTGGAGGCAGAATGACTTCAGCTGTAGGATATGGATATGGCTGAAGAGGGAGGATCAGGTTCAGGCTAGGGTGGCCTTCTAGGCATCATGACAGAGAATGAAGAGAGCAGTTGCTTTGTGAACCACCAGGGCAGTTTTCAGTGCTGTGGCAGAACCCTTGTGAGTTGAGTCATCTGTGCAGGATCGTTCTTATTTCTATCTTCAAACAGGTTCATTTGCTGATGACTCTTTCTGTCATAATACCTCTGGAATACTCATAACTTAAAGTTTCTTGTAATAGTTTTGGAAAATGTATCAGTCCCTCAAAGATGTATAGTAATTATGCAAAGTATATACTCATTAAATCACTTACCTAGGGCTTTAAGTTTTAAGAAAAATTTATCTGCATCAGGCATCCACAGTACTTATTTATTGGCTTATCACTTGTGTATACAGTTTCATTTTCACATTACAGGCAAAGAATATCTTCATAGCTTTCTTTTTAGGAAAATCTACGTTGGTTTTTTTTTTTTTTAATCTTTCCCCTTTTATGTTCTATAAATATTGTTATCAAACAGCTGCTACAGCTTCCCTAACTTGTGTAAGCCAGAGGTAAGGACATATTAATAATAACTTGTTCTTTCCCTCTTCTGTAGCATATGGAACATTAAAGAACTTGTTTCTAAAGAAAAATGATAAACACTTTGGGAATGAGACAAGCACTCCTGTATTCTCTCTTTGCAGAGGGAGAACTATTGTCTTAGGGACTTTCCTAGTACTGTGTTGAAATACCTTTACCCAGGCAACCAACAGAAGAAAGAGGTTGTGGCCTTTTGGTTTCAGAGAGTTAGAGTCTATGATGGTAGCAACAGGAAGCCGAGGAGTCAGATCTTAAACAGCAAGGGTGAAGTCCCAAGAGTGAACTAGAAATGGTGGGAATCTTTAAACTCTCAAACAGTACCATAGTTCTTCCAATAGGACCACATCTCTTAAATGTCCAAAAGTGTGTCACCAACTGGGAACTAAGTATTGAAATGCTTGAGACTATGGGGAAACATTTCATTCAAACTACCATAGCCATATAGATGACTTCCGTGGAAGGCTAGAGTATTTTTGTCCAACACAGTGCTATGTCTTCTTGCTCAGGTTCCATGCTTTCCTATCTGACTAGGTCCCCTAGGCATGCCAATCTGCCTAGAAGGCAGCCATGCTAATCTGCCTAGATGTCTTGCTCGATATCTGATTCTGCCTGAGGTGGTGCTTCTGCTCTCCCTGCTAGGGATATCTGCTTGTCCTGACTTTCTATGTAATTTTGACTTCTCACTCCTTTCTCTATAAGCAATTTCCTTTTCAATAATCCTTCTCCAACTCTACAAACTGCCATAAAGTCCTGTGTTCCTTTCCAACACCACACATATCCATATGAAATATTCTGGGTTGTGGTTTATGTGGCTGCTTCTGAGTGTTTCTGCTCTAGACTGAGTGGAGTCATCCACCTGGTTTTGTTTTCTACTTTGTCTTTAGTATCTGTTACAGGGGCTGATAAATATTGAATGTTCTAGGAAATCTAAAACATCAAGGATTGAATAAACAAACAACCAAAAATATAGTGAGTACCTATCATGTTCCAGACCTGAGTAACTGATGTGACAAACCAATGAGATGTATCCTTTTGTGAAGGAGCTCAATATTGCAGTAAAACAATCATATAAGAGTGAAAGATCTGTATGACAAGAACTTCAAGTCTCTGAAGAAAGAAACCAAAGAAGATCTCAGAAATGGAAAGATCTCCCATGCTCATGGATTGGCAGGATTAATATAGTAAAAATGGTCATCTTGTCATAAGCAATCTACAGATTCAATGCAATTCCCATCAAAATTCTGGACAGGGCATTACCTGAGGACCCAGCTATACCACTCCTTGGCATATACCCAGAAGATGCTCCAACATATAACAAGGGCATATGCTCCACTATGTTCATAGCAGCCTTATTTATAATAGCCAGAAACTGGAAAGAATCCAGATGTCCTTCAACAGAGGAATGGATACAAAAATGTGGTACATTTACACAATGGAGTATAGCTCAGCTATTGAAAACAATGAATTTGAGAAATTCTTAGGCAAATGGATGGAACTAGAAAATATCATCTTGAGTGAGGTAACCCAATCACAAAAGAACACACATTGTATGCACTCACTGACAATTGGATATTAGCCCAAAAGCTCAAATACCCAAAATACAACTCACAGACCACATGAAGCTCATGAAGAAGGAAGACTAAAGTGTAGGTGCTTCGGTCCTTCTTAGAAGGAGTAACAAAATACTCATGGGAGCAAATATGGAGACAAAGCGTGGGACAGAAACTGAAGAAGGGGGCGTCTGGAGGCCATTCCACCTGGTTATCCATCCCATGTGCAGTCACCAAAGGTAGATACTGATGTGGATGCCAGGAAGTACATGCTGACAGGAGCCTGATGTAGCTGTCTCCTTAGAGGTCTATCAGAGCCTAACATATACAAAGGCAGGTGCTCACAGCTAACCATTGAATTGATCATGGGGTTCCCAATGGAGAAGTGAGAGAGAAGAGTGAAGGAGCTGAGAGGGTTTTTGGACACATGGGGAGAGCAACAAGAGCTCCCA
Source organism: Arvicanthis niloticus (assembly GCF_011762505.2). NCBI lineage: Eukaryota > Metazoa > Chordata > Mammalia > Rodentia > Muridae > Arvicanthis > Arvicanthis niloticus. Next base: position 32,359,623 of record NC_047673.1, read on the forward strand.
GGGTCTAAACCACCAGCCTGGGAGCACATAGAGAGGGACTCATGGCTCCAGCTGTATATGTAGGGGAGGATGGCCTTGTTGGGCATAGGTGGGAGAGGAGATCCTTGGTCCAGTGAAGGCTGGATGCCCCAGTGTGGGGGAATTTGAGGGTGAAGAGGTGGGAGTGGGTGGGCTGGTGGGGGCATATTCTCATGGAAGCAGGAGGAGGGGGGATAGGATAGGGGGTTCCTGGGTGGGGGTTGGAAATGGGGAAAGGGGATCACATCTGAAATATAAATAACATAGCCAATTTAAAAAAAATATTTACAGCCAAAAAAAAGATAGTCATATAAGGAGATAATGATACATAACATGGGAGACCTAATACAGAGATGTTATGCAGACATTTTGTTACTGTAAGACACCCCTTCCCTATACAAACACACCAACCAGTCAAGAAAGAAGTATATATTTTGCTTTATGTTTCTGATAGTCCAGACCATCATCACTGATAGAGTATTGTGGAAGACCTTATGTCATAGTAGTTAGGAAGCACATGGAATAAGAGTGCTTGAAATCAAGGGCTTTCTCTTTTTCCCTTTCCATTCCCGCTCCTGCATTGCTTATTGATAGTGCCATTTGTACTCGAGGCAGCTCTCCACCCCTTAGTTGATATGTGGAGATGCCCATACTGACACACTCAAACGTAGGCTTTATTGATCTCCAAGATACTTTTCCAATCAACCCAGTTGATGAGATTAACCATCCTAGAGATAAGATCCAAACAATGAAAATAGTAACCAAAAATAAATGAATGCATGAATAATAAATAAATAAGTAAAAAAGCAAGAAAAACTATGGTAGGAACACAGAAGGTGGAAAGACAAGTCTGTTGGTGTATGCTAGGGCATGCAAGGGGAAGGTTGTAGACTATGATTCTTATACTTACAGAGACTCTCTGATTCCATTGCTCTTATGTAAATGAACAATATTTACTGATGCTTCAAGAAATCTTGAGCCTTATCTAAAGAGTTATTCTGCCTGGTGGCATGTCTCTATCCTATGCTAGTAGAGACTTAATCCTTCCTAAAATGCTTTCAATTATTCAGAGCATGTTTACATAGCTGCTTCCAAATTTGGTTTCTTCCTTCAATGAATTCTTGTCCTCTGCTCTAGCATAGTTTTAGGACCTATACTTGCTCTGGAATTCACTGAGAGCACTTAGCCAGGATGCTTCAGGTGGGTGTGAGGCGTTCTCAGAATTTTAAGCAGAGAAAAGTTAAGATCCAGTCACAGTTTACTTAAATTGGAATGGCTCATTAGAGATTCAATATTAACTCATAGGGTGCCCATGATGTTTAATTCAGCTTCTCTCTGTTCTCTATGTCTGTTTTTTTTTCAGGAGTCACACACGAGGAGTAGATCAATCTACAGCAGTATTAACAATATGGACCTCCTCCTCGGTGACTTTGGGGTGTCTGTGGTAGATATCACATTTGTTTTACCGAGGAGGAACAATTAAAGAGGCCAATAAGAGTCAGAACTGGAACTCAAGTTTGAATCAAATAAAAAAATATAGTTTTCTTTCATTCATTTGTTTTCTTGTCAGTTTCCTGATATAGGATCTAAAGAGTAGAGAGAAATGTCTTCAATTTCACTTACAAAAAGTTTCATATTTAGAGCCCTGAGCCACTTAAATCAGTTGACTTTGACTGTTGGTCATTTAACTGTCCTAGTTTCTGAGCCTTTGTGTCTGAGAAGCCAGATGTGACAGAGCAGACTCAGGGAAGGCTACTGTGTCCTGTCTATGATCTCTGTGTCTGTTCAGGGATGCTTTGGGGGGATGGTAAAACAGCTGGCTTGGTTACACAGTGTTCACAAGTTTGAGTTAGACCTGGGAAGGTGAACGGGAATTTTTTTTTTTTAAGGTAAAACTGTTTGGAAAAGTTTTGGCTTTTCTTGAGAAAGTGAGACCTGAAATGAAGTAAACTAATGAGAAGACAGGATGAGGAATGATGAGGTGGGTGGTGCTCTGTATGGCTGAGTGAAAACCACTCTGGACTTGCTAATTAAGTGATTTCCTCCCAAACTGTGGAGGAGTAGTAATCTGGAAGAACAGTACTTTAAAATACATCTTATTTAGCGTTGAGGTTTATACAATGTACCTCTGGGAGGCTTTCTGTGGGTTTGATTGGCTACAACATAACTGTAGGGCTCTGGAAAGTTTCTATGATTCTCCATTAGTTAGGATCACTCTCTAAACACAATTAAAATTGAACTTGTATTAAGTTTCAAATTATTCCTTAACTGGTAAGTAATTTTACTTTCTTAGTTTAAAACAATTCCTCTAATTCCTCCTAAGCAATTGTGTTTAGTATCTGCATGGCTTTCTGTGGGGGAATACTATAATGATTGAACTGAGAACTGGAAGCATTCTTATCAGAATATCCTGGCCACTAATACATTTTGTATGTAATTTTCTTCAGGGGTATTGATTTTAATCAGACTTCAAGATATAGCACCACATTTATCAAGGCAGAAGACCCAAATGTCTTCTTCTTTTTTTTCATGGTGGAAAACTGGGTGTAATGAATGTGCTTGGATATATTAGTTATCTATTAACCTCAACAGGCAAGAAAACACTAAATCATTAGCTAGTCTTTTGGCAAACAGCGGCTGCTGCCAGACAAGCTCCTACAAGAGATGCAGAATCAGCAGATCTCATGATCTGTGGAGATGCTGGTGTGTGTGAGATGCCTGGCTGATCCCGTGAGTGCTATGGGATGAACCCTAGATACATAGCATGACTGTCTCTCTTATGGCAGGAAAACATCCCCATTTCATCAAATGCTGTGCTGTGTACATCAGGATTCATGGCCTCGTCTATCTCTGGGATAGGGTGTGAGCTTTATCGTGTTGGAAGGGCTTCAAGCTTTGATTAATTTTCTGTGGTTTTATTTGGTTATTGAAGTGGAGCTTGATTGTGTGTTTCACCCGCTTTCTTTTAAGCACTGACAATCTTGATTAAGTTTCCCTTTGAGAAGAGGGAAAAAAACAGCAGAGCAACTGTCACAAGTCCTTTGAGCTGAATTGCTCTCAAGTACTTTGAACTTATCCTCCTAAAGTAACCCCCCACCCAGAAGATTAGTGGAAGAAAGCCATACAGGGAAGACGAGATGTGTTGGACCTATTATTATTTTACTTTTTTGGTACAATTCTAAGTTTCTTCATACAGCTCAGCTGCATGGTTTATTCCTATATCTTTTCTTTCCTTCTTAACTCATAATAAAGTAGCTGTCACACTATTGACATAGCTATTTGGGGATTTAAATTGCATGAGGCAGGGGTTTCATTCTGTTATATAACTATAGATTTTTTTTTTTTTTTACTCTCAGAAATGCAAACTAAGGCACAAAGTAGACAAGACTTTGTTCCAGACAAGATGGAAAAGAGAGGAACACAGGCTAAGACACGAGCTGTGGGCTGTGATTAATAAAGTTTCACTTGCAATTGGTAAAGAGAGGTCTCTTTGGCCTTTGAATGTGCAAGTCACCTACACATGTTGCCAAAATACCACAATTTTGTTTTGGATTCTTTTCATTGAAATAAAAGTTCAAAGTTAAGTGTTCAGTATGATGGCAAATTTATAAAATCAGTTCACACATATGTAAAGTTAAGAAACAACCCATCAAATTATGAACATCAATAATCTCAGCAATAGAATTATTCAAATTGATTGTAGCATTCTTACTGAGCTTTTAAGATTGTTTTGATAAAAAAAAAATGGTATTCTAAAGTATTTGTTTTTTTCCACACTGTAATGGACAAAAATAGCTGGATAAAATGTTATCACAGTTTTATGTAATTTATCTTTTTAAAGACTGGCCTGACTGTCACTATTATGAGTGAGATCTGCCTTTAAGTCAGAGGAGCATATGCAATGGAATCATGGAATTTTGCAGTTGGGTGACAACACCAGAAAAGTCCTGTTTTATGTCTTCATTTGTAGATACAGAAAATGGTCCATAAGAAACTGTATTTCCTGACCTAAAACATATATCTCATCAGAAGCATCTTTGCTGGGGTTCATGGAATTTATTGCTACTCACAATAACTTATGCTTATGCGTAAGACAATGCATGCTTATTATCTCAGTTTCTGTGGTTGGGAGTCTGGGCATGATGCCTGAGGTCTGTGTCACAGTTTTTCACAAGGCTTTTCATCGGGGCTGGGGACTCATCCGAAATTTTGCCTGGGAGAAGCTCTGTTTTCTAGTCTCACAGAGTTGATGGCCGGATTCAATTATGTTTGGACACTTAGATTGGGAAATGCATTCTTAGGTGCCTTTGAGGATATCATCCTATCTCAGCTCCTTAGTAGAAAGCTTACCTTCTAGCTTTATCAATGCCAGCAGGAGAGGAAATCTACTGGAAAGATGAAAGCTTCAATCTTACATGGCCTAATCCCTGGCACGCCATCTCACCATGGATGATTTATAGTAGAAGACATAAGTCACCTTGACACCGTAAATTCAAAGAGCAAGGACCAAACAAAGGCATGACTGCCCGGCTATGGAGGCAATTAAAAGGCATTGTTGGCCTTCCTCTGGTATTTCAAAAGTGGGTTCAGATGCCATGCTTTTATGTAACAAAGCTGTTGATGAAATGCAAAATTGAGACAAGGATCTTGAACTTGTACCTCTGCATAATGGGTTCCTAGTACATAGTGGATGCTACATTCATGCTAGATTGTTCGGTTTTCTTTCATGGACTCATTTAACAAAGACAACTTATGCTAACTGCATGTCAAGTATGTTTTTAAGTGGCACAGGCGTATCCACTAATAAAAGCAGGGCCTTTCCTTCACGGAACTTAAAATGTTGTAAAGAAGGTTGATAGATTATGTCAACAAGCAAACAGACACTATATTTCATGTGGATAATAAACAAAATAATTAAAAGTGAATAAGAAGCCAGGAGATGGGAGTGAATGTGAAGAATGGTGTTATGGTTTGGCTTTTTTAAAAAAAAATTGGATATTTTATTTACATTTCAAATGTAATCCCCTTTCTTCATTTCCCCCCACCCAGGAAACCCCTATCCCATCCCCCTCCCCCTGCTTACATAAAGATATGCCCCCACCCACCCACTCACTTCCACTTCCCCACCCTCAAATTCCCCCACACTGAGGCATCCAGCCTTCACAGGACCAAGGACCTCCTCTCCCACCAATGCCCGACAAGGCCATCCTCCCCTATGTATACAGCTGGAGCCATGGGTCCCTCTCTATGTGCTCCCAGGCTAGTAGTTTAGACCCTGAGAGCTCTGGTTGGTTGGTCTTGTTGCTTGAGACCAGTATGAGACCAGTATTGAGACCTGTATGGCTTTAATGGAGTGAGCAGAGGCACGAGAAATGGATTCAACATCAGAAATGAATACAAAGTCTTTGTAGGAAAAAAATAGTTGTTTAAAACCTTATACAACTCACATCTTCAAAAAAAAAAAAAAGGGTAAAAATCATTAAACAGTGTCATGATGGCACGTGTATCATCTGTGGACCTTAAAGGAAGGGGATTTGAAAGCTGGTACCTGCGAGTCTCATTAGCAGCATTCAGCATCTGTCCAGGCAGTAAATCTAAGTGGCCCAGTTCTAGGCTATTAAGTTTTTGATGTTACTCATTAAAGCAACCTAAGAGCCTTAGTTCAAAGAGCTGTTGCCATTGTGTCTGAGAAACGGGTGCAGAGTGTATTTTATGCAAATTTAATAGATTTGTAATGAATGATTCTGTCCAATAAGCTGGTTAGAACATCTGGCCATTCACGTGAGAGTGACCACCACAGTCTTTTTCTAAGAGTCCTTTGCAGCACTAATCAGTTGAATAAAACTTAACACAATGTCAGCAGTGAGTATGAAGTATCCATTGACGCTGACAGTGAGGATTATGGTTCTTTTGTTGTTGGTTTTAGTGATTTCTTTTGTTTTTGAGATTCTAATATAATCTCACCATTTCTCCCCTCTTTCTTTTTTTCTTTTTCCAATCCTTCCATATAACGCTCCTTGCTCTCTTTCAGATTCATGGCCTGTTTTTCATTAATTGTTGTTACATACATATATGTATACACACATATATTCTTAAAGATAGCCAGCTCATTCTGTTTAATGTTCCTTGTATGTGTATTTTCAGGGCTGACCATATGGTATTGGAAGGCCAATTGGTGTGTTTTTTTTTCCTGGGAGATGATGAGTCTTATGGGCTGTCAGTAAGATTCAAAGGGAATCACCAGATGCTATTGTATGGTCAGATGAAGAGAAGCTTCATTTTTGGAGGTCCACAGCTTAGATCCTCATTTTATCAAAGGTCATAAGCTTGTAGTCATGTGAATTTGATAGCACTTTCCAAAGGGAACTTAAAATATTCTGCTGCTCTCTTCCACCTCCATAACCTATGTATGACAGGTCCTTTACTAAACTGATAATCAGAAGATTAGAAAACCTCTTACAGAATAATGCTCAGTCAAGCGATAAATGCTTCGGAAATTAGTCTTGAATATTATCACTGTGTATCAATTGAAGTTGGATGAAGAGCTCTACATTCATCCAAGTTCTTTTCCATACTAATTATACTCTTCAAAGGTGTAATTACCATTTAAAAATTACTTTTGAGTGAAGGATAGACAATAGATTTTTAATGTCTTGTAATTTCTTTCTGTCTCTCATATTTCTCTGGCACTTTCTTATTTTGCAGATGAATCACAGGACCTTCAAAGACTTTCCTCCCTCACAAGTTAAAATTCTAAACAGAAACTCTCCTCACATGGAAAAGTTGATCCAATTACAGGAGAAAGACCACGATAATTAAAATTTTGATTGCATTGATTATCAAGATGCTCAAAACTCCTGCTACCACCTGGAGCAGCTAGCGATTTCCGGCCCCAGAAGTGAGCTGCCTTGTTCAGGAGTGCCAGGTAAAAGAAGAAGTTCGATAATGTGTCTATTGTCACAATTTGTAACACATCCCAGACTCCAATTATGTCTATTGGTCAAACCCAGCCTTTCTGTTTCTGCTCCTATGGTGGGCCATAGTTTGGCTCTTGAGTGGTCACTCAAATCTGCTAAAGATTTGATCAGTGCTCCATCATTCAACTGGGAGGTGGAGGAACATTTAGTGGGTGAAACTTAGTAGATGGAAGTTAGATCAGAGTTGGGGGAAAGGTCAGGTTATTAACCCTTTTCCTCTTCTTTTGTTTCCTGGGTACCATAAGGTGAACAGACATCCTCATGTCTTATGCTTCCACCATGATGTATTCTGCTGCCACAAATTCAAAGCAACAGAGCCAAGTCACCTTGAAATCATCAGGTAAAAACATAAACCTTTCTTTTATACTGATTATTTTAGATACTTGTCACACACGCAGAAAGCTGACCACTACTACATTGGTGTCTCTTGAGATCTTGTGTTATTTCAGAAGGATGAAAATAATATTGAGAAACTTTGAAGCTGATGAGCATGGAATGCAGCTATTTTCATGACATGGATAATGAAGCTGATGTAGAATAGCCTGTCTGTTCTGTGGCTGGAATGAGCTGGTCCAGAAAGCAGAACTTTTTCTTTCAGAGTGAAGTTTGGTTCAGCTGTAGTGGTGTTAAAGTGACTCCTGGATTACAGATCTTTGGATTCATGCCATATCCCTTTGGATAAAGTAGGAGTTCATTAAAATGGCCTCCAGGTCTATTTGGTGTGCTCTTTTGAATTTTCTTCAACATTACCTTACATGGATTACTCTTCAGTCACACTAGTTTCCCACCCATGCTTTATATTTGTATTTATTTTCCACAGATCAGAGAACCTCACATATTCTTTTGTTCTATTTATTTAGTATCTGTGTATGTTCGTTCTATTTATTTAGTGTGTGTGTGTGTTGTGTTTGAACATCATAGGCTTGGGCATAGAGGATAATATGTGGTAGTTGAGTCCTTCCCCTGTGTGGGTTATGAGGATTGAACTCAGTTTATCTGCCTTGGCGCCAATTGACCTGCACTTCATGTCATCTTGCTGTAATAATACTGATTCTCTCTGCCTGGAGCATAGGTTCTTCTTTTCATCTAAATAACTCTAACTCTATTTTATATCTTATTTCGGAAACTGATTTTCAAGAACTTCCTTCCTTCTGTCAACATTGCCTAGGGATTCTGTTATGGGTGTTCATAGCCTCTCCTGAGATCTCTTTCTCCTTGCATGGGTTGAATATTTGTATTTGTATATGTATATGTGAATATTTGGCTCAAGGTCACTCCCCGTTTTCCTCCCCAGTGTATTCAGAGCAGGCACTGAGACTGGTGTTGCTCACAAGTGTCTCCAGGACATGAGCTCTAAGGAAGGAGAAAAGTATTCAATGATCATTCATTGATATAATATCTAAATAAATTCTCAGAATGGTTGATTTGCTTCTCTCTGCACATATGAGCTTCAGGATAACTCTGTTTATTTAGTCTGTCTATCTAAGTGACTCATCAAGAACCTAAAGTGAGCAAAAAAGCTTTCTGACCAAAAAAATATCAGGAGTCTAAAACATTTTCTTAGTTCTTTTACAAATGAAATTTCAGGCCTTGTATAAACCATTTAAAGTTTATATGTTCCCATATATAGAATAATATTATTTAGAGTTACTTTACTTACTCAAGTTTTCTGCTATGTCAAGAACATTTGAGGTGCACCTTTGTGTAGTGTCACACAGTCTGTAAGTGTAGCTTTTATTCGCCAGATGTAATATTTGTCTCAGAGACTTACTGCTGAACAAGCTCACTCTTTCTAGTTCTTTCTGAATTTTGGCTGACTGGTTCAACTTAGATGTTCTGATCCAAACTTCTCTCTAAGATGACTGACTCAAATTGGCTTGTCTTAGCTTCTGATTCAATTGCTCTGCTCTGACTCAAACTAACTCTGGCAATCTCTTCTAATCTTCTAGCTCTTTCTCATTCTCTGGCTCATTCCGTCTTCACCAACAACTTGTCTCTGTAAAACTGTTCTCTCTCTCTCTCTCTCTCTCTCTCTCTCTCTCTCTCTCTCTCTCTCTCTCTCCCTCCACTGATCTCTTAAATTGACTCTTTTCCTGTGCTTTTCCTTATAAGAGTTGGGCATATCTTATCTTTGACTCATTGTGTCAGATCTTTTTCTGATTTGTCACTTTGTCTGCCCTTCAATTAGATGTTACTTTCAAACATGCCTGTGTGACTGTGTGATTACACGCACCTTTAATCTCTCTTAGAATACAGACACACTCTTAGTACACACCTTTAATCCCAAACAAAGGTTTGTGATGTGTCTGCATTTCAGCTGGATCACACAGACCGCAAACGTCTTTGGATATGATTCTTTGCCAGAGTAGCCATGTTGCTAGATTCAAATTCCTCTACACAGACAATATTAGGTGAGGTAGAGTTGGCTGTAGGCCGGTCCCTGTTTTCAAGTAACATTCCTTTCAATGCTGAATGAGAGCTAGTAATTAATGCCATGTTTCAGAAGATTCTTAACAATGGGTTATCATGTTCTGTGTGACAAGTACAGAAATCTCATGAGGTGTATGTGAACTTCACATGTTGTCATACAAAAAAGGGCCACTACTGTCCCGGGGAGTGGGGCCCAAGGTACCCATTATCCTATTATGGCTGGTTTTTGTCACAGTGGTCAAGGAAATAAAAAAATTTTATTTTTTTAAATCTATAATAGATTGCATATATGAACTCAGTTCTTCAATCTTCTCTGAAGCTACAGCATGTGCCATGTAATTTTATAGGCCCTTCTACCTTTGACTTTGGGATTTTCCTTGAGAAGTGGTAAAAATTCTCTAAGAAAACATACATGATAGTAGATTATGAACATATGTTGTAAAGAGTTGGCTGCTATGATTATGGAGCCTCAGGAATCCTAACATTTGCAGTCAACACACTGGAGTCTCAGGAAATTTGGTGTGGTACTGCTAGACCAAATGACAGCAAGCTTCTAGGAAAATGTGATGCTTCAGCAAATGCAGAGGCAAGACAAAGAAATCCCATGATCCCAACTCTTAGACTATCAGGTAGGAGATTCCCCCTTTTATTGGAAAGGAAGCATCTATGTTCTATTTAGAACTTAAGCCCATCAATTGAGCTTCAACCATGTCAGGATGGGCAGGCAGATCTATAAGGCATTCCACTCTAAATGTGAGTTTCATACAGAAACACCTTTATAGGCACAATGCAATAATGTTTGACCAAATATCTGGGCCCCCCATGGCCAACTTATGTTGACACATAAAAATAATCACTATACCACATGATTTGCTTTGACCAATGGGATGTTAGTGATCTAAGATAAGTCTCTTGCTTGGCTTGTTTGCCTTTAGTATGTCTGCTGACTATGAAAATGTTCCTAAGCTAGCTGCTGGCTAATAAGATGGAACAGAACAAATCTGCTCTGTTTGTCCCATGGGGAGCCATCCTAGATAAGTTGGCAGCCAGCCAGTGCCCAGGCTAGTCAAGATAAGCTGAGCTTCTTAGCTGAGGACCCAGTCCCATCTACAAGGGAAGCTCACTCTTACATGCCACAGAGGGTTTGTGATAACCACAGTGTAGTAACCAATCCACCAGACACATCCATGTTGTACACATACATGGTCTGGTTGAGACTTCTTTATTGTTTAAAACGTCACTCTGATACCAAGCACTGAAACTTGGAAATAAAGAAATAGAGCAGCAGGGAGTATTGGAAAGTTAGCGCTACGTTGAGGGAGAAATCTAAAGTAAATCATACTCATGACTGAAAATGTAAACTTATAGAAACAGATTTCCTAGTAAATAGAGTATTTTGGCAGCTCAGTTCAGGCTAGACTTTTTATTTTTCATATGCAACTTTTATTATTATTTCCAATAACAACAACAACAACAACAACAACAACAACAACAACAACAACAAATTTGTATGTGTGTATACACATGCTGTGAATGTCAGAGGACATTTTTGTGTAGTCAGTTTTCTCTGATCTTTACATGGATTCAGGGGAATTAAATGAAGTTACAAGGCTTGAGAGACAAATGCTTTTATCTGCTGAACAATGTTGCTGACTTTTTATCTTGTTGGCTTGGGATGGTGGGTTTATTGTGGTAACAATCACACTTAAGATGTTGAAGGGTAGTTTACTGGTGTCAAAATACAGGAAGTACAAATATGATAACTGCATGAAAAGTGACTTGCATAGCTGGAGCAACAGGTTTCCACATCTTCTCCCCAGCAACAGTGGCGGGAGCAGCAGTTTTCTGTAGTGGGTGAACTAAGTCTTTACTCAGAACATGGATGAGAGAGCATTTTAGTGCTACTCTGGGTAAGCATATATACTGATCAGATTCTCCTTTCTTATTTCCTGGAAGCAGGGAGAAGGCATATACTATTCTGTATAATAGCATGCCTTATTGAGTTTGTGGCAAAGCTGCTATGAAAACTTCATCAGGAAAATATTTTCTTTGCCTGTGTGTGTGTGTTTGTGTGTTTATAAAACGTATTTTTGTGAGGGAGATGTATATTCACTTACACTATCAAGTAGGGGAGATACATAAATGTTGGCATATAATCCCTGGCTTGCAGGCTCGATACCTTTCCTGGATAGCCTGAAAAATTTAAGAAGCATAAAGAATGATGTCCTTGAAACCCAGGGGGACAAAGTAGAAATGTTGTCTCAGGGACTCTGGAGCATCTTAGCTGTCAGCTCAGCTTAAGTAGTTTAATTTCATATAGTCAGTATCTCTAAATACAAAAAGTTACCAAGTGTTATATTGTGTTACAACCAGTAAGGACCGTAAAAGGAAGGAACAAAATACATATTTCTAGTTTTCTGGTTATGTATAAGAGACCCTTTTAGACTATCCCAGCTATATTCCACTGAAGAATAAGATGTGGCTTACTGGGGGCCAGAGAATGTGAAATGAGGACTGGCCCAAAGTCTTATTTTTAGAGAGATTGAATCCTCAGTTCCGGTACAGAGTCATTCTTAGTCAGGGGGAAGGGCCAAAGTTGGCTCTGCGATCATCAACTCAGTATTTTGGAGCCTTACTACAAAGTCCATTTCTTACTCACACTTATATTGAGCATTGATCTTGTGCTCACTCATGAATGCGGGTTTATGAAGACACCATCTCAAAGCTTGCCTTTATGACTTCTGGAAGGGTAATGGAGTGATGATTCATTCTTGCATTATTTTTATTTTGCCAGAAGGTAAAAACACATCCTTTCTTCTCTTAACTCCTTCCCCATGTTATGTGAATAGACTGACTTCAAATGTGAGGTGTTCTGACTCCCTTTATAGATTTTGCCCTTGATGAATCAGCATCTGTTAATCACAGGCCACAGCAACAAGTCAAGTGGTTTGTATCATTGCCCAGTGTGGGTTTAGAGGTAGTCCAATGTTATATGGAAAACTCCCCAACCACAAAGCCCAGTATTTGGATTTTGTTCCTAAGAACTGTCTCACTGTAGTGATAATGGTCTCTCCCAAACTTCCTCTTCACTCCTTACACTCCTACAATGTAGCTTTTTCTCACAAGGTCTTATGTGACAGACACACCATGCTCCCATGTTTGAGGAACTGTAATAAACACTTGTTTCAAAACTAAGTGTATCTATACCTATTCATTTTCCATAGCTGAAATGAAACCCAGGTCTTGAAACACTAAGAACGCAGACACAGGGAATAGGATCCAAAGGAGAAATGGATTGTGGGGATTGTCATATTGTTTAACACAGCTGATTGTTACTGCATTGCCCTTGATTGATATGCTCGTTAATGTATGCCTTTTCAATCCCACACCTGGTATGGTAGAGGTTTAAGAGCAGTGGCTTCTTTAATGATGCTATTATCCTTTCTTTCATATAAATAAAAAGATTATGATGTATGTGAACTGCTAATATTCTTGGAAAGGGACATGCTATTATTTCTTGTCCTATGAAAAATGGAATGCAGAGAATTTGTTATAATAGCCCAGCAATCTAGTCTTGGGTCAGCTTGTAAACTTAGCTCTCAAGCTTGTGTCTTTGTAGACGATGATGTCAAGAAGTCAACATCACATGAGAATGCCGATAGATGTGTTCAGATTCCTAGAACCTAATATTTTAAAGACTGAGGTGGCTCTGGGAGAAATACATATTTGAAATTAATGCTTCAACAATATGACATCACCCTACACTTTAATTAATATGGAGAGATCTGAGTATCTGAATTTAAATTTGGAAGGGACTAGGAATATAACGTCACAGGCTGTTATGGAGCCCCCACCACAGGGGAGCCTGCTGAAGTCTTCAGAAAACAGCATTGCACTGGAGGCATGTTGCCAATAACAGAAAAGGCAGAACAATGAGTAAACCTATGGTCTTTCCACAGAAAAGAGTGTTCTCAGATGCTTGGCAGAGCACTCTGTCTGCAGCCCCCTCTTTCAGCCTGGATGGTTTTCTGCATTCACAATGTGCATCTATCCTTCTTGACATTAAAGATATCACTAGGTGTGGGTTGGACTGTACAAAGCATTCTCTTCCCATCTCCTGCAGCTTGGCTCACACTGCTCAAGAATCTCCCACAGTCTTGGCATCTGGTTTCCTTCTGGGAGGCATCTGCCCTGCTGAAAGAACAGGAGGCTGGGGAAGAGAATAGTATCCACAGGACTCTAATTCTTGGGGGGAAACCAACATGACCTTGGCTCAGAAGATCTGTTCACAAGAGGCTTAAGCAGAGACCCCGTTGCTTCTTACAGGAAGTTTGGACAAACTGTAATGATTCAGTTAGAAGGACGACCTTCTGAGCACAGTGCGAATCCATATCAGGAACAAAAGAAGTCTTTTGTATGCTCTCTATGTCCCCCACAAAGTGTACTCAATTTAAAAAAAGAAAAACAACAAAAAAACCCAGAAAACCAAAACCCTGCATGCTGTTTTGCTCTCTACAAAAAAAAAAAAAAAAAAAAAAAAAAAAAAAAAAAAAAAAAAAAAAAAAAAAAAAAAAAAAAAAAGCAATGACTGGAATTCTTAATGCTATTTCAGAGATTTCCTGTGAGGGTTGATGTATACTTTTTGCTAAGTTCAGAGCACTGCGCTTCTCTAATTGTTTTCAATATTTCTTCATATTGTTAGCATCTTTCAGAAAAGTCCTGCCAAATAGCTTTACCTAGAGGGAATGGAAGACTATAAAATGCAATGATTTGATCTTTAAAAAAAGCTAAGATAAAAAGCTTATAACACCCCAATTCAACACTGGCTTTTCTTAGTTTACAAATGTTAATGTTTATGCAACATCCAGAAGCATAGTGTCCTATAAAACTTGACAGCAAATCAAAAGTGTTTTGTTTTGGGGTTTGCTTCCCTTATTAAAGTTTTCAGAAGTATTTGAGATGAATTTCCAGCCTTCTATGCAGCTGAGATTGCAAACTGGCAGAGAAACTAAAAGAATAGGACTATTTGATAAATTTGCAATATTTATGGAAGGGACAGAGAATGACTGACGAGGGATATATGAGATATTCATCATTTAATGGGTGCTTTTCCATCGGGTCCTGACCTGGGAATAGCCTCGCTGACATCATTGTATGTTATTTCTGCAAATGGTGGATGTCTTTCGTTCCTTCCTTACTGAAAAGATATGCTGGTGCCTGGAAACCTAGAATGTCTCTCGAAGTTAAAGATTCCAAAAGTGGTCACTCACTAGATTTTACTTCTAATATAGATTAATTAGAAAGAAAATAGTTTTTTTTCTATACATATTTTTAGTATGATTCCTTAAAATCACTTTTTTCACTTCTTTATTTTAAGAATGACACTTAAAGAAATAAAGACAAAGGAAATATTTAAAAGATGTTTATCTGATGATAACTGAAATTTTATAGTGACTAAACAGATTGCTTCTTGGTATGTATGGTGGTTTGAATATGCTTTGCCCAGGGAGTGTGGCCTTGTTGGAGTAGGTGTGGCCTCCGTAGACAAGTGTGTCAGTTTTGGGGGTGGGCTTTAAGAGCTTCCTCCTACTTGCTTGAGGATACCAATCTTCTTTTTGACTTCTGAACAAGATGTTGAACTTTCAAGTCCTCCTGCATCTGCCTGGACACTGCCATGTTCCTGTTTTGATGATAATGGACTGAACCTCAGAACCTATAAGTCAGCCTCAATTAAATGTTGTCCTTTATAAAAGTTGCCTTGGCCATGGTGTCTGTTCACAACAGTAAAACCCTAAGTAAGACAGTATGCTTTGTCAGAAATATTCTCAGGCCTGAAAACAACTTGGTTTCCAGAAAGACCTAATTCAGTTCCAACAGTGAGAACTCTCTGGAGTACCTGGTATCATGAAGACCTGAGGGGACCCTCAAATATAGTGACCACATAAAAGCAGCATAGGACCAAACTCTCAGTACTCACTTATACACTATGAGCCACATTTTCTTCTGAGTTTATCTGGAACCTTCCCAAGTCACAGTGAGTTTCATGGGTTGGGTTCAACCAGGCAGACACTGGACCCATCTTGTGAGTTTTTTTGTTTTGTTTTGTTTTGTTTTTTAAACAGACTAGCTAGGCTCCTCCTTTATTTTATTTCTCTCACTGATCTTGTGTGAGGTCCTTCCTTGTTGCTTACCTGTGGGATGATCCTTTCCACGTTCTTCTTCAGTACTCAGTGCTCCAAATTTTTTCTTGTTTTATCCAAGGGATAGTCAGGGCCCCTTGAGTCTTCTGCTGCAAGATCTGGCTTGCTGTAAAACTCCAAACCTAACCTTGCCAGAAGTTTCTCTTTGTTCTCATATTCTTCAAATAATGACTTGCTCGAAGCCAGACAATTGTGGTAGTGGAATGCACGTTACTGTTGGAAGTAGAAAAAAAAAAAAAACCCTCTTAATTTATAAAATATCAGATTTTATAGCTTTGGGAAAATGACTCAACCTTTTTGGTGTATGAGATATTTCTTGTAATTATTTTGAAGAGAACTCAGTTCCACCCACAGAGCTCTGCTTTCTGGGCATGATCACTAAGTTATAGTTGGAATCATGGGGGCTCAAAGGTTATCTCCTCCAGGGAAGTTTTATGGCCTCTTAGGAAGCAGGTTTTGTAGCAGTGTGTTCTCTGTTCTGGCTGCTGGAAGTGGTGGTTGAGATGGTGGGTGCCAAATGTATCCTCTGTCTGAAATCCAGACATCAGCTGGGATTTCTCTCTTTCCTGCAGTCTATATAAGAAGTATCTAATGGCACTTCCTGTACATATCTAGTTTATGGTGTGTGTCGTTTTCTTATGTGCTAACCCCCATTCCAAATGGTGTTTGCCCAGATACAAGATCCTATTTCTTTCTCACTTCCATATGAAATTTCACTTATCAAGACAAAGATACATGGGGATTTGAAGGAGACATAAGCAGTAATTATGTTGCAGAACAACTGGCCTAAAAAAGTTTAGGCTAAGCAAATTTATCAGAGTATAAATACCAGGAC
Organism: Arvicanthis niloticus; assembly: GCF_011762505.2. Taxonomy (NCBI): domain Eukaryota; kingdom Metazoa; phylum Chordata; class Mammalia; order Rodentia; family Muridae; genus Arvicanthis; species Arvicanthis niloticus. The sequence goes on from NC_047673.1 coordinate 32,376,083, forward strand.
TTACACCACCAAGGAACATAAAATCTTGAATCCTTTTGTCCATTTATTCAACTGTTATTTCTTGGGCCCTAAGGACACAAAGTTGAATAAAGATCCTTACTAGCATCCTGTAGGTTGTATTGAACATTTACTGTATGCCAGACACCAAGTTAGCTGCCCATTGCAAATCAGCGTTATTTGTCAAAATTCCTTAAATGTCTAATAAGATTTGCTCTGAGCTGGATCTCTCCCCATGAAATGTGGCTGGCATTTGGGCCGTATTCTGTCTGTTGATTCGTGCTTAGACAATTATACAGGGAGGCTTGGACCCAGGGATTATGAAGGTTCTGCTTTGCACTCAATATGCAATGTGAGGAAAACATTTCTCCATGAATTGGCCCATTAAGGTCAACTAGAATTAGACATTTCTCTTTTAGTTCACTTTGAGGAGACATCAGATCATGCTAATTGGGAGAGAGACAAGTGCTGGTGGTCACAGAACCATCATTAGAACGAAGTTCCTGTTCTCTGCCTGTCTTTATCTAGTGTGACCTTTCTACCATTGGTTGGTCATCTGGGTCTGTGAAGAGACAGAACTCCATTTCTAGGATACTTCTTCTCATTGTTTTCTCAGCTTTTAGTTTGCTCCTCTTAGGCCCAAGCTGCTGAGAAGTCCCTCATAAGAATATATATATATATATATATATATATATATATATATATATATATATTTTTTTTTTTTTTCTTTCTTTCTTTCTTCCTTTCTTTGAGAATGAGATTACATCATCCTTTTGAAGGCTACAGGGTCAAAATCTTCAGGGGATGTCAACAGGCTGAGGACCAGCAATGGTCCTGCACTGCCACTCAAATTCAGAGGCTGCTGTCTGCTTGTAGAATTTTCATCTTGGTTGTGGGAGATTAGTCTTTGTTCTGGTCAAGCCTTTCACTGATTGGATAAGATTCTCTTGTCCTCTTCAGAGAACACTGGAAACAAATATTTGTCACATAAAATAAACAAGTGCAGCTGAGCAGGCTCTTTATTGTTATCACATAAAATGAAGCAGAAGAAACATTCTGAAACTCTAATGATGGTAGAATTGTCCTAGAGTCCTGACACACAACTGTTCAGATGTTTTCCCCATTTTAAAAGTTCTTCGGCTTTGAATAGTTCTCAAATCTCTGATGTTCTAATTCCTTACACATAAGTTTGGATAGGTTGGTGTCAATCAGGAACTGGCAGGATGCAGTCCGAGGGACTTCAGCTTCTGTTTGTCTATGTGTGGTAACAAAGCCAAGGGCAATTCTCACAGATAAGCATTTGTTACGATTCTGAGAGCTAACCTTGAACTACAAATAATCAAAGTGTCATTTTCCTCTTATAGAATTCTGTTTGCATCATTTGGAGGCTGGTATAGAAAAGTACATCGAACAACTGTGCTATAATTTGAACTCTATCAAGAAAAAGTGAGGGCTGGGGAGTTGTTCAGTTGGTAGAATGATTTCCTAGAATATATGAGGTGCTAGGTTCAGTTCCCAGTACTCCACAACATCAGGTGAAGTGGTAGACTCTATAATCTGAGCATTTGAGAGGTCCAGGAAGGAAGATCAGAAATTCAAGGACATCCTTGGCTATATAGGTAGTTCAAAGCCAGCTTGGGATACATAGACCAAGTTAAAAAAAAATTAGACAGAGAACAAGAAGAGGAGAGGGAAGTGGATGAGAAGGGAGGAGAGGAAGAAGGAAGAAGAGGATGGAGAAACTCCCTTTCTCTTCCATGAGTTCTATGAAATAATAATTTTGATTTTTTTCTCTTAACCCTTGAAGCCTAAAATATTTATCTGAACCTTTATAGAAAAAAAAAAAAAAACCACTTGGTCCAAATACCTTAAGTGTTCTTTGATTGCACATTCTGTATGCCTTGGTTTATTTGGAAATACAATACATTGCACGGAACCCTCGTCTAATAACTGTCTTGGAATAATTTTATTGAAAGAGCAATGTCTCAGAGTACATGAGATTGGAGACATGTTAGTAAGGCTAAGTAATGGGAAGGGGAAGGGCTTGGTTGTACGGCTGCAGACAGATGTTTCCTATGCCTGTCTGGTCTATCACCATTATTATTTGACTCCGAAGTATTCCCACATGCTCAGGATTTGAATGCTTGTTACCTAGCTCATTGGTGCTATTTGGAAAGCTTTAGAACCCTTAGGGGGTGGTGCATAGGTGAGGTGGAATGGCTTACTAGGGGTAGACCTTTGAAGGCTGTAACCTGGCTCCTGGTCTCTGCTGCTCTTTCTGCTTCCTGGTTTCTCATCTCATGAAAAGCCTTTGCTTCATGGTCTCCCTGCCACAGACGGAGTTGCTCTGCCACAGCTCTTCCAAACTGTGAGCAAAAATAATGTTTTGCTCTCTTAGGTGTTTTGTCTCAGTGATATGAAAGTGACTGATACATATTCCATCGTACCAACTGAAAAAGAAGATAATTATGAACCCTGGCCCCATCCCCAGTGTCCTCAGCTGATGCTCAGGACACTCATTACTTTGCTTGTAATATGCTTGCTTGGTCTACGGTCATTTTCCATTTATTACTTAGTCCTGGAGTCTCCTAAATGTGGTTCAGCAGGAATCCCCATCTTTGGCCATGGCAGTGGTATATGATTTCTTTCCTTGGCTGTAACTCTGCCTTGCCTAATCTGGCGTGACTTGGACACAATCATTCTGGTCTACTCTAGACCACCATGAATAGTGTTCCTTACCGTCCTTAGAGCTCCTGACTGGGCCAGTTCAGAATGTGCTATGATTCAATCCCATTAAATCATGTTTCAGCACAAACCTCTCCTTGGGCACATGCCAGGACATATGCATCTCACAAATGTCTCTCACAGAGGATGCTGAAAGACTGAGCAAACCTCTCATTGAAATATATACATTGCTCTGGCAAGCTGCTCTTTCCTACATCTTGTTTATAAGGTGGAAACGGGAATTGCCTCTACTGTAGCAGCCCCTGCGTAAAGAAAGCCTCCATTCAGCTCGGCTCGGTCGCTTGTTCTCTAAGATTATCAGTTGTTTTGTACTCAAAAAGCCCTTTCACAGGTTGAGGCAAAGCACCCTTACAAGCAATACTTGGAGTCAGTGGAAAGAGACTTCTTGCAAATGTCTCAGGAGATGAACCAGCTACCATATGAGATCAATTTGCATTGTACTTTATGTTTCCACTGTAGGCTTTCACTAACTCGATCCCATTACAGTGCTGAATTAGGAAATAAGCCCGAGGCGCAAATAGCTGTGAAAGTTTTATTTTGTTGAGGTCCCTGGAATTTGGATTCTTAACCAGAGTTTGCAAAAAATCCTCTGAGGCTTCTTTTTGTTACATTTAATTAACGTGGTTTTACTTGCAAACCTCTGCTTCTGTCCACGAGTCTAGGCTCTGTCGTAACCTGCAGTTTCCAGGAAGCAGTGACTATACACTTGAGAACTTTTGCCCATCCCAGAGTGTGCTGCTTTGTTCTTGTGACTGTCCCAGGGATTAGGAAACTCCCCTTTATCATCCTCCAGTCAGCCCTGGGGCATGTAAGAAATAAAGCTGACAGCCAGAGAAAGTTGAGAAATGCAAGTAGGCCTGGGCACATCTGCACTGGAAACTACTCTGCAGAAGTGAGTGGCATTGGGGCATGCTGAGTCTGAGCCACCAGTGGTTCTAAGAAAGTCCAGAAAATTGGCCTGACTCCTGTGTATTTGATCCAGATATGGGAGCACAGGTCTGCTGTTTCATGCAAAGCCTGGGCATTAGTTGGGTTTTCTGTTTAACTAATTCTGCATCATGGCTGTTTCTTTCAATTATAAAGTTTTTTTTTTTTCCTTTTTGATGTTGATATTTTAAATCTTTATGATCATTCAGGAAAGAAAATAAATCAGTCAAGTGACTAGAAGGTCAATTTTCATGGTTTTGAGTCTGATCCCAGGAGAACTGGTCCCAACTTGGCCTGAATATTATTTGGTTGGCTCCTCTCTGATTCTGAACAGGTTACTGACTTCTTAGTTTCAATTTAAATACAACTGTCTAAGATAAAAATGTGTCCCTCCCACCCCCACTAAATTGTTTCTTTGAGTAACAGCATCATTTTCTTGATTAAGAAATTTTCTGGTTGATTCCTTTCTATTCGTAATTTATCCCCCACCTGGATGTGGTGGCCCATCCCTGTAATCCCCACACTCGAGGGGCAGGGTCTGGATGCTTGTGAGTTTAGCCTGAGGTACATAGAGATTCTGTCTCAAAACAAACAAACAAAAACAAACAAAAATTTAAAAAATCCAAAATCTGTCATGCCTTTTTTGTCTCCAAATCTTGTCTACTTATGCTCTGAGCCATGACTGCTGTTTTTATTTCCGGATTTCCATGCTTGATATCTTATGGATATTTTTACTTGGTGATGATGATGATGATGATTATTTATTCACTTTGCATACTGCTCATTGTCCCACACCCAGTCAGCCCTCCCACAATCCTCCCATGCCCCATCCCCTTCTCCTCTGAGTAGGGAGGATTCCTCTGGGTACCCTTCCATCCTGGCATATCAAGACTCCTCCAGGCTGGGACATCCTCTCCCACTGAGGCCAAACAAGGCAGTCCAACTAGAAGAACATATCCCATGTACAAGCAATAGCTTTTGGGATAGCCCCAGCTCTAGTTGTTCGGAATCCACATGAAGACCAAGCTGCACATCTGCTACATATGTCTGTGGAGGCCTAGGTCCAGCCTGTATATGTTCTTTGGTTGGTGGTTCAGTCTCCGAGAGCCCCAAGGGCACAGGTTAGGTGATTCTGTTGGTCTTCCTGTGGAGTTCCTATCCACTTAGGGCTGTAATCCTTCCTCCTGTTCTTCCATAAGAGACCCCAAGCTCCATCCACTGTTTGACTGTGGGTGTCTACACCTGTCTGAGTCAGCTGTTGGGTGGAGTTTCTCAGAGGACATGTTCCTCTCTACAAACATAACAAAGTATCATTAATAGTGTCATTAATAGTGTCAGGGATTGGTGCCTGCCCATGAGATGGGTCTCAAGTTGGGCAAGTTTTTTTGGTTGGCCAGTCCCTCAGTCTATGCTACATCCCTAATCCCTGCATTCCTTCTGGAGGGAGGGAACTGGGTGGGAGAGAGTATCAGGAGGGGAGTCAGGAATGGCTGGATAGCCATGAGAATGAATGGAAACTTACAACTGACTGAGGTGGGGGAGGCAGGGAGCATCTCCAGGAATTGACAGAGACCTGGGATAGGGGAGGTGCTCAAGAATCAATGAAGTGTCCTTAGCTGTGACTCACAGCATTGGAGATATGGAGCCTGGAGAGGCTGCCTACTGCGGCCAGGCAGGAACCCCAGTGAACTGATTAGGGACACCAACGTACCCACAACACTTTTAACCCAAAACTTATCCTGTCGACATCTTATGTTTTAGCTGTTGCTTTCATGTTTTTGATGTTGTTTTTCTATTTTGTCACACATTTTGGAAGTCAATCCACAAAGCATCCTGACGTAGTAGGTTCTGCTTTTCTTACTTTAGGTGAATCATCTGAGACACACAAGCTTAATAGACTTCTAACCTCATACACACGGCTAAGCACCGAACTCTCATCAAGCATCCAGCTCTGTCAAAGGTAGTTTGCTTAGCTTCCTGTTGCCAGAATTTGCTGTTCTTCAGTGGATAATGTGCACTCTTAATACACTTCACTTTTTTTTCTTTTTTTTTCTTTTATCTAGGAAATGTGAACAAAAGTATTTTTTTAATAGGGAAGTCAAAGCTCTTTACTGAATCAAATAGCTAATAAAATTATGCTAAAAATTAATTTGATTATCACTCACTCTTTTTGGCTACTGGAAAACTGAATCCACTAGGTCAGTTTAACCCTTTGTCCTAAAGCATAATCTATACACATCACAAAGCTTCTGATCATGTATATGCCTATTCCTAGAAGGGCTTTCTTGCTTTTGCTCAGGTCCCATGTTTCTGATGAAGCTTTTAAAGGTTGAGGATGTAGCAAAGCAGTAAAGAGATTGCCAAGATTTGACTTGATAGATTTCTAACTTTATACACATGACTAAGCACTGAACTCACACCCAGCATCCAGCTCTGGCAAAGGTGGTTCAAGTCCATGTCTTTAATCCTCACCGCTACAGAAAAGAAAGGTGTAGACACCCTGATACGGTTTTCTTTTCCTACTGTTACAGCTTATATTGTGATTTACAGCAGGTCTGGCTTGTCGACTTCCTTCTCTGTAAGACTGTGCAAAATAACATTTTCTGGATAGGTTGGGAGGGTATGGCCACTCTGACTGAAGGTGTGTAAGTGTCATTTCCAGTGTTGATGTAAAATGCTATGGTCACCTTAGCTTAGGGGAACTAGACATCTAGGTGTTTCAGATGCATAGTCATAATATGAAATCACATAGATCTCTGAGTTGCCACTTAAAGGAGACCAATCAAGGTAGGCAACTGAGCAGAAATGAACTTTGCATGAACTTTTATTGTAAGTAACAATTGGGGGATGTTTGTTTCAGCAACTAGTAGTAGTACTCTGACTAATGCCTAGTATGATTTTCACACACACACACACACACACACACACACACACACACACACACATCTTTAGGCCTTAGAGGTGAGGGTTGGCTTGATGCTCATTCTCTTGCTTTTTTTCCTTTCCTATTTCTTCCGCCTTTCTCTCTTTTTTTTTCTTCCCACATCCTTTTCTTTTGTTCCCCTTAAGCTTTATTTGTAAAAATACTTTATTACAGTTTTGATTTGATTAAAATACATAATTATATCATTTCTCCCCTTTCTCCTACTCCTTCCAAGTGCCCATCTATTCTGTCCAAATTCATAGGGACTCTTCTTCTTTAACTACTATTGTTAAATATACTTATAAATAAATAAGTATACAAATACAACCTGCTGAACACATTCAGTCGCATCTGTATATATCGAAAGGTTTTGTTGTATTATATTTATATTTTCTTTTATTTCCAGAACTTTATTAAAATAAAATTACCTTTATCCCAATTTTATTGAGCTTTCTATATAATCTTAGACAAAAAAAAGGAGTATTGGAGGATACATTCTGGTGATTTTAGAGACTCAATACAACCCAACCAGACTCTAAAACAATTAATTATTTAGTAAGATTTTTAGAACCTAGTAGCAGCTAATAATTTAAATGTTTGTTCTTCAATAAAACATATCCCAGCCTCCTGTACAACAGATACTCAGTGACTAGTTACTGCATAGATGTTGGAACATCCAGAGTGCTGGTCTTAAATGACATTGGATAAATGATGAGTCTGGGCAAGCTGTGTTTAACTCCTGAACAGCCCAGATGACTCTGGCTTGGTAATCTGGTTAAGCTCACATACACCTATCAGCTGTATTACAGAGGAATTGTATATAGTTCTGACTGAAAGAATAAATTTAGGTGAATATTGCATATTATTTTCACAGTAAATGAGCACAGGAGGAGGGGGGAAGTGCTCTGTGGACTCCCAATTCTCTGGCAATCAGATGTTACATGGTCCTCTGTTTTCACCAACTGCCAGTTGGACTCTTCCAACACACCATGAGATTATCCTTTGGGTCATGGTTTTAGTTTGCATACTTTTGCTCTGGACTGACTGTTTTTTTTTTTATCATTATGATGTCAGCCCCCATTTTTATGCTGATGATACAGTTGTATCTGTCTTTGATTTTTGACAACCCTGTTCTTTCTTTGTCTGGCAGACATTAAATCATTAATGTTTCGAAATCACATACAGCTGAAGCTCTGGGAGACAGAGTGTCTAGTGTCGAGTTCCTTAAACATGCAGGGATGATGCAAACTTTCTTCTGTTTCAGGTCTATGCTGACCTCCAGTTTCACTTCAAACAGGTATCATGGGGGTTATCTTTGATTGATAATTGTTTCTCCTGATCTCATATTTATGAAAACTTGCCTTTTATCATGAAGACCTTGCAAGCATGTATAAATTTTTCCCTGTTACCAGTGCAGGAAGGTTTTCAATCATGATTTTTAATCTTTATTAGGAAGCATGGCCCTTCCTGAAGGCTGGAAACAGCAAAAGAGAAGACCTTTCCCCTTTGCTTTTGACACTCATAACACATCACTGCATCCTTTGCTGGTTAAAAGCTTCTTCTATGGCCTTGTGTTTCCACCATGGAGATCTTCTTGTACAATGGTCAAGCTCCCATCTTACCTGACCCAGCATCCTTAACCATTGGAGTTTGTCTTTCACTGGAGATGTGCTGCTAAAAAAATGCACAAAAATGTCAGCCTGGCTCCTGTTGCATGGTTTATCAGAGTCCATGCAATATAAGAACGGAGATGAGAAACTATTATGAGCCTTATACACATTAGGTGACTGGCAAACTGTGGTCCTTTGATTATCTCATTTAATTCTAATTATAGCAGTATGAACTGAAATCAAATGTGAAAATGGATTAAGAATTAAGACATTAAACAACTTGCTTCAGGACATTTTGCTAAATTTAGTATAGTTGGATCCAATCACAGAGGTGTGTGACTGAAATACTGGCTTTGGATATAATCATGAATGTGTATGCAGACACAAAGACTGTGATAGTGATGAAAAGAATGTCAGAAATAATTAATACCAAGGAAAGACACCATGGTAACTTAAGACGTAGTATCACAGATTTGAGAAACTATTCCTTTTAATATCTTACATATGATGAATGTAAAATTTATTAATCTGAGAGGCCATGCCATACTTTTAATTGGTGAGTGGAGTCAGGAGTCTAAATATTGCTGATCAAACAGGGAGGAGAGAGCTGGGGAGATGTCTGTGAAGTGCTTACTGCACAAGTATGAAGTTTGAGTCTCTATGTAAAGCTGTGTGCAGTAGTGATATTCTTGTGGAATGATGGGACTTTGAGACAGGAGAGTCCATTGAAGCCTTGAGCCAGTTAGCCTGGTTTGCAATACAACAAACGGCAGGGGGAGAGTGAGAACCAATATCTGAGACTGTTCTCTGACCTCTACATGTGCAATGCAACATGTCCACACACACACACACACACACACACACACACACAGACACACGCACAGACACACCCACAGACAGACACAAATATATCATACACATGAAACACACATCAAATACAAACACACTAATTTCGTTTTTAAGAAAAGGAGCTAGGGAGAATGGGTTGGTTCCTAACTGTTTTAGAGATGGGTGAGAAAGGCACAGTCTTAGTCCTCCTGACCTGGAGTAGTCTTTGAGTTTGAAGAGAACAGAAAAGACGTCAGGAGAACTCCAGGTAAAGATGAAAGGCATGACTATTTGCATCTATTGTATTGCTAGTTCCTCAACCAAGAACTGACCTTAATACTTGCATGTAGTTGAAATGGTATAAAAGCAAATTGGGGAAAAAGAAGCACAAATAAAGAAAATAACCACTAAAAAGAGAAAATACTGCAAAGTTTCTCTACTTTAGCATGAGAAAATCAAGGTTTAGGCAAGTCTGTGCACTAAAGTCCTTGTAGTTCCCTTGGACTCACACTCCCACCTTCCACATTTTAATGCCTATAAACTTATCACTCAGCTTCAAAGTTTCAAACACCTGAGACAGTGTCTGGGCAGCCTACAGGTGGAAGGGGCCTGTGCCTCATGAACCTGAGCAGCGGGATTCAGTGGGAAAGAGGAGTGCATGAGAAGAAAGATGCTGCTCTGGGCAGCTTTATGTCAGCATGACACAAGCTAAAATCATCTGAGAGGAGGGAACCTAGATTAAGAAAAAAGCCTCTAGAACACCTGGCTGCAGGCAAGTTTGTACCACATTTTAGTAATTAGTGATTGATGGGGGATGGCCCAGCCCATTGTGAGTGGTGCCATCCCTTGGCTGGAGGCCCTGGGTTTTATAAGAAAGCAGGCTGAGCAAGCCGTGGGAAGTGCTGGGAAGCAGCACTCTACCATGGTTTCTGCATCAGCTTTTGTCTCCCGGTCCAGGCCCTGTGTGAGTTTTTGTTCTGACTTCTTTCAGTGATGGGTTATGGTGTAGAAGTGTAAGCTTGAGGAAATCATTTCCTCCCCCTCCCCCCAAAAAAGATGAAAAGCAGAAAGCCCCTAGTTATGTGAATTGGTGTGATACTTTTCTTCTCTTCCAGTCTATCTGGAGTGACTCTGCCTTAGCGATACCTATCTTCTTTAATTTCCTTTGTCAGATAATATGTTCCTTTCCTCCTCATCTCTGATATCCCCTGTCTCTTCCCAATAGCCATTTTTAAGACTTTGGTTACATCTCCCAAAGTCTAGCAGCTAGTGCCTTTAGTCTGTTTTATAGGAAAAGAACATAAGGAATATAATGCATTTGGCATAAGGTACATAAAAGATATACTTTTGCTGAATCCCTCTGCATGGTGTTAAATACAGATCCAGAGAGCGTCTCATCCTTTGTACTTGTAAAGCACTTGATTAGGTTTGAAGTTTCCCAATTGTATCCCCATGAGCCTGTAAAGGACACATGTGGTTTGGCCTATTTTTCTGATTGCATATTAACACTACTGTCATTCCTTTTTTACCCCAACTATTTTGGGTTGACATTTCAAAACCACTAGTGCATACCTTTCCTTCTTTAGTAACAGGACAGACTAAGCTGTTCTTGATGTTTCAGGTTTGTCATTATTATTATTATTATTATTATTATTATTAATTTGATTTAGATGTGAATTTTTGTTGAGTCTGCCATAATGTGTTCCCTTAAAAACCACTTTAAAAATTATTGTTAGTATGTGTGTGTGCAAGTTTGCATGTGCTTTTGCAGTATGTGTGCAAGTGTGTGTGTGTGTGTGTGTGTGTGTGTGCACGTTGTGTGTAGAGACCACAGGTTGAGATTAGGTCTCTTTTTGATTGCTGTGTGTTGAAGTATATCTCACTGGAACATGGAGCTTAAACATTCAGCTATTCTAGCTAGCTACTATGTTCTGGGGATCCTCTGTCTCATCCATTTTTGCACCAGGATTACTGGAGAGCTACCATACCCACTTACATGGGTGCTGGGGATTCAGGATCAATTTATCATCACACTTAAGCAACTTTTACCTTACGTACGTTTTAAATGAATTGTTCTTCCATTTGCCTCTTTCTTATAGAAGTAGAATTCTAAGTAGGCATCTGAAAGGAATTACTGGGCATGGTGGTGAGACTTTTTAAGCTAGAAAAATCACTGTAGGCTGAAAGGTAAAATTGTCTCCTTTGCAAACCTCTTCTCGTGCTTGCATCTATGAACTGTGCTAGCATCCATTGCGTTCAGTAGTGTTTACAAGCCCCTCCCCATTCAGCAGCATCATCAGATCGGTACCAAGATGCTTGCTATCTTCTCTTACTGCATCTTTGCCTCGCTTTCCCCTCTCCATGTAAGCTGAGTGTGTTTCTGTTCTGTTTTATTCGGACTTTTCTTCTTTTGCATTTACATTCACTGGCCTATTTGTTAGAAACTCTCTCTTGAATTGGTCCCCAGGATATCTCTGTTTTGAGCCATAAAGCCTCTTTTATTTTGTGCTTCAATCAGGAATTCCTCTGTGATTCTCATCAACAGCATTGTTCTGAGTCATATAGTGAGTTCACTGGTGGATGAAACTCAAGTTCTCTGCAAGTTCCTGTGTAGTTGCTGGGAGTGCATGAGAGTCAGGGGGTCCTTTAGGTATTCTTACCACATCAGTATCCTTACAAAAGGAAGAGACTTTTTTGGTCCATGAGGAAAGAATTCTAGTACCTATTATATCTGCTTCCTTCACTTGTCACCCAGTGTCAGTCAGGCAAGATATCCCCTGTCCCAATTAGTGTACATTGTTATAAGCCATGTTCACAGCCATCTGAACACATGGCCTTAGACATGTCTCATATTGAAATTTGTAATATGGCCATTTCTAAGAGGCAAACACCATGTCATACTAGAAGCAGAGAACTGTAGCTTTCAGGGAGTTTTCACAATGGGATTCTTGGAACATTTGTGCAGAAAAGGAGGGAAGCTAACCACAGTAGTTGGAAATGCAGCCACCTCACACTACAGCTTATGGTGTTCTTGTTCTTCTTCCTTTATTCAAGACTAGACCCCAACACTTTCAACAATTGTGTTGTCATGTCACTTGTGTTGATGCTCAAAAACCTTTCAGAGGCTGTGATGTTATTTGTGCTCTGTAATCTACTCATATCCTCCCCTGTGATTTCCCTTGAGGAAAAGTTGCAGTGGCTTTGTTCTTGAGATGCTGAGCCACATACATACCCTTTCTGTAGAGCAATTTACCATAACATTCATTGTGGGCTCTTCTGAGAGTCCGGAGAGAAGCCTATCTTTTTTTTTTTTTTTTTTTTTTTTTTCCATTTTCTTTCTTTTATACTGATATTTAGATAAAAAAGAAAAGAAATTCCATCTTGGTTTTGAACTTATTGGAAAAGAAGAGCCAAGGAACAGAATGCATTTTCAAACCCTGAGACTGTTCCTTTCATTTTGGTTCTTTCCTGAAGGTTTTTGTGCACAGGGCAAAAGAGGACTGGGAGGGATCAGTGTAGCAGGAAGCTCACTGTGCTCCTGTGGGTCTCACTGTGTCCTTGTGCTCTTTGGCTGGTGCATTTCTTCCCAGTTTCACCTGTGGTGATGAGTCTCAACTTTGAGACCCAGCCTTTCTCAAGAGTGACATGGGTTGTGTTGGGATGACACATTTCAAATCTTTATGTTTATTATCTTAGTTAAGATTTCATTGCTGGGAAGAGACGCCATGACCAAGGCAACTCTTGTAAAGGAAAACATAGTAATTGGGTCTGGCTTACAGTTTCAGAGGTTTAGTCTATTATCATCTACGTGGGAAGCATGCACATGCAGGCAGACATGGTGAGAGTTCTACATGATGTTCTGAAGGCAGCCAGGAGAAGACTGACTCCTACTGGCAGCCAGGAGGAGGGTCTTTTCCACATTGGGCAGAGCTTGAGCATAGAGACCTCAAAGTCCACGCCCACAGTGTAGTAGTTCCTCTAACAAGGCCACACCTCCTTGAACAATGCTACACCTCCTAACAGTGCCATTTCTCACTGGCCAAGTATATTCAAACCACCACATTAATTTTTTGCCTTCTTTTTAACTGTCTACTTATTAAGTCTGTATTCATATGTACAAACATGGGTGCATGTCTGTGACTGGGATGAGGAGGGCTGGAATTGGTGCTGGGAGAAAAAGGGAATCAAAACACTGAGGATAGAAAGTTGGCTTTGCATTTATGACTAGAAGAATGTTGTGGGTAAAAAGTTCTTGTACAAAGCAAATATTTGAATTTGACCACTTTTTGTTCTTTGAAAAGCGCCTATTTGCTTCTTGTTTAAGCATCTTGGAAAGTCCTAATCAGTGAGAGAAAATGAATGCAATCAGAATGTCTCACAAAACAGCTATAGCCTGCAGGAAGGAAATCGAATACAAGAGGGACATGGACTGGAACATGATTTAAATTCACCAATAAGACTGAACCAAAGAAGAACATCTGATTAACAGATTAGGCTTTTGGAGGGTATTCTAATGTCAGAAGAATGCAGCTTGCCAGAGGTACAAGTATTTTTATATCTGCTAGTCAACTCTATCTTTTTTTCACACTATTCACCAAAAATTTTATTTACATACATATATGCACATGCATAAATACACATGTATACATATGTTTTACAGTTTTAATTTTTGAAGTTTTAAAAATTAATTTATTTTACATCCCAATTGTAGTTTCTCCTCCCTCTTCTCTTCCCAGTCTGTCCCTCTCACCTCTCCTCCCATTCCCCCTTCTTTTCTCTTCAGAGAAGGGGAGGCCTCACATGGTTATCAGCCTGCCTTGTCATACCAAGTTGCTGTAGGACTCGGCACATCTTTTCCTATTAAGGCTAGAAATGGTGACCCAGTTAGGAGAAAGGGATCCAAATGTAGGCAACAGAGTCTGATACAGCCCCTGCTCCAGATGTTAGGGGTCTTATGTGAAGACCAAGCTACACATCTGTTACATATGTGTAGGGGCCCTAGGTTTATCTCATGTATGTTCTTTGGTTGGTGGTTCAGTCTTTATGAGCCCCTATGGTCCAGATTAGTTGTTTTGGGGTTTTTCTTATGGTGTCCTTGACCCCTCTGATTCCTTCAATCCTTTCTCCCTCTCTTCCACAAGACTGCCCAAACTGTGCTTAACGTTTGGCTGTGGGTCTCTGCATCTGTTTCTAACAGGTGCTGGTTTGAGCTTCCCAGAAGATAATTATACTAGGTTCCTGTCTGCAAACATAGGAGACAATCATTAATAGTGTTAGGAGTAGGCTCACTCTCATGACATGGATGTCAAGTTGGGCCAGTCATTGGTTGGCCATTCCCTCAATTTCTGCTTCATTTTTGTCCCTACACATCTTGTAGGCAGGACAAATTGTAGATCAAAGTTTTTGTGGCTGGGTTGATATCCTTCATTGGAAGTCTTGCCTGGTGACAAGAGGTGGCCATTTCAGGTTCTATACCCCCTATTTCTAGGAATCTTAGCTAAAGAGAGCCTCATAGGTTCCTGGAAGTTTCCCTTGTCCTAGGTTTCTGTCTCATCCTAGAGATGCCCCTCCCATCCCACTTCTCCCTCCCCATTCTCTCTCCCTCTGTCCTCTCCACACTTGATCCCTCCTGTTCCCCTTCCCACTTACCTCCCACCTAATTCTCTCCCTCTCTCCACCTCTGTTGTCTAGATGTCTAGATGTCTATTTTATTTCCCCTTCTCAGTGAGATCCAAGCATCCTCCCCTGTATCCTTCCTGTTACTTAGCTTCTTTGGGTCTGTGGATAGTAGCATGTTTATGTTGTACTTTATAGATAATATACACTTGTAAGTGTCAAGTCTTTATCTTATCGGTCAGACAAACAATTGATTTTTTTATACAGGTTTATGTAATTGAAACCATTGCACACACACACATAGTGTGTGTGTGTGTGTGTGTGTGTGTGTGTGTGGTCACAGAGAGTAAATATTATGATTCACAATTCTGGCCTTTCCTGTGCTCTATTTTTAAAGTAATAGCATTTCAAAATGAGGTTTGTGGGGCCTGTGAGGCGGATCTTTTGCTTTAATCCCTTTGTTACTAATTTGAGTAAGTTATCCCAATGTGAATGGTGGTATTTTGATTTTTTTTGACTTACATATTAAGGTGTATCTTGAAAGTCTAATGTTTATCTCTGCCAATAGAAACAAAGATAGTACCCTCAATTCCTCATTCTTAAACTAAGATAGAAAATGAAACCCCTCCTCTGTCATGTGTGTATGTGGTATGTTTTGCATATATGTATGTATGTATGTATGTATGTATGTATTGTGGTGTGTGTGTGTGTATGTACAATGTCTGTGTACATTGTAATACACATGTGGAAAAGAGAAGGCGGTGTCTCTTAGTTCTCCATCTATTGCCTTTATTGATCTTCATCTTATTTATTGAGATGGAAGTCTGTTATGGTCTGTATATGCTCGGCCCAGGGAGTGGCACTATTAGAAGGTGTGGTCCTGTTGGAGTAGATGTGTCACTGTGGGTGTAGGCTTTAAGACCCTCATCCTAGCAGCCTTCAGATGAAGATGTAAACTCTCAGCTCCTCCTGCACCATGAGTTCCTGTATACTGCCATGTTCCCACCTTGATGATATTAGACTGAACCTTTAAATGTGTAAGCCAGCTCCAATTAAATGTTCTTGTGAGAGTTGCCTTGCTCATGGTGTCTGTCTGTTCACAGCAGTAAAACTCTAAGACAGAGTCTCTCACTGGACTTGAAGCTCAGTCTTTGTCTAAGCTGGGCAGCAAGCTCTTAGGGTCTGTCTCTGCTCCTCAATGCTGGGGCTACAGTTCCTAGTGGCCATGACCAGCTTTTACATGGTCCTTGGGGATTTGAACTCAGCTCTTCCTGCTTTCACACAGCAAACATTCTTTACTCTCTAAGCTGTCTCTTTAGATCCCAAGATGTAATTCTTTATGAAATAACTTAGCAGGAGAGATGCAATCAATAATTAAGATCCTTCAAACTTAAACATTTTAGAACTAAAATGGAATTTTTAGATCTTGTCTAAGTCTCTAATTGTAAATATTAAAATAAATCTGCTGAGACTGGGCTTAAGAACTCTGTGTTCTGATGGTGTGTGTGTGTGTGTGTGTGTGTGTGTGCGTGTGTGTGTGTGTGTGTGTTTAATGGTCTCCATCTGTAGCAAAGAGAAGTTTCCTTGATGGGGTGGGGGTAACAACTATACTTATCTGTGGGTATAAGGACAAACATTTAGAGCAGAGTTCGAGATTATGCTGGTTTAGTAGAAGGATTATTATAAGTTCTCTTCCAAGATTGATGGTTTCACTAGCCTTCAGTATTGACTAGGTTTCTGGAACCAGGCATGCTTTCCCTCTTTTTGAATGGTGTTTAAATCCAATTAGAGAGATGTGGGCTACTACCAAGGTATGTATGTCACTACTACAGTCTTATAGTTATTGTATCATGATGGTCATGGTGGTTCGTAAGAGTCATAGATGGGTATGACTCTTGGTTGCTTCCCTCTTTTGAAGCTTTTGTGACAACTGCAAGCTTGTCCTTAGGGTGGAAGCATTCAGGTCAGTTCCATATCATGGGCCTCTGGCCTCTGAAGTGCATAGTCTTTGGCAATGAGGCCTTACCTTCCACCTTTAGTGGACAAATGAGGTCTACACCTAAGGTTCAGGGGTCGTTTTATAGGAGGGAACAGAAGGAGTGTGAAGGTCAGAGGATCAGGAAGTTTGTTGTGAGATTAAGTCTCTTAGGAATGTCAAAAGCTACATCTATGAAGTTTCACCAGACAACAGCATGTCTGAGGACAACAGTAGGCATGCTGAAGTGGACATCGAAGGCCCATGAGGCTGTAACCCTACACAAAGGACTACAGACAATTAAGAAATACTGAATGAAGTAGGAGAAAGAGTCTTCCTTAAGGAACGGCAGGCAAATAGATAATTTAATACCAAACTGGGAGCTCTGGAAACATGCATACAAATAATATTATATAGGATGAGTAGGTTGTACTTATATATTAGGAGTACATACATATATGTAGATAACAATTATTAATGAAAAAAAAGAGGCCATAAATTTGGAAGAGAGCAAGGAGAGTTATATAGGAGGTTTTTAAAAAAAGAAAAGGGAAGGGGTAAATAATATAATTACATTGTAATCTCAAAAAATAAACAATTAAAAATTAAAATAATACAGTTCAGTGGTACATGGCCATAAGCATCTGCAAGTATTCTGTTAGTTTATGTGTTTCCAAACACTTGATGAGGTAAATGTGATTTTCATTGTCTTTATTTTACTGAGAAGAAATTTAATCTTAGAAAGGACTGTTTTCTGTCTTTGGCCAAAGAAGCAGAAGGATGGCAGAGAATATAAACTCAGCTAGCCTCTAGGGGCAGCACAGTCTACTGCCCCAGAGGAGATAATGGGAAAAAGAAGTGAGTTGGGGACAGCATTGAATACTGAAACCTTATTAAAGAGCAAAACTTAAACAGTAAGCATCCACATTCTCTTTTTCTTCTAGAGTTCTTTATGTATTCTGGAATTCTTTATATATTCGATAGTGTGAAGAGTTTCTATTGAAATATTCCCTAATAACATATATGTTAAAGTTTATTTTTCATGTTGGCTAACTCTTGCTGAGTAGCTCTGCCAAGACCTCTAGCTTTTGCTCTAGTTCTTTTTAATTTTTTTCTTTTTCTCCAGGAGCATAGCGGTGAAACCAGAATGGCATTTTTGTGGGTTTTTTTTTGAAACCCACAAAACCCTTTTTTCTTTTCACCAGACTTTCTAAATCTGAGAAAAAGTATCTTAGTCTCAGCTCCTACCCTTGACGATACTTGTGAGAAATGTTCCTGTAACAACCTCTGTTATAAGTTGTTTACTGAATATCTACTTCTTTCACATTATACTGTTAGATTTTCACTTTGAATTTAGATTATAACACATTTTTATCATATAGAGATTCTAAAGTATAAAACAAAATGTTGTAAAAATTTTATCTTCAACTTTAAGTTATAATTCCTCCAGAATATTTTAGTGTGTACTTTCAAAGAGAATGGGAACCAGAATACAGATGTAACTGGGGTCTTTTCTACCCCAACATAATATTGTAAACCTTTTTCATGCTGTGAAAAAGTCAATAAACAGCAATGTATCAAATTGTTACACAATATTTATTTTATAACTAGATGACCAAGGTTGATATTATTGCTCTCCCATTTTTAAAACTTTAATTAATTTGTTTTCCAACATTGTCGGTAGAAAATGTTGAAAAATCCATTGAGTAAAGTGTTAACGTAACTTCACTTGGATTGCATTTACTGAGGAGGAAACAGCAAGTTTCAAAGTTCTGAATATTTTCAGAATGCAAAATCTATTATCTAGGTTTTTCATCACTTTACTAATATTCACTGTTTTAACTGTGTATGTGAACCAGTGTTTTACTGTGTCATAATTATCAGTGACCATTATCCTTAAAACCTGAGCCAGAAGTACTCTATAATTTTATGGGAATTTAAGAGGTGTCCTAATCTAAATTTCATTAATGGGTTGCACAACTACACAACCCACTTTGCTTGCTTCTTAGAAAAAGATGATTTTATTTTTAAATTAATGTTTATTTTTGTGTGTTTGTCTATGGGAATTTGGTATGTATGAGTGTATGTGTCCTTAGAGGCCAGAGAGGGTATTGGATCCTTGAAATATGGAGTTGTAGGAAGCTGTGGGCCACCTGATCTGGGTGCTGGGTGCTGGCATCCAACTTCCGGTCTTATTCAAGAGCAGCAAGCGCTCTTAAGGACTGAGCTATTTCCCAGCCCCCAGCCTGCTGTTATGAGTGTTTGGTTAAGTCTCTTGTTCATTTTTCTTTATTGCAAAAGTACTTTTTAAAAGAAATCTTATACATTAATCAACTGCAGTGGCAACCTCATTAAATCTTAAATTTCATGCTTTCCAAATCCTCCTCTGTTTCCCTACCCCTTGGCTTGCAGTGGGGAGGGCAATGGCACACTCCATGAGGGTTTCTGCTCTTAGCATTTCTTTTTGTTATGAGATGAAAATGATTCATGGGGATCCTGGATCATTTGTTAGTGACAAGTGGGAGGTGAAGAAGTACTGAACACTTACACGGATTCCCCTAGTTTTCAGTCTGTATTCTCCATTTTTCTCCTCTTTATTTCTAGGCTTCTGTTATAGTTTTACCTTCTTCTAAGCATGTATAAGGTATCACTCTATATGTATCATGTGTTATTTGTCACTCTATAGGAGAGTGTCAGGATCTAAAGCTTATTATTTGGTATGGAGAAAACATTATCTGTCATATGTAAATATAAACATTTTCTTAAAATGTATATAGATATATACTCATGTATAAATATATGTAAAATATTGTACATTATAGGTAGTACATAATCACATAATAGATGTTAGATATACATCAAATATATATAGGTGTTACTAGTAATTAAATTATACAGAATACTAAATGAGAATATATATTTTGTAACTCCTAATATACAAATCAATTATGTACATAGTGTTGTGGAACACTGTTCCTGGGGAGACATGAACAAGTGTCTATTTATCCATGACAGGGAGTCAATGACATACCAAAACCAGGGGAGTTGCCATGGGGTAGAGTTGAATGGGGTAGAGAAAGAGGGAAAGGGCACTCAGGCAGAGAGAGGGAGGGTGTGGGTCCCTTGTTCTGGAGGGTGTCCCACAGCTATCTCCCGGCTGGGGACAGGGTGAGAGCAGGGAGAGTTCCTACTGTCTCTGTTGCTGCCTCTGCCCTGTGTCTCCACTGTCAGTCCGTCTCCAGCCTGGCCTGGTGCTACAGGAGGTCGGGGCCAAAGGGCACAGAGCAGGGAAGGGAAATTGCCTGCCCCCCTGCTGCCTCTGCTCGCTAACTGCTGTCGCTGGCGGTCTCTTCCAGGTGCTGCACCTGTCTCTCGAGGCTGATATGAAGCCTGTTAGCTGGCAAGGAGGCAGCTTGGTGTCCCAGGCAGGTTCCGGGAGAGCAGATCTTTTCCTAAGTGTTACAGCTCTTGCAACACCAACTCTCAGACACCAGGATGTTTCTCACACATCTTTTACTTTTCTTGAATAGAGCCCTTATATACAGTTTCAGGGTGGGTTAGGGTCTGGCAGCAGGAGGGAGAGATGGAAGAAGGGAGGGAGGGAAGGAGAGAGAGAGTGAACTCAACATGTCTGAATTATATAGTGCAAGCCTCTGGGGGAAGGGCAGTCTAGCCCCTGGGCTAGAATGTTCAAGGTTTGTAGCAGAGTATTCCAGGTAGGGACTGAGGAATGCTGGGAAAGCCTGGAGGCCAGGTCTGTTTTGATAGGTAAAATATGTACCTTGGTCCCTTGTCCTAGATCGGAAACCAAAGGAAAGTTACCACCAAAGTCCAAGTTGGTGAACAGATTAGTTTTATTAGTGTTACTTATAAGAGTGTGGGTGAAATGTTACTTACAGGAGCAGAAATGCCTCAAAAATATCTATGTCACTGAAAGTCTATGCAGCATGTGTAATGATGGTTTACTTACAAATGCTGGAACCCCAGACCTCACTAGACAACTATGTAGGCACCTCCACAGGTTGGCAAGTGTCTCTTTAAGGCAGCTTTACTGATCTGAAAATATCTGAGGACTCTGCTCAATTTCAGGGACTTCCTAAAGCTTCTGACTTGTTTACTTCCTGAGTCTCCCTTTAGTACATCCTAAGTTTTGACTTCTTTGTGGGATAGCATGTTTCATGTCCTGTTAGCACATCTTTAATCAGCTTCTCTTCAAGATGGAATTGCTAGACAACACATTTAACAACAAACACAGCATATAGAATGTATATCTAATAAATATGTATCTAATAATCTGCATTTGCCTATATGCATTGTGTATACAGACAATACACACTCACAAATGATGGGCCATTACATGTGTTATGCTCCAAGAAAATGACACAAGCAAGTTGTTTAGTTGTTTAGCCCACAAGAACTGTGGAAGCTGAAGACAACCCTTACCAATGGCATGGGATTTCAGCTTAGCATGGAGAAATGAAGTTCCCACATGGGATTTCAGCTTAGCATGGAGAAATAAAGTTCCCACATGAAGAAAAGTTTGGCCAACTTGTTTCTGAGCACTCTGCTCCCTGTTCCAAAGGAGCACATGGAATAACGAACACTATATTCTTAAGAAAAGAATTAGCTGGTTTGAAGAGGGGGCTAATTTAGGTCAATAGTGGCAAAACTTTAGAGATGGTGAGGTGCATTTTAACACATTGCCAAGTATTGACTTGTGAAATGTGTTTTGACCTTTGGCAGTAAGGAGCCACCTGAGGTTTATATTGTAGGAGATTGACGGATGCAAATCATGTTTTGTGAAAGAGGATTACATTAGAAGCAGCCACAGTTGGAATGAGGTTGCAAACTTGAAGTACTGAAGGCAAACAGACTTGGATGGTAACAGCCTGGGGAAGTCATACACTTACAATGGCAAGGCGCTGTTATGAGGGGATGGGGTCTAGTGAATGACTTGATACTAAGATTTGATGTGGGAAGAGATTAGGGTCACCACACCTTACATAATCATAATTGGAAGAAATACGACAGTCAAGAAGAAAGGTTGATATTGAGGAAACTAAATGACCTTTTGGTGTTGTTGGGGGGTGGGGGGGTGGCAAAGGAAAAGATTAAGTGAAAAGCATATCATGTTATTTTAACTTGCTAATAAATCTTATCTTTTTTTCTCTTTGCAATGTGTTAGGGACAGGGGCATGAGAGATGCACCATTATGACTGAGCTTCAGGTACCTATGGCCTTCCCTTGCTAATACTGAAACATGGTAGGTCTGTTCAGATTTTCAGGGGAGCCCGTATTCTCTCTGGGGGGGGGGCATTGTTTAGAATTTGTAGCTCTATTTTTCAATTTGGAGCAAACCATTTCCTTCTTACTGAGCTCTCTCACCCTAAGCATTTTAATATGTTTAAAAGTTGGTACCCTTTGTCACTCAAAACAGTAGCAGGAGTGTTTTTAATTCTAATACAGAGTTTTCTTTTTGTCTATGGTGTATGAGAATCCTGGTAGTTTCTAAATTAGTGAGATATCTGTCTATAATTTTAGTAGCAATGTCCTACAGAATTTACATCCAAGTAAAGGTTCTGGAAAGAACACTCTACAGGATGAGGATGGATGCTTTCTGAAAGCACTGCATCATGTTGCAGACTCTGGCCAGGACCCTTCACATTTACTGTGTGTGGCTGTTCCTCCACCTATATCTGCTTGTGGACAGATCCAGCTAGTTTGGGTATTGGTATCAAGACTCATACACCAATGCTTATGGTTGTTTATGGTGTCATATCTAAAGTCAGAATATTTTGCTTTTGTTTATTTAAGTTTCAAGTGATACAAATATAAAGAGGGTTAACTTTAATTGCTTTTACCTTCTACCACAGATATCCTAAACCAGTAAGGAAATGCACAAGCAACAATAACAGTAACAAAGGCCCACTTAAGACTAAAACAAACATAAAGGAGTTCACCTTTAAATTTCAGATCAACATAAAAAGGTTAGAGATTCCTACTATTTGGGATTCCTGTTTTATGTCCTGGAAACATGTAGCAAAGGGGGAACTATATTTTGGGCAATGGTTCTGTTTAAAATTTTCTAACTTAGTAACAGGCTTAAATACCGTATTATGGCTTTTTAAATAGCCATTTTTTTTAAAGGATGTATTACGGTGTAATCAATGTGTGGAAGAGGTGTTGTGCTTATTGCCAAATATGATTGTTAGCATTTGAGGAAATAGTAAAACAGTGAGATATCTGTCTATAATTTTAGATACCTCACATTTCCGTGATCTCCCTTGATATAAAGATTTTCTGACTTCCATCGAAGGAGAAACGTTCACTCTAGAGCTGCCTTTCCTATCCTTCAAAGAAATATCCTTATCCTTGAACACATGGGGATGCCAAGAGAAATTTGAATAACTGCCCTCCTCAAGATCCCCTGGTTAATTCAGTAGCTCAATCCTATTGACCTCCAACTGTATCTTACCATAAGTATTCAAGTCTTCCTCATCAAACGAAACACGAAGTATGAAGGTTTTCTCTATTTCTTTGGAGCCTGACTTCTATAGGCCCCTGTCAGGTAAAACTGACGATAATAGTGAACATATTTGTATACTTTTCTCTTGCTTGTCTCTATTTTATGGTGGAGCTCTCAGCCTTGAACCCATCACTGGTGAGGAGGAAAGCTTCCCTTGAGACGGTAAAGGCCGTCCTTCCCCAGTGTTTAAGTTGATGAGCTTGGATAAAAAGAACACCTCAATACTAGTGAAACCAAAATGGGGATCATTTTCATTACCTTTTAAATTTCTGAGGTCTCCTTTCCTTGATGCTCAGTGTTTAAAAACCGAACTCCACTTTTTGTTCCTAGTTTTCCTTTCTTTCTTGAATGGTGTATGAACAGACTCACCTAGCATGTAGGTTTATAGACTTTGTTTCCTTCTTTCACCTGGCCTAATATTTTGGGTATTCATGTTCACCATTGTATTGGCACTTTCTTCCTTTTTTTTTACTGCTGTGTTGAATTGAATTACACGAATGCAGCAAGGTTTATTACAAGGTGATGGGAATTTCAATTTTATTATTTCTTTCTCGGTTTAGCTATTATGAATGAATCTACTGTAATATTTGCTTATCAGAAGTTACAAGCTCCCACTTTCCTTGGGTAAATAACCAAAAGTCTGATTGTTACATCTTATGGTAGCTACATATTAAGTTTTTGTAAGAAACTGAAAAGTGCTGTTTGAAAGGATTCATCCCCACCAAACTGAGTACAGTGAGCCATGCTTCTAATTCTAGCCCTCAGGAGGCTGAGGCAAAAAGATGATACATTTAAGCCATCTTGTGCTGCATAGTGAATTTGAGAGCTGTGTAGCAAGACCCTGTGTCAAAGTAAAACAGATGAACAGACCATATTGTACTCATAATAGTTGAATTTTAGAGTTGCAGTTATTTTTATAATCATAATCATTATGTTGTATATTTTAATCTTAATTTATTATATAACTTTCTTAAATTTTATAAACACTCTACAGGACCTATTTGGATCCAGAGTTTTGTGACCACCCTAAGTTTTCTGCAGCTCAATTTTCATTATGGTTAGGACAGGTTAGGATGACGTAAACTATTATTTCTGCTTTAGAACTAAGACATTACCATTTCTATTAGGTTTATAAAATTAAACTGATATTTATCTATTACCTGTAATTCTTGCCATTAAGAATTTTGTGTTCTTGAGGATGGGGCAATGTACTATGCTAAGCACTTAATCTCAGCTAAAGGAGAGCTAATTAGTTCAGCGTGGAAACCTTTTGTTGTTGATGGAATTTCTAAAAGCTGAAAGCAGAAGGGACTCTGGAATGTCAGAGGATTATTAAAGTTCATGCATTCAGGTGAAAGCATTTTCCCTTGACATCAAATATAGATTCTTTAATTTACCATCATTAGCTGTACATTCAATAATTCAGTTCTGATACTAACTTTTGGAGTTATCACTGGTCCAGTGGGGTAACTTGGTCCTACAAAGGTGCCTGAATTTAGGAGGTAGGTAACAAACAAGATTCATAGTCTACTTACATTTCCGAGGTGCTGAATACATACATACATACATACATACATACATACATACATACATACATACACACACACACACACACACACACACACACACACACACACACACACACGATGTATGCCCCCATATCCAGGCTCAAAAATTCACTGGAATGACTCACAGAACTCAGGGAAACACTTCACCTACTGTATCATTTTATTATAAAGGATGCAACAAGTAGCATCCATTTCTTCCTCTTTGAAGTGGGGCTGAAAGTTCATATATTTTGATAGCATGGTGAGCTCATATGGCAACCAGCTCCCATTCGGAAGCTATCTATGGACCAACAAATACTCATCTCCTTAAGGTCAGGTATGATTGAAAGTTGCTCAATATGAACAAAAGACACTCCTATTTTACGGCAAATTCAAAAGGCTTTAAGTAACTCTGTGCAAGGAACCAAAATCAAGGACTAAACACACACACACACACACACACACACACACACACACACACACACACACACACAAAATCAAAATTTATTTTTGGAAAAAAATAATCTGGCTATGCCAATAATTGCTTATAATTCTAACTACTTGTGAGGCTGAGACAGGAGATTTACAAGTTCTAGGACTACTGGGGCTCTAGATTGAGCTCAAAACCAGCTGGGGTAATTTAGAATTTATCTTAGAGAATTAAAAAAAGTACCAAGGAGGGCTAGGGATATATTTCAGTGGTAGACCATGTACAAGGTACTTGGTTAAATACTCAATACCTCCATAAACAAACAAACATATTCCAATGTAAGTCAGCTTTACTGAGAGAATCTTGATAGGTAGAAATTATATCAGTGAGATTTTGTGATAGAAGAGAGACTGGTTGCATTCAGTTACAAATGTAACATAGGTAGGTGAGAATTTACAAACAAGAGTAGGCGCAATAGTCAATCAAAAAGCGCCTAGATGAACCATCAGGGGTGGAGAGTGTTCTTGGCTAAACCAATTCATCATGATTCTTGCTGAAGACAGAGCAAAACATCACCTATAGATAATGAAGAATGGGGAGACTGATCAGCTATGATAGCGATGACACTGAGAATGTATCTAGCTAAATGTTTGATCAGGATTCTGAATCTTGAGGCAGAGGCCGAAGTATGGAAGTTAATTGTAAAACTAACTTGGAAGAACCTGGATAGTGTTTGGTAAAGGGCTTGGGCATTATTTGATCTTAGGTTTATAGAGGTTTGACTGTAGCCCACTTTCCAAAGGATAGTTTGGGTTCATGGTAAATAAAGGGGCTTCTGGTTTGACTGTCAGTTATCTAATCTCAAGCATGGCCCTTAGTAACATTTATAAAGAATTTTATATACATTCTTTTATCTGATATGGCATAACCAGTCTCTCTAGGTTTCTATATGCTGTATTGCTATTTTGTATGCTTATGATTATAGTTTAATCATAGAATATTCCATTGATTGTAAGATTTATATGTTTATGTGTGTGAATACTCTTTGGACCATGTCTGAATTAGATCAGTTAGTTTATCCTCTACACTTCATAGTAAGTTTTCTCATAGGATCATGACCTGTCTAGACTCAGGTTTTTGGATTTTTGTAAAAACATCAGTGAATGCGAACCCCATTTATTTTTTGCTTGACGCTTTCCAAAGGTGACTTTATTCCATGATAAGGAGTGAACTTACAAAATCAACCATGTCAAAGTACTGAAGTGGAAGATTTTTGCCTACTTCTAAATTACAATAAAAGAATAATAAACTCAAGTATCCAGAAACAATTTTGACACTAATATTTACATTTATCCTCTGTGTAATAAAGTTATTAACTTGAAGCTTATTTTAAGTAAAAGAAACTGAGCATGTGGCTATGTTTTTGGAATACAAATAAGGACTTTCTACACAAACTAAGAAAATGATATCTAAGATTTTTTTAAGGACTAAAGTACCAGGTTAAATATAGGAAAAATTATATTTTTGAGCAGTTGAAGACACATTAATAACCAGGAGAACTAACATATCTTTCACAAAAAAAGACATTTGTCATTTATTCAACCTACTGTGTTTCATAAGAAAACAGTTGCCTGTGTTTAGAGCGGGGACATCTCAAGGTTTCTGGGGACATCATTTATGTGACTCATGGAATGGTCTGATGATTACTGATTTCTACCCAACATTGAGAAGAAGGAACCTCAATTATTTTTTAGTAGTAAGGGCTCATTTCTTTTATTAAAAGAAATTATTTTACATTTTAATTCATAGGTATGTGCGTGTCTATGTCTGTGTGCACATATCATGTGAGAGCGTGCTTGGAGTTCAGAAGAGGTCATTGGAGCTAGGCTTACAGGTGGTTTGTGGATCCCTGATGCTGGGAACTGAACTTGGCTCCTCTCTAAGATCAGCGAATGTTCTTTTATCACGGAGCCGTCTCTCCACCCCAAAGACTCTTTCAACAGTTTGGTTTCTTCCTAACTCCATTCGTTTCTATGTATTTATGATTTCTTTTGAGTTTGGTCTTGAAAACTTTCTACCTCTGGTCTCCAATGCACAGTAGAGATGACTAATTTTTGTGTCAAGTTCAGTGGTTGGAAGTGGTGATTAAAAGATGAACAGAAATAACTGCTTTAGAGAATAAAGTCTACTGGGAAGAAAAGTGAAAGCACCTCAGCTGTAGTGAATGAGGCTCAGACCATCCTGTAACAGTATCATGGCCTTTGGGAAAACAGCAGGACTCTCTAACGTTGTCTTTGTTGTTCTCTCTTGAATTATAAGATACAACATAGAAAATAATTTCCTGGTGTTTCCTTAATTTCACCATAAAATTCTTATGTGAGGGATATCCACCTTCCAGTTAGAAGAAAGGAATATCTTATATCTAAACACAGGAGAACTCATACATTGATATGAACACCCTTCTAGCTGCCCCTGGGATGATAGATGGTATTTATAATATAAAGAATAATGAGCTTGGTAAGAAAATGCTATTAATGGCTTTTCATGTTTTATGTCTTTCTCAGTGAACAGTGTAAAACAATAAAAATATTTTCCCCATACCATCTTTCTCTGATATGATGTTTTATCTTCATTTTTTTTCTGAGACTTTAAGTGCTGAGAAAATCTTGAAAATCTTGGGATAGTAACTTATATTTCTGAGGAATTTGTGGGAAGTCCTGCTCAAGGGCTTCTTTGAGGACCAATGTTTGTAACCTGTGGAGTCTAAAGATATTCACATTGCAACTCAGAGTCTTTTTTTAAAAACCATCAATCAGCGTTATAAAATAATTATTAGATTATTCCAAATATAAGCTAATTTAAATCTATAAATGTAGATTAGTCTCTACTAATATTTTTCAATAAATAAAAATATATGATGTGAAATAAATTTCTTTTTGACTATAAGGGTGTCTTTTCTGGTGCATTCTTTATGAGAATACACACACACACACACACACACACACACACACACTTGTCTATAACTCTGAAGAATAAATCCTTATTCTTATTTTTTTTTTATTTTTTATTTTTTTGGTTTTTCGAGACAGGGTTTCTCTGTATAGCCCGGGCTGTCCTGGAACTCACTCTGTAGACCAGGCTGGCCTCGAACTCAGAAATCCGCCTGCCTCTGCCTCCCAAGTGCTGGGATTAAAGGCGTGCACCACCACTGCCCGGCCTAAATCCTTATTCTTAATCTTTTAGTCTGTCTCTATTTATGATGTTTTAGTTAGTTGAGCCGAGCCGAGGCCTTGGATGGGAAGGGAATTCCAAATTTGCAAATCTCCTGGAAATAATGACAAAAAAGTACTTATTACTCATTCTCTTTAATCCTGTTTCTTGGAACCTTTATTTTAAAATAATTCCTTAGTTGAAACTCCACTTCTTAGTATTTTATCTCATCAGATATATACTCCATCAACACACATGCTTTCTGATATTTTGCCCAAGTTCACAAAACATTATTTTTTGTACTCCATACAAGTGGAATGCTCACTGGGTCATTGGGCTATGAGGAAATTTCCCTTAGGAACCATCTATGCTCTATTGGCATTTTTCTTTACTAATGTTGGGGGAAAGCCCCTCAGTAGAGGCAAAGCAAACATATGCGAGTTTTATTACAAAGCTTCCAGGATTTGACCTTAGAACAGGTCCAATTGACAAAGGAGCTGCAGGATATGAAACATTCTCATTATAGTGTCATGACAACATTACCTAAACTATTAACTATCCAAGGGGTATGATGGATGTGGTGGGGTGGCCGTGTCCTTGGCAGAACATATTGCTTAATTATCTCCTTTTAGTGGCAGCACACACTCACGTTCCTATGATCAAGTACTATTTCAAATGAATATGAAGCAAATTCATAAGGAGAGAACATTTAAAGATCGTATCCAATAAAAGAGCAGATTAAATGTCAGATCTTCATTAGAAGTTCTTTAATCAAAGTTCTTTTTGTAGTTTTATGACAAATCCTTCCATCTTGGCACTTGAACCAGAGACCTCTAGGCCTAAAAGAACCCTTCTACTTGAGCTAAAGGAAAATTTAATGATATCTAGAGAGAGGATTTATAGTCTGTGGGTAGGATCATGAGTGGAATTTGGAAAGCTTTTAATTTTATTGCTGGAGCTTATGTGATTTCTGATCTTTTATAGGTCTTTTATCTGAAGCCTCATGACTTAGTTTCCCTACATCTTAAAACAGAATATCGTAGGATAACGTAAATAACCCCATAGATTACTTCTATAAGTTGTATGTTGCTAATATTTATTGGCTGCCTTCAGAGTTTGGTTTTGGAGTCATATTTCTGAAAAGTAAAAAACTAATTCCTTCAAGTAAGCATTTATTGCAATTGTAAGTTTAATTAATTGATAACAGAGAAATATTTTAGAATAGCAGATGGACTGTAACTGTATTCAAGGCACGTATCAAAATAAGTTTCATTTGTACTCTAGCTTTTCAAGGAGAGAGTTTGTTACACAGGAAAAACAAAAACAATGGAAGTCCCAGTAGCAGGACCATCAAGAACTTTCAGTCCATGCAGCCTCGGTAAAGTACGGAATCCCAAACAACATACCTCTCCCATGAAATGAGCGGGACACAGCACAGGGATGAAAGTAGACAGCCTTGGCGGATTCTAAACTTGGAAATGATTTATCATTTTTTTCTCCTTTCTGATATCGGTTGTGAGGTCGTGTAGTCAAGCTGGAACATCACAAGAGGTGAGAGTCAGAAACCAAATCTTTGTTGATATCTCAGGAGATTATACGCTCTCAAACTTACTCTTATATGAAAAGTCTTTGAGTGCTACTGTTGCCTTTAGATCTTTGGGTTGGAGTCAAATGTAGGAAAAATAGTTTCATAGGATTCCCCCTTTGTCTATTGATTTGTATCAATCAGATATCTTTGCACACAGCGTACATTCTGCCTAGTAATCAATACTGCTGTTAGTGATCACTTCAAAAAAATAAAAAAAAAAACTATTGTGATGCAATTCTAGGTCATCAAGGCCCATGATGTATATTCAATTAGTTTTGTTAATTAAATTTTAATCTCATAAAATCATCTATGCATATCTGATAAATCTTTATTAATTAAGAATTTTTATTGCCGGGCAGGGGTGGTACAAAGCCTTTAATCCCAGCACTTGGGAGGCAGAGGCAGGCGGATTTCTGAGTTTGAGGCCAGCCTGGTCTACAGAGTGAGTTCCAGGACAGCCAGGGCTACACAGAGAAACCCTGCCTCAAGAGTTTTTATTAATGAAAAAAAAAAAATCTCAATTCTGGGTTCCTGCTTCATGTTTTTTGTTACTTTTAAGAGCATCTAATATGCAATATTATAAAACATGTATGTTTTTAAACTTCTAAAATATAAAGTAATATTTTATAGAATATGTATTTATTTGTATCAAGTCATTAAAGTAAATTCATATTTTGATATTGTATTTACTATAGCTTAGATATATCAAATATGGCTCCTGAGAGGTTGCCTATGTTTTCCTTGAGAAACAGCCATAGGAATAAAGACTAAAGGGTGTCGTCCATCTGATAATCTGTGCTTGGAATATGTTGATGAAACAATACTAGTTGTATATAATTGTCTGGAAGCACCACAAAAGATGGAGTGGATAGGGGAGTGTGTGCGCGCACGCGCGCACGTGTGTGTGTGTGTGTATGTGTGTGTGTGTATGTGTGTGTTTACCATCAGTGCTTTGCCTATTGAAAGTACTAAATCTCAATGTCATGAATAAATGATTTGTAAAAGGTTAGAATTTAGGCATATTAGACATTCAAGATGTGATTTTTAGGTTAGAATAGAACATGAGGCCAATCAGGTAAAATTTTACAAGAAAACCAAAGATGGAACCACAGTTAACAAGTGTGAATGTGACTATCATAGCATGACAGCAACTCTGAGTAAGGCCTGGAGAGTGACAGGGCATCTGAACATGAAGGACTTCCTTTCACCAGAAGCTAGAGAAGCATGGCAGAGTCTTTTCCAGCCTACAATACTCTGAATAAATGGAGCTTCTCTCCCCATTTTCTGCAATATGGTATCTTAGTTAATGGTTTCCATTGCTGTGAAGAAACACCTTGACCAAGGCAACTCTTACAAGGGAAAACATTTAATTGGGGCTAACCTACAGTTTCAGAGGTTTAGTCCATTAGTATCATGGTGAGAAAAATGGCAGCATCCAGGCCAACATGGGTTAGAGAAGCCACCAGTTCTACATCTTGATCTGCAGGCAGCAGAAGGTGATTCTGTTCCACACTGGGCATAGCTTAAACATAAGAGACTTCAAAGCCCTCCTCCACAGTGACACATTTCCTCTAACAAGGACACACCTACTCCAATAAGACCACACTCCTAATAGTGCCCCTGCCGATGGGCCAAGCATTTAAACACATGAGTTTATGGGGACCATACCTGTTCAAACCATCATACATGTGCAGGTATAATAATTGTTGTATTCTTTACTTTTCTTCTTGTAAAAAAAAACCTAAGAAGGGTAGTTTAAGGAAGGGTTTATTGTGGTTTACAGTTTGAAGGTACAGCCTCTTGAAGAGGAAAGGCAGTGTGGCAGGAATATAAGACAGCTTGCATACCATGTGTACAGAGAGCAGGGAGCATGAGTGTATGTAGATGTCCAGCTTTCCTTCCTTTTATTCAGTCCATGCATTTTGGCATTAAGAAGAAAGAGTTTATTTAGATTACAAGTTCCATAGCATCATCAGGTGTAGCTAAGAAAAAACTCCAGTAGGACAAAAACCTGGCAGCTGGAACTGAAGTAGAGAGAATGACGGGGTACTGCCTACTGGATTGCTCCTCTTCGCTTGCTCAGTTTGCTTTCTTAAATACCACAGTACCACCTGCTCAGGGACAGTACCACTCACTTCAGGCTTCAGGGGATAACAAATATTATTGGTCTTATCCACTGCTAGACCTGCACACTACAGTACTGACTTATGAGGAAAGATGGGCTACTGGTAAGTCAGTGGAATAATTGTTATGGGGGTAATCAACTACTTTCTGCTTGGGTATGAGGCCTGTTCCACAGGAGAAATATTTATGCTTATGGGCAAAAAAAGAAACAAGACAGCAAGTTGGGAGAGAGATGGAGTTGGGGGCATTAGGGAGAATCAGAGGGATATGGTGATAGGTGGATATGATCAAAATAGATTATATAAAATATGAAATTTTCAAGTAATAAACAAAAATATTATCAGAAAAGATGGTGAAAGAAGCAGTTTAGTGTTAGACCAGTTGGATAGTATGAATAGTGTTAGACCAGTTGGATAGGTCCTGGGTGTGACTTCCAACATCCCTCTCTCCCTCCCTCTCTGTCTCTGTCTCTCTTGCTTTCACTCTCTCACTCTCATTCTTACTCTCTTACACACACACACACACACACACACACACACACACATACACACATACACACACTGGTAGGTGGAGCTGGGTGGTGCTTAATGGTGGAGTGAATGTTTAGCCTCTGTGAAGGCTTACATCAACTCATGACACCAAAAAAAAAAAAAAAAAAAAAAAAAAGAAAGAAAGAAAATTACTAATTTGACCCTTCCTTCCTTCCTTCCTTCCTTCCTTCCTTCCTTCCTTCCTTCTTTCCTTCCTTCCTTTTAAAATGACATTCTCATGTATTATGTCACAGTGAAGAAAAGCTAACTAACATAGATTGGTAGTTACTTTGCCGTGCTTCGTTTTTGTTTTTCATTTAAACATGGTCTGTCTATTATATAGTTCTACCATTAAAATGATAGGTATATGGATGTGTGTGTGCGCACACATGCACATGCTAATGAGTGTATGCATGAGTGTGCACATCTATTTAAAGGCCAGAAGTCAGCATCAAGTGTGTTCCCTAGTCACTCTCTACGTTATCTCTGAGGTAGAGCCTCTCACTGAACCTGAACTTCACTACTTCAGCTTGGTTAGCTGGCCAACAAGTTCCAAGCATCCATTTGTCTTGTCTTCCCCTGTGTTCAGACTACAGGTGTGCTTGAAGCTTTTTATGTGAGTGCTAGGGACCCACTAGTGTCTTCATGCTTACATGGAAACCCCTTTACTGAGCAAGCCATTTCCCCAACCCTAATAGATGGATATTTTATGGAAACCTTATTTACTGTCATTTTATGTAAGACACTGAATTTATATTACTTTGCGAAGTAAAAAAGTTAAGTCAATTATTGGAAAAAATCGAAACATATGTATTTTATTTTTCTACAGAGCATGTAGTTCAGAAAAGTAGTTTCCAACTTTGTTGCACATAGACTCAACTACCCAGGGAAACTTTAAACATTTCCAGTGCCTGGCTTTGTCCTCATAATGATCAATTTAGGACCTCTTAAAATATACAGCAAAGTAGTAAAGGCCATGGAAGAGTAGTGTTAAAAATAACCCACAAAGCTAGTAAAGCAGGCTTTGAAGAAGACAATTATGACCTTATTAGAGAAACACAGTCATCAAAACAAAGACCCACATGTAGGTCTTAGGTAGTTTCTCTGTTCTTAAGAGATCCAAAGAGTCTCGGTTGTTTTGTAAAAAAGGAAACAAGTGGTGGCTACAGTTACTGTGGAAAGTGGTGGATTAAATGCCTGTGTTTCTACTTCATATTACCTCTGTGACATTTTTTCTATATCTGTAAGTAGAAATTATTGGTGTTATTATATAGCATGATGCAAGGGTCAGTGTTTTAATGCTCTTGAGATTCTAGTGAGTAAAGTATTTGTGGGACAATTAAGAAAGAGGAGACCCAGTACCTTAATAAAGAGGCAGTCAGTATACTAAGGAGAGACTTCACTTACTGCATTAGGGACTCAGTACCACACAACTATGTGTTTTATAATATTTTGTATTATATAATCCCTTGCAGTATTTTAAAAAATATTACTTCAAATGAACTTTTTAATATTAGCTTTAATATTTAATATTAAATTTAATAAATCTATATTTATTAAAATAAACCTAATGTTTAATATTATATTTAGTAATGTCCATCTAGTGATTTTTCCAAGCATTAAAGGTCTTTCAAAGGTTGCTTTGTTTCACCTGTGAAACCTTGTTTTTTCTAAATGGTTAGCCAAATGTTTCTACAAGCAAATTTTTTTTTTTTTCTGTTGAGGTAATGTTTTCTATACACACACACACACAAACTGTGGTTTTGGTAGCTAATAATAATTCTATAACTCGTGTGTTAGTTGAAGAACTCTCACTTTGTTAGTCATGTAGCTACATGTGAGAAGAGTTGCTTAAGACAGATCGAACTGCCAAAGTTAGAGAAAGTGGGAGTATTTTAAGTGTAATTTTGCTTTGGCATGGATTCTCTGTTGAGTATTTTGGAGATTAAAATATGATCATCCGTGCTGTAAATTAAGACACACTAAACCCAGTTTAAAAGACAAGGTAATTTGAAATGACTTATTTCAGCAATAAAGGAAGCTTAATTTAGACTGTGTCTTCTTTAATGGACTCTTATCTAAGAATTCATCTTTTCTTTTACTGCACTGATGAAACAACTGGAGTATTCTTTTGAAATCCTCCAATGCTTATGAATTCCTGTCTGGTGTCAGCTTACATGCCTTCCCAATAATTATATATCAGATTTTGAAGGTCGGTAATAGGTTTTCCTGTGGGAGGGCAAACTATCCCAGGGTTCACTTTTGACCTTGATATCAAAATTTCCTTGATTCTATTGAATGCCATTGTTAGTGTAGTCATTTATAAAAAGGTTTGGATACATTCAAACAAATCTGTTATCAATAAGATATTTAAAAAGCAATAATAGGCAAAATAGCTCCAGAAGAATGCACCAGTTACTCAGAGATGATAGTTGAAGCATCTATCATGCATCTTGATTTTGGTGGCTTTATCATTAATGCTTTCCCAAAGTGCTACTTGAATGTCATGGCCTTTTGTTTTTGTTATAGAAAAATGGTTTATGTAGTTGGATGATCTTTATGAAGAGGAGAAAATGGTGAATATTTAGTTAAAACTAAATAGTTATTAACTTTCTTTTTTTTTAAAATTTATAACAAGCCTTAAAGAATTAGAACTATGCTTGTCTACTTCCCTGTCAGTAACCCCAAGATATCCCTTGTCCTGTCCTGCCTGGGCTCCTCCTACTCTAATGAACCAGCCCTCATGGCCATGCTCTCACAATCTACCTACCCCATGGTATCTTCTTCCTCTTCCTCTCTTTCTTCTCATGGTCTCTGCCTCAGACCCCAAGCCCAGGAACCAAAGCCCTGCCTACCCTTCTTCTGCCTAGCTACAGGCTGCAGGCATCTTTATTCAACCAATAGTTTTAAATTAAGGAGCAAGGTTACATAGCGTCATTGGGTGTATTTGAGGATCTCTTCATCCCTGGGGGTGACCAGAACTTGGGGGCCAGTATTTAGCAACAGACCAAACCTCAACAATATTTTTTTAATTGGTAAATGAATAAAAGCTACCATGAATGGTGATCATTGTTTCTTTTTACATTCATTTATTTATTTAATCATTCATTTTACATCTCAATAGTTGCTCCCCTTCCCAGTCTCCTCCACACACAGTCTCTCCCACATCCCTCATCCCCTTCTCCTCTAAGAGGGTAGGGATGACCTTGTGTATCCTAGCACCCAGGCATATCAAGTCTCTGTAGGGCTAGGTATAACCTCTCCCACTGAGGCCAGACAAGGCAGCCCAGTTGGGGGGAAGGGATTCCACAGACAGGAATTGCATAGATTTTTAATGTGATTACTATACTCCTACACTAATAATAGTGTTATATTAGCTATCTATAATTGTCATAATGTATTAACATAATAATAATGGCATGGGACAGGGGTTTCTAGGGAGGGGAAATGGGGAAAGGGGATGGCATCTTAAATGTAAATAAAATATAAAATAAAATTTAAAAAACATAATAATAATGGAAGCATGATTCACGATTTTCTAGTCTTTCAAATAGATTTATAGCCAATATTCAACATATTGCTAAAAGTATTATACAGATCAAATGGATACTATTTTGTAAAATTAAATTTTTTTAATAGACTGTAATTTAGCTGTAATACGTACCACTTTACACTAACTGCAAAATCCAAGATACACTTCTATACTTTGATATTTTTAAATGCGAACAATTTGGGTCTCTAGCTTCTAGAGAGGTGTTCATATGTGTAACCTAAAAATGCATGATGTTTTAATATTTGTGGAGTGAATGGGAAAAATTATTTCTGCCCATAATCCCACTAAGATATTAGCACCAGATTTAAATTAAAGCAAGAGACTGGAAGAAAATATTGAGTCAAAATTTGGTACGACAAACACTGCTGGCAGGCGTTTTTATTTTAAATAAATCCTCAGATGTGAGCCTATGTGTCACAAGTGTGAAAATAAATAATAATCAGAAAATGAGACACAGCAATTTCTGGGAGCACTGAAAACCTCTTTCTGGAATTCTGTGATGTTGTTTACACAGCAGTTTTGTTGAACAGTTTTTGAGTGGCAAGGGAAGCAAAGATAGAGAGCATTTGTGGTCAAACAACCATGACATACACTGTAGATTTGGAACGAATGCTAGTAAGATAACACCCTTCTCTCTCTCAAGGGATAGCTGACCAAGTGTGTCCACTCTTCTGATTTTTGTCATCTAGAATGACTGGGGATGATGGACCAGCAATGTTGATGGGCATTGATCTGTTTCAGAAAGGAATTAACTCAGACTTTCAAGGACCAAGAAATTACTTCAATCTGAAAAAAAAAAAAAAAAAAAAAAGATGATATCTCATTTTCTGAGTTCAGAGATGAGAAAAAAAAATAGAAATGGAGAAAACCAAGGTAAAAACTCATAGTTTGGATTAAGTATAAAAGAGAATTTTTCCTTCAATATTGTGCTTACTAGTTGAAAACCCTACAGTGGCAGTCCATGTTTTACCGCTAGTGAGAGTTAGGCCAAAAAAGTGGATTGTTAACTACATACGTGGCTAGAATTTATCCCTGTAATTATCTTTCCCCATTTTATATCCCTTCCTGATAACTAAAAAAATGCTTTCATAAAATACTGTAATAAACAAGCCTGCAGTTAATTTTATTAATATAATGGCATGAAATGATATTTTAAAAATGTTGGAAATAGTCAAGGCAAGTAAAATTTGGGCTTTGAATATTCGACTGCAGTATCACATTCTTCTGGTTATGTGTTTCCAACTTTAGTGGCTATGAGACGGAGACAAACTGTACCCCCGCCCCCCACACATAGTCTTTCAACATTGGCTCCATTTAAAGCTGTAGTGATTTGATGCTCACATTTAATGCTTTTTGAAATCCCTTAATGATTCCATATTTCATTGAAAAAGTTCCCGACCTCCAAAATCATTTCTAATGCAACTATCCTTTTTGATTTGTAAAGTGACAGAGTAAATAACCTTAACATTTATTGTGAATATTGCAGATCATCCTCATTAAGGCAGTTACTAAGAATAGTTACACTATACAAGGTTTGGACTAACCTGGCCACTGTACATTTACTTCAGTTCATTCTCACTGTTAGAACCAGCATGGTTACAGAAAGAAAGTATTGTTTGTTTATATATTTTATTGACTAGTTCTGCCAGAGTGGTTTATGGGAAGAAAAAGACAAATGATCAAATTAGATTGTTAAGAGTCTGTTTAATATTAAAAGGATAGAGATTTTTTTTAAATAAATACTAGAAGCTGATGCAAGTATTACATAATAAAAATTTTCATAGGTACAAAAAGATATACTCAAAGACAAATGAATGAAACAAAAAAAGGGGGAATAAGAAAAATATGTACAACCTTAACCTTGGG
Organism: Arvicanthis niloticus; assembly: GCF_011762505.2. Taxonomy (NCBI): domain Eukaryota; kingdom Metazoa; phylum Chordata; class Mammalia; order Rodentia; family Muridae; genus Arvicanthis; species Arvicanthis niloticus. Next base: position 32,414,078 of record NC_047673.1, read on the forward strand.
TGTTTGTGTGGTTGGTCTTAAAGTTCTTCTTCACTTGATAAATAACTAACTGTGCTTGTATATATTATATTGCGTCCATTTTAAATGCTCTCATGGTTTAGAGACTAAGTTTTTAAGAGTCATAACATTTCCTTACATGGTGCATCATTCACCTACACTGGAAAAGTCATTTTATTTAGTATATGTGCTATTTTCAGAATGTGTATATATACTTTATGACCATTGCTATACTTTCAATTTGACTACTCAATAAAATATCATCTAAATGTACATTTATTTTTTTAAGACTGTTTAGGAAGAAGAGTTTAATAAGCTTGGTGTGATGACAAGATTTGCAGAAGAGGAAGAGTTTCCTTAAAAAAGAAAGTTTCAGTGTTGTAATCTCATAGATTCCTGGTGTACGGACTTCATGGGTATTTCTCTTTGTTCATTGTCAGAGAGAGCAATGCTTCAAGTCCAAAGTCAGAATCACTTGTCACACAGGAATATGTCACCAATGTTGAGTGTATGACAAAGCTGCTTATTGACTGTATTTATTCTGTTTTTGAATGTTAAATGAATGAAATTACGAACTGAAATATTTCTAAGTTTTTTTCTATTTTATTTCATTTTTAAAAGGCTGCTGTTTTAGTTTATTTATTTATTTAATTTATGTGCATCTTTGAGTGTGTAAGTTCTATGTCTATGACTGCAGGTACTTTCAGGTACCTTCAAAGGCTAGAAGGTGTTGGCTTTCCTGAAGCTGAGGAAGAGGAGGATAGATGGATGACTGACCTAAATCAGGCTCATAGTTCATGCTGATTGCCTCTAGGATATCAGAACGATTCACTGGCAAAGTCCCGGTCTAGCCAAGGTCACTTCCTGTGTCTTCCATCTTTTCAGTTCTATTGTTTTGTTTTGTTTGACTCTCAGTTTGCTCAGGTCCACCATAGCCTAAGTGACCAAATACCATCTTCTCATTGCCCCCTTTCCCCATTGTACTGATTGGGGTGGTTAACAGTATTGGCTTCTGAACTGTGAACTGCAAACCCACCATTTCATTCTATGGTTTAGAAGTTTACTTCTATGGTTCAGCTTTAAATTTCAGGCAAGGGTGGTTAATCTAGGATTTATAGACGGCTAATGGGCCCATGGATACAGCTATACTTGCAGAGAATTGATTCTATTTTAATCCAATATACTCCATTTTTTATCTTTGTAAATATTGTTCTGAGAAGGGTGGATTTAACAAACTTCATCAATCTATCAAGATTGTTCCTTGACCCAAAGAGGTTCCGTTTTTTCCTCTCCACAGTGATCCTGTAGTCTCATGCTTCAGTGACTCCAGACTCATTAATTTCTTAATTGGTAATGATCTCATCCCTTAATTTATTTAATACAGGTTCTTAGCATGAATGACATCCTTCATTCGCTATGTATGACAGATTCTCAAAATTCAGAACACACTCCATGTGCTGTCTACTTTTGTGTCTACTTGACATAAGCTAGAGTTATCAGAGAAGAAGGAACCTCAGCTGAAAAAATGCCTTCATAAGGTTGTTTTTGTAGGTAAGCCTTAAGGGAATTTTCTTACTGATTGTTGTCAGAGGGCCCAGCCCATTGAAGGCTGTGCCACACCCTGGGCTGGTAGTCCTGTGTGCTATAAGAAAGTAGGCTGAGCAAGCTATGAGGACCAAGCCTGGAAAGCAGCACTTCTCTATGGCCTCTGCATTAGATCCCGCCTCCAGGTTTCTGTACTGACTACCTTTAATGATGAACACTGATGTGGAAGTGTAAGCAAGGAAACAAACAAATACCCTTTCTTACTTAAGTTGCTTTTGGTCACAGCAATGGAAACCCTAACTACGATACTCTTCTATTTTTTCTGCATGTTTAAAACACAACACAACACAACACAACACAACACAACACAACACAATAAAACAAAGCAAAACAAAACACTACCACCACCACCACCACCACCACCTCCACCAGATTCTTACTCTTTGGCTTAGATTGGACTTCAGTCCAGGACAATCATCCTGTCTCAGCCTCATGGCCAGCTAACTACTTCATATCCACCCAGTCCTTTCTGCATCCCTCCATTTAGCAACAAGACAAAATCATCTCAACTAGGAGCATATAGAATTTATCTTCATTTCTTAGTCATTATGTGGTACATATCAAAGGTTCAGTCAAAATTTATGGATATTTAAATAATGAGTTATATTGTAGCTAATACACTAACCCTATCTTTTCCTCTTCATACCAGAAGATTTGCAGCCCTGTTTCAACAATCCCTACCTTGAGCCAAGCTGCCATTCGAGATATCTGCAAATTCCCGGTAGGCTGAAGTCAGATGAGGGGGATACAGTTAGAAGATAGACTGAGGGAAGAGCAAAGGAAAAGACTGTAAAGAGAGGATACATGGGTTAGGATGGGTGGTTAGGAAGTTGTGGAATGCAGCAATGTCCTTCTTCATACTCAGGAGTGTAAGCTTCTTCTGTCCATTGATGAAGAAATTATTCTAGTTTCACAGGCCTTCCTTATTGTATACATATGTGTTTCCATGTCAAACATTCAACAGGAACTTAAAAAAATGGAGGTTTCTAATTATCTCTATAGGATGCTACATAAAAATACAGGGCATCTCAGGGCAGGTGGAGTGGTTCAGTGGGTTACAGCACTAGCCCAACCATGCCTGATGACCTGGGCTTGATCCCTGGAACCACATGGTGGGTGGAGAGAATTGAGTCCCATAGGTCTACATAACTGCTATGGTGTGTACATGTGAATACATACATACACAAAATAAATAAGCAAATAAATAAAGTAGGAAAGAAAACTATAAAAAAATCCACAACACAGTACATTCTCTACTATACTTAAAAAAAAAATGCCTCCAGCCCAGTTGTTGCTGATGCTGTGAAAAATAGTGTGGGCTACACAACCCACCCCCTCTGTCAGATGTTCCTGCAGTCCACTGAAAGAGTGTGACATCAGCAAGCTCTGGAACTGGTCCTACTGACTTAATATTTTAGTGTGATCTGAACATGGACAAAGAGTTAATTCTATCTCTTTAATATCAAACAGGTTTTCCTCTAGTCTGCTATTATGCTAGACATGGTATATCTGATTGATGCTTCCCTCCAAATCTCTTCATTACCTGCTAACACATAAATACCCTTACAAGAATAAACACACAAAGTCTGTATGGGCTTCTCTCATCACACCTCCTGATGCCTGTGCCCATTCAGGCTTGTCCTATGGGATATTATAATTTTGTTAGAGGCTCTGTGGAGAAGGGTCAGAACCTAGGAGGGATACTGGTGAGGACCGCTCAATGTTGTGTGTTACAGAATCTTGTAAAGTCCAGTGATATTATTTGTCATTTCACCCGACAGAGAACATGGCATTGTGAGCAATGAGAAAGCATTGGAGAAAAAGACTATCTTTCATTTCCTCCTAATTTCCTGCACAGAATATTGGTAATACTCAGACTCATGTTCCTGTAAAGCATGTGTTTTTTAAAGGTCAATAAATAAAAGTAGGCTGGTGAGTTAGAAGAGAAAAAGAAGACTGTACATGTACATGTAGAGGTGCTAGAGAGAGTTCTTGTATGACTCAGAAGCTCTCCATATTATTATTTATTACTTTATTTTTATTTACTGTTAGTTGACATCTACAACTTGTCTATACTTATAGGGTACCCTGTGGTATTTAAATACATGTATATATCATGTGATATTTCATTATGGATAAACATATTTATCTCCTCAAACATTGATTATTTCCTTTTGGTGAAAACATTAAAAAAAGTCTTTCCTTTGGAGTTTTCTTTTGGCATATAGAATACATTGCTACCATGCGTAACCCCCATACAATGTACTCTGCTTTCCTATCGTACCAGATTGTATTTATTTTAATATCATTTAAAAAATTACAATCATTGAGTGTGTGCATGTGTGTGTATGTCTGCATGTTTGTGTCTGTTTGTTTATGATGCATGTGTTAAGGCTCATATCTGAAGGTCAGAGGACACACTACAGAAGTTGCTCTCCTTGTATGCTGTAGATTTCAGGATTGAACTCAAATTATCAGGCTTGGCAACAGGTGCCTCTAGAGGCTGAGACATCTCGCAGCCCACATGACTTATTTCTTCTAACTATTTTATTTGATCTCATAGGATGTGAGAGCAAGGAGCAGGAAAAGGATGAGAGAGCTTGGTCTTCCGATGTTTGTGAGGAAATGGTTGTAGTTGTTAATATGAGCAAGGTGTTTCTACAATGATCGATAGACTTGTGAAACAACTGGAGTTTGAATTTCAGCTTCAGCCCAGTGTTTCCAAGTCACAACTGTGAACATCAAGGGTGTGAGTGTTGATGTCAGAGAAGGACATGAGTGGTACTTTGGCAAATGTGTCCTCTCATCTCTGTGATGTGTAAAAGTCCTAGAATAGCCAGGAGTTCATCCTCTTTCTGTTCGGGTCTTCCTGCTCCACAGCTGTCAAGATAGGATGATGGATTCCTTGAAGACTAGCCTAGGCTATCAATGCTTCTGTGTCCTCTGTCCTGGGTTAGTGTCTTCCTTCTGTTGCCATGACAGGCTTGCTTACCTCACATGATGTCAGTGACATTTTTGATCATTAGGTGATTTTCTTTGTATTGTAGGATGTTTTAACCGTATTTCTGGCTTTTACTCACTAGGTATCAGTAGTGTCTTTCCCAATTGTGGACACCTAAAATGTTCTCATACGTTTCCTAACAGCTTCTGCATGGGAGGAGGATATAGCCATCTTCAGGTGTGAGCCTGAAGTGAGCTCAAAAGGTATTTATTTATTAATTAGCCATTTATTAATAAAACAGGTATGTGTTCTATAGCTACTGTTATGAAATATAATGTGGTAAGGGGGTACCTGGTAGAGTCATGCCAAGGTAACCCCCTGAGAATTTATGCCATGCAACAGATCTGGTATAAAGGGGGTTTATTTGTGGGGAAGGGAGGGACTTGAGGATTTGAAGAAGGGGTAGAGGAGATAAGTGGACATAGAGACAGGCAGACAGATAGGAGCAGAGCCATGTAGGCAGAGAAAAGGATGGGGCATAGAGAAGGACAGAAAGGAGGAGAGAGAGGCTGTCTGGGAGCAAGAGGGAACAGAGAGGGAGAGCTAGAGTGACCAGGCAATCCTTTTATATACAGCCCACACCTGAAGCATCTGGCAGCAGCCAGGTTGATGACTTAAGTCATTGCTCGGTCCCAGGGAGGAGCCTAGTAGAATCTAGCAGTTTACTCTATAAACATCCACACATCGAGGAGTATAGCCAAATAACAAACTATCCCAGGAACTTTTTCTATTTTTACTAGCTGAGTTTCAGAACACTTGGCTGATTAAAGCAGCCACTATAATAAACATACGTTTAGGATTAGAAATGGGATCTCAAAGGTCCTGGAGTTATAAAGGAAGGATTACATACACATACTCCAAGTCCAGTGCCTGATCAGTACTGCACAAATCTGTAAGCCCAAGGTGTCAGTGACGGTTCAGACATGAGGTAGCTTGCCCAACACTGTTTCTGAGCTGCATAGAGATTAGTAAGGGGATACTGCTTTTTCTTGGCACATTGAACGTTCTTAGGCTTTGTGTCCATAAGTAGAATGATTATGAACTTTGGCAATGAGCTAAGCCAGCTGAGACTAGGTGGGTGGACTTTTTGAAAGTGTGTGTAGACTCATTACCAGGCTGTTTTCAATAGACTAAGCCCCGGGATATGACACTTAATGTCAGCAGGCCCAGGAAGAACACTACACCTCTTTAAATGGCAGCCTATGGTGGAAAAATAAAATACAAGAATGAATTAGTCTTCGGGGACTAATTACCAAGTAGAGATGCAGATGGAATTTCAGCTAGTAGCAACATTATTTCCCTATGTTTCACATGGTTCCTTAGACTATATTTTTAGTGTTTCTACCTATTAACTTTATTCTCTCTCCTGCTATTTTTGATATGTCGACAGCGATGTATTTTCAGGAAGGAATTCAATTACCTGGACAGACAGATGTGCTAAATGGCAATTTGAGGGTTATTTTTTTTCCTCAAGTTGATTGCAAAGCTGACTCATGATTCTAGCAGCACTACTGTTGGGTGAAGAATCTCTGTCAACAAGCTGTTAAAAATGAAACCTCATAATGAGGGAGAAGATATGAAACGTCAAGAATACTGACCGCCTCATTTAATTGGCACTGTTTTATTGAATTCTTAATAGGATGAAATGAGATTTTAATGTATTCTCCTTGAGTTTATACCTAATTCAATATACTAATTTATTATGAATCTTTCTTCATTAATTTTTCTTGTGTGAAGCTATGCAGCAAAAGGTTTCCCCAACTGCCAGTTATTTGTAAACTTAAATTTTTTCCTGACGAATTTTGTTACTTGCAATGGGGGAAGTAAAGGGCAATCACTCATTATATATGTTTCTGGGAAGATGTAAGCGTGTGTTTATTCACTTTTCATGAGCTTGGGGATTAAGTCTCAAGTATTTTAGCCTTTTAGAATGATAAAGCTGTATCAATAGCGTTATGACACCATGATTTACCCGAGTACTGAATTAAGTGACTAGCTAGTGTCATTTAGCAGCGACATCTGAAATGGGTCTTCTTGCAAGTCCAGTGCTTCGCTTGCGTTATACAATGTCGCTTTTTAAAGAGAGTGATTTTCTCTTTAAAAAAAAAAAAATGCTGAGGAAGGCTTTGTCCCTTCACGGTAGTGGGATTATTTTGTTAGGAGAGATTTACAGATACTGTAAATTAATGAGGAAATGTATTTGAATATATTGTAAGATAATTATCAGACTTCTCAGATGAGGCAATTAACGAATGGCAGATGTGTACCTGCTACATTTTAACGTGGACATGGAAAACGAGAAAGACATCTTGAGTTTCTCAGAGGAAAGGTATAGGAAACTCATATAATAAGATTTAGGAAGACTGCACCGGCAGAACATCTTTAAGTAGTATGCACAGTAGTTTTTGTGTCTACAACTTATAGTACCTTACAACCAATTCATCCTCTTAATGGACATATCCTTAACTAATGTGCTCATCTTTGATCTACTCTAAGAACAATACGGAGAAACAAGGAAAAAAAAAAAAAACCTAAAAACTTATAGTTAGTTTTGTAGCCAGAGAAAATTACGAGTATTTTTGGTTACCTACACCTGGTCCTCTGCATTCAATAGATTTTGTGGCTTTAATTCAAGCATTTGTGAGACGAAAAAATGTTTTAAAATTTTTTATGCATTCTGAACATGTACCAATTTTTACCAGTGTTTCCAAACAGCCCAGTGTAGCAGCAATGGACACACACTTGCATTGTAGTAGGTTCTGGACATCTGGGCATAGTTTGAAGTATGTGAGCAGGATGTGCTTAGATGAGGGTCTTCATCATTTTGTAAAAGAGGTTTGAGCATCCATAGATTTTGCTACCCGTGGGTGTCTTGAATCCTCTCTCCTATGGAGAGATTGAGAAATGACTGTATTCATGTAGACATTTTGCACTTTGTATTTCAAACAACTTGGGAGAAAAATCTCTTTGCAGTATTTCGTGATGAATTTTTACTCAGCAATATATAACGTACGAGCAGACAGATCACTAGAAACATTCCTTGAATAAATGACTGCGTGTATTTATTATAATGATTTTACAAAAATATATTTAACCAGTCTCCTATGTTGCTTACTTTATTTTAAATATTTTTACTCAGTTGAGTCGTACCATGGGCATTTTTTGAATATCATGTAACGTTAAGTGTAAGTTTTACTCTGTGTTAGGTATGGTTAGGCAAAAAACTCTCATGCTGATTGCAACTTGTGCTGCTGGGACCTTAGAGCTCCCTGCAGTTTTACCTATTCAGTCTATTCAGTCATACACAGCCGGGTGGGATGGGGATGAGGATGGGAAAGGGGGAGATGGAGGAGGGTCAGTGGAGACTGAATTCCCACTACAGGTCTGAGCCTCTCTCTGGCTCTCACTTGCTAATGCTCTCCAGTGCTCAAGCTTGAAGGTCTTAACCCACTAGCCAGAGCTAAGAGTGTTTCTCCTAGAGAGGTAGATATTCACAGTGCCACAACAAATTCAGCTCCACTGCTGGAACCTCCCTTCAAGGAACAGTACAGGCAGCTGGGAGAAGTGGGAGAAAGGGTGGGTGGAGGAGGCAGGAAAAATGGAAGCATCTAGCATTGTTTCTCCTTTTGATAACTATTGGCTTGCAGGAAGGGTGAATTGGCTCAGGATGAAAACTCTGTAGTTGTTTTGAAAGTCTTCACAGTGTTGAAGTCAAAGAAACGGACAGATGTTTACACAGAGTCAGTAAACGCTTGTCACTGATGGGCTACACAAAGTGAATATTTTCACATATATCCAAGTGTGGGTTTGTCTCTTTTGTAGTTGATGTGAGGCAGCTGCGGGGTCCCTGCAGTATTTACTGTACCTGGCAGTTAAACTAGTGGTTGACACATTGGAAACTTTCGATTTTCTGAACTGGTTTTACTGCATTACAAACAATGACCTGGAATCATCTTCAGGTGACTAGAGCAATGGCAGATTTGAGGTTCAAATATAGTAAAAAATGTCAATTCTGGAAGAAAACTGAATTTAAAAAAAATGAGAAGAGTTAGAAAAAAACCCTAATTTTATGAGTCTTGGTTGGACATAGACAAGGCGAGCATCTTGTTGAATTCATTATTTTCTTGGCACCGAAGAATGGTATAGAAATGTTATGTATGATGTGGGAAAATCCCACAGCAGATTTCTAATTCTCATTTAGTGGGATAGTTGGTCCTTCTTTCTTTAAACAGGGCTTTGATCCCTTAACTATAGAGTCTTGGACTTGAATAGTGGAATTCTAGAGTGGTCATGATACTGTAACTAGATGGTGATGACTTCAAAAACCGCTCATGTAGAAACTGATGTAGCTGTGGCATATACGGGTGCAATGCATTTTATTAATTCATTGCCACATAGTTTGTAAGTGTGGGATTAGCAAACATAAAGCAAAACCAACTGTATTAGTCAGGGACCTCTAAAGCAACAGGACTGACATATATATATATGATTATTAGACTGGTTTACAGGCTATTCCAACAATGGCTGTCTCATGTTGGAAAGGCTGAGAATCCAGTAGTAGTTCAGTTCACAAGGTTGGGTGTGTCAGCTGTCTCAATCTTGATATGGAATCCTGGAAAATTGCTGGAGAGCTACTGGTGGTCTTCACTCTACTTTGGAGTCCTGAAGAAGTTGTATTTAATACTGGCCTCAGTAGCAGAACACACAAGCTTACCAGTGAGATGAGGGCAAGCAGGCAAAAAACAACCCAAAAACCAACCAACCAAACAACAAAAACAAACAAACACACAAAAAACCTAAGTTTCCTTGATCTGGGTTGCCACAGAAGGTACTATCCAGATATACGTGGGTCTTTCTGCTTGAAATCGTCTGGTTTAAAAAAGCCTTCACAGGAGTACCCAGCATTTTGGATCCCAGTTAATTCCGATGTCTTCAAGTTGACTACCAAAGTTGGATTCACACCAATCCAAATAGACCAAAAACAAACAGTTTTGCCCTAAATCCAGTGTTTTCCCTCCAAGATTATTTAAGAAGTACTACATTAGGCTCCTTAAATCTTAGTCCTCTGGGTTCTTTCCAGCTTGTGCCATAAGGCTTCTATACAATAATTTTAAACTTCATGGTTGTGTGTGTGTGTACATGTGTTATGTAGGGGGTACATACATGGAAGTCAGAGGAAAATATTTCTCTCCTTTCATGTGTGTCCTTGGGTATTGAACTCAGGTCATCAGGCTTATGAGCAAGCACATTTACTCACGAAGCCATCTTGCCCACTCCTCGATGTATCTTTTTGAAGAAGTTAAGGAGCCAAGAAAGCAGAGAGGACAGATGTAGTGAATAGACACAGAAGGGCCTTGAAAGTCTTCTGTCTAGTTGCACATAAAGCTACCCAGGTCTATTGTGTCTCTCCTGAACCACTGGCACTCCTTCTCAGGTAGGCTTGAGAATAAGATCTTTATATGACATCTAACGACAATGAAACCAAGACTAGAATAGAATACACCTGTGTACTTCAGAGAACACTGCAATATTCAGTCTCCTACTATAGTGCTTAAATCTTCCAGACATTGATAGATGTCCAAAAGCAACCATGAACATAAGAGCCAGAAGGCATTAAAAAAAAAATAATGTTAGTTCTTTGACCTATGTGCAATGGTCTGAGACTTGAACTATAGTTCATAATTGTAGATAAGGCAATATAAATAATAGGACATCTTTTCTATTAAAAGTAAAAATAAAAGCTGGTGTTACCTGCAAAATAACATTAGTCTTTATGTCACTTCTTTTAACTAGACGCAAAGTTTCTTATATGCTTAGCTTCTACAGAACAGTTCCATACATAATAGAAAAAAAATACACAGATGAAGGGGTCAATGTATAAAGGCTTTGCTACCTGGTTAAATGTAAAACATTTGCTTTTATCTGGCAAATTATGATAAGCAAAAATAAAGAAACCACAGTGTATTAGGTCAATTATTTTGGCTAATTAACGGCCAATTACCATGGTTATAAATCTCTTAGTACCATTGGCAACATTTAGAATACATAGCAGAAGAAATGATTCTATTTTCTAATCATTCTATTTAAGTGATTTCCCTTTCTGTTGATTAAACATAAACACTGATGGCTCTTTTTTGTTATTTTTACAAATAGATGTCTTATTGGAATATCTCAGAAAATAGTTACATAATTAAAAAGAGTCTTATCAACATATCATGAAGTTCAGGCTCCATGGAGGAGTGTAGTTTTAGATATTCATTTAAAGTAATTGTGATGTTTTTATTTATTTGCACATTTTTATAAGAAAGTTTTAAAACTAATAAAAAATAAATCACAAAACACACGTGAACAATCTTGCTTTGTTTGGCACAGGCTGTGAGATCTAATTTTGTTAAAGAAAGCTTTTAATTTTTTTTTCTGGATGAGAATTTTCCTCTCTGAAGGATACCATCCTTTATTACTGAAAATAGAACATTGTTCCACTTTGTCATTTTTACCAACATCTTTATGATTACTGGTCTTGAATGAAGTGCAAACTGTGGCCATTTTTATCTTGTTTCTTCACGTTGCCAGATGTGTGCAGCTTTTATCAAGCCTTGTCACTTCTTTCCTATGCTCAAATGTATTTCCACTTATTTAGTCCCTCAACTAAATGTATTGGAAATGAAGCAATAAATAGATTTATCTTTTCCTACCCTTCTTCCAATCTCCTTTTGTGCATTGCAAGGGAGTTTGTTAACCTCTCCTCTCTGCTGTTTTCCATCACAGCACATTAATTCCTATTTGGATTAAATTAACCTCAGCTTATGACTTAGGAGTCACTATCTCTATGTCCCCTTGTTTCATTAGACATCAACCAAGTGTGTCCAAAGGAATAAAAAGCAACAACAAAAATTTACCAGCTCAAAGAAAAATTTTTAAAAAAATATAATTATTATCTTGATTTAGATTCCATTACTTATATGCATATGAATCTAGTAGGTTTTCTAGGGATAGCCATTGCTTTCCCACTTTTACAATGGCTAGGCTGTGTTTTATTATTTTTCTGTTTCTTTCTGTGGTTGTGAAGCGGTTCTGGAATGTGAATGTTGATAACTTGATCTTACAGAGGAGTGCAGTGTCTATCATCAATCTTGACAAATAGCTGATCCCTAGCTCTCAGGCTGAGAATCTGGCCACGAGGATGAAATGCAGGAATGATCTAGGCTCACATCTAGAGGGGAAAATGAGGAACAGTCAACAGATTTGTTAAAGTTAGACAGGATGTCAGTGATCTAGGAAAAGATGAAATAAAAGATACCCTCTCAAGGGACTGGATATTGGAGATTTAAATGTTGAATAAAAAAAGGCAGTTATCTGTGAAGGGGAGCAGAGTTTGAAGAGAAACTCAATATGAAACCTGGAAATTTTCTGAGATTTTGGGGCAGATGACAGCAATGTTTTTGTATGATAATTAAGACCGTGGTAATTATCAAGGAGAGAAAGGAAACTCAAGCAGTTTAGGTAATTGACTCCTGGTAATTTTTAGGATTCTGTGATGTTATTGTTAGCAGCTAAAATGAGTGTGTCTATACCAGAAAGTGTGCAGATAATAGTTTAGGCTTATGATGTTGGAAAAGAAATTAATATACCATAATTCACATAAGGCAAATTTAATATTTTAATTGTAACGATTTTACTAATAAAACTGTCAGTGATTGCTTACCTTTTATTTTATTTGAGCTTAAATAAGTAGATACAATAGAATGTTGTGGTGGTTAGAATATGTTTGGCCCATGGGAAATAGCACAATTAGGAGGTGTGGCCTTATTGGAGGAGGTGTGGCCTTGTTAGAGGAAGCATGTCCCTGTGGTGGTGAGCTTTGAGAGCTCCTAGTGCTCAAGCTCTGCTCAGTGTGGAAGAGGCCGTCCTCTCAGCTGTCTGTGGAACCCCCTCTCCTGGTTGCCTTAGGATCAAGATGTAGACCTCTCAGATCTTCCAGCACCATGTCTGTAGGCACTCTTCCAGGCTTCCCTCCATGATAATAATGGACTGAACCTCTGAAACTATAACCCAGCCCCAGTTAAGTGTTTTCCTTAATAAGAGTTGCCTTGGTCATAGTCTCTCTACACAGCAATGGAACCCTGACACATGTAGTTGATACAGTAGCATAACAACATATATACATATATATTTGTGTGGAGGGGCTTCAACTGCAACTGAGTCTGCACCTTCATCAATGGTATTTCCTGGTCTCTCCCAGGGCTATAAGTCTCAGATGCTCTTCATGACCCCTTCATCCATTCAAAACCAGTAACTCCTGGGTGATTCTTACATGTTATCAAGTCCAGCTGTCCAGCTGTAGCACACGCGCGCGCACACACACACACACACACACACACACACACACACACACACACACTCTTATGGGTGCTACATGTTCAGTAAGACATTTGTGAGAGTCATGTGTGCAGTTTAGCCATTCATGCTAATTGCTGTGTATTATACCTTAAAATGATTGCTGCAGTCTTCTGTTAATGGACTAATGAATGTTGGATAGTTTCAGCTTTAAGACTGTTACAAAGTACGGCTACAAAACTTTTAATATGGCCCTTAGAAGCTAGAGACTTATAGCTGTAGGCACTCTTGTTGGAGCTTACCACTCTGGGCTTTAACCAACCGTGACCCTCCCACTTGCTGCTATTGTACTTCTTGTATTCTAGCAGCAGTGAGCAGTAGCAAGTAGCAGCAAGGAACACCAGGTATCACCATCTAATAACTGATACCTCTGATGCTAGGATGCTCACCTCTACAACAACAAAGATGCAAATTTGAGGCTCATACTGTCAGAATGTCCAGTCCTTGCTAGGATAGTATTTCAGTTCTTGGCCCTTAAAAATTCTGGGAACTCTTCCAATGACTAGTGGCCAGAGTTTCTATAGTGTAAATGTAGAACATTTTCTTTACCCATTCATTCATTAATAAACATTTGGGTTATCTTATATTTCTGGCTATTGTGAATATAGGGCAGCAACGAACATTGCTGAGCAAGTGTCCTTGTGGTAGGATGAAGCATCCTTTGGATGTATGCTCAAGAGTGGTATAGCTAGGTCTTGAGTTGGATCAATTTCCAGCTTTCTGAGGAACAACCACATCGATTTTCACAATAGTTGTACAAGTTTGCACTCCCACCATAAACGGAAGATGATTCCCTTTACTCCACATCCTCACCAGCATGAAATGAACTGTTGTTGTTTTGATATTAGCCATTCTACTTGGTATAACATTAAATCTCAAAGTAGTTTTGATTTGCACTTCTCTGATGATTAAGGATGTTGAACATTTCAAATATTTTCTAGCTATTCAACTCTCCTCTATTGAGAATTTCTGTTTAGATTCATATCTCATTTTAGTTGGTTGTTTTCTTGATGTCCAGTTTTTTTTTGAGTCCTTTATATATGTTGGATATTAGCCCTCTATCAGATGTGTGGCTGGTTAAAAAAAAATCTTTTCCCATTCTTTAGCCGGCTGATTTGTCTGAATGGTGGTGTCATTTACTATACCAAATGTTTTGATTTTCATGAGGTCCCACTTATTAATTGTTTTTATTGTTTGTGCTATCTGTATTCTGTTTAAAAAAATCTCCTGGGCCAAATGAGTCTTAGGCTATTCCCCACTTTTTCTTCAACCAACATGTGGTCTTATTTTGAGGTCTTTGATCCACATGAGGTGAGATTTGTGCAGCGTGGTAAATATGGTTCTATTTGCATTCTTCTTCTACCTACAGCCATCCAGTTTGACCAGCTCCATTTTTTGAAGATACTTTTTTAATTACAATGCATATTTATAGCTTCTTTATAAAAATTCAGGTTTACCTGTAGATTTATGTCTGGGTCTTCCGTTCTATTCTACCTTTCATACCAGTTCCATGGAGCTTCTATTTCTGTAGCTATGTAGTTCAATTTGAGATCAGGGATGGTGATATTTTCAGCAGGCAGTTCTTTTATTATTCAGAATTGTTTCAGCTATTCTGTTTTTGTTTGTTTGTTTGTTTTTGTTGTTTGCTTTTTGTGTATGTATTTCTTTATATACCTGAAAAATTTTTCAGTGAAGAATTATGTTGGGATTTTGATGGAGATTAAATTGAATCTATAGATTGCTTTTGGTAGGATGGCCATTTTTATTATAATTATCTGAACAATTGATCTATGAGTATAGAAAATCTCTGAAGAGTGTGATATCTTCTTCACTTTCTTTCTCCAATGTCTTAAACTTTTTAATCATACAAATGTTGGTCTGGTTGCTGCTATATATCCAAATGTTAAATTCTGCACCCCAAGATATGGTTGCTCCAAGATGATCAGATCCTTACATATACCAGCATTTGTTGTGCAAAAGTTGCCCCCCACCGTGCCAAGTTATCCATGATTACTTATTAAAGATGCATAAAACCTATAGCTTGACAGAAGGTGGGGCTGAAGGTTCCTGGGCTTGGCATCTCAGGTGGGGACCAGGAAGAAGAAGGGAGAGGAGGAAGAAGGAAAAAGTTGCCGTGGAATAGATGGATTGTGAGTACATGGTCATGAGGGCTGAACTGTTGTAATAGCAACAGACCAGGAAGAACATGACACGTGGTATCTTTGGGATATTGACATGGCAGTAGACAAAATAGTATAGAGGATTGCTATCTGCCCAGTTCTAATGCTTTAAGGATTATTGTAAATATAAAGTCCTGTGTCTTTTATTTGAAAACTAAATGGTCTAAGGTGCAGTAGAAAGCTCACTCAATGTTTACTGCAACATACAGATCTTTCATTTGCTTGGTTAGAGTTACCCCCCAAGATATTTTATATTCTTTTGAGGCTATTTGTGAAATTTGTTGATTCCCTTACTTCATTCTCAGTCCCTTTGTCATTTGTATAGAGGAAAGCTACATAACTCTATGTAAAATAAATATATACCAACCAAAACGAAAAGGAGTAGGGTCTTTACAATATGGTCTGGCCATTAACAGTATTCCCCACATTGGGGAGATGTGAACTGTTCACCTCAGATGGAGCAATGATGGTAAGCCAAAGAAATAATCCCTCTCAAGTCTATCTTCCAGAATAGATGAGTTTACTGGGGTCACTAACAGGATATTGATGAGGAGTTGCTTATTGAACATGGGTGAGTCAAGGGTAGCTTCATTGTTCAAAAGACCCATAACTGCATGGGTGTCCAGTCATGACAACTACATCTTTGGAACTCCTTGAACAATTAGTAGTCAGTTACACTGAATAGTGCCCCCTCTGCAACAACTGTTTACTGATTTTATGACTTCAGGAGGAACCTTGTGACTCTTGTCACTTTGTGAGTGTCGTGACTCTTCCAAGTTTCTTTAGATTTTAGAGTTTTATGGGCTGCCCTACTCCTTCCAGGAAGCAAAGTTTCAGTTTGAAGGAAGTAGCTAATCAATTAGGGTCGTGGCTAGAAGTAATCCAAAAAGGCCTCTGGAGTTCTAGTATTGTCCTGGTTTTTGACTAGGTGCTAATTGGTGTTGTGTAAATTACTTTGAAATCCCTTGAACATATATCCAGAGATATGTATACTCTGCAGAAATCTAATCTTATAAAGCAAGTTACTAAACATAAAGAATAGAGGGTAGGTTTCTACTTTCAAAATTTGTTAAGAAAAATCTCATCATGTAGCCAAGATGACTTTGAACTAAAGATCTTCTTACCTAAATTTCTTAAGCTCTTAGATTACAGGTGCACACCATCCTGCCTGGCTCATAAAGTTATAGTTCTCCAAACTTCCTTAATGTTTCTCTGCAATCTCTTTGTATTTCTCTGTGTCCTTCCAAATGAACATTGGAGAACCAAGAGAAACAAATACTTTTAACTAAGAGTAGGTACACAAATGGATTTACCTGTTTCTTTTCTCTTTTTCCTCCATCTGGAAAGAAGCCCACAATTAACATTGTAAGCAAGGGGAGAACAGACAGAAGTCTAAGTGCTCCTGGATGTATTATCTGTGGGAAGTGCAGTGATACATTGGTTGGCTTTGTGTGGAGTCTTTCTCCCTGCTGCTGGCAGACTTTATATAGTTAGCCTCTCCATCCAGCAGCCCTGGATAAATAACTCTGCCAACTGGCCTGCCTCTCTCCATCAGTTCTATTCTGAGACAGTTTCTATTTTTTCAAGGGCTTTCTTTTGTGGCCAGTAGCAAGGTCTTTCTGGGGGTAATTACAGAACTTCTTGGTGTGATATGACTATGCCTGCTGTATTCTGCATCTTTGCAGAGGACTTATCCATGTTTCCCTTTTATCTGAATGCATTCATTTATGACTTACAGTGGGTAGAAATAATTAAACTTGTTCAAATGTTGCATTTGTTGTGTGTTCCCTCAAGTCAAAGAGTTTCTCATCTGCCTATTTACAGTAATTTGAAAATGAGTTTTAAACAGTGAAATCATTGGTTTACTGGTCTTTTAAGCACTAGCTGTCATTGTCCCATCGATTTACAATGCGTATTATCTAATAAAACCAAAAGAATTCATATAGCTATCATGCGTAGTAGTGAAAGGAATCAACATGTTGGTTTTTATATGCTTTATGTGAAGTGCTTATGCCAGATGCACAATAAGATGCAAGTGTTCTTATTTTCCATATATTAAAAAGTAACTGTGAACGAGGTTCACTGTGCATCTATTACTAACTGCCTAAGACCAGCAAAACAGACTCTTTATATGAAACAAATTTTATAAAATATGCTTCTACACATAGTTATGCATCAAGGGCCAACAGAAGTCTGGGATTCACTGTTTGCCTGTTCTCTCATGGCTCTAGAATGAACTCAGGGTGACATAGCCAAGGCTGTACACATCCCGGAACTTAGTTTTTATTGTCCCGACTAAGTTGTTGGCAACAAATAGAATTTGTGAAAATGTAGTAAAATACAGTGGTATTGGAGGTGGTTTGGTCCATTGGATGGAATGTCCTCACTCTGAATCTGTTAAAAGATGCTCACTTAGCTGAGTGGTGGCTGCAGCTCCATGAATATGTCTGCCTACTGGCAAAGCCATCATTACACCTATGCTGTATGCAGTTAGTGTGCATGATTCTTGATTCTTGATTCTTAGGCCTAAATAACCATGTAGGAAGACAAAGAATTTCCTCTGTAAGGTTTATTTGGTCCTTTTGGTACTCTACTCATTCATTCATGGGCCTACTGGTCCCTTGGGGGCTCCCAACCAAGCCTACTCTTGGTTATAATATTTCTATTTGATAACCAAGCCCTGTTTAACCTGCCAGTTTTGTAGTTTGTGGTTTGTAAGAGCTTGATTGGGAACAGTCAATTCATGCTGCAGGGTCGCATGTGGCTTTCTGGCCTTAAGATGCTTGGCTTTTACCAGTGGACGATGCTAAGCAAGAAATAGTCATTCAAAGGAAGGAGTTACCATCTGTCTGCCTGGGGCAACTTAAGTCCTGAATTGGTGAGTTTCTGTTTCGAAAAGCACAGTTTTCTGTTCCTAAGATCCAACCAGCCAGTTAGAAAACATGGAGGCCTATAACTCCAGTGGGCAAGCAAGCTGTGAATTTTTTTTTTTTTTTTTTTTTTTTTTTTTATATGTAGCACCTTGGGGATGACTTGGTCAATGACTTCTAAGGCTACTGTTGCCAAAGGCACTGATCAATGTTGGCATAGAAGAAAGGCAAAAATGAATGGCCAGAGCTCTCTGCACTCTGGAGACTTTAGACTCAGCGACAAGTTGGTGGTTTGGATTGGGTAATATATAGTGGCTAAAGATTCTGAGACTTCAGAGAAAGGCAAGGAGAGAGAAACTAGGTTTCATTCAAATTTTACGCAGAGATCATTCAAAGGAATATCTGTATTCTAGCACATGTTTTATAATACTTTTTAAAGACCTTGTCTTTCAATGACTAGTTTATGACCATTCTGCCTATAGAGGAAATTATCAATAAAGTAGATCCAACCTGTAGAGATGAACAAAATCACCAGAGTTAGTGTGAACTTGAAGGGTGTACAGTGAATTGAGAGAACTTGCATTTGTGTAGTCTTGAGATGCCAGCATGTGAATTTGGTTCACACGTGATCTCTGAGGTCTGTTTACCTGTGTGTATGTGTGTGTGTGTGTGTGTGTGTGTGTGTATGTGTGTGTGTGTGTGCGCGCGCGCGTGCGCGCATAGTTGTATATTTATCAAAGGAGCTTAGGTTCTTGCAGAGGTTTCTGTACTAGTTAGTTTTATGACAACTTGACACAGGCTAGAGTCATCCATGAGGAGGGAGCCTCAATTGAGAAAATGCTTCCATAAGATCTGGCTGGAGACAAGCCTGTAGGGCATTTTCTTAATTAGTATTTGGTGTGGGAGGGCCCATCCCATTGTGGGTGGTACTATCCCTGGGTTCTATAAGAAAGCAGGCTGAGTAAGTCTGGAGGAGCAAGCCAGTAAGCAACACCCTTCTATGGCTTCTACAGTAGCTCCTGCCTCCAGCTTTCTGCTCTGTTTGATTCCTGCCCTCCCTGCCCTCCCTGCCCTGTTTTGATGATGAACTATTATATAGAACAGTGAGTGAAATAACTTTTTTCTCCCTGAAGTTGCTTTGGTCATGGTGTTGTATCACAACACTGATGACCCTGACTAAGACAGTTTAAAATGACTGGTGTAGAAATTACAGCTATGTAACATACTTAAAAAAAAAAAGAGAGGTAATCTATTCACTATTTTAAGCAAAGATTATTTATACTGCCTTTATATAAAAATGAAAATAAGATATAAACTGAGTAGCCCTTAAAAGTCTCTTAAGGATTTTTTTTTCCTTTTTGTTTTAATTTCTATTGTACTAACTGGTATGACCTCATACAATTGAAAGTTTTGGTTGTTGGGAAATACTATACTTATGTTTATATAATGTGTGCCTGAGGTTATTATTATTAATTGACATTTTCACATATGTATATTCTGAATTTTGGTCATTTTCGTTTTCCTCCACCAATTAGTCTCTTCCCTGCCCCCTGAAATTTTTCTTCGCAACAGTCCCCTCTTGCTTTGGTGTCTGTCTGGTTTTGAACCACTGAGTTCAATTGTGGTTACTTGAAAGAGCAGAGGATTATTTACAGGAACAAAACACCTTTTCAGTGGCTAAGCCACTGAAGAAAATGGTCTTCTCTCCCTTAGCACCCATTAGTTACTCACAGCCCATCAGTAGGATGTGAGGCCTCAAGAGTGTCTCCCTCATGTTTGATGAAATGGCACTGGGCTTGTCCAATGACAATGGATTTGTAAGTGACAGAACAAGCATACAAAGGACCATCTTCTCTCAGAGCCAACCCTGTTCTAGCCTGAATGCCCTCCTCCTGTGATTTCATCTTAGCCTGAACACCTTCCTCCAACGTCCTGCAAGTTGCAATTCCAAATTTCCACAGCAGTTTCCTGAAATTATCACCACAAATATTAGTCCTTGGTGTTCAGGTTTAACTGTTAACACCAGCAGAGCAAACTGGAAATCAGTCTCAGTCTCTGTCCAACCCCGGTCCCCAGCTCTGATAACAACCCGGACTATAAGGAAGCTTAGTTCCTCCTCCCCTCTGCTGAGAGCTCTTAGGTTTATTTAGAACCCCTCACATCCATCTTGTGAGGGTTTAGTCCTTCCTTCTTTCTTTCAATGAGTGCAAAGTACATCTCTGTGTCCTGCCAAGAAGACACTGTTTATCACTATTTCTCTCCAAGCTTTGCTTCTTGCTTTCCTTTCCTTCATTGTTCCTTGAGCTCTGTGCAGGTGATACAGTTGGTCCACTCTGTAGTGAGCTGTTCTCCACACTGCATCCCTTGTGAGTCTCTGCCTTAGCCACCACTCACCATGACAAGAAGTTTCTTGGATGAAGGCTGAGGGTAGCACTAGTTTATAGTGAAGACCCCCAAACTCAGGAGACCTTTCCTCAAGTCTCAGGAAATCACAACCACCCAAAGATCACAAGAAACCATACCTGGATGCAATCAGCAGAGGTTTATTAGGAAAGAGAGCTGGCAGTCAGCAGTCTAACTACATACTCTTGCAGGAGTAGAGTTCGACCCTCGCCCGCCAGTCTGAGGAGGGTTTTAAAGGGAAAAACCACAAACCAGGGGAGTGGGAAGGGGAGTGAGGGTTTGTCAAGGATACAAAACATAAAAATAGCGGAACATTTCAGAGGTACTCACCCTAAATGATTCGAGTCATGTGAAAATCACTCTGCACACTCATTCCTCTCAAAAATGTATTTCTACTATGTCATTACCAACTATTTCAGGTTAACTATTTTCACTTCTTCTAGTTATAGCCCCACCTAGATGGCTTGCATCTTTCTCTGTGGTCAGGAATGTGTCTTCCTGCCTTTTGGGCTTTTCCCACCCACAGGTGGGGTCTACTTCCTGAGGCTTGAGGAATGTAATCCAGTAAGTGTCCTCTGATTCAGGGATAATGCCCTCCACCCGGAATGTGTCCTGGGGCAGTGAAGGCCTGAAATCTTATTTTCAGTTCCGAGTTCTGGAACCTGCACTTTTCCTGCCCAGGTCTAAGGGCAAAGAAAAAGTCTACATATTTCATAAAATGGTCTTTATAATTTTTCACTCTACAATAGAGGTAAAGACAAATATTCAGAACAGTTTGACAACCCTGCTTAGTATATTCTTTCCTGGGCCCTATGACCCACTAGCTTGATTTTTTTTTTTTTTTTTTTTTTTTTTTGTAGTTAGTAAACTGCTGTCCAGAGATATTGTATGATTTAAAGGTTTCATTTTAAGACAGTAATTTGAGTCTAAAAGCAGTTGTTTCTTAAAGAGAAAACTTAGCTCTAATAGATTTGGATAAAACCTAAAAGTTGCAAATTGGCTGCAAACTCTACTGATTGTAGGACAGGGAATTTAAAAGATTCTATATGAATCACTTGGGGTAGAGGCAGGGACAGAGGCTGTAGATAAGTGTAGAGAAAAACAAACTTCTATAATGAAGAAGAAAAACATATCTCTCTTTCTCTGTCTTTCCTCCCTCCCTCCCTCCCTCCCTCCCTCCCTCCCTCCCTCCCTCCTTCCCTCCCTTTCTCCCTCCCTCCCTTCCTCCCTCCCTTTATTTATTTCCATGTGTAAATGTTCTATTCTATTCTATCTTGTCCCTATCTTAATAGAGTAATGCAGGCCCAGAGCAGGCACATAATAAATATGTTGTTAATTGATTCATATTCCATATAGGCGCTCATTCTCTTGGCCTTATCCCACACACATCAGGGTTCAATAGTACTAACAATGGAAAGGATAATAAGTGAATCTAAATTTAATCCCTTTTTGTTTAAACTAATCTCTCCCTAATTAATGGCTGCTCATACCATTATTGCTAATGAATCAGGAGACCTTCCTCACATCTGTGCAGGAAGCTCTCTGTTAAACTGTCAATTCATATTCAAAGACGGCAAGAGGAGTCCAACTCTCTATTGTTTCCCTGGTGACCTTTTGACTAATGAAAAGGGAAAGGGTGCCAGAAATACAAAAAAGGGAGTGGACCCTGTCCTGTCTTATGTAGTTCTTAATTCTGGGCTGCATCTAGGCTTTCTCTACACATTTTACACAATATTTGTGAGGGCTATGTACTTTAGAACAGACAATGGACTGCATTGAGATATGACCGCGACAAGCACAGAATAAAGATTTGGGAGGAGAGAGTGAAGCTACAAAGAAGGTTTAAAAAAAAAAACTACATCCTAGTCTCCCTTCCAACCCTACCTCACACAGAGTATACAAGGCTCGCGTTGGCTCTTAGCATGCGCTTTGAGAAGCAAAGAGTAAAATGGAGGTAGAGCAAGGCTTTAAACTCTCAAAGCTTACCAGCTAGTGATGTACTTCTTCTGAGCAAGGCTGGGCCACCCCCAGACAGCATCATCAACTGGGGATCAAGTATTCAAATACCTGAGCTTATGGGGGAACATTCTCATTCAAATCACTCACCACAGCCACTGTGAAAAAATACATTTTCACTGTTTCTAAGTCATCCAACTTAGAGTACTGTGGTATAAAAGCTTAGATGAATTAAAGTAATATTAGTTGTATAAAGTATATTCAAGTATTTCCTTACTCCTGCATTGACCAAGGACTAATGTAGCATGTAAGCCTGGAGTCAGGACATATTTCACTCAGTCTGGGACACAGAGCATTGGGCTCACATAGATCTCTCTATTGTTCTTTAGGTGATCTGGTAAAGTTACATCTTTCTGTATAACGATCTCCTTTATTGTAAGATAGAGATATTAGAAGTTTCTTATAGGATTCAGATATGTGAAGTCAGTAAAAGAACTGATGTCTAGAAACAGAGAATCATCTTTGGATGTGATTATGGGAAATGTCCATGTTTTCCCCATCATAATGTTTGTATGTGTTCCACCGCAACTGAAATGCTCTCTCTGCCCATCTAGTGTACCCGTCTTTGCATGACCTATTCTTTTATTCGGTATTCAACTTACATATGCACTCTTAGAAAAATGCTGCCTAGCCTCTTAACTAAACTTGTATGCACTTTCTCATCAAATACTTCCCACCATCCAAATCGTCGTGCTGTGTATTTGCTTGTGCATATATCATTACTCTACTCCTATTAGAAATATAAGACGCTTGAAGGGAATGTATTATCTGTTATCCCCACTACCATATCCTCAAGTCTGCAATATATACAGGGACACAGGAAATATTCCCTAAATGCCCTAAATGAGCCCAACTGAAATTTTTCCTTAATAATGCTTTGAATGTTTTTGTACATGTCAAACAATAGTATTTATGCAATATGCCAGGGGACTTTTGACTTGGTTATTATAGAAATAATAGCCAAGACTAAAACTACCAAGTTGTTAATGCTTCTTTAGATAAGAACTTGGTATATAGCCTAGGCAGCCCTCTGCTTGCAATTCAGCCTGTTGAAAAGAGGAGAATAAGCCTTTATCACTGTGTTGGAGTGGCCTGAGATCTGGTCATTTCCGTAGTTATAAGACGCAGCTTAAAGGACTATTATCCTTATGTTTAGATATTCCTTTGTGAAATCAGAGGGCAGTTTGTCTATGGGGATATCATGAAGAGCTAATGCACATCATATCTCACGCACTGTTGGAAAGGAGAGGGGAGCACTCTTGTCAGATAACGTTATGGTCTGATGGTGTGAAATCCTGTCATATTTGCTCATCATGAGGCTCCCTGTTTCTATTTTGGTTGATTATTCATTTACTTTTTCTCTATTTACCAAGAAACCTCAGCAGACAATGTGCACAATTTAGAATACTTCAGGCACGGATCTCTAAATATTCATTTGAGTCTGTGCAGTGCTCATTAAGCCTGAATGCAACAGATTCACCCAGGACAATGCAAAAGAGGGAATGAAAGAGAACTCCATGCATACTTAACATTTATCAGTGTGATAAGTTTCTCTAATAGGAAAAGAAAAGATAAGGTTAGTTTAATTGGATCCAGTTTCTTTCTAGTGCCTTTTCTTATTTTCTCTGAGAGAGAGAGAGAGAGAGAGAGAGAGAGAGAGAGAGAGAGAGAGAGAATTTTAGCCAAACAATGATTTAAGTCTAGTCAAGTATTTCTTTGGGTGCCAAGTTAAGAAGACATGGCGGTTTCTTTCTCTTTCACTGAGGTGCATTTTCAGCCCAGGCTCATGGATTGGAATAGAAGAGCAATCAGTTACAAAGAGAAAAATGCATTTGGTGTCTGTCCTGGAAAAATAATTGAAAGCATGAGTGTTGTATGGTTTCTTTGAAACATCAAAAGTGCACATAATCACAGAGAGCAGAATGCCATCTGTTTGTTGTTAGGCTTGGGTTTTATTTTCTTGCTTATACTTTCAGTGCATTCAATAAACTTAGCTTTTTATAAAGAAAATTAATTATTATTTATGCTAGGTTTACATCCGTGATAAATGTACTCATTTCTCCTATTCCATTAGCAGTTGAATGGTGTTAGATAATAGATTAGTACCATTTGGCAATTAATCACAGTCACCCACTGTGAGACATTGCTCATTGGCCAAAATAATCAGTGAAACAGTACTCAGAAAAGAAAGAATCCATCTTTGGAAATCTAATAGTATGTTGGCAGGTTTGCCACATTTGAGAACAATAGCTTTTGTTCTGCGTTGCATAAGGAGCACATTGTCAAAGGCAATTTAGAGGTCACGTGCAAGCAGTATCCACCTACTTTAGAATCTTAAGAATCCATAATGTCTAGCAGTACCTGAATAGAGCAGATAATCTAAGACTCTAAAAAGTGAACTCCAGACACAAGGAGACATAGAGATGTGCCCAGAGTGATGCTATTATAGAGACAGAACTGGGTTCAAACTCATGTCTTCGGTGAAACGACTGAGAGATTTGTGCGGTCACCATCTTTTTCTGCTAGAATGGATGCAACCTGTATGAACTCCAGAGGAGCAGATTCCACACTAGTGCAGATTATGTTCTAGGTCATGTTAGGTAACCAGTAATGTTGTTCTATTATCCAAATACTTTAGAGCTTAACCTGTGGGTTGTAACCCTTTTTCTGGTCAAGCAATCCTTTCAATGGGGTCACCTAAGACCATTGGAAATCACAGATATTTACATTATACTTCATAACAGTAGCAAAATTACAGTTATAATGTAACAATGAAAATAATTTTATGTTTGGGGGTTTCAACATACCTCTGCTCTAGAGTTGAATGTATCTCTGGAATAAAAAAGGTTTATTGTGCTATTATAGTTACTATCCAGAAAAAGAAAAAAACCAGGCCCTGGAGTAAATCTCTACAATGAATAGCAGCACATCTCGGTAGCAATTAGAAAATGTTTTCTAGATCAGAGATAACTAAGAACATATTTCATAACTTTAGAAAAATAGATGGAGTCAAATTTCCAGGAACATCGTACACAATAGAACACAATGATCCTTGTGGCTTCCTGTGCTGGGATTTGAGTTTAGATTTCTCTATACACAACATTTTCATTCAGCTATTAACTGGTTAGCCTTCCCTATTTGTTACCTACTTGCCTTATATCATGGAACTGATCACATCCCAGATATGATAGGCAGGCATCACACATTGAGCTTCACTGATGGGTCTCAAGACCAAATCCCTGAGGACTCACAGCATTTTGTCTGTCAGTTTACCAGTGATAATAAGACTAGATTGTTCTACTATTTTGAAGTTACATCAAACGTTAAACTACTAACTTCTTACTATCTGTAAGGTTATAAAGACAACAGAATATTTACCACAGCCAAACAGCATTTTAATGGGAAGTAAATTCTGAACAGTTGAACAACCTTTTAAAGGGAAACAAATCTTATCAGTAAAAAGTCCATCCTTACATGTAAAGGAAGTAAATATATAGTTGAACAAAATATTAAAAGGAAATAAATATTGTTAGCAAAATAAGATCATCTCTGACATGTAAAAATAAACAATGGAAGGATATTTATGTTTGTTTTCTTGTGATTAGGTATTCTTTGGTCCCACGGCTAGAGCTCATGTACCTTCCTCCTTCCCACAGTGTCACTTGCCCTCACTTTGGCAAACAATACACTACAATGACAGCCCTGTGTGTTTTATAAAGATATTTAGCTTTAGAGCCCATGCAGTTTGTGTTGCAACTTCTTACTTGTACTAATACTTGAAAAGGATGAAGAGAATGGGTCCTCAAACAGGCATGTCTGGATTCCAGTGAAACTTCACTACTGAAATGTGGCAGGAAATTCTCTCTATTAAATGTAGTTTGCTGAGGCTCTCCCCACCATATGTGTGTGTTCATCAGGGTTCTGTAAAACACCAGAATTGATGTAATGACTTGGGTTTGATTCCTAGTACCCACATGGCATCTTGTAACTGTCTGTAGTTCCAGGGAATCTGATCCTTTTTTTTTTTTTCTGGCCTGTGGAGGCATCAGGTGCATATATACTCATACAGGCAGAACTTTACACACACACACACACACACACACACACACACACACACACACACACACACACTAATAAATAAATATGTACAATTAAAAAAACTGTTTGGCAGTTTGAAAAATTGGAGGAGCTAAGGTAAGAGGAAGAGAAGGAGTAAGGAGAGGAGGAGAAGAAGGAGAGGAGAAACTAGGTGATAAGAGAGAGAAAGAAAGAGAAAGAGAAAAGGGAGCATGGAGGCAGATGTTCACATGTCTCCACCAGTCAAAGATAGTTGATATATCTAGGTTGGTTATTAGGTTACACTTCTGATTGAGCATTACCAAACTTATGAAGCCTTTGATTAACATTTTTTAAAAAAATGTATAAAAGCAAAAAGGAAAAGAGGGCATGGGATAAGGGTTTTCTAGGGAGGGAAATTGGGGAAAGGGGATGGCATCTGAAATGTAAATAAAATATCCAATAAAAAAAGGAAAATTAGAATCTACGATTTCTTCAGAAATTCTTTAGATCCCTCATTTTACAGTTTAGGTACTAATATGATATGGATGACATTTGTCTGGAAACTTCTAAAGACTGTTGTATTCATGAGTTCTGATTTAGTGACCATGCCACCTATAATATGCTTTCTCCAGTTTCTCCATCTTCCTATCTAGCCTATATTGGATTTCTAAAAATTGACTTAAAGTACTGCTACATAATGATTACAAATTTAAGGTAATAGTCACAGAGAATTATATAGTTTATTCAAAGCAGTGTAAACATGAAGGCTGTAAGATGAAAATTAAGACAAGTCCCTTTGGTGATGAAATGTGCAGACTCAGATATTAATATATAAGCCAGCATTGATGTGGGTGAGAAGGACAAAGACAAAAATCTTCTCATGCTGATTATCTGGAAGAATCTACTTTACCCACTAAAGATAAGACCAAATAAATTAAAAAGCCAATAAAACAAACAAACCAACAAACAAGTGGATAGCTGAGGCCAGAGAAGACAAGATAGACAGCAGAATTTTTATATTCGAGTACAACATCGACCTCTGGCTCCATTCACATGCATGGTAGTGGAAGAGAAAAAAAATATAAATAAATAATAGGGCACAGCTGACAGCATAGCATCTATTTTAGGAACAACCCAAAGCAAAAAGTTTAAAAAGTTGAAGTCTAAATTGCTAATACAGAATAGACAGATCAAAGAAAGACAGAGAGTCTGAGCCCCAAGAACTCGCTGGTGGCTTGGAGAAGCATGTGTGGGTTTTAAAGCCACTTCAGGGCAATAAAAATGAAATGTCCCACTATCTGAAAGGGTTGAGACTTCTAATAGAATAAGCATTTGATTAATGAAACAACATGTACTATAAAGAGGAAGAGATCATAAAAAGCTGCTTTTTAACAGCCTAAGTACCTTCTGCAGTTTGGAGTCTTTTATCACCTTGTAAATCACCCCGAGAGAGAAATAGAGAGAGAAATAACTGAAGTTTGACAAGGCAGCATTGAGGACCACCTTGGACCGAGACTCAATTTTTCCAAACATACTGTTTTTGCTAGTGCGCTCCGTGCCTTGCCTCTACTGCACAAAGAGAGGCTGGAACTCTGTTCTGGCTTTGCTGTTGGTAAAGGCCCAGAATGAACATGCATTCTCTGAAGTCTCTATTCTGCAGTCAAGCATACCTCTGTTAGAGGGTTAGTGGAGACTATCACCTAGTATTATATTATTTTGTGAACCTTCTGGAATGTTCTCTCCATAGTGCTGCTAGCATACCATGAGTACTGCTTTAGTATATACATGTATGTGTAATATATATATATATATATATATATATATATATATCACTTAGTATTCTCTAAAGAAAGAAAATTGAGGGGATAATAAATATGTTTTACAAAAGAGGATTTATCAGAGTGGCATATATGGTAGCAGCTGGATAACAGAACAATGTCTGTCTCCTGTGGAGAGGCAGAGAGGTTGGTGCCTGCTCAATCCTTGAGACTGGGTAGGCTCAGTGGTGGTACTAAGAGCTTAAAGGATTTTTCAAGAATCTGTGGTCTTCACTCTATACAGTAATGGCCAGAAAACAGTGATCTAATAGCAGTAGGGATGGCAACAACAGCAACAAGAGAGACTCACTCAGCAGCAAGGAGGGGAGAGGTAAGAAGTACCATCTTTCCCTGGAAGTCTATATATCTGAGCTGAAGTGCATTGCATTGCTTTGTAGTGAATATTCTCTCCTCAGGTAATCCTCACTAGAAAGGCTCCCGTACTCACAGAGGCAGCTCAGAGATGTGCCTCTCAGTTGATTTCAGGTCCAATAAATTAAAAAAGATTAACCATTCACAATATAAATATGCATATTTTACACGGAAAGTTACAGTAAATGTACAATTTTACCAAGGCTTCTGCAGCTCAGACTAAATTTACATAAGGCAACAGGCATATATCTACAACCTTAGGACATTGTGCTACTTGGTATAAAACTTTAATTTTTGGTTTAAAATGGAAAGAGTCTTCTGAGAAGAAATGCCAGTCAGTAGCTTTAAGACAAACACTGGTTTTGAGATTAAGTGACTGGTGTTCTAATAAAAATACAGAGCAAGCAAGCAGGGCAACCATAAAATCCTAAACACATGCCTCATTTAAAGTGTTTGTGAGAAGTGGGAATTCCATTCTCACAAGTCCTTTCTTTTTCAAGTGGAACAAAGAAGAAACAAAGGCTAAAGATATTCCTAAATCTATGCTTAGTTTTTAAACCCATCAATGGTAATAGTTCTCTACCAGGAATAAAAGACCCCAGGTCCTGTAATAAAAGTTGTCTAATGGGCTAGCATTTACTAAGGATATGCTATGTATAGCAACCGTTCTTCATTCCCCAAACATATTTTGAGGTTATTTTCAACAACTCATGTCTACATTTAGTTGACAGCATTTGTTCAATAAGATGTTCCTTATTCTACATCTACTTTTTTCCTACTTTAATATTTTGTAACTTAATATTATTCATTGAGCATTTTTCTAAACCTATGACCTCTTGGAAGGCCCTAGTCAATCAATTTTGAAATCATTATAATTTCTTATATTATAATTATAGTATTGAGTGCATTTTCACCTCAGGACTCCAATCATTTTCAATAAACAATATAAGGCATCATTAGCATGAGAAATAAATTTAACTAAGAGGGTAAAGTGATATCTGACCTGTCAGATGATTATGAACATCATTAACACAAAAATAAATCTATTACCAAATTGTATGATTAAGAAGTGAAGCACTGATTGTATATTATTATAAAGATACTGGACTATGAACAGTTTTGGGTATATATAACCATCATCTTAATAACATGAAAAATTGGGGAAAATGTTTTCCCAGTTTTACAGAGCTATATGAAGTGCAGAAAAGTGAATACTGGCTGAATTTGAATGAGGTTCCAACAATCATATTTTATGCTCATGAGAAGAAAAATAGTTATCAAATAGGAATAGGTAATATAATATTCTTGTTCTTTTTAATAAAGTTGGATAAAAGTTGTGAGTCAAGGAATCACAAAATTTGAGATTGTGAATTGTCCTTAATTACTGTCAAGGCACCAGAGGTTTTGAGACATGAAATATTTTGTTGAAAGTCATACCAAGTTGTTCATTCAATGACTTTTGACTCTTAGTACCTTCTGATAGCCATTAGGGAGTCACTTGAAGGAGAAATTTTGAACTCTTTTGGAAGGATCACTGATCTTCAATATTCACTGTTATTGAAAATGCCTTTATTTTGAGAACCTCCATTAACTTTCTTGGAAAATGAAAGTGGGGCATCTTCGGAGCTAATGACCCATGTGGAGTTAAGAGTGCCACGTGCAGGTCTCACACAGGTGAACCCTGTGTAAGCACATGGGAGAGGGGGTGAAAAAGTATTTAAGAAATTGTGAACATCACTTTCAAGGAACAGTGAGCCTATCTGTTGATTTTCTCCAAATTAAAATGAATGCTATTAGTAACTGTATTCACACCTCAAGAACAGCATAGAAGAAGATAGCTTTACTTGCCAGTGGACCTTGGCCCTCCACTAATCCATATGGTTTTGATTCTAAACTATTCTGTATTAAATAATCAATGTGTAGTATCACTAAGCACCTAACTTTTCCAACTTAGAAGGAGAGTGAAAGTCATGATTTTAGGCCACCTCACGTTTCTCCTCATTTTTCTTGTCTTTGATAATGAAAAAGTATGCGACTTCCCCCAAACTGTCTAAAGTGAGTAGCTGAAATGATTCAATGATTTCAGCTATCTGATTTCATCCGCGCAGTGGGGCACACATGAGTGATGTAGATGGGACTCATATATAATGGCCTCTTTTTTCCCCTGTTATGTAAACACTCCAAAAAGGGAAGCAACATTAAAAATTGAACCCAGGAAAGACATATCATTATGAATTATGATTTAGCAGCAAAGTCACTACCAGAGAAGGAGAACCTGTCTCTCTTAGTCTGATGGTACTTGCGATAAAATACGGGAGGATGTGGCACCACTCTCCTTGATAAATTGAGCACTAGAAAAGCCATGAATGTGAAATTATCTAGCACATGATAAATCTGCTGTAATAAATAAAAATCCAATAGTCAGGAGAAGCAGGGACTGTGTGGAGTAAACTTTGTCTCAAACTCTGACTCTGACTTTGGACAGGGTTTCTGATCTCTGAGATTGGTATACTTAGGCTTTATGGGTTGTGATTAGCACCACAGAAATCTTTGTCTAGGAAGGAAAAGTCAGGGGATGTAAAGTTCACCCTTTAAAATATCCCAAAGGATTTGTCGATTTGAGCATCAAGTTAGTTGAAAATTCTCTGACTTTCAAATTAGCAAGAATTATGTGGCCTCCCAACTGACGTTCTGTGAAGGTAGTGCAAGGAAAATCTTTTAAACTAGCATTTCCTTTGTCTCTGAAGAACCCTTGTCCACTTGGTCAGAATAAGTGTCATGTTTTAAAGTACCTTTCAAAACTCTATAAAGCATCTCCAAAAGAACCAAATCTGCTTTCAAAATTCTACAAAGCATCCCCAGAGGAGCTAAATCTGCTTCTCTTGATTAAGCTTGTCAACAAAGAAATATTAAACACCATCAAGAATAGCAAGTACTTACGTAATTATTATTTGAAAATGTGGAATTTAAATTCATTCTAATTATGTACAATAATTTTTAATGGATTTTAGAATTTAGAAGTTTGTGCTTCATATCTACTAGCTATAGATAATATAAATCTTGTAGACGGCATTAAGTAACAATTAAATCAGCAGATAGGTCCTCTTGTTCGAAAATGATTTCTAATGCCTCGGCAGGTTGTTGAACCTATGATCAATACCAAGTTGCTTTATGTGCCTGCCTTTGGCTTCCCAGATGTAGGGTCAGCAAGAATGGCCAGCCTTGCTTCTAAGCCATGTCTCATAAAAGAACAGAGCTACAGTGGTTTGGCTTGGCTCCTGTAGTCCTAGCACTTTCTTGGGGCAGAAGCAGAAGGATTGTGCATCCCAGCTACAAGTGAGTTAAAGGTCAACTTGAGCAACTTAATGAGATTCTGCCTCAAAATAAAAATAAAAATGAAAGTAGGGCTGGGGGATATGGCTTGGTGGTTGAGTAGTTGCCTGACATACACATGACCCTCAGTTCAATCTTCTGCAAGGCACCATATAGGAAAAATGAAAAGAAAAAACAACATAAAGGAATTATTTTTCATAGCTTGATACATTCCAAATATCCTCTTTTTAGCATCTCACATACTCTTCATTTTTCTATTGACTTTGCTTTTTGGTGATAAACCACAACAGACATGAGTAATAACGACATCCCTCTCTTTATTCTGTTCCCCACTTTTGCTGACTCCAAGCCTGTAGACCACTCTGAGTTCCTTGCTGTATGGTAAGATGTGACAGAGTAAAAATTCTAGAAGTTGGTCTTCTTTAATTTGATTTCTAAATATCACTTCTGTTGGGAAACTATGGAAGACTCCAGAAAGCAAGAGAGTATAAAACCTTCCTGACTAGAGAAGCTACTCTGAAGAGGGTAGTTGTTGGCAGGTACAAGAATGCTCCCTTCTAGAGGGAAAAGAGCCTGCTCTCTCCTCCCAGATATGTCCTGTCTGCTTTGTGAGATATGGACGAGTACCATGAGGAGGCATGAAGAGGAAACTACAGAGTCTGAATATACAGGTCTGGAATATTAGAAAGCTTCATTTTCCCATGGTATTTGGTAACACAGAAATGAAGCATCAGATCCTGAGTCCATATCAGTATAGAAGAAGATCCACTAACCAGAAAGTGAATACATGGACAGAAGTACTTGCCAGTGATGACTCACATATATAGACAAAACATGCAGTAGCCCAACAAGATGTCAAACATATCATTGTATAATGATGGAATGGAGAGAAGACATTTATATTTTTCCTAATGATATGGTTTCCTGGAGCTTAGACACAATATCTAGGGGAAGAAAATAGGAAACAAGTTCTTTGATTATAATTTTTCCTCACTTCATCAGTAGAATCAGAATTTCAAAGAATTTTGAAATGAGAAACAATACTTCCCCACATTAGCTTACAGACTATACTACATGCTTTGACACATATGAAGAACTCAGTTTCTTGGTGATTGTTGATACACAGATCTGATTGCTCATTGGGAAATCTACATGGTATATTGGAAATAATTAGGTAAGAATAATTTAAAAGTATGTATCGGTGTTTTGGCCTGTGTGTATCTCTGCAAACCATTTGTATGTACTGCTCTCAGCAGTCAGAGGAGGGTAGGGGATCTCATGGAATTACAGTTTAAGACAGTTTTGAACTGCCATGTTAGTGGGGGAAATCAAACCAGGTCCACTGGAAGAGCAGCTACTGCTTTTAAACATTGAGTCATTGCTCTGGTTCCCAAAGAATGTTTAATCCATGTTTGGCCAACTTATGTTTCCTTAGCCTTAGTTTTTTTATGTGTAAAATGAGGGATGTGGACCATGTAATCTTCAAGAAAGTAGCTCTGGTGACGTAATTCTGTTAGTTTTTACTGCCCTATTTTCAAACTAATGGTTAGTGATTCCAGATTGATGTTACATGCAAAACACCATGAAGAAGTTTGACAATTAGGTAGTCAATAAATATCACCTTATTTCACACTTTCCAGGCATGAGCATCATCTAATAAACAACCTTTTAAATTTTAAATTTATAGGTGAGAATCCAAAGATCTACTGAATATGAGTTCACGATTTTCCCATTTCTCTAAATGTCCAAATGCAGGTATTATTCTCCATAAGTTGTACATTGAGTCTGTTTCTTGCTTTGTTTCTAAAG
The DNA here is from genome assembly GCF_011762505.2 of Arvicanthis niloticus. Lineage (NCBI taxonomy): Eukaryota > Metazoa > Chordata > Mammalia > Rodentia > Muridae > Arvicanthis > Arvicanthis niloticus. The sequence goes on from NC_047673.1 coordinate 32,447,937, forward strand.
GTTTCTCTTCTGTATTAAGTTGAGATTTAAGAAGCTCTTCTATCTATAATGTGAACAGGAGTGATAGTTAGAGGATTTGGATAGTGGGAAAGATGCCCTTTCTTTGTGGTGACACATGAAGAGAGGCTAGTAATGTACTCAAAGAGCCACTTGGATGACCTGAATTCATGACAGAGTTGTGTGACAGGACCTTGTTGTAATTCTGTTGTGAACAATCCTGTTCTCTATCTCTACTGTGTTCTTTAATAAGCCCTCAATCATAACAGCAATCTGCAGTTCCAAAGTTGTTGAAATTGGACCCTGTCAGAGTTCACAGAGAGGGTGTGTTCTTGTTTGATTGGGAATGACCTAATAGGCTCATATGATTAAATAGGTGGTCTCCATTGGTGGAACTGTTTGGAAGGCTTAGGAGGTACAACCTTGTTGAAGGAGGTATGTCTCTGCTGGGCTTTGAGATTCAAAAGACTATACCATTCCCAAAGTGTCCTTGATAATTCCTTGTAGTTTGAGATAGTAACTCTCAGCTACTTATGAGTTTGATCCACCACCATGGACACTAATCCTCTGAAACTGTAAGCCCAATACTTTCATTTATGAATTGTCTTGGTTAAGATATTTTATCTACAGCAGTAGAAAAACAACTAAGACAGAGGGAATACTGGCACATTCCACAGCTCAAGTGTCTGTCTATATTAGTCCTTGCAGGTTCTACTGAATACATAATGATCTATCAACCAAGGATATAGAACTTTCAATTCTGTCTTGAGTCTATCAGTTTTCTATAGAGTTGCTATTTTCTGTGTGTCTGAGTCTCTCCCTATTAAAAGCCTTCATCTAACCACTCCCCCAAAGGGATACTATTTTTGATAGGGTAAAGAATTATCTTTCATATAATTGACAGAGGAGAGCAACTTCTTTTTATAATGATGCTGATGTCATATAATCATTTTGTTTTTAAACTGCTTTCTTGTTGACCTCTTCATCATGCTATATTATTTGGAGATTATAGTATAATGACAGCATTTCATCCCTCCTCTTCTCCATCCAAACCCTCCCATATGCCCGTCTCTGTACTCTTTTAAATTTATAGTCCTATTTTTTCAATAATCGGTATTACACGCACTTGTTTATTTGTTTATACATATGCATTCCTAAATGTAACCTGTTGAGTCCATATAATGTTACTTGTAGCTATGTTTTCAGGCTGATCACTTGACACTGAACAATCAATTGGTGTGTTCTCCCTTCTCCCAATTCTGGCTTTCATCAGTTGCCTATGACTCTTTGTGTAGGGATCAGGCTTCATGGGCTTTTTCATATTCATTTTGACATGTCCATTGGTGTCATCCTTGTCCAACTCATATTTAGGCAGTTTTGTTTGTGAGACTTTATGTGTACAGCTTCTAATATTACTAGGGGATACAAGCTCACAGCAAACTTTATAATTTTTTGGTTCTTACAATGTTTTGGCCCATCTTACAGAATGTTTACTCAGACTTTGGTGCTGGAGTGTTTTGTACGTGTATCTACCAGAAGGGGCTATGCAAGCTTCCAAAAGTAGGAGACAACCAACAGTTCTACCTAGCTATGATACCTATGGACCAAATCAACAAACAGCATGGTATTTCTTTGACTCAAAATACCCTAACTAGGAAGTATTGTTTGTGGTTTGTAGACCACCCTCATAGTAAGACTGTAGTTCCTGTTAAAGGCAATTTGGGGGGATTCATTGTGGATCATGTGTTCACATCCTTTCATGAGATCTCTAGAATTTACCAAACACCCTGACATTTGTTTTGTACATTGACCTTTAAGAGACATCACCTATTTAAACTTTTTTTCACTCCTAAATCTAATGCTATGAGCCACCCAGTTTTCTCATGTGACTCTTTAGAGATGTCAGAGGAAGCTAGGGTGGATTGTATGGCTCAATCCAGTAGGCCGTTATTAAGCCCAGTGTTGTATTAATAGTTTTATCTTAAATATTCAACCAATGGTCATGGATTTTTACATAGCAGAGCATGCAGCTCAGATTTCCTATTCTTATCAGAGCACATATGTGTGCTTCCAGCAGAGGTATGTACATTTGATCATAGGATTGTTTGTGATGTTTTACTTGTAAATAGATTTGACTACTAAGCATTCAGTTGAGGGAGTGACCAGTAATGAGTGCTGGATGATTATACTTTATCCATCTTTAATAGGAATATTTGCTTAATAGTCTCATCATTCTGGCCTCTTGGTATGTTTGCTGGCTAATTGTTTTTACTGATTGTCTGAGTTAGTCTGTCTTACTTTGTTTTCTCTTGGTATTTTCTGGTCAGCCCATTGAATTGAGTTTGCACCCTGTGAATCCCAGCTTCACAATTGATTGTATTGATTATTTCACTTCCAAAATGGAAATTACCTTATGGAAGTCTCTTGATTATCCTTATCCATCCTCAATCTGTGTCCTAGGCAATGAGGCATCTCTGATTTTGACATGGAAGAGTTAGAATGCTACAGTGTCAGAGGGAGTAACCCTTATACAATGTCTAGCATCTAAGGGAACCTGTTAAAAATCTGATAAAGTCTCATTTTAGAATAATATTTTTTTAAAAAAAACTTAAACTAACTGACACATGGTTAAAAGAGAAGTCACTTATGTTCACTCATTAAAATAACATTTTAGAAAATGTTATGATGCAGAAACTTATTTTTTTGCTAATAGATTAAGTAACAAGATTAAGTAACAGCTTCAAGTTTGATGATTATTGTGGCATTGAAGAGTTGATGATCATAAATAATAATTTGAGGTAACTATAAGAGCTTCACTGCAATGTGAAAATATCAGTAAATTAGAATAAAATCTTAATCTCTGCTAATCATTTTGTGGTTTAGCACATTTGTACTGGATGGTTTTGTGTGTCAACTTGACAGATGCTAGAGTCATCAGAGAGGAAGGAGCCTCAGGTGAGGAAATGCCTCCATGCGAAAATGCTGTAATGTATTACAGCAATATGGAAGTATAAGCCAAATAAACCCTTTTCTCCTCAACTTACTTTTTGGTCACAGTGTTTTGTCACAGCAATAACAACCCAACCCTAACTAAGGCAGTATTACAGCAGAATAGGATTATGTATTTTAGTTGGAGATTATAGAAAATAAAGATATGTTTTCCTATTTAAGTTCATGATTTCTCCATGAGTTTTATTAGGGAGGAAAGGCCCTAAGACATAAAATAAATTTTCCAAAATCACACTGTTTTTAGCCAACTAGGATTCACTCTTGGTTCTTGTTATGTCTTTTCCCATTTGTTCTGCTTCCTTGCTTCTGTTTACTGATTTATAAGACAAGATGGACTTTATTGATGATTCTGCTCTATGATTCTTTCAGATTTAGCCTGCTCTGTCTTACATTTGACTCTATCAATTCTGTGCAATTCACTTTCTCTCAGCTGCTTTAATTTTGCTTCAATATTAGTGCTATGCAGGTGCAGTGCAATGTCCTTAATATTTTTAACTATTATCAATCAAGATAAGATATTCTTATTTATGGAGAAGCCAAAAGATTAACAGCAAATAATTCTGGCAGGAAAAAAGAAGGAAGAAAAGAGGATTCTTTCAGACAATGTGGGTCTGGGTTTACCGTACTGAACCTTAAAGTTGATTATGATATGAAATCCACCGGGCCAGATTAACTACTTTAATAAAGATTTGAAAGAAACACGTTGTCTTGTCAGAATGAGTCTTTGGGAGAAGAGAGAGGAGCAGGATGGGCTTTGCATAGCCTCAGTCAGACTCTACTTAGATATCTAGCTGTTTTGTTTTTCCATCGAAAGGAAAAGAAGAGATTATGAAGATTATAACCATATCCTGTAATACCTTGCTTTTATTCATGTGGATTTCTCCTAGACACATTGTTAATACTTTCAGGGTGGAGTCACAGGTAATAATATCATTGATATTTAGATCTTGTGCTCTTTAGTTTTACCCACATACAAATCTTATCTTTTGAGCCAGACTATATGCATTTAGGGTTAGGTCACTGATATAAAATGTTTTATTTCTTCACATATTTCATAGCTTTCGAGTGGCATCTTTCTACAAGTATGTGCAGACCTTTTAGAGAAGAGAACACTAACTTTTGGTTCAGATCAGAATGTGAACTCCACCTTCATATGTCTAGTTTTCACCAGTGCTAACCGAACCAGCTACTCCTTAGTTTAGTTGTCAAGTATTACTGACTCTTATTGCATGTTTTTAGTGAAAGAAGATTGTGCAGACGGAATTCACACAGCACCTATGGTCCATAGTAGGGGGTTTAAAAAGACATGTATTACTATTGTTATGACTCAATAAGAGTTTGTTTTATTTAGTGCTTTTACAGCTAGTATCCAGGATGCTTTTCTTGTATTTTATTAGAACAGTCTTAGGAAATTGGAAGCTAAATAAGGTGAGAGCCTGTGAAGTAGAACAGTATTGAGCTCCTCCACACATTTTAGTGACTGTTTATTGTGGAGGTGCCGCATCTATTTGTCTTCTTCCCTTTGCAAAACATTGATCCCATCCAGCACAGACTGTTTTCACTTCAGTTTTTTTTACAGGCCTGTTTACTAAGTCAGTGAAACTGTTTATATTGCTTTCAAAGGACAGAGAATAGAAACCATTTGAAAAGGAGAAGAACTGGGCTAGGATTTTAGAAAACTAACCCATACACTCATTTCCCCAAATACCTGGAGCTCAGAGTGTATTGAGAGGACTCAGGGGTCCTAGCTGAACAGAGACGACATTTAAAAAATCTAAGTCATATATTTTAAAAAGTCTAATCAGGTGGGAAAAGATGACTTTCCCTTTGTGATCCAACAAACCTGCAACATTATACAGTTGATCATCACCAAAACAAAACAAACTGGATCATTGGGAGCTACTTCCTTATACTTGTAGACATGCCTGTCCAGAGAAGCCATTTTCAGAATGCATAAAAAGACATCCTTTCTCATGCTCACCGATTTTAAAGAAGGAGCATAAATTGCTTTCCTGAGCATTCCATTCCTTCTTCTAAGATTCATCCCTTCTTTTTGGCATAAAGAAGAGGCGAAAATGGGATGTGCACTCCGCTAGCTGAGTGGCCTCCAAAGTATGATCCCTAGAAAAAAAGCAACCATGTCGTTTTTAGCTGGGGTGTTGTCTAAGCCTTGTCAGGACTTTCTGACTGCTCTGGTGGACCAGTATTCTAGGCTTAGAAGGCTTCTAGCTTATTTTGATACAAGCTTGATTTCAAAGATGAGTATTTTGATTCTGTGGTCTTTTGTTCTGGCTGCACGTTAGCATCTCTTATGGAAGCTTTAAAAATGACTTGTTTAGTGGTAGAGGTAGGACATCTTTGTGAACCAGAATCTGTCAGAGGACTGTTGGTATAAATTTTTTTGCAACCTACTTTTAATAAGGGTTCAGCCTCTCCTGTAGCCCACCACCTAGCTAAGATAGTGGAAAAGAATAGTTATTAGGATATGGGTGGAAGTGGACCTGTTCAGCAATAGTTCTTTGGGGGGTGGGGTCAAGCTTGATTTTCTTGGGCAGCAGTTCAGTCCTGTAGTAAACACCAAATATTACTCAGCAGCTGCAGACCAGTCCTCTAGGCAGGCAGACACCAGGCATGAACCAGCAGCAGCAGTCCAGTTTTTTTCAGCAAGCAGACACCAGGCAGCTGTGGTTCAATCCTGAAGAAACCACCAGCCTCATCTGATGGTCTAAGGAGAGACTGCAGAAGTGGCAAGCTGCCACAGGAAACTCATGAACAGTTCTTCGGAAAAAACTTTTCAATGGTAGCATTTCGAAAACCTAAGCTTGACAACGCTAAGTAAGGCAAATCAATACATATGTGTCATTAGCGAAGAACTGTGAGATGGAGCAAAGCAAACCAATTCTCAGTGCTCATCTCCCACTGTCTGTGGGGTCATATTTATACTCTTTTATCACAGGTCCTTCCACGTGTTTGCAACATCAAGACATCCTTTCTCCTGTGTCTGCTTCAGGAAAACAGTCTTTCATGTGTTTGCTTTAGCAAGACATCCTTTCACTTGTGTACCCTAGCAAAACATCATATGACATAGCTAACTTTCCAAAGAACTAGAAGTTTCCACTTCAGAGGACTCATAAATCTTGATATTTCTGCACATGATGTGGATATGCAGGCATAAACCAAGCATACTGTATGTTCTGGCTCAGGCTATATGCTAAGGTTTGAGCTTGCTCCCTAAAAGCTCCTGTGTTTAAAGGCTTAGCCCATGGTATGGTTGCCAGGAGGTATTGGAACTTTTTATAAATGTGACATAAAGGCAGGAATTTAAGCTATTGGGGGTGCACCCTTGAGTGGGGTATTGAGACTTTTATTCATTTCTCTCTCTCTCTCTCTCTCTCTCTCTCTCTCTCTCTCTCTCTCTCTCTCTCTCTCTCTCTCTCCTTCTTGGCCACAGTGAAGTAAGCAGGCCCTTTAGTCTGTGCATCATGCCATGATGTTCTTGCCTTGCCATGTGACCAAAAACAAAGGAGCCAACTGACCATGGAATGAAATTTTTATGGAATTGAGCCAAAATAGTTTTTTTTCTTTTAACTTTATTTCCCAGATAATTTTGTCACAACAATGAAAATTCACCAACACACTATGAAAATAGGAGTTTGCAAAATATCATAAAGAGTTAAAACTCGTTTTTTTTGTTTGTTTTTGTTTTTGAGTTAAAACTCTCATTCTGCTCCTTGTATCTTTTCTTTTAGCTAAGCAACTGGCATCATGAACATTTTAAAGTAGCCAGATACATCATCTTAACTACCTGACAGGATGTGGTAACTAAGAGACTTATAGAATAGTGAGTTTCTCAATCACTCAAGTACCATGGGTGGCCTCTCTAAATCTGTCATTTAAAATGTAAACAATGTGGCTTTAATACTGAAAACTCAAGGCAGGCAGAGACTACCTAATATATTTTAGAGTGAATATTTCTCACATTGTCAAAAATAATCTAGATGTAGCCTCTGTTGCCACTTGCAATTCTGCTCCAGAGGGCCAGCAACAAATACAGATGACAAGTGGGTACTTCTACATTTGTAGGGTACCTATGGATGAGAAAGAATGAAAGTTCTCATTGGAAATGATTTCTTTTGGAAATGCACCAAGAATTCTCTGGAGTAATACTGAAAACTTTATGGTGGGATATCTTACATATGTTATATATGTTAAATTCATGGGCACTTTCTGTCCTAGAGAAACATGTGAATCCATTCAATACATTGCTTCATATTGAATGACTAGGAAGTGAAGTCATGTGAGCCTACAGCTCCCAACATTCTTCTAGGGGACTCATCAAGAAATGCGCCTGTGTTGGTATTCATGGGTTACCTCTAGAAAAGCATGGTCTAATAAAAACATGTACATTACAAACACGGGCATCTTTGCAATTCAAACTTTTCCATTCGCCACATCAAAAAAAGTAAAAAAAAAAAAAAAAAAAAAAAAAAAAAAAAAAAAAAAAAAAGCACATGTGTAATTAATTTCAAGAATATATTTTATTTTACCAGCGCATTGAAGACATTTTTGCTTCAGTGTGTAATCATTCTAACATTTATGTTGAAATCAGAACAAGTTTTTAAAATTTCTAGAAAATTCTCAAAAGATGGTGCGTGTTTTATACTTTACAGCACATCTCAAGTCAGAGAAGTCACGTGTCAACTACTTGATGCCTTTTGGAGCTTACTTCTTTGTCTTTTGCAGCATTTGTTGACCCAATCATGGGGTTTGTGCATGCTGGGAAAGTTCCATGTTATGGAACAATGCTCCCAGCCTGATAGAGACTTCTAAAACCTAGTTCCGTTTCCACATTCATCTCTCATCACTCTTATAATTTATTGCTCTAGACATTAGTAACATTTTCAACTTGAGTTTTCCAAAGTGTCTGAGTTTTTCCTCCTTGATATTCTTCAAGAGTAAGTAGAAGAAGCCACCAATAATTGCTTTAATCAATATAAAAGGAGTTTTTCAAAAAAAAAAAAAAAAACCCACCATCTCGTTTGAGATTTTTGTTTTTGAAGAAATAAAATTTTTGATTGCACATGGGCAGCACTTAGTATTAACAAAGTACACTCCTCCAAAAACGTCCTTGTAGCCTCCAGATTTACAAGATATAGACTGCTTAGAAACGCAAACATAAAAACCATTTGGGTTGATACATGAATATAATTTGCTGGCAGCAGCCCAAGAGTTCTAGAGACAAGGTCTGGAATGGCAACCAATTCTACAAATATCATGAGTAGATGTGGTTATTTATTTATTTATTTATTATTTTTATTGGATATTATATTTACATTTCAGATTTTATCCCCTTACCCCTTTCCCCCCCCCCCACCCAGGAACCTCTTATCCCTCCTATCCTCGCTCCTCATGCTTCTATTAGGATGTGCTTCCACCCCACTCCTACCTCCCCACCCTTGAATTTCCCCTCCCACTTGGTGTTCAGCCTTCATGGGACCAAGGATCTCCTCTCCCACCTATGCTCAACAAGGCCATCCTCCCCTACATGTACAGATGGAGTCATGGGTCCCTCCCTATGTGCTCCCAGGCTGGTGGTTAGGAACCTGGAGAGCTCTGGTTGGTTGGTATTGTTGCTCTCCTCATGGGGCCACAAACCCTTTCAGCTCCTTCAGTCTTCTCTCTAACTTCATTGGGAAACCCTTGATCATATCAGTGGTTAGCTGTGAGCATCTGCCTCTGAATGTGTCAGCCTTTGGCAGACCTCTAAGGAGACAGCTATATCAGGCTCTTGCCAGCACGCACTTCCTGCCATCCACATCAGTGTCTACCTTTGGTGACTGCACATGGGATGGATACCCAGGTGGAATGGTCTCCAGACTGCCCCTCCTTCAGTTTCTGTCCCACACTTTGTCTCCTTATTTGCACCCTTGAGTATTTTTGTTACTTCTTCTAAGTAGGACCGAGGCATCCACACTTGGTCTTCCTTCTTCATGAGCTTCATGTGGTCTGTGAGTTGAGTCTTGGCTATTCCAAGCTTTTGGGCTAATATCCACTTATCAGTGAATAAATACCATGTGTGTTCTTTTGTGACTGGGTTAACTCACTCAGGATGATATTTTCTAGTTTCATCCATTTACCCAAGAATTTCTCGAATTCATTATTTTTAATAGCTGAGTAATACTCCATTGTTTAAATGTACCACATTTTTTTGTATCCATTCTTCTGTTGAAGGACATCTGGGTTCTTTCCAGCTTCTGGCTATTATAAATAAGGCTGCTATGAACATAGTGGAGCATATGTCCTTGTTACATGTTGGAGATTCTTCTGGGTATATGCCCAGGAGTGGTGTAGCTGTATCCTCAGGTAATGCTATGTCCAATTTTCTGAGGAACCACCAGACTGATTCCCAGAGTGGTTGTACCAGCTTGCAATCCCACCAACAGTACATGTGTTTTGACCTTAACCTAACACTATTTCCCTTTTGTCCATGGGACTTAACATGCTAACCAATTAACTGTGTTCAGAAACTGCATAATCCTTGTACTGCATTTGTGGCCCTTTGTGCTTTCCTACTCTTCAACATTTAAAATATATTCTGTGTGTATCAAACACCTTTTTACTCCCCTCAGTCTCTAACTTTACTATCTGAATGTTGGAAGGATGCCAGTAAGAGCACACTGTAAATGTTTGCATGGTAACCTAGTCCCATCTTTAAGTTACATTTCATTTGGGAAGATAAATTGCCTCAGGAAAGGATGCAGATGTTAATACATCATTTGATATATTATAGTAATAATAGTTCAATAATTCCTTTTTTGATTGACTAATATAATATTGACCTTTGAGAAGAAATAAGCAAATCTGCTATATCATAAGGAATGAGCTGCATAGCCAGGAGCAAAGTGTTAGAATGCTTTGTTTAAATCTTCACATACCTTTTGAGTGTTGATGTCAATTTAAAAAAAAATAATTTATTAAAACTTTACCATAAAGAAGTTGAAAATAAAAGAAACCTGACACACTCTATTATATTTTTCAGTTTCTGACTTCTGGCCATTTTTATGTAAAGACTCTGACGTTTCCGTACTTCCATAAAACATCTTATGGCTGCATAATACACAATCCCATTTGTTCAAAGACCATATTAGATTTTTGATATAGTCAAAACCTTGTTTAATGACTTGACCTTATATGAGGTTTTCTTTCAGATTCATTATCAACATCTCAAAAGTAAAGAAAAGCATTCTTTGACACTATCAAAACATAGTTAATGCTAAAATAAGCTTACATTTTGGAAAGAAATGTTTTTAAAAATAAGCTCTTAATGAAAAATATGAGTTATGAGTAGATAGGATTTGTAGCCAAAGATAACACTGAGCTTTTTTTTTTTTTTTTGAAATACTGGATTATAAAAGGGTATGAGAGAAGGTGAGGCAAGAGTAAGTGTTGAAAAGCATATTGATAGCAATTAAGACTAAGCCAAAACCCAATTTTCTGGATGACCTTGAAGAAAAAGGAGCTCCAGGTCTGTGGTTCCTACTACTCAAGGGAGATGATATGAAAAACCACATGGAAAATGGCTTAATTTTCAAGAAATGGAAAATATTTTTATTGTGTCTAATTTTTTTTTTTAAATAGGCCACTAAAACAAAATTCAGCTGATAAACCCCTAGAGAAGTTCTGTAGTGCCAAAGGTCAGTGGGGAGAATAGAGAAGAGTGAAGTAGATGGAAGGAAAGACAGTTGGACAGAAGAAAGTAAAGAAATGAGGACAGACACACAGAGACAGACCCAAGGATAGAGGAAGAGGAGAGTTCATTCGTTAGTGGAGGGAAACAGCTCAGCAATCAGAATAACATGCTGGAAATGGCCTCTTGTTGCCTTGGCCTTTGCCCTCCAGTCAGTCACTCGCTTCTCAATATACTTTGTAAGGACGAACTCTGTGGCTTGTGTTCAGAGCTCTTTCTTGGCTGATAACTTTTTAGCTCTTAGGGATGCTTCATTGAATGAGGTATCTAGATGATCTCCCAAGAATGAATTACTTTATAACAGCTGTCTCTGTGATGAGCAGTATTAATTGGAGGTCTAAATCAAATGAAACAATAGTCATGTCTACATTTATATTAATGTTTTTTATTCTGATTAAAAAAACATTGACAGTTCAATATTAAATGAACATTGATAGCTGTAACAACCCTTCAGTGGTGAGTGATACCCTTAACTATCTGAGGATCAGACCTGAAGAGGATTGCTTTTTTTCTGGGGTGAGTGCTATGGTGACATTTGGGTTATAGTTCACTGCACAGTCTCTGTCCCTGCAGATTATTTGGGTAGCAGGCTCTGGAGTGGCAGGCTGACTCTCATCCATTTATCATGCTACTGGGTCCAATTTTCCTTTCTGATTTCCTTGGCAGACTTTGGAATCCCTTAAGGAAACTCTGACACTTGCTATCCTCAGGAGATGGTTGGAGGTTGATATCCCCTGAGAGATCTGACTTATATGTCTAAAAATTTTAATTTCCTGGCTCTGCTGTTTTGGTTGCATAAGATCAAGGTGATAAAATTTGGGGGATATACACTGTGATAATTTTTAGAGATCATATGTTTATTGTATGGGCATCAGATGGATTCTAATCATATATAGTTTCTGTCCTATTTGAATGTCTTTCAATAAACTCTGTCCAAATTCATTGCAGAGTTAGACAAAGTGCTTTTAGGCTTGAGTCCACGAAGAATATGAGGCTAAGTGTGCTGTTCACCAGTAGACTATTGTGAAGAAATAGAGCTGTGACTTAGAATGGAATTTCTGACTCAGTTTTGGTTTTGTAAAGCCGGTTACCATCTGTCTCTAGTCATTAGGCTATGGAAAAGATTAGATAATTTTAAAATAATGACTGGTACACATGAAGGGCCTTCCACATTTTAACTCCATTTGGTCGCAATTCTAGATTTCCTTATCTAGTTTCTGAGCCCATGGATTATAAGTGGGACATTATGGAAAGAGGTCTGTTACAGAAAGGGATAGTGATAACTATAAGAACTTACAGACAAAACCTAAATCAACAACACTATAACGTGGGTCTGTGAACTGAAGCATAAGGCAGAACAGCTTACAGGGACCATCTAGTTTAGGAATGAAATAAGGTTATTAATTCAATAAGCTTCAAGGATGTATTGTCCTGATATCTATCAACCTACAATCTGACATTTTTTTTTTTTTTTTTTTTTTTTTTTTTTTTTTTTTTGTAGTGTGGTCTGCAGAATATTGATCTCTTCTTGAAATGTTTTTCACTTGCATTTTCAGGAAGATATTGTCACAAAGCATGAATTTATGCTGATATTCGTCCTTTTGTTTGTTTTTGAGATAAGATCCTGTGTCAGCCTTTATACCACTGAGCTTATGGATGTGTGACACCATACCTGGGAAAAAGTTCAACTTTAATTATTTTCCCATATTTAAAGCATGTCTTTCGCTGAGTTCATTTCCAATGAAAAACATTCTGACTTCCTTATCTCTGTTCCTCTATGAATAATATTATTTCTAGGTTCACTCACTCCTCTTTTGTTTTCCATTTTATTATTTGTTTTATACACTTAGTTAAGCAAGTTAGTTTCTTGGGATAGTTTCTCTGATGAGTTTGTTGAACTATTGTGAACTGTCAGTGTGATAATTTTTCAGTTTCCTATCTCTGTAGATCTTGATTCGATGCATGTTAGATGACCCAAAGTTGTCTTGTGTTAAAATGTGTGTACTTTTTTTTCTTGTCCTCATTCAAATTTAGCAAGATTTTCTTCTATAGTGTCTTAGCTGTTGTCATTTCCATCTTGTGTATTTTTATGGTGCTACATATTGAATCCAGAGCCTGATACATTCTCAGTATGTGCTTTAGCTACCATTCAAACACGTCTATTTCAAAACACCAAGAAAATTCAAATACTAGCTTTAAATTTCACTCTGAGATTTTCTTATTGATAATGTTTCCTCCAATTAAATTTAAAGTACATTTAGTCTTTTGCCATTGTTAACTTTTATTTTTTAGGTCACTTCTATTTTTTTTATTTATGTGGATTTGTACACCACACACACACACACACACACACACATACACATGCACACACACACACACACACCTTTCTTTAAAGATGTGTTAAATGGGAAGGAGCTGTATGAGCCTAGGTTTAATTATCCACTAAATGCAAAAACAAGACCCTCATGAGTTCTCTTTATAGTATTCTGTGAATGATGTTGTGTATTCTTGTGGGTTTTTTTCTTCTTTTTGTAGAAAAAGAGATTAGTCTTGTCCCTATGTGAGTGCAGGGTATTAGCTCTTCTAATTTGTTTGGGTGATTACTTGCTCTTATCCCAGGTTATTTACTTACACAATTGCACAGATCAATATTTTGCTGGAAGCTAGGAAAATACAATGCTTACTCAGGCCACAGGATGCCCAAATATTAAACTGTACCTTGAGAATGCTTTCTAGAGTGTTTCAAGATGAAATTGATTTTTGAGCTGGCCAATTGAGTAAAGAAGATTGTCCTTTCATGTGGATTGGTATCCTCTTTCTAACTGAAGGATCAAATGTAAGGCAGAGGCACACTAACAGGGAACACTCCCCACTTGACTGCTAGGTTTAGGGCTAGAAGTTCTGTATCTTCAGACTTAATAACCTCTTCCTGTATGTTGAATATTTCTACCTTCAGATGACATGTTAGGTTCTCTCTCTCTTTCTTTCTTTCTTTCTTTCTTTCTTTCTTTCTTTCTTTCTTTCTTTCTTTCTTTCTTTCTGATATGTTAGGTTCTATACATCTCTAGGTTGCTGAATGCAGATCTTGAAAGTTCTCATACCTCATAGTTGCATGAATTAATTCTATATTAATCTCTCTCTCTCCCTACCCCCTCTCTCCTTCCCCTCCTCTCTCTCTCTCTCTCTCTCTCTCTCTCTCTCTCTCTCTCTCTCTCTCTCTCTCTCTCACACACACACACACACACACACACACTGACACAGGCACAGGGAAGTAATTCTTTTGGATTGTACCTCTTAGTTTTTTAGATACCTTTGTTTCCTCTTTCTTAATTCCATGTCTACAACTCATGAATTCTGTTAAAAATCTACCTAAGCTTCACCTCAATTCATCACACTCAAAAAATTCTTTCATAGCTATGCCATGAGTAATTGTAAAGATACTTCATGTGTTTGTTATCTCTAAGATATTATTATTATTTCTCAATTGGCTCCATGGTCTAAAATGTTTCATGTAGGCAGGGTTTTTGTTTTGTTTTGGTTTGGTTTTGGTTGCTTTAAGGTAGAAGAGTAGATCTATTTTATCATGGCAAGAATTGCAAAATTTTTCATTCCTCTCCTGACCTATAATTAAGAGTTACTGATACGAACAAAAGTATTTTATCAAAATACAGAATTTTTGAGAAACAAGACCATGAAATATATTTTATAAAATATTCATTCTGCTCAAAAGGTAAATAAAAAAAGTACACAAAATGGTATAATCTCAACTATCTGGAAAGATTTGGTCTATGCAGAAAACTATTCTGAGAGGGATTTGGAGTGAACATTGACACTTGTGGGAACCAGGTTGTAGTGTTTAGAGAATTGGTATAGAATCCCTTATGATTAACGAACAGAACTTATTGGGATGTCTGTTGAGAGCAAGAAAGGATAGCTAGAAAATACATCACCTGGATGGCATAGGCTGTGTGTTGTTCCATCAATCTAATTAGATGTGCTATACATAATGCCATGATCATGCATAGGATGTTGAGGTCTTAGACTTTTGAGGGAAAAAAGTAACGTTGAAATTGAGGCAGCAGACTTTGAGCATCACTTAGAGAAGAAGAACTGGAATTTCATTTATCCATTCAGTTGGAATATTGGCATGGAAGGCTGAGTCTCTTGAATCAGTCACATCCCTTTCATACTGGCTTCTTTTATACTCTCAAACCAAACACAAAAACTTAAAACCTTAATTATATTGTAACTGAGAGTATTAACTTGGACATAAGAACCAGGCGCCTTAAAATGCCCCACATGGAAGATCTTTGTTTTGGGGATCTGCATAATTTTCTCAGGATACATTATTTTTCTTTGTTTGGTTTGCTTGTGTAGAAAGTATCCATATTATGGATTAATATATTATAAAAATATGATTTAAAAATCTCTACAAGCCAGAATCTGACAAAACAGTCAAGGCTTCTTAGGCTTTCCATCGCCTTCCTTTTTATTTTTTTTTAAAGATAAAACAAAAAACAAAACCCAAAAAACCTTCTTCTAAGGATTTAAACACAATCAGGATTATAAAAATCACATTAAGATCGAAATACTGTAAGCTCAGTTTCACCTGGGGTGCTTGTTAAAAAGAGTGCAATTTCTGGTGTTTCTTTCCAGATCCACTCAATGGAACTGCAGACAAGTGCTTAGAATCTGCATTTTTTAATGCTTTCCAGATGTGTCTTACAAATACTGAATTTTTTAGAAAAGGAAAAAAGAAAGAAAGAAAGAAAAAACCACACTGCCCTCAAGTTTAAGTGCCATCAAATGAAACTTTTAATGGACGTAGCTATAATTTCTGAATTACTATTGATTAAGGGAATCTGCTTTTAATATACAATTTCTAAAATACATAGCTGCCTGGGCTGAAATATACAGATGTCTTGCCTTGCAGAAAAGAGAAATTTGAAACTCCGACTGAGTCATGTTTGAAGTTCAGCTGTGAAATTTGAAGGCTTTTAGCTGAATCTAAATGCCAGGAAAAAAAAAATGGATGTCTGGGTCTTCCACTTCTCTCTGACACCATTTCACTGTCTAGAAAGCTAATCTTTATGCAGGGATGGCTTATCGCTGCTTTCTGGATTGCTCCAAAAACCATGGGCTACAAAGTCAAGAGCTGCAGCCTTTCCCAGCTTTCTCATCTGAGCAGTCCGTGACACAGAGCTGTGTCAGGCAGAGCTTGCCATTGATTTAATTTGATCTTTGCAGGGAGGATTAAAAATATTGTGCTCGCCCCAGTTAGAATGTTGCTGCTAAATTTCGATATGTCAGAAGCTTTTTCATTTTCTCGGTGCCAGTGCTGGCTGGGATGGTAAGTGACAGCCTTACAGTATTTGCATCATCTTCCCTAGCCTGCACATTTTTCAACCATGTCAAGGAATAAGTGATTTATAAAAAAAAAAAAAAAAAACTCACAGAGACTATAAGAATGGTTCCCCTGCACCCCGCAAAAGAAAGGTTCCCAATCCAAACTCTAACAGATTGCAGATAGAGCTTTAAAAATGTCAGTAGTCATGCACAAAGCCTTCCACCTTGTATAGCACCTTGCCCTGGGATGATTTTCTATGCTATATGGTGATGCTAGTGTTTTGTTTCTCAAATGGAGGATTTGGAGTTTCACAACAATATTTTAACCAGAGGCCCCACCTGACAATCAGAGGGGACCATATTCAGCAGGCTTTAGTAATGATTCTGTCATGCTTGTGAAAAGCACTTTGGATCGATCAAAATGCTTGAATTTACATCATTTCATTGAATTCTTCCTCAAATTTCATTTTCTGGGCAAGGCAGGTACAATTATTGTTAAACTGTGAATTAAAAAATAAAAGGCTTAGAAGGAAACAATGGAGTTATCATGGGGCCCTGAAGTTTTGAAGTACAAAATTAAAACCTAACTGTGTCTTTATAAAGAAAACTATAAACAGGGCATCAGCCCGATGAAAAAGAATGTGACCATTTGGCATTTATTTTATTGTCTTGTGTTGTAATATCAGGTTATGTTATAGCTACAGTGAACTCCCAGAAGGAAGGCACCATGTTCTCTCATTCTAGGGAACCATAGGGGAATATTCTTCAAGAATTTGAAGTATGTTGGCATATGGAATATTCCATAATTCAGCACCCATGTTACTATTTGTTACAGACTGCATGATTAACATTTTAGTACTCATTATGCTTCATGATGCATAATGGCGGGATCTTAAGAGTTTTTAGAATCCTGTCTGCTATTCTGTTATAGCTCTCATCAAATGAAACTTGCCCATAGATACTGGGACTGTCTCTGTCCACACATCAGTGGAACAGTGTCATCAGTGAAACAGTCCTTGTTCAGGGCTTACTACACAGTAAAATTCTAATGCTTCATGCTTGTAATAAAAGACAATAATTAGAAATGATACAGTCACAACCTGCATCTGTACTTATGGCTAAGAATATAATGAGATCAGGAAATGATGTGGATTGAACCCATGCTCTGAAGCTAAATTTTCTGTCCTCAATGTGAGTTGTATTGTCTGGGCTTTTTAATCCAGAAAATCCTATTTGAAGGAATTCCTTACCTACAAGAAGATATAATCCCACTTCCCAGCCCTTATTATAGGAAAATCTCTTGCCTCATCCAGTTAACTAAACTGAAATAATGGTATTACAGAGGTCTAAATGTGGACAAGAAATACATGTGTGTGGACATTGCTGATAAGGAAAGACAATACCTTTCACTGAAGGTTGCAAAGAAACACATTACTTTCTGTTATCACACGATTCACATGGATGTTGGTCACATGTTCTCTTCCTCATTTGCCTTGTTGTGTTTGATGTAATGCTTCCACGTTTATTACTGGAGAAGTTTAGTAAATATTGAAGCATATACTTTTGTTAATTTTGTGAGTGGTATAGCTGATTGCTTTAGGTATTTCATATTTTTCTTTCTTGGAAATGAGCTATCATTGCCGCCGTTACTTTGAACACAATGGTTATTCTATTTGTTTTATTTTTGTTATCAGTTGAACAAGTGGACTGGCTTCATATCCCTATAGATTAGATGGAGCTCCTTTGAAGTTCCCAGCGTGGCTGTGTTTTGCAGTTTCACGTGTGGTAAAGCAACAAATGGAACACAACAGGAAATATCTCAGTAAAGGTCATTTTGTCTGTCCTACACTTTGAGATGCTGGCTCTGTTGCACGTTCTTGTCAGCATTAATTCATTTCCAAGCAGAGCATTATTTCAGTTTCTCTGGTTATAATGATACTGAAGGATTACAACTTGAGATCATTACTATTCTCCGTCTAGTAGGTGCTGATAGTCAATCCCAGCATTGATAAGAACATTGAATCTTTAATTTTAATTTTGCAAAATCCCATCTCAGGTGTGGTTGCATTTCTGCTGTCTTTAAAATGTAGGAGCTCTTACTGGTCAAGTTGCATGACTGCTGCTTCTAGGCCTCTTTGTCAATGACTAGACACTGGTATATTCCCACTACAGCATCAGCTAATGTGTTTTCATGTGGACTTTTATTTGTTGTATAGCTTCTGTGTAAATATTTATTGATGGTGCTACACCTGTGCATAAGACGGAAGATTATATCATAAGAGATAATAAATACAGTTTGTGCTGTTAGATTGCACGTGGAAAGGAGAGGGACAGAGCATTGTGTGAGTGGTGATTAAGGTAATACAGCAATGCTTAAGGAAAGTGATGGGAAGCGGGAAAGAGAAGGGCTGTTTATTGTACAATTTGCATAAATTGCACAGAAGTGAGAGTGGGTGGGGATGAAAGCTGAAAAGAATATGCTGTTAGGTGGAAATTAGTCAACTTAGAAACCGAGTCATCTCAGCTACAGAGGCAAGTACCCTGCCCTATCGATGAAAAGTCACTATGCTTTAGCTTCTGAGTAAGTGGGTTCACGTGATGGGACTTTTGTGGCTTTCCCTCCGTGTTTGACATCTTGAACTCCAGAAGCAAGAATAAACATGACATCCTGCATCTTAGTCCAGCTCTGAGCTAGACATACTACCGTCACTCGTCTTAACTAAACTGAGATAAATATGCTAGAGTTCAACTATGTTCCTTGGCTTCTACTTTTAGGAGAGGAAGATCCCAGTGTCAAACTCTGCAATCTACAAAGAACCATAAGTGAACACACACACACACACACACACACACACACACACACACACGTGCACTCAATCCTGCCTGCACGCCTGCAGATGCTTGCAAACATTGAAAAGTTTTGTTCTTATTTAACATAGCCACTTTTATTTTATCTTTGGTGTTATCACTCAGTAAGTGTTTGTCTGGCTTGCCTAAGAAAAATACAATTATAATTATAACTTAGGTTTGATTTTTTTTTTTAAAAAAATAGAAACATTAGAAAAATGGTATTCTATATTAACAAACTTATATTCAATTTGACCTAATTGTTCTTCAATTGGTATGAAAATAATGAATTGATCTATTCATCCTTGTAGAAATTAAGCAGATTGCTGCTCCAATAGTTTGATTCCTAGGCCTCCTTTACGGGCAGCAAAGAGCATCTCCTTCCTCCCCCAAAGTATCTGTGTATAGTAACTCTCAAGGCTCCAAGTTTATTGGCATAATTTAATGGAAAACTTTATGCTCCAAAGCATTCATTTTTTTTCCTCCCAAGCTTCCTGGTTTCCAATTTCTCAACTACTGGATGGTGTTTAGTTTACATGGGAAAGAAGAACCTCCACAAAGTTTTGATTCCCTTCCTAAAATTGTGGGTAGAAATGTGTGCCAGAGCTAGCATAAGCCCAGGATATGATCTCATCCGAATTTGTGTTCTTGGGGGTGTTGAAATGCGGTTACTGTTATATAGATTTTCAAGCAATAGGCTTGAGTACCAGTTGTCTCTTTTTGAGGAATTGGGGTAAAAGGTGATTAAGTCCACTCTGCAATCGGAGACTCTTCCTCATCTCCCCTCTTCCCTCCTTCAATTTCCTTTCCAGGTGTCAGGCCTGAATTTCAGTTTGAAACACTTCTATTCTTTTTAGTAAGTTTCCCCTATTCTGTTTTATTTTTCTTTGCAGGCTCTCACTGAGCCATAGCCTCAGGCTTTGGTTTTACATTTTATTTTGAGGTAGGATCTCCACAAACTCTGTAGGTTTGCCATGACCTTGTTTTGGAGCCCAGATAGGCCCTTAACTCTTAACTTCTGCCTCAGCCTCTGGAGTAGTTATTATAGGCTAGTGTCTTCATATGTATGGCTTCTGTAATTTTCCATGGGTCTGATTCCTCTTAACATTTACTTCTAGTTGACCTACACTTAAGTAGATAGAATTTGAAATCAACAAAAAGCATGAAGAGTCAAAAACCATTTTAATATGCTGACCAAAGTTATCTTGGTGCTCAAAGGAGTGAAGATTGAAGAGTTTGAAGTCTGACAAACAACCAGGCCCCTGCATAGACACTTCTGTGAAGCACGTGTGTCTATGCTCAGGCTTAAAAAGTTGCACCATGAACTCAAAGGTCACTTCTGTCATTCCGTTGACATATGCAATGTTACAGAGCCTTTATTGAAAAGAGTGAAAACAAAATACCAACCTTAAAAAAATGTGTCTTTTTATGGCACTATTAAAAATGAATGTCATGTGTTCAGGAGTTTTCTTCCATAGCAATGGTAGGCAGGCAGAATACACTTTGAAGCTTTCCAGCTATGCCTTTTAACACCCCAAGACATGTTCTCTTTGTTACTTAGTCCCTCCAGCCAACTTTCTTAAAACATAGTTTTTACCAGATGCCCTGGAGCCATGGTGGCTCAGAGCTTCTGGGAGTGACTAACAAATGACTGGTCTAACTCGATGCCCAAACCATGAGAGAGCAAGAGAAAGTCAGCACCGCCGATGTCCAACACTCCCTAGGTGACCAGCAACTGGAAGCTGAGAGGCTCAGAGACCTAGGGCAAAACCAAACATGACTGACCAAAATATACAAACAAAAAAAAAAGTTAGTGAAATGATTCCTAATGCAATTCTGCTATACTCATAGATCAGAGCTCAGACCATTAATCACCAGAGAGGCTTGCAGGAGCGGATGCAGAGAACCATAGCCGAATATTAGATGAAGCTCAGGGAACTTCCTGAAGAGGGGAAGAAGGGTTGTAGAAGCCAGAGAGTGTGAGGATACCAGGAGAACAAAGCCCATAGAATCAACTAAGCTGGGGTGATAAGGCTCACAGGGTCTGATGTGGCAACCACGGAGCCTGCATCTGTCTGTGCTAGGTCTTCTTCATATATGCTGTGGTTGTTTAGCTTGAGTTTTTTGGGAGACTCATAACAGTGGGTGTATCTTGGCTTTTTTTCTGCTCTCGGGACTCTTTTCCTCCTACCAGGTTGCCTCATTCGTTGTTGATATGAGGGTTTGTGTCTAGTCTGATTGCATCTTGTTATGCCAAGTTTAGTTGATATTCCTGAGAGGCCTGTTCTTTACTGAAGGGAAACAGAGGAACAGTGGATCTGTAGAAATGAGGAGTTAGGAGGACTTGGAGGAGTGAAGGAAGGGAGAAGAAGCTATGGCCTAGATATCTTGTAAGAGAGAACAAATTTTAAAAAAGGAAAAAAAAAGAAATAGCTTGCGCCTAGAATTTCCATTGGTCCTGATATTATAGCTTGTATGATATCTTTAAAGTGCATAATACAATACAAATGAAAACGGTGGTTTAGGTAAGAGAGTTTCCGACAGTAGAACATAAATGACATTTAACATTCCTAAGCTATAATGTCTTCCCCAGCTCTCTTCTTTCTGTCCGTTCCCTTCACTGAGCACAGCCCTGGAAAAGAAGCCCAAGAAAGGAGCCCATAGTTTCAATATTACTAAGTTTATTAAGCATGTATTATCAAGTCAGTACTTCTGAGCGTTCATGAAGTGATAGTAATAAATTTCAAGGAAAATCTTGATCTTTCACTGATAGGAAAATTGGTGGATAGTGTGCAGGTTGGTAATGTGATTACGAGTTTTACCTCTAGGGGCCGCTCTAGGCTACAGTTTGGTTTTGGAAGCTGGTCTCAGTCTGTTAGCTGTCAGTAAAGGCTTGACTTCCTCGTTTCTCAGAGAAGCTGGACGAATCTAGTCCTTAAATGTAAGTTTCTGTATTTGCGGGTCATTCTAGTTGAAGTGTGTGGATGTTTGGATGTAGGTGCGTTAGACCTATCCTTTAAGTGGGAGATAATTCCCAAGATCTCAAAGCTTGTGTCCTTTGGGCTCTCTGGGGACTGACAGTAGCATTCAGACTCAAGCTTATCTAGTTCAGGGCAGTGGCTCCCTAGTGTTAATATCATCGTTGTTTTTTCTCTAATACCAATAAAGCCTCGTGGTACTGGGCTAGGTAGTCTCTAGCTTGCCATTTACTGTGAGGAGTAGCCTGGTGCTGTCTTATAGTGGATAATACAGGCTACTGGATTTACAAATTCATAGGCTGATAAAGTTTAAAATGGCATCTGATTTGGGATAGGAGTCTGTTCAGTGTGGCGCCTCCCTGCTGCACGGCCCGAAACATATTCTGATGTTGGAAATACTCTTTGTATTTTGCGATTTCATCTTTAAAAAGGAGAAATTGAGGCCAAGATACGTAGGGATTTTGTGACAGAATTGGTAGTCAACCTGAGAAATGGTAGCAGTTCTACCATTTCTGCAGTGAACGATGGGTTTCTTTTCTGGAAAGCTGGCCATTTTAAAAGCAGTAAACACGTCAGGGCTTACATGAAGCCCTTTGTCAAGTCACCTTAGCCTCAAGTGGACAGTGCTCAGAACTGTCTGGTTCCTTCCAGGAGCCAATTTTGCCCATAATATAGGCCACAGCTGCATCCAGTTTCCAAACACATGCTTGAAAGAATAGAATCCTAAAAATACGGGTCTTTTACCAGGAAGACACTATTTCGTCTGACTTAGAACTGTGAACGGTGAAATAGAAAAGAACTGGCCACTTCTAGTCTTCTATAAAAGAAGGTTTTATAGAAAAGAGTTATTTAAAAAAAAAAATCCAATGATTTCTAAGGACTCACTAGAAATAGACACCATTTGGGGCCTTTATGAATATTGCACATGTAGTGTCCCCTCTCCGTAAGAGGGAGGGAAAGTACATCTTTATTTCCTTTCCTTTTATATTTGCATCTCTGAGTACAAAGAGGGCCTGGACATAGTTCACATTTCTACTAAGATCCATGCACCTCCCTGGTTCCCGTTCCTGAGACTCTGTGTTGTTATGGGGGCAGCAAGGGAGGAACATGGGAAGAACATTTTTATTTATTTTGTCTATTGATTTTGGCTTCAGAGAGACGTGAAGTCTTTCTCAGATTTTTGTGTGTAGAAAGAACCATCTGGGATACATTAACAAGCACATCCCTAGACCTGACTCCCAAAGATGGGTCTGTTTTAGAAATGCCCAGGATGAAGATGCCATGGCTCCTGGAAACTTGAAGAACACTTGTCTGTTAGTCTGGGTGCATTCAGAGAGGTGTGCTGCGGTTGAAAAGGCTTTCATTTTCCTAATTGTGGTCTTCTCGGGGTGCCTTGGAATTTCTTCTTTCAAGGCTTGTTTTTCCTTATGTTGAATCCCTCTGCTGTGGACTCTTTAAAGGCAGACTGAAGAGAAGAAAAGCAGATTCACTGAATACTTACATGTCAGAGAATAAGAATTCTTGACAACCCTGGAAGTGGTCCAGATATCAAGTTTTCCCCCTCCCGTTTAACCGGGGAATACGGAGCTGTTGCTGGCAGTCCTTCATGGGGTGTGGAGGAAGACGAATGCTCTCATCTCATCCTTTGCTCACCAAAGTCCTTCTTGGGCTTCCTGGTACATACTCCTGGCAGGGGCCATTGTCAGAGAGAATGAATAGAGCAGTGCTTGGGGGAAAGAAATGATTCTGAGGAAAATAAACCCAAGGGTAAAATTATTTTGGCCTAGTGAAGGGTTAGTACACAGTCCAAGATGACTGCACAGGCAGGTAAAACAAGTCCCGAGAAATGGGAAGGTAAGGTCCACCAAAGCAGAGAGCTTCCACATTGTCCTAAGACTAAGGGAAAAATGACCAACAAGGATGGTTTCTACAGGGGAAGCTGCAGTGTATCAAAAATGGGGACTTTTCCATGGGCTGCTTGTCATCTCAGGTCAGTCAGAAGACTGACATATATGAAAGGAGATACCTCAAGTTACATATCAGACCCACACAGATACCTCCGCCTATCTGAGCCTGGTACACACTGCTCTCTCCTGCTCTTGGTTTCTGTCTAATGTCTCTTTGGAATGTCTCATCTCTTTGTGTGTCAGTGTGATTAGACCGCAGAAGAAAGCTGTGATTGGATCCTGTGGGGAAGTTAAAAAAACAAAGCATTATATCAGCTGTCTAGTTAGGAATGAAAAACCCAAGCAGATGTGCCTGGGTGAATGTTTATTTTCTATGGAAAAATAAATTCAGTTCATGCTTTCGGGCTCCCTTCTGGACTATAAGGTAGTGGATTTGGAGTCAGGTGCTGACTAAAGAGTTTGAATTCTTTCCTTCAATTTATTAAGCTCTTTTAGGGCCAGTGTGTAACAAAATCTGCGATGTTTGCCTAAAATCAACTAAGTGAGGATTATGAGAGTCACAGTCTGCATGAGGCTCCATAAATTCATATGATGGTGAGTCCTCTAAAGGGATCAGGCCACCCCTGCAGAGCAGACTTCAAAGGCTCCACTCAGCAGGTCATCCAGATGCCCTGCTAGAGAAGACAGGCTGCATGCTGCAGATGCCTGGCCACCCACCTTTCCAGAAACACAAACACCCAGAACTTTTGTTACAGCAATTAGCATGGTCCACATCACATCTCACAGTGAGCTAGTGGTACTGTTATGTGTTTTTCTTAACAAGGTCTTGTGTTTCAGACAGACACTTTCTTCTGATTTTGTTTCCTGACCTGAGGACATCTGCAAGACATTTGAACTGAGCTGACTTTAGTGGATGTCTCTCTCTCTCTCTCTCTCTCTCTCTCTCTCTCTCTCTCTCTCTCTCTCTCTCTGTGTGTGTGTGTGTTTGTGTGTGTATGTATATGTATACTGTTTTGTTTTGCTTTTTTGTTTATTTTGTTTTTTTTTTTTTTAATATCTACATGCTTGCCACATTCAATTCATCATTTTGCACTTGAAAGGGTTACGGCTCTTTCATCAGGACATTTTTGAGAAGCCCTTGGCTATGATTTATCATATGTTACATGCCCGGATAGAGATTCTCAGGAAGCAAGGCCCATTAGTTCTTGTAAGGTCATCCCTCTGCTGTCCTTTACAAAATGAGTGGCAATTGTGCCGGCGCCAGTTTGAAACTTTCTTTTGAATGATTTAAAGGAGACAGAAGGCATGAAGGCATGATTAGTGCAAGCACGTGCGCATGCTTGTGTGTGTGTGTGTGTGTGTACACGCACACGCGCCTCAGATGTCCTGGATAGGTAATTTACAGGGTGTTAGAAAGTCTGCACCAGTCTTTATATCTAAATTTCTTCTTTTAATGCTGGTTCATGAAGATGTGCATGCCTTAAGTTAGTTAGAATTTTAGTGTCATATTCACATTCTGTGGTGGTTTAAAAATCCTTGAGTATGTTATGTATACAGGTTTTTATTTCTTCCTTCAGGTTCTTAGAGACATTAGTCAATTCTGATATTAGGAATTAAGCAAGTATTCTCTCTCTTAATCTCTCTCTCTCCCTCTCTCTCTCTCTCTCTCTCTCACACACACACATGCGCACACACATATAATTGTAGATTCCAAATAATCACTACCTTTCAGAGCAATCATAACTATATAACTTGTTAAAACTGGACAAGACAAAAGAATAGACACTTTGGGAGAAAGGACAGTTATGAAAGGAAACAAAATTGTTTTTGTGTTTCAGAAGACATTTTCAGGGTGATGACTTTTGATTATTTTGTATTTGTATGATGAAGGTAAAGTCCAATATTAGTTCAGAAACACTATGGCCATTCAATTTATAAAAAAGTTTCCCAGGAGTTGCTATTAATCATGTAAAATATATCAGACGTATATTTTCTGAGCTCTCTGGATATCCTCTTACCTGAAACATTAATTAGAACCACTTGTTCTACTCCCATATGTATGTGCTCTAATCATATGTGTGTGCCCTTATGTTGAGTGTTGGGAATGAAACATTGAACAAGACAATGGGTTTCACCTCACATTGCTTTCAGATGTGGTGAGTTTCCTGGCATTAGGCAATATTAGTTGAATAGAAATGTTTAGCTAAATGAGAGGAGATATATGTGAACAAAAACTATACTTTACATTAAATCCTGGAAAATTCTACGAGAGAACCTGCATGTACTTTGAATAACCTTCTTTAAGGCTGATTAACTTATTGAAGGTTAGTGATTATGGAGTCTAGAGCCTACTTACAGTTTATCTTGGGCTAACTTTAGTCCCCTCAGTCGCTATACTTTGCCTACCTCTGTGTCTATGTCCTTGTTATTATTAAGTGAAACCTTTGGGAATGTATTAACTTATCTGGTCACTAATCTCCATTAGTCAAAAGGCTAAGACTGTTGTCAGCATCTGAAGCACAAACAGAGATTTCCTACCATCAATGTAACCACCTTGTTGATGTTTCTACCAATGTATTTGAAAACTGTCTTCTTGACTCCATGGAGTTGTGACCTCCACATGTATGATATGGTGTGCATGTTTCTGTTGCCTCACAACACACAAACACACTAACACATACACACACACACACTCACACACACACCCCATAAACACAGTTTTAAAAAGAAAATGTTATATAAATAGCTCATATTATAATTACTATCTTACAGGATCTACTGATCTTACAGTAGCTACTGCTTAACACATGGAACAATAACCACACAGTACAAACCATTTTTTACTTTTAAGTTTTCAGTACAGGATGCTGTTCAGGATTTAAGAAACACTGGTGAAGAAATTCTCTTCTCTGTTCGAAATAGAAAAAGGCAGAAATGTGCATGCCATCAGCTTGACAAACCTGTGAGTTTCCTGGCTGTGTGGTGGAGTTCACGGAGGACTGTGTCAGAGGATGGAAATAACTCGACACGGAGCATGGCCTTTCAGCAGCAGACACAGCTTTACACCACACGTTATTACTTCTTGTAAAAGCTGCCATTCCCCTTTCTCATCTCTAGATCATCGGATGACAGCTCTGGCAGAAACAAATAGCAGGTGGGATGACATGTATTTGTGGACCGGAGGTGATAGGTTGCCTTTAACATATTGCCATGTCTCTTTTTCCAGACTCGCCTTCCTTTTTTAAGCTCAACGCCTCTTTTTAACATAATGATTAGATTCAAGACCTGCAATTCAGTCAAAACGCAGTCACGGGTCAATGTGCTCCTGTTATCACAGCTGCGGCTGCAATCCTGGTTGGCCTCTTTAAGAACAGCCAGTGTATTCATCCCGGCTGTGCCATCCTGGGCAATGTCAAACACTCCTCACATTCTTTCTCAAGAAGCTGGTCTGTTAGGCTTCTTTGTTTCTTATTATTTCAGGGTCCATGAGGCATGTGTCAAATGTCTACTTTTAATTTTTCCATGCTTGCCTTAGAGGTCAGTTCCAACTGGATATGATCCCAACAGCTGAAAATGAAATATGGAGATGCCAGAACCATGGGCACAGAGAATGGGAATTTGAAGGGCAACACAATTGTTCAATTTTCACCTCTCTGTAGACAAAAGTAGATCATATTCCTCATACAGATCTGCCTTAAACATCAAAGAAGTCATCTCTTTATCATCTATGTGTCTGTTAAGACTGATTTGTTGGAGATTTGGGCCATGGTACACTAGGTCAGCTTTTGGAAAAATATGCCTTACTCATTAATAGGCAAGGAGAAAGAGAAGTAACTTCATTGTTTCAACATGAATAATGAGTAATTGCTGGATATGATGGTACATCCATGTAATCCCGAAACTTGGGACGTGAAGGCAGGTGTGTCAGGAACTCAGGGCTGTCTTTAGATACACAGAAATTTCAAGGCCAGACTGGGTTACATGAAAGCCTGTGTTAGACAAACACACAACCTAAAAACAAAGATAAAATTAAGAAGAAATTTAAAATACTCTGGGAAAACATTTTGTGGCCTCTAAATGGGCTCGGCAACCTTAGGGTTGTAGCTGTCATTAGCTCAAGATGGGGCTTCATTAGCATTAAGCCCTGTTTTTTTCTTTTCTTTCTTTTCTTTTTTTTTTTTTTTTCAATCATAATGATAAGAAAACTTCTAGTAGAGAAATTTGAGACTATGAGCAATAAGTAGAGCTCAAATCCTAAGGTATCTAGCAAAACTTGTAATGATTTTTCTTTGTCCATGAAAACCAACTAGAAATGACACAATGCCTGCAATAAAACACTTTATAATTTTAATACAATATTTTAATGAGTCTTTGAGAATTTCATACAATATATTTTGCTCATATTAGCCCCCACTCCCTTCCATTGTCCTCCTCCCAGATCCACTTCCTACTCCCCACCCCTCCCAAATTTGTTTCTGTTTGCTTATATTCCACCCTGTCTAATTTGTGCTGCCCATATTCTCATGGGTATGAGGTCGTCCATGGGAACATGGAAGGTCAGATCCTTAAAGAAATATGACCCCCTCCCACAAGCCATCAACTATCAATAAAAAGCTCCTTAGCTAGGGGTGGGGACTCATGAGCCTCTCTCTGCACTATGCTAGAATGTTATTTGGTTTGGCCTTGTACAGGTCTTGTGCAGGCAAGCACAGCTGCTATGGCTCATCGTTTTACACATGTTTAATGAATGAGTAAAATATAGCTGATTTCCATTCAATACTGAACATCACCAGCAAAATTTCAGGCTCTTTTATAGTGTCAGGCACATAATTGGAGTCGATTTTGCTTTGATGTGAGATACTATATACAATGCAGGAAACATTTTGCTCTTAGATATTCAAGCTTTCATTGAGTGATTTCCTAGCTCTGAATGGTGACTTTTCGTAACAGTTTGATGCCATAGTGGTTCTGGAGATAGAGCGACTTGGATTCTTGACATGAATAACAATTGGTGTACCTGAGTAGCTATTTCCCAACCTTTGCCTCTAATAGATTGAATTGTATTACTTTAGGTTCTTTATGATGACTTGGCCATTTTATTCTACAGATACTGGAGTAGTACTTTGCTTTGCAGCATGAGATTTTTTTACATTGGCTACATTGCAAATGTATTTAGTCTTACTCATCCTGATTCGTTCTGTGTTACCTTGCATTCTCTTACTTTCTTCTATCTGGTTTTAAATTTTCTTTAATTGGAGTGGCTCATATAATAATCTATGTACTCAACATAATATTGCTGTGGCCACATAAATTGTTGACAAGAGTTTAAGTGTGGGCTGAATGGGGACCTATCTCTGGGCTAGAGTCTCTGCCTAGTATGTTAAGGCTCTGACTTAAATCTATAGCATGTGCATACGGGGGGGAGGGGCGGGGGAGAAGGGGGAGGGAGATGATATAGCATTTATTTCATTCTTATGCTCTGCCAAATGCACGTCTCATTTTTCATCAGTGCAATAATGTAGGTGACACTTTCATTCTGGATTTTAGGGAGGTGTGGTAACTTAACAGGACCACACAGAGGAGAGATGCTCAGCTAGAACCTAAAGTCGTACTTTGGTCACTATTTCTATATGTGAGGAAAATCATATCATAGAAAACATAAATATAGAATTTTAAAAATCTGTAAATAACTATCATAAAGTATGTTAGACTGAGTATGTCTGACCTAAGAGGTATTGTAGTCAGATTGTGCCATTTAATAATTGCTTCATTATGTCGATAAAAATTCAGTTCCAATTATTTCTTTTATTGAAGTATAATTCACACATGCAAACTGGCATAAAGTAGCAACTCAATGGAATTTACATATGTATAGAATAAGTAACTCCCACTCAGATGAAGAAAGATAAAAGTTTATAGTACAATTAAACTCTGTCAGAGATTTTAGTATTTCTTGCAAGGTAGTTGCTAATATGAATTTGCCATTCTTCTTTTTGTGACCTATATACACTTCTGTGTTATACCCTTTGGTCTCATCACCTCTCAACCATACCACATCACATCATATGATATACATATACATACTATACACACACATACACCACACTACAGATACATGCAGGACACCACATAGCATACAACACACACACACACACACACACACACACACACACACCCCATATCACTTTAAGTCTCACTCCCTCAACGCCTTTAACATATTTAATGTTTTTTTTTTTTTATCGTGGCTTATTATTCTTTTCTACAGTGTAGCTATCATGGCTTATAACCACTATTTCTAGAGAAATTTCAACCAAATTAAAAATAAATGGTTACATAATACAAACTATAGTTTACTTTTATGAATAAGAATTCTATAGATATTTTTGAAGATGATTTTTTTGTTGGACTTGAAATGTTGATTCTATGTTTATATATCAAGAAGTAGATCTGCCAAACTATAATGTCTATAGTACATACTATCTTTCTCATATGTTGTCCACAGTTTTTCAAGATGTTCAAACCAAATACATCTCTGCCACGCATATTTTAAAGCTTATATTGAAAATTCCCTACTAGGCTTGGCATTAACTATATTGTTTATTTTAGGTATTCAGATGAGTGAAGAATGGGAACTCACTGAAATTTTAAATTGCATTTTTCTTATAAATAATGAAGCAGAGTACAACTGATAGATTATTAATATCCAGAATATAGAAAGAGCTCAAACAACAACAACAAGTCAAAAAATAAATGACCCATTCAATAAATGAACCCAGGACTTAAATAGGGAATCTCAAAACAAAAACAAAAACAATCTTTAAAATAAAGGCTTATTGTTCCCAGCAATTATGGACATGCAAATCAAAATAACTTTGAGATTTTCATCTTACCTCAGTCAGAATAGTAAAAAAATCAATAAAACAACTAATAAAAATGCAGATGAGGTTGTGGGGAACTAGAAAATATCATCCTGAGGGAGGTAACCCAATCACAAAAGAACACACATGGTATGCACTCACTGACAATTGGATATGTTATCCCAAAAGCTCAAAACACCCAAGATACAATTCACAGACCACATGAAGCTCATGAAGAAGGAAGACCAAGTGTGGGTGTTTCGGTCCTTCTTAGAAGGAGTAACAAAATACTCAAGGGAGCATATATGGAGACAAAGTGTGGGACAGAAACTGAAGGAGGGGCAGTCTGGAGACCATTCCACCTGGGTATCGATCCCATGTGCAGTCACCAAAGGTAGATGCTGATGTGGATGTCAGGAAGTGCATGCAGAGAAGAGCCTGATATAGCTGTCTCCTTGGAGGTCTGCCAGAGTCTGACATATTCAGAGGCAGATGCTCACAGCTAACCATTGAACTGATCAAGGGGTTCCCAATGGAGGAGTTAGAGAGAAGACTGAAGGAGCTGAAAGGGTTTGTAGCCCCATGAGGAAAGCAACAATACCAACCAACCAGAGCTCCCCAGGGTTTAAACCACCAGGCTGGGAGCACATAGGGAGAGACCCATGACTCCAGCTCTATATGTAGTGGAGGATATTTATAATCCATCTTGAATTTAATTAATTTTTGTATATAACAAGAGGTGATTGTCAAGGTTAATTAGATATTTAATTACTCCAGTACTGTTAATTTTGGTAAATCAAGTGATCTCACATTTGAGGGTCTCGTTCCAAGTTCTACTTCATTGGTCTGTTTACCAGTGTTTATATCATTAACACTGTATAGAAGGTCCAAAAATGTCATAGTATAAAGTTCCTATCCTTTTTTTATTTAAAATTCTCTTGGTTACTTGTTTTGGAGGGGGGATTATATTTTAGAATTAGTTTGTAATGTTCCCTCAAAGAAATATACCCTTTCCCTGTCAATGTGGTTGAAATGGTCTACTAGTGTTGAGGCTTAAAGTGTGTGTTCTTCTTAAAGAAGTTTACTCCTTCTATAGCCTTGGCTTTGCTTTTGTTTTTTGTTTGTTTTTTGTATTTTTTTCAATAGCTCATACTTGAAGATAAAGTTTAAAAGAAGAAGCAAAAATAAGAGGTCTCTGTAACCAGGAAGGATTCAGTCTTCCCCTTGGTGGGCTGCTGTTATTTCTCTACTCAATTAATATCAGTTGAGATTTGAGGATTGTAAATACAAGGAAACTGGATGCCAATCCTTTTGTCAGGCCGATGTGAATGCTTTTTATTGAGGAATCAGGACCTGTTAACTTCATAGCCCAAGATGAATCTTTTCAACATGCTCCTTCAACCCTACACAACTTGCTTCCTGTTCCTCTCCATCCTCTATCTCCCTTCATCTTCTTTTGCTGCCAGGATGCTTCATTCTGAATGTTATAGAAGAGCCCTCAATCTCACCTGAGGACTCTCATACTCACACCTAGTTCACACATTCTAGTTATTCCATTTCTTCACTCCTTAAGACCATCTTCACAGTGCTTGGTGGCTCTAGAGATAACTGGGACATCCATGTAAGCCAACACATAGACCTCTTCTTTCCTCTTGCCTCTGATCACTCAGTCTTCCTTCCAAGGCAACTCTTTTTTATATATATTTAAATCAATAGATAGATATATAGTGACTTTAGTCTTAACTAGTACTTTTTAGAAAGACAGGTGACAATGATTCTGACTACTGAAAGAATGGTAACTTAAATCCTCAGTTTTGAATCATAGCTGTAATTAAAGTGTTCTAAACAATAATATCAATAGTAACAGAGATAACAATTAAGTTAATATTCCCCTTAAAGCTACCTTTCTTTGCTTTTACATTTAAAATAACTAAAGGCTCTTTGTCTTTAAAAACTGCTAATTTACATTAATAAGAAACAACCCCCTCCATACTGGTTTTGGTGTATAGTGAATATAGTTACTATGGAGGCCAAACATTCATATTCAAGAAGTATTTGCAAGTATTCACTGTATGTTTCATAACCTTTTAAACATTATATTAGCCTACTGTATATTAGCCTACTGATTTAATCCAGATCTAAAACATTGTAAAGTAAGGGTTAGTATTTGAGGTTTAGGTAAAACCTAACAAATAATCCACAGCCCTGAGATTACTGACCTTCAAGAACTACAGTGAATTTAATCCTTTAGTGGAAGCAGTCCTTTTCCATAGGAACAACAACCAAGGCTTGGGATTTGCATCCACAAATGTGTAAAGCAACCACAAAGCAGATAGCCTAGTGACATTACCACTTTCATCTCCTTATTCAGAAAAAATTGCCAAACACTTTGAGAGTCTAGGATGATTAGTCTGCCTCACACATGATGGTTCATAGGAGACTACAGAGGCTGCAATTATGATGTTAGCACCAGACCAACCATTCACCTTCATGTTCAAGGTAAATGTGCAAAGAGTAGACCAAAAACGGTGTGTTTACTTGATATAGCTCATTGACATCCAAAAGCTACATGGTTCCAAGCATTTATAAATCTCATGAGTTGACCTTATTAAACCTTTTTAGGTGTTTGGGAAATCTGAATGAAGGAAAAACATGTATAGGTTAAATAAAACCAAGTCATGATTGGCTGTTCAGATAAAGCCATTCTGTCTTCAAATGAACTAAATGTTCTCTCTCTCTCTTTCTTCATTCCCTCCATTCTTTTCTCTCCCCCTCTCCCTTTTCATCACCTCCCTCTCCCTTTCCTTCTCCTTCCATACTTTCTCTTCTCCTCTTTCTCTTTTCTTTTCTCCAATTTTAAAATGAAATATTCACATCATGTCAGGTTTATTGTTTGGACAAAACACCAAAATAAATACCCTGAGGGAGGAAGGATATAATTTGGCACATGGTCTCAGATGTTTCAGTGCCTATAGATAGTACATTGATTCTGGCCACTTGCTTAGGCTGAACACCATGTTATCAGGAGTGTGTGACAGAGATTACTAGTTCTGTACTGGACATGAAAAGAGAAAAATAATGGGGACAAGAGAAGATATAACCCTCTAGGATACATTCCCAGTGACCCATGCCATTCTGACAGGCCTTACCTCCTGAAATTTCCAGAACCTCCTAAGTTAGTGACATTAGCTGGGGAGCTAAGTAGTCATCATGAC
The DNA here is from genome assembly GCF_011762505.2 of Arvicanthis niloticus. Taxonomy (NCBI): domain Eukaryota; kingdom Metazoa; phylum Chordata; class Mammalia; order Rodentia; family Muridae; genus Arvicanthis; species Arvicanthis niloticus. Next base: position 32,481,840 of record NC_047673.1, read on the forward strand.
CTTTGAAAAAATAGTTCCTATGAGACTCTTAACAGTCTCCTATCTTTTTAGATTATTTGGTACTTTTCAAATAGGACATCATTTTGAAACGGGGTCACGCTTTGTATTTCAGACAGCTTTGGTTTTGGTTTTTTGCTGGGGTTACTGACATGAGCTAATATAACCTAGCTCTAAATAAGATTTCTATTTGCTTATTCATATGCAAATTTAACAGAAGGTTTAGATACAGATGGAAAAATACACTATTTTTAAAGAAGCTCATTTGAACTTCTACTTTAAAAATTAATTTTACTATTACAACCCCCCTCCCATCATTCTGACTTAAATTTGACTTGATTTACTCTCAGTTAAGACACCTCTTCTTTATTACTTTGGAGGAAAGATTGTGGCTTGTTTTTTCTTTTTCTCTTTTCTGTGTATAATTAATTTGTTTTGCTCTCTGATGCAAATCTGAACTGTCTTTTTTTTTCATATGTAAAAGGTATAGCAGTAAATCATCACTTTTATTTCATCATGTGGAACAGATGGTCCATATCATTGAAATTTATAAGCTATGTCAATGACATTTTCAGATACTAAACCAAAAAAGATGAAGGGGCTTTCCTGTAGGAGTGAAAGGTACAAATGACCATTGGTGACATTTTCTTTAACATTTGAGGGTTGCTAGTTTGGTGATGTAAAGAGAATGCAAACATATACCTGCTTTAGACTTCTTGGTATATGATCTTTTGTTTTCTAACTTGACTCCTCTTAAATTTCAGATTAAGTTGATTATAACGTTGTGTGTCAGGATGGTTAGCAGTTATGGTTATTAGTACACTGGTGTGTATTAATGGACACTGTCCTCTGGTTAATTTCTAACCTTTTAAAAAATATTGTGTATTGCTGAATAATGCCAAGTTAAGACTTTAGGGTATATATGTACATAGGGGTGTGTGCATGGTACTAAGGTAGAGACTAGAGAACAGTCTGTGGGAACTGGTATTCTTGTGCTATGTGAGTTCTTTGGATTGATGAGCTAGCTCTTCAGGCTTAGAGGCAAGCACCATCACCTACTGAGTCATCTCACCCACCCCATCCACCTTTATGAAAGAACTTCTACAAAAGATCATTGAAATGCTTTATACATTATATGTACAAAGGAATCACTGCTTCTAAAATGATTAAATAGAGAGAATTTAACTCAATAACTATTTAAAATACTAGTCAAAAGCCCATGTTCAAAATCATCTTATAGAATTGTAATTTTATTGCCAAATGGAAAGAAAATTGCCCATTCCATGAAGCAGGAAAGATTTATGCATTGAGATATGTCATACAAGGAACTGTTTCTTCATTGTACTTAATCTTATTTCCGTAAATAACTATAAAACACCTTTTAATATGAAGTACTTATCTCTACATTTAATGAAGATTTTTTTAACCCTACTGAGGTTTACCCTCACTCCGATTCTAAGACTGGAAATGAGATCCAGATATAATATATTTGGGTTCTTCCTCTAGGAATGCTATCAGTTGGTCTCTGCTAAAAAATGTAGGAAACCTTCATGTAAACCAGTTGTTCATCCTGTTCTAAAAAAGAAGAAACTAATAAAGAAGAAAAAAATATAGTACCAGGAAATCTACTTGTAACTACACACACACACACACACACACACACACACACACACACACACACACACTCACAGAGAGAGAGAGAAAGAGAGAGAGAGAGACAGAGAGACAGAGAGACAGAGACAGAGACAAGAAAGAGAGAGAAGCTAAGAGCTAAGTTTGTCTCATTTATAACACTATACAGGTAAAAATTACTATTTGTTTAGACTAAATGACGAGTTCAGATTTAATGGCAAGTGTGTAAATGTATCCACTACTACCCCTCATTTATATAGATTGTTTGCAAAGTGGGCTATATGAGTCAAAAGTAATATGTAAGATGATGAGGTCATCTTTTCTACTGTGTTAAGTTTTCTCTTAAAAAGAAAAAAACTACACCAGCTTTAATGCTTAAAAGTAAACAGAGTGAATGATTGCAGCAGATAGTCACAAAGATTGTGCTTCTACACACAAGTGCCCTTGTGTTGGTGTGTACGGCCAGCAGCCATACCAGTGTCATACCTCATACAGAATAACCGTGCTACTGCAGGAGGAAAACTACATGGTTGTTGCTTACATGTAGGCAAAAAATTCTTTGCAACCTACTTTTAATAAGGGCTCCACCTCTTCTCTAGCCCACCACCAAGCAGAGGTAGTAGAAGAGAAAAGTTATTAGGATATGGGGGAAGTGGACGTGTTCAGCAATAGTTCTTTGTGGAGAGCTCAATCTTCTTTCTCAGCAGTTCAGTCTCATTGTAAACACCAAATACGACCCCGCAGCTGCAGACCAGTCCTCTAGGCAGGACTGGAAGCTGCAGTCTAGTCCTTTCAACAGACAGACACCAGAAGCTGTAATTCAATCCTGAAGAAAGCACCAGGCTCTCCCAGCCACCTGAGGGAAGTCTGCAGGAAGCTAGCAAGCAACATAATGAGCAGTTCTTGGGCAAGTTTCTCTCGATGTTGGTGTTACCAAAAGCTGAGCTCAACAACACTATATAGGGTGAACCAATACCTGTGTGTTGTCATAGAAGAATAGCAAGATGGAGCAAACCAAACCAGTGCTCACCGCTCATCTCCCACTCACTGTGGGTTATAGTTATACTTTATCCTGCATCCTTTCATGAGTTCACTATATCAAAACATCTCACCTGAATCTGCTCCAGCAAAACATCCTTTCGTCTGCAGGCCCCAGCACAACATCATTTGACACAACTGACTTTCCAAACAAACTAGAAGTTTCCATTTCACTTACATTTTTATATGTCACAACGTTAGTGACAATCCAGAATTATGATTTTTTAAAGCTAGACATTTAAGTTAATATTATTTGTTATTTCTATTCATTATAATGCTGTTGAACTTAGAACTTTTAAGTTACTGTAGTCTCAGAGTGACTTCTGAAGGCGTATATGCTAACACTAAATATTATTTATGTATAAACTCAATTAAAGGTTCCAAAAATAAATGTCTTCTGTAGTCTTGACCGTTGAGTTTACCTTTTCAGAATAAAATCAGGAAACTATTGGTAATTAATTTACCCATAAATCAACAATTGATTTTTCAGGCAACAAACCTTCATAATTCAAAAATAACATTAGACTTTTATAATATAAACATTTTCTTTAATCATTAAAAGGTGTTTTCTGATTACATATTTATGTTATTATTTTAATTCAGATTTTTAAATGAAAAGTTCAGATTTAGCAAAATAAAATTGACAAATCTCATGTCCCCAGTTCCCACTATTAACATCTTGCAGTATCACAATTATTATCTATTAATAATCTGTGTATCAAAATCTGGTATTTCATTACTAACTGAAGTCTATACTTTCTCTAGACTTAAAAAGAAACCAAATGGATTTTTTTATTATGTTTCATATTCCATTTAGGAAGCTACATTCAATTTAGCTTTCTTTTCTTGAGCCCTTCTGAGCTATGACAGTTTCTAATACTTTCCTTGTTTTTATGACCTTAGAAGTTTGAGGGCACTGCCAAGGGATATTATAAAACAGTCTTCTATTGGCATCTGTCTGATGTTGTTCCCATCAGGAAACTGGGTTGATGCATTTTGAAGGAACACTCACACAATACAGCACTTCTGTGGTCATGTGATACTGAGGACAGATACTGTAAAAACAGTTCAAGCCTACTTACTGACCCTAATTTTAATTACTTAGTTTAAGTAGGTGAATCAGGACTCTCAACTTTAATTTTTGAGATTATCTTTAAAGCAGAGAAAGAAAACCAAACAAGCCAAAAGTAATATAATGAATCCCTTTACTTTGTATACTAACCTAAAAATTAATTAATAAATAGAAAAATACAACCTTCATATCATAAAAAAGAGAAGAAATTAATGAGTCATAAGAGAATACTGAGACCACAATACACATTTGAAGACAGAGTGAAGGTCTTAAGAAATTAACCTGGCATGGTGGCCCATGTTTGTGAGATTTGCATCTGGGAAATGGGAGTTGATGTATCAGGAATTGAAGCCAGGCATGGCTACATGAGACTGTGTCATAAGCAAACAAAACCCCTCACACTTCAAGAGTAGAAGGAGTTTGTGGTCTGTATGAGTGACAGGAGGAAAATTCTCAAGAAAAAAAATTGCCTCAAATGGCAAATACCCTGGATTGAGACAATTCAGAGAAGCAGCACAGGAAAGCAGCTTGAAAATAATAACGTTAGAAAAAGTCTGACTCTAGAGAGTCAGATACATGCAAATGAGACCCACTGGTCACAGAAAGTGAAGGGAATAAGGAATGAGAAAGTTGAAAATATTTTATTAAAACCAAGTTTATTGCTGAATAGTTATTTTTTAACAGTATCTATTAGAAAGAACTACCAGGCTAACGTTCTCTTGAGCTGGCCCTCTACTTGTAAGCCAAGTAGGCAAGAAAACAGTCTCATTGCAATAATAGTGTAAAAATCAGGAGGTTACAATAAAAACTTTTTGTTTTGGTTAAAAGTCACTCATAAAAACTATACCACAAACACTCAAAGTTGAATTGTGCATTGTCAAAAAAAAAAAAAAAAAAAAAAAAAAAACCCCACTTAGGAATATGAAAGGTAAAACAACAGCGGATCATAGCAGCCAGAATCACAGATAAAGCAGTTTGAAGCAGAAAAGTAAGTAAAAATTGTTCACAAATGAAGGAAGATCAAGAAAGATAAAAACATTAATTAAATTTTCAGAGAAAGAAATAGAATATAAGATTATATTATAAATAAAAGCTAAATAGAAAAGGACGCATTGTTTAAAACAAACAAGCATTACACAAGCAAGCAAACAAGCCAAAGAGAAAAGCAAAAATGAACTTAATAAGCATGAAGAAAGATAGATTAAACAACAAATAAAGTAAAAGCAAGCAAAAAAAAGTAAAGTGAATGACTGGTAAAAAGAAGGTCTGCCATGCATATAGTCCATGCTCTGAAGAAGAAAATCAAAGTTATGAGATAGTCAGTACTTAACCGACATCCAAAACCATTTCCAGAAATAAAAGAAAAGCCAGTTACACATATTGGAAACTTTTAATTTCTAGGAACAGTGACCCAGAAATTTCACCAATTAGACATTAATAGCAAACCCCCAAATTTTCAGAACTCCAAGAAGAAAAATAACATTATATGCAAACTTAAAAATAGACTGAAAAATTTTTTCTGTCTGTCTATTGTGTAGTGTGCGTGAGCGTGTTCACATGTGTGTGGGTGTTTGTGTATATCAGGTGGTGCATTTACAAGCAGTTGTGCCTGTGATTGCAGAGTTGAATATCATATAGAAACTCTTGCTTGATGGTCGATCATTCCACTGCACTCAATGAGGCAGTCTGATCCCGAAATTCCTAACCTGTATAGTTTCCCTATAGAAATTGGGATTGAAACTCAAAGAAACTGTGCTGGAGATTGTGTCTTTCCATTCCAATGCAGGAATTACAGTGAGCCACTGTTGTCCACTTAGCACTTAGTGGGTCCTGGCCATTGAAGCCTGGTCCTGATACTGTATATGAGGCCAGCTATCTCTCCAGCTTTTTCTATATATTTACATATTTAAAACAATACAGAAAGAATGCAATCAAAAGACAAGCACAATTTTCAGATAAGTGTGATCAAGATAACATATCCTGTCCACCTACTTTTCAGCTGTCAAGGCACACTTCTGAATATGTCACACTTAATGTGTATTACACACAATAAGGCACATTATCCAGGGCTACTTATTTAATGATGTATCTAACAGAAAACAGCATAGAAACTACTGGAAAAATGGCTGAGCAGTTCATATATATCATTGAAGATCTAGCTGTTAACAGCACAGAGTCATGGATAGAAGAATTGTATTCATGCATTTTGTTGTATGTATTTTGTCAAAGAAGACAGAACAAAAGCATGCCTAAATAAAGAATATAAGTAATAACCACACTAATAAGTATTAATGGACCTACCTTGCCTATGAATGAAATATACTTTTTTATGTTCCTCTATTTATTTTTTTCTTTATTGAATATTTTATTTACTTATAGATGTTATCCCCTTTCTTCATTTTCCTCCCACCCAGAAATCCCCTGTCCCATCCCCATTCCTCCTATTTCTATGAGGATATGCCCCCATCCACCCACATACTCCCATCTCCCCACCCTCGAATTCCCCCACACTGCGGCATCCAGCCTTCGCTGGACCAAGGATCTTCTTTCCCACCTACGCCCAACAAGGCCATCCTTTCCTGCATATATAGCTGGAGCCATGGGTCCCTCCCTATGTGCTGCCAGACTGGTGATTTAGACCCTGGGAGCTCTGGTTGGTTGGTATTGTTGCTCTCCTCATGGGGCCACAAACCCTTTCAGCTCCTTTAGTCTTCTCTCTCACTCCTCCATTGGGAACCCCATGATCAGTTCAATGGTTAGCTGTGAGAATTTGCCTTTGTATATGTCAGACACTGTAGGACCTCTAAGGAGACAGCTATATCAGGCTCTTATCAGCATGCACTTCCTGGCATCCACATCAGCATCTACCTTTGGTGACTGCACATGGGATGGATACCCAGGTAGAGCAGTCTCCAGACAGACCCTCCTTCAGTTTCTGTCCCATATTTGTCTCCATATTTGCTCCAATGAGTATTTTCTTACTCCTGCTAAGAAGGACTGAAGCACCCACATTTTGATCTTCCTTCTTCATGACCTTCATGTGGTCTGTGAGTTGTATCTTGGGTATTTTGAGCTTTTGGGCTAATATCCACTTATCAGTGAATGCATACCATGTGTGCTCTTTTGTTATTGGGTTATCTCATTCAGGATATTTTCTAGTTCCATCCATTTACCTAAGAATTTCTCAAATTCATTGTTTTTAATAGCTGAGTAATACTCCATTGTGTAAATGTACCACATTTTTTGTATCCCTTCCTCTGTTAAAGGACATTTGGGCTCATTCCAGCTTCTGGCTATTAGAAATAAGGTTGCTATGAACATAGTGGAACATGTGTCCTTTTTATATGTTGGAGCATCTTCTGGGTATATGCCCAGGAGTGGTATAGCTGGGTTCACAGGTAATGCTATATCCAATTTTCTGAGGAACCACCAGACAGATTCCAGAGAGGTTGTATCAGCTTGTAATCCCACCAACAATGGAGGAGTGTTCCTCTTTCTTCACATCCTTGCCAGGATCTGCTATCACCTGAGTTTTTGATCTTAGCCATTTTGACTGGTGTGAGGTGGAATCTCAGGGTTGTTTTGATTGGCATTTCCCTGATGACTAAGGATGTTGAGCATTTCTTTAGGTGCTTCTCAGCCATTCGAGTTTCCTCAGTTGAAAATTCTTTGCTTAGCTCTGTACCCCATTTTTTAATAGGGATATTTGGTTGTCTGGAATCTAATTTCTTGATTTCTTTGTATATATTGGATATTAGCCCTCTATTGGATATAGGATTGGTTAAGATCTTTTCCCAATCTCTTGGTTGTCATTTTGTCTTATTGACAGTATCTTTTGCCTTACAGAAGCTTTGCAATTTTATGAGGTCCCATTTGTCAATTCTTGATCTTAGAGCATAAGCCATCAACTCAAACAAATCAGTAACTTTTCTCTACTCAAAAGATAACAGGCTGAGAAAGAAATTAGGGAAATGACACCCTTCACGATTGTCACAAATAATATAAAACACCTTGGTATAAATATAACCAAGCAAATAAAAGATCTATATGAAAAGAACTTCAAGTTTCTGAAGAAAGAAATTGAAGACGATCTCAGAAGATAGAAAAATACTCTTACACTAAACCAAATGCCACCTAGTGATTTAACTCAACTGTAAGGTCTAAAGTGCTAACAGTTAAAATAGAACACCAGCAGAGCAAGGTGTTAACTTTGGTACTCCACACAGCAGCATCCAAGCCACATTCTTTAAGACAATGCACATTTGGTGCTGTTAGCTGTCACAGTCTTAAATGAACATATAATAGTCACAAGGATCTCCATACCAAATAGTGTAGCAAATACAATGGAAAATAAACCGTAAAAGCTGTAATGAAATCAGATACAAACAGAATAATATGATTCTTGAAAACTTTACACTCTCAGTAAAACACAGATACGTAGACAAAAATATAAGTAAAAAGACAATGAATATATATACAAGAAATATACCCTGACAATGAGAAAAAATACATGTGGAATGTCTACAAAACCCTGACCATACACCAAAGCCAGCAGAAAAACCAATAGCTTTTGTAAAGTAGAAACATTTCAAATGAACTTTTATGATTTCAATGATATGTGCTTAGAAAATAAAAATAAAGGTTTTTTTAAAGATCTTTTCATTTGTCAGTGAAAGGGCTGCCATGTGAAAAAGGTGCTCACACATAAAAAACAAAAAACAAAACAAAAAAAAAAAAAAACTTTTGTAAAACAATCTTAAACGTGTGACCTGTTTACAGTCTACAGGGTACATTCAGGAACATCACCAGAGCTATACCATTACTCTGAACCATTATTAATAAAAATAATTAAAATTTGAGTTTTCACCTCACAGATCAGAAACAGAAGAAGAAACAGCAAAAACAAATCAACAGAAAATATTTTTCAAAACACTAGAAGTTACACAAATAAAAACAGAAACCAACAAGAGAAGAAAAACTGCAATAAATCATTCCAGTAAAGGTCTGATTTTTTAAAAAAAAAATGGCAAGATAAGCAAATAAATTACTAACAAATTTGTTTGTATTGGATTATTTTTAAGACAGATAGATTAAATTGGATAGATAGATAGATAGATAGATAATGGATGGATAGATGGCTTGGTGGGTGGGTGGCTAGATAGATAAATAGATAGATAGATGGTAGATAGATAGATGATAGATAGATAGACAGACAGACAGACAGACAGATAGATAGATTGCAAGTAAACATGAAGTTGGCTGGGTTAGGAGGTGGGAGAATCTGTGAGGATTTTGGAGGAACCAAAAATCAAAATCTATAAAAAAATAAAAAATGGAACAGTAACATGAAAATATTAAGAAGGAATTAAGATATAAATAAATATTAATAAAAAGAATACTAAAAGAACAAATACTCTGCAAGTAAGTGTAAAAATAAAAAGTGATAGATCAATATGTTATGAATACCAATGCAAAATTTTAAACTATTTAGCAAACATATTCTTGCGATGAAGCAGTTTTGAAAGTATGGTATCACATATTCTAACATGATATTTATACAACACACATCCATCAGGACATATATAAAATGGCAGAACAGAAGCCTTATACCGTGATTATCAAAGATGCACTGAATTAACAGTAAGCATATAGACAATTCACAAGAAGCACAGAAATTAGCTGTAAGACAGCTGCAGCCCAAGTGCTGCAAAACCAGCTATGTAAGAAACAGCTGGGAAAATAGACACCTTCTCACCAAAGTACCTCCCACCTTGATCCTGGGCACAATATGACTGGGGGGAAATCATGGGCTGCCAGCAGTCTGTTGTCTCTTGTTTGTCACACAATACTGATGAGACTTTAAATTAGTCAGATACTTAAGTGGTTCTCAAGAACAAATGTCTGAGTAAATATGTAGATACTCATGGGACCACCTCTTACTCCATAGGGTCCCTGAAGGGTAGAGAGTATTCTCTTTTCCCTGTGTCAGAGCATCAATTGACTGGGCTCACTCTAGATTCCTGGAGGTCATTGATGAAATAGAGATTTGAGCTAGCCTATGACCCCTGCCATAGCCACTCTGTTCCCAGTGAACACATAAAGCCCAAACCCACATATTCCATGGGGAAGAAGTATAACTGCTTTCAGTATCCCAACTTCTCTGAAACTCCCTAAGTAGCTGACCTTTGTCTTGTTTTGGAATGCAGAGAAGATCTAGTCTATTAGATCTAGAAACTAGGGTGCTAGAAAATAAGATGATGGTTTGGACTAGCAGGAAGTTATAGAAAGGACCCTCAAAGCTCTTGCTGGGTTGTTCTGTGAAGGACTTCTTCACTACATTAATCACCAAGGATAAATAAAGATAGGAATTTCTCCTAGTATATAAATATCAATGCAGAATCAAAAAATAAAGAAGGAAACATAATCTAAAGAAAAGAACAAGAAAGGCTACAGATGTTGTTACTAATGAAATGGAGTTATATGAATTACCTGAAAGAGAATTGAAAACAGTGTTCACAGAAATGCTCAGAGAACTCAGAACTGTTCACAGAATGATAATTTCAAGGATGGGTTGTAAAAATCACAAAAGAACCAAACATAAATATTGATTATGAGGAATTTAATTACTGAGGCGAATCTCCTGGTAATCACAAAGACAACATCTCTTGTACTTGCACAAAGACACAGGAAGTGAAGTGTGTTAATGAAAACAATCAGTGAAGCATGAAAGAACACAACATGAGGAAGAACAATCACAAGATGACACACAACAATGGAGACAGGCCAATCAAGTTCTTTCCTACTAATATGTTCTAAAAATGTAAATGGATTAAAATTCTCCAGCAAGGATCCACAGTACTCAATGCAAAAGAATGCAAGGTCTAACTACGGATTAGATAGAAGAATGATTCATAATAGATTTAAGGATAACAATAACTTGCAGTAGAAAAATTGAGAAAAGATATTGTATACAAATGGTAACCAAAAGTGAACAGCTATGGATATACATAGAAAAGAGTGTCCCTAAGTCAGGACATACCACAAGAGACAAGGAAGGACATTATATAATGATAAAAAGGCCCATCTCTCACATAGCCATGCAATTATGAATCTGTATGTATTCATAATGCAGTTCCAATGTATATAGACATCGATAGAACTGAAAGGAGACATTAACAACACTATAAGAAGAGTAGGAGGAAGTGAAAGAAGCCATAATCTCAGCAGAGGCAGGAGGATCATAAGTTAAAGGCCAGCCTTGGCTACAGAATTTGAGGCCCACCTGGACTATGTTTCAAACAAACAAACAAACAAACAAACCAACCAACCAATAAAGCATCCACAACATAAAAGGGCAGGAAAGTAGGAGATATGAACTCCTTTTTAAAAGTAGGTTGACTAGCTGCACAGAAAATCCCCAAGGAAACAGTGGCATTGCTGAACATTAGATTAAATGTCTTAGAAATATAAACAGAACACCCTACTCAATAGCTGCAGAGAGTGTATTCCTCTCCAATGTACAGACTCTCCTTTAGGATAGATAATATGGAAAAGAACAACTCAATACATTTAAGAAGATTTATTTCAGAGCATTTGATCATCACAGAAACTAAAAATGAAGAACAGAAAAAAACAGAAAGCTCACAAATAGATGGAATTTAAACAGCAGAGCTGTAGATAACTGTATTTCTCTAAGTTTGAAAATATTTTCAAGTAAAAACAATTAAATCTCAGAACAGGTTTTTTTTAGCAGTTTATGAAAATACCTTGGGATAAGTTGGAAACGTACAATGTCTCAAAAGGGGCTTCAAGTGAAAAGATATTTATGAGTCTTATAGTACTTACATCTTTACAATTTTTTTAAAAATGTTTATTGGCTATTTTATTTATTTACATTTTAAAGGGAATCTCCCTTTCCAGTTTCCCCTCCATAAGCACCCTATAAGCTCCCCCACTCTGTCTCTATGAGGGTGCTCTTCCACCTGCCCACCCACTCCTGCCTCAGCAAACTAGCATTCCCCTACTCAGGATCATCGAACCTCCAGAGGATGAAGGGGTGTCCCCTCCCAGTGATGTCAGATAAGGGCTTCCCCACCTAGGAATCCATCCCATCTGCAAACACCAAACCCAGACACTATTGCTGATGCCAAGAAGTGCTTACTGAGAAGAGCCTGGTATAGCTGTCCCCTGAGAAGCTCTGCCAGAGCCGGACCAATACAGATGTGGTTGTACACAGCCAAACATTGGACTGAGAGTGGGTACACCAATGAAGAAGTGAGGGGAAGGACTGTAGGATTTTCAACATCATAGGAAGAACAACAGTATCAACGAATCAAACTCCCCCAAAGTTCCCAGGGACTAAACAAACCACCAACAAAGAGTACACATGGCGGAGGTGGGGGGAACCCATGGTTCCAGCTGGACATGTAGCAGTATATTTTTTATGGTATTTAAAGAAATTGCTTTCATCAAGTTCGAGCTCTGGTTTTTGGAGGGATAGGCAAAGTTCATGGAGTTATAGGAGAAAGTCTAGGTCCCCTAAACTTGAAATGGGCTTTAATGATATCCCAGCCTAATCTCAAACACTGGCAACAACGTCTTAGTCATGTATCTGAATCCAAAGCTTTATGCCACAATTTTCCTTAATAATAGGTAAACTTTTAGCAAAATTAACCTTCAGTCTTGGAGAGTGAATCATTCTCAATTATCAAGAAAATAAAGCTTTTATGTGTCAGAGAGTTTTGTAGCATTCATATTACAATTTGGTTCTGAGTTTCATCTAAAGATTTCTTTCTCTTTTTTTTTCTTTTTTTAAAGTCAATTATTTCTGAGGTTTGTTTATGTATTTTATGTATATGATTGTTTTATCTGCATATACACCTGCATATGAGATGATGGCATTGAATCTCATTACAAATATATGCCATCTGGGGTTGCTGGGAATTGAACTCAGGACCTCCAGAAGAGCAGGGCAGCCATTACTCTTAACTACTGAGCCATCTCTCCAGCACAAGGATTTCTATAAACAAATAGCAAAGGAAAATTTCCTTTTAAATGGTCTTTATATGTCATTACCTTAAAAGGTCTTTCTGAAATATAAATTATTGTTTATAATTTTTGTTCTTTTGTAATTTTCTTCTAAGCTGTTTACAAATAGAAAATGGATTAAGAAGATATTATGACCTCTGAATGATTTAGGCAAACTGGACCCTAGTCTTTATCCTGGTGTTTGTAATCACTCATGAATAACAGCTTCTAGGTAGATGTCAAAGGTCATTGTAAAATTCCACTTCATCAGGGAAACATTAAAAACTAATTTTTTCTTTAATGTTAGCCTTTGAGAATGAAAACAGCAATGTGTGATTTACATGTTTATAAATTCTCTCCAAAATGTAGAACAAATGAATAGAAATAAAAATCAAGACATTAGAAAGAAGAAGCAGACTACATTTTCCATGTGACTTGACTCTGACTTCTACTAGTTTGATAAGTTGTAAGCTGGAATTTTACCATCTTAGATTTAAAACACCCTAATAATTGCTTAAACACTTATTTTCAGAAAATTAAAAAAAGTAGAAACTAAGTTAAAAATGAAGAAGAAACAAATTCAATGGAGTTACTCATGAACTTTTAAGAACAGCAACAAACAGAGGCTTGCTTTGCATCACAGGAACAGATCTGTGGCTGGAAGCAGTCCCCTTCACTATCCCAGGACTATAAGGTTTTCTTTTCTCTTTATCTTGTCTAAGTCTAAAAGACTCAAGAGAAAGCTTTGCTGGGTCTCAAATTGAAGAGAGACAACAGTCCTACAGAGCCTCAGAGCCTGTCAAATCCAAGGTGCTGTTTGAAAGAGCCCGGGTGGTCTGTTGTTCCAGTATTTCAGACTAAACCTGCAGTGAGAACTCAGAAATGTCAGTTTCTTGGTTAAAATACCCTAGCAAACTGGCTATACTATTGGGTTGTACCTTGTCTCTGTGTGTCTTGAGTTTTTGTCTTGCTTATTATGATTTACTGATGGTAGTTGATAGTTTGTTGGTGGCACCATTGTAAGGAGTCCCTGGTCTGTGCCCACGTTAGGGTGTTTCATGCTGTGTACACTTCCCTGATACTTTACTGTCTTACTGTATAAGTAGCATGTCCAAAAGCGGGGTTTCTAAAGCTAAGATAGTAAGGTTCAAGGAGAAACAAAGACCTTGTGAGCCCCAATTCTAACCAGAGCTGTAGACATTATGGTCTAAAACCATGTTGTCCATGGTGAGATCTAATCTCTTTTGAAGATATGATCAAAGTTCTGCATGGTTCATGCAGAGACTTCTTATTTAAGTCTCCCATGTGCCCCTTGCTTGCATTTAGCTGGGCTTTAAGCCATTTTTTTCTATTTAAATGAATGTATTCAACAGGCAGATTGCCGCCTTGCCTGAAAATTCTTCTCATGAATGCAAATAACATTACTTAATCTCTCACAGCTGGTTCAAGAAGTATGCTTGATGAATCACCTAGAGGAAATTCTTAAAAAGGGGATAAAGAGAAGAAAAACAAATGCAGAAGGTTATACAATCCTTGAGTTGCCCATTAAGGACTTAGTTTATGCAAAATATGCAACCTGTGAAAGATTGCTTCAGGAAGAAGCCACCAGGCTTTCTCTTGGGCTACAGTAAGACCTGGTCAGGACTTTGATGCTTTAAAACTGCAGAATGGCTCAGATCAGATGACATTCTTATTCCAATTCTCTGAGTTAATAAAGTCCTATGGAAATCATACTTTCTGTAGATATCAAAACAGTTCCCTCATGAGAGAAAGGAAACCTTTTTTTTTTTTTCAAAATATATAGGTCAAGGTTTCTTATTTTAAGTCCTCTCTGATACTTTTCTAAAAAAAAAAAAAAATTGGGTATTCTTAAAACATACCCACAGCTTTCAAGTGGATTTATCAATAAAAACAGTAATGAGTGTACAGTGTATTGTGAGTTGCCTTGGAAGAGCTGATTGGAAATTGCTGGAGGTGACAGAACCATGTTGGCAGGCACAGAAGGGCAGACTTGGCATCTTGCTGGTACCAGAGCTACTGAAGGCAGTCACTCACAGAGCTGATGCATAGAAATACATATCTTGCTTCGATGGTGTTTCTATTCCAAAATTGCCACAGTGAGGGAGGAGACGAACAGCTGTGAATGAGCAAATTACAAAGTAGCTCTGTTATGAAACGCCAAAGCCAGCCAGAAATTCTGCGTGTCTTCCAGCTGCTACAAGACTCACTTCTACTAGTCTAGATGAAGAAAGAAGCAGTTGTAAGTAGAGATGATGTGAATTATACCCCAGCTAAGGTGCTGATGAGAGGATTGGAATAGATGGGCAGAGAGAACAGAAGAGAGGTGACATTTAGGAGGAAACAATGAATCCATTCACTCACTCCTTTCTTCATTCCTTCACCAAGTATTCCTACCTCAGGATAGCGATACTTTCAGTCCTCTCTGCCTCTTTCAGTCCTCTCTATCCTATTCTTCAACTGTACATTTCCCTTGCTTGAACTGAATAGTCTCCCTACCAGATATGCTGTATCACACCTGTGATAGACACAGTCATATCCACATGTGCATGCAATCTACTTCCTGTGGCTGGTCATCTCTCCTATTGGCTACTTTCCTTGTTGCTATGATCAAAGCACTAGACCAAAACAACTGAAGGGAGAAAAGGTTTGGTTTGGCTTGTAGTTTGAAGGGATGAGGAGAGTGAGATGGCTGGCCATGTTACATCTGTAGTAGGGAAGCAGAGAGTTGAATGACAGTGCTCAGCTTATTTTCCCCTTAATGGTCCCCCTTTGTATTCAGCCCAGGACCCCAGCTGGGGTATTGTGCTTGTTAATCCTAAGGACTTGTCCCCCATTTTCAGTTAAAATAACAACCTCACCACATCACCAGAGATATGTCTCTTAGGTGATTCTAAGTCCACTCAAGTTAACTGTGAGGATCAATAATGGTAACTAGTAATCTTGAAGAGTGAAATTTCTGGTCTTGTGCCTGGCTAGTGCTTGGGTTAAAACAGCAGATGGGCCATCACTGTCTTGTCCCAGTAGGGTTAGAGACACCTGCCTTGTGGAACAGTATCTGTAGAGAACTCTAGTTGGAGCTTCCAGGTTGGCGAATGAAGAAAAGGTGAAGATTATCAGAATGGCCTTTCTTCCTCGGCTTCCTTCAGCTGCAGGGCGGATGTCTACTCCCTTTACCCTGGCACATATATAGCCCTCAGGCTGCTGCACTGATCAATTGTTACACAGAATAACCTGTGATGTGTAGGGACAGTTTGTATACTTAAGGATCTGAGGAACCTGGCAATATTCCTTCTTCCCTGCTTGCTTCGCTTTCCAGCTCAAGAACAGATATGCATACTAGTTCCAAAGACCAGCCTGGGGAATCTCAAAGTTCCTGGGGTATGAAAAAATAAACTCTAATAACAATTGCTTTGTCCTCAGCTTATTTGTATATTCCTGTGATTTCAGAAAAATAATCGCTCTTCACCCGTAGTTTCTGTGTCCTAATTTCTTCCAAACCTAACATAGATTCAGTGGCAGACTTGAGATTACTGTATGCAGTTTGGAAGTTAGGAGGTGAACTTCATAGACCATAGTATCATCACAGTGCACCTACCTTGGAATAAAGAAAGAGAGAGTGTCTGCAGTGTGAGATGAGGGGTATGTATTCTCTGAGGCGTGTCCTCTGCGGTTGTGACTTGTTCCTTTGTAAAGAAGCCAGCTGTATTGGCACAAATAATGGCGTCTTCGCTCTGCTGCCTCTAGTGAAATTCAGTCTGCATAAAGAGGTGCCAAGTAAATACCTCTTCTCCAGAGATGCCTCAAATCCTGTGCTATGTGTCAGAGGAATAGGGAGTGCTGAATTTTAAAAGCTGAATATTTTCTTTAAGTGTTTTCTTTCTTTCTTTCTTTCTTTCTTTCTTTCTTTCTTTCTTTCTTTCTTTCTTTTTTTTGTTTAATGTGGAATTAACCCATTTGGTCATTTCTCCCTCACCAGGGAAACTTTGTTTTCTTTTGATACAGGAAAGCTAATGAGAGCTGTACATAGCATAGAAAAGAAGACCCTGGACAAGGTCTCGGTAGCAGTAAAAGAAACTCTCAGGCTATTTATAAAACACCTCAACTTAGTTTTATATCAGAGTTGTAATTTCAATAAAACGCAGCCCTGCTGGGTAGTGAGTAATAAGCCGAGGACATGTGATCACGTACACTGTTTAAATAGTGGTATAAATAGGTGGTCCATGAGTTCTCAATTTCTATCAGCTTAATAGCATAGGTGTTGATCAAGGCAATCTCTGGGTACTGCAGTGATCTGTCAAAATTCCAGAGAATAATTAGGGATGGTGAAAAGCAACCCCAGTTTATACTGCCTGAAACATAGACACATAGGTATTCATGGCTGAGTAGATGGTTAACACTGTTAAACATGTATATTTTATATTGTTACTGGTAGCTGATTACACAGTATTAGTAAGGCCACTGTTTTACAGTACCAGGGTTTCCTCCTTCTCAGGGTGGGTATCTTATGGATAGAGGGAAAATTCTTAGGCTACTATAGGCTGAGAAGCCACTTTTTTTCTTTCATGTATTCTCTGGGTGTGGCTTAGAAGGATAGAGCTATATTGTGTAAGGACTTTTGAAAATTTATTTTTTAATTGCCTTGAGCTGGAATGCCTACTCATCTTCAAGATAAATTATGAAGAATTTTACAAGCTCAGGTAGACCACAAAGATTGGCATAGTATTGACTACTTGAATTAGCCTATATAGTAGTCTTTAAATTGATGTGATATTTGGCTAATTCATGTTTTGATTGGATATTATGGAAAGCCAGAACTTATTATGTAAGATCTTATACATTATGATTATCTTATTATGCACTATCTTGCATCTTATGGTAATCCAGAGTAAAATAGTATACTGGTCCCACTATTAAACTATATTATTAGTAATAACAAACTACTAATAATGTTTACATTAACATAGAACTTGGTGATATATATTTTGTTTCCTTTAAGGATGTTGATGAACTGTGTTGAGACAAATATGTGCAGTAAAGAAGCACCTATTTTAAAAGTCTGTGTGCATTCCTTTAAGATTTTATTCACTCTTTCTTCCCTTGGTACCTATTTATGAGTACAAATTAGGGTCATAACTTGGTCAATAATTTCCACTTTGTAAAAGTTCAATGCTATTTCTTAAAATTTTACAAAAAAAAAAATATCTTTTAAGCTAATGGCATGGCCCAGTTTGCCTAGGACAGTCTTAGGCAGACTGAAACATTCTGGTTTATGCTTATTGTATTGGTGTATCTCCAATGACATCCCTTTCACTTTCAAAAGTATCTGCTTCGTGGACCAAATACTATGGATGCCGTAGTAAGTTGCCATTGGTCAAACTCTAGGCCATTTTCAACACTGTGACAATGACATCAGGACACTATTTATTTTTGAATCTGCTTACAAAGAATGAGATTTCATTATGGGATTTTTCAGATAAAATTGGTTTTTGTTGTTTCTCTTCCTCTTTTTTTCTCATTCTCCCTGTTTCCTTGTGCCCTCCCTAGTACCCTGTGGTATACCTGGTAGTCTCTTTTCTATTTTCATGTCATGTGTGACCTCTTGTCTTCCATGTTCTGTTTTCTTAGCCCCTTTTACTGTATTCTTACGACTCCTATCTAGCCTTCTAGTCTATATGGCTCAGGTGGTAAAAGAAATTGCCATGCAAGTTTAAGTATTTGAGGTTGTTTGACTTCAAGATCCAACCCAAGGGCATGCTCCCACAGAAGCACTCAAGGACAGCGGATTTGATGCAATAACATGAGGTTTATTGATAACTGGTACACTGGGTGTTCCCTCGCACACAGGCAAGAGGAACCCTGAACCAAGGCTGAGAGCAGTGTTTATATAAGGGCAGTTTCATATCTTAAACAACAACCACAAAGGCTGACCTTAACAGCAGTTCCTAGGCCCAGTCTCTTGGTGACTCAAATTTGCACATTATCTTTATAACAATGAGTGTTAGCTAAGTGGCTTCCATTTGCCCAGGTTAAGGGCCCAGCTTCCTGATTACCTCTCATCTTGAGCCCTTCCCTTGGAATGTGTCTATGTGCTCTGGGCCTTCCCCACCAGCAGGTGGGTTCCCTTCCTTGTGGTCTGAGGAATGTTAATCAGCCTCTCCCTTCCTCCTCTGAATGTTAATCCAGCAGGTGACCTCTGAATAAGAAATATGCTCCTCCCTGAATATGTGCTAGGACAGTGAATTTTAAGTTTGAACTAAGACCTGAAATTCCTACAAGCTCAGTCCCCAGAACTCACCATTGTGAGGGAAGAATCAACTCCTAAGACTGAAGTATTTATAAAGTCACAAGGAGAAGAGTCATTGAACTTGGGATATCATTGAAGATAGTATTGATGTCTTTCTTAGTCAGGATTTCTATTGCCATGAAGAGACTCTGTGACCATGGCAACTCTCATAAGGAATATTTAACTAGGGTTAGCTTATAGTTTATGTATTTAATTCATTATCATCACAGTAGGAAGCATGGTGGCATACCAGCAGTCATGATGCTGGGGAGTAGCTGAGGGCTCTACATTCAGATCAGCAGGGGGCAGGAAGAGAGTGAGACACTGAGCCTGGCTTGAGCATCTGAAACCTCAAAGCCCACCCCCAGTGACATACTTCTTTCATCAAGGCCACACCTCTTAATAATGCCACTCCCAGTGAGGCACTTCTAAGGAGGCCTATTTTAATTTAAACTAGTATAATGTCAGTAGGAAAGTGTAAGTTAATCTGCATTGGGAGATGTGAGCTATAGGTTATAAGCACTTTGGTTAAATTTTCATAGAAGTATTAAATCATGTAGTTGGAGTTTTAGAAGCTTTGCAGGACTGGGCTTTGGACAGAAGGGAAGGAAGTCATTGGACTTTTCTGAGCAGATGTGTCAGAGATGGAAACGCAATATAAGATTGGCATGGCAACAGCATATAGAGAATACATATTGTTGTAAGGAATATTCTCCTAGATAAAAAGACAGACAGAGGAATTCTTTAGTATTTAAGAGGATCTTGGAGCAATGAGCAAGTAAGATGATATGTTATTCAGTTAATTTATCCTTCTAAAGGACCCTGGAAAGATAAAGGCTATAAAAATACTATCAAAAATGAGCAGACCCAAGGTTGGAATGTAAAGTCAATTCTTTGTCATACTGACTTTAATGCTGGATCTTATTGTTAAGATAATCCTCAGGGATTTTATTTAAGGTCTCAATATGTCTTCACTTCTATAGGACAATAAGCATATTTAGTTACACATGGGGAAGTATTTGAGACATACTGGCATTTAACAGTTGCCAGCATTAAAAATGATCAAGCTGATATCCAGCTGAACTTTGCCTCATAAATGTATTTTTATGATATAAATACATAAATATATCTCAGGAAAAATTTAAATAAAATAATGAATAAGTTTCTTAATGCACATGGAGCTATGAAAGTCTCATTTAATAAACCCAGGAGACAACTTGACACTTGAACTCAGGATCATGGAGGATCACAGTGATGTGCTTCTCCTGGTGGTCTACAGCCTTGACAGAGATACAGAGATCAATACGGTTTTGTCACTACTTAGAACTTACTTCTCACATCTTCATGTTACAGAGCTATAGCTACCTATGTAAAATGCTAAACGAAATGAAAACAAAGACTATCTAACTATGTACTTTACACAGGAGGCTTCCAGGTACTTCCCTACTTCAACATGGAGAGAATTCAGTCTTCCTAATTCACCAAGATCCCACACATTGTCTTCCTTCTTCAGTAAGTTTTACTCTTTCACCTTTAGAACTTTAGAGCTGGACAGCAGAACTGTCTTCAGGAATATGGCAACTCAGTAGTGTACACTGAGGAGAAATAAAGAAGACTTCCATGTGGTTTATGAAAACATCAAAAAAATTCCAGTAGCTTCTTAACACACACACTTTACTTTTGTTCTCTTGGAAGATTCAACCTGTAAAACTGTTATGGTACCGCCTGAGAAAATGGTAGAAACAACTCACGATCTTGAGAAGCAGGTTTAAATTTAAATTTTAACATTTTTTTAAAACCTTCAAACAAAATTAGAGAAACAGATTATATTAGCAAAGGCAGGCCTTCTAAATCCTGGATTGAGATCTCCTTTACTCTGTTCCAACATAAAAACATTGTAAAACAAACAAACAAACAAACAAAAAAACAAAAACAAAAAACAAACAAACAAACAAACAAACCCAGCTTGTTCTTTAGAGATCTGGAAATCAACTAAACGCCTATAGTGATCTGAGGGATGGATGCTCAGGAATGCTGTGGATGCCTAGTGAGAAGGGCAGGCTGTAACGTGATAACTTACTTTCTTCTCACCTCTGTGGAGGATTTGAGTGTTTGCAACCCTGGACACAAGGCCAGGGAAATCAACAGCCTTGCATCAGCGAAAAGGGAAACCATAAAGACTCTACTAAAAGATTATAAGATCTTCCACACCTAATACGCACATATAGATAAATCAAGGAGCACCATAAATGAAGCCCATTTCCTCACACTAGCAATGAATAATCTGCTGAAAATGTACTGACGAACTCAGTTCCACAGACAGCCTCAGAAAGGCTAAAAATTTTTAGAAATAAATCTTGTAAAACAGCAGTGCAAACACTTTACGCTAAATACCACAAAACCTTTTTGAAGAAAAATGGAGGATGGGTGATCATTAATTTATTTAATATTCATGAGTTAAAGGGTTTAATATATTTTATGGGCATGTTTTACAAATTGATCTATATATGTGATGCAATTATACGAGTCTGCTTATAGTATTAGCCAATAATTTAGGCATCTACTTGCTGAAGAATAAACTTGAATTTACATCTCACACTATACAAAATGGATAAAAGCAAACACTAAGATGTGTTGGTGTCTTAACAATGCCATTTATGAAGCTATTAGAAGAAAACACAGGGACAGTTTATTTTTAATTTCAGTAAGGCAGTCATATTTTAGATATGACAACAGAAGTACCAGTGAGAAAAGTAAGCTAAAGTGAATTCCACTCCTTAATGTGGGACCTGGTGATTTGGTAATTAGGCAAAGTGAGCAACTAATCTAATTAAGGATAAAATATTTAATGGACATTTTGCCCAGCAGAAATAGAAACCACAAGTCCATAACAATGATCACATTCATCTTACACGTGGTCAGGTGGAAGAGAATGGTTACAGCCAAGACATCCACACAGAGAAGTTTGTACAAGGAGACAAGACATTGGAGATTTCATCTACTGCTGGGGAATTCCAACTGGGGCTGCCACTTTGAAATGCAGTCTAGCAATTCTCCACAAAGCTAAGTACTGCATTGACTTGTAACCCAGTAATTTTATTCCTAGGCCCATACCACAAGAAATAGGTACAGATGCTTGCTCATTGATATTATCCTTCGTAGGCTCATAGTTATGCCGATCAAAAAGCAGAAACAATATGTCTATCACTAGCTGGTTAATGGCTTATTAAAGTGGCTCAAACAGACTAGCAGTAGAATACCATTTGTAAATAACACACATAATAAAATAATTATTTTACAACATTCATGAACCTTGAAAACATATTGAGAAACCAGGCACAAATCGTATGTTGTACAATTTCATGTTTAATAAGGCAGAATGAGCAGGCAATGACGAGGAAGTACATAGAAAGGACAGGTAGAAACTGAGAGTTGGGAGAAACGGGCAGTAACTATTAATGAATATGGAGTATCATTTGGGATGATGAAAATAACACTCTAAAATGTAGTTGTGATGGCTAGGCAATTGTGACATTGTTAAAAAAAAATTATTGACCTATAGCTTTCTCTGGTGTTCTCAGATAAGGCTTCCACCCCAGGGACAGAAAGCAGACACAGGAAAATCTGACGGCTCCAAAGGAAACCAGCCGGTCTCTTCTGAGTGAGAGAGGGGCACAAGAGGAAGCTGAGCAGGGGCTGGAGGAAATGTGAAGACAACCTACGCAGATCCCTCCACAGGAGCAATGGCCGGCAGCATCAGACTGCAGGTTTAGCCGGGTGCTACAGCGGGCAAATTTCATGGCATATGAATTATGTAATGGCGAATTAAAAGACATATGTTAGAGTTTTTATTTTCAAAGCTTTCTCTTGTTTTCTATTCTTAGAGCACCGCTGCTCACATGGAGCAGAGAAGTCGATGTGGAAAGGAACAGAAAAAGGTATAAAAGGAGGAGAACCAGGAGTCTGGGTTCTCCCATCGCTGCGGCTCTGTAAGACACGGACGTGCTCTGTCCATGATCGTTTATCAGTGTCTCCTACTTTATCTTCTCCCAGTTTGCACGTTCAAATGTAAATCGGGCAAATTTAGAACATAGCCCTCATGCGTACAAGTCAATGTTTTATTCTTGCAGCTGAAATGCTGGGGTGTCTCTGTCTCTCCTCTGTATTTCTGTCTGTCAGTAAATGTCTCTTTCTGTTCGCATTTGCCTCTCTGCACGCTTCTCAATGAGAATCACTGTTACCTCTGTTTCTATAGATCTGGCTCTTCGTATATCTTTGTCTCTGTAGGTCCCTCTCTTTGTATGTCCATCTTTCTCTATAAGTGAATAGTTTGTCTCAATGTGGCTTTAAGATATTTCTAATCATACTCCTTTTGTTGTTGTTGTTGTTGTTGTTGTTGGTGGTGGTGGTGGTGTTTTGACTATCAGTTTAGGAAGTTTGACCTTGCTGACGGAAGTATGACATTGGGGGCAGGCTTTGAAAGTTTACAGGCAGGCAGCATTTCTAGTTTGCTCTTTCTGCTTTGTAGCTGGGGTTCAAGACGTGAGCTATAAGCTTGCTGCTCCTGCCACCATTTTTGCCATTATGATTTGTGCTGCTGCGAGGCCTTCTAACTTCCTGCCTTGAGGGACTCTTATCCCTTTGAAACTATAACCCCAAATAAACTCTTTCTTCTATAAATCGCCTTGGCCATTGTGTTTTATCACAAAAATAGAAAAGTAATGTAATAATGAAACTGAGATTTGCTGTGCTAGTTCCCAGAGAATAATCTTACTTTAGCACCAGGTTACGCTGGCTCCACTTGGCTCTTTCTAAAGCTGGTGGCCTTTGGTCACATCCTGGATACTCCCATTATTCTCAGGACAATAGTGACTGTTACTCTGACCTTGTCTCTCAAGGAACTGAGACTTAGTTCTTTGCCAAGTTGGATTCTATCCTTTTCCTGGTCTTTGCCCATGAGTTTGGAGCCTCTGCTTGGCAATACTGGGAGTTTTTCCTTTTGCTGAGCGTTTGGAATTGCTAATGGTCTCTTTTAGACTCTCTAGCACCAGAGTCTATAGTAGAGAATGACTCCTTGTCTTTCTGCACATTCTAACATGTCCCATTCAGATTCTGTTCGCTTGCTTTCTAGCTAAGAAATTATAGGTCATCTTTACATTTATATGTGCTCCCAACTCACTGTGTAAACATCAAGTTTTTTTTAATTGCTTTATTTATGTATATTCCAAAATGTTGCCCACCTTCCTGGTCACCCCTCCCAGGGTTCTTCTCCCCATCCCTCCTTCCCTTTGTCTCTGAGAGAATGCTCCCGCACCCCCTCACTCATCTTCCCCCACAGCTAAGCCCCCCTCCCTACACACATCCCCCTTCCTGGGGCATCAAATCTCTTCAGGGTTAGGCACATGTTCTCCCACTGAGGCCAGACAAGACAGTCTTCTACTACCTATGTGCTAAGGACTGCGACCTAGCCCATGTATGCTCTTCAGTTGGTGTCTCTGGGAGCCCCCAAGGGTTTAGGTTAGTTGACACTATTGGTCTGGAAACAACCCAGATGAAGAATGGATATAGAAAATGTGTTTCATTTACACAATGGACTACTATTCATCTTTTAGAATTGAGGTATCATGAATTTTGCAGGTAAATGGATAGAACTAGAAAATATCATCTTGAGCAACCTAGACCCAAAAGGAAATACATAGTATGTACTCACTGATAAGTGGATATTAGCCCCAAAGTACAGAACACCCATGATACAACCCACAGACTGTAAGAAGTTAGGCAGGAAGGAAAGCCCAAGTGAGGATGCTTCAATCCTGTTTGGAATGGGGAGCAAAATAATCATAGGAGGCAGAGGGAAGGAGGGATCTGGGTGGGAGAGGGGAGGAGGAAGGGAAAATGGCACAGGATCAGGTATGGGAGGGGAGACAGGAGAGAAGCCCAGAAGGCTAGGAGAATGAGTAGAAATATGCAGCTATGTGTGGGGGCAGGGGGAAGTGGTGAAGGCAGGGGTACTTCTAGAAAGTCCCAGAGACCTATGATGTGAGAGGCTTCCAGGATTCAATGGGGATGACCTTAGCAGAAATGCCCAACAGTGGGGAGATGGAACTGAAGAGCCCACCCCACATAGATAGACATGGCCTCCAGTAGAAGGATGGGGTCACCAACTGACCTTCAAAAATTTTGACCCCAAATTACTCCTGTGTAAAAGAAATTTAGGGAGCAAAGTGGAGCAGAGACTGAAGGAAAGGCCTACTCAGTGGCCAGCCCAACTTGAAATCCATCTCATGGGTAGGCACAAAACCCTGACACTATTACTGATGCCATGTTGTACTTAAAGACAGGAGCCGAGCATGGCTGTCTCTGAGAGACTCTAGCAGCAGCTGACTGAGACAGATGTAGATACTTAGAACCAACCATTGGACTGAGGTCAGGGACCCCCTAAGAGTTAGGGGAAGGACTGAAGGAACATCTTATTTTTGTAACGACTTTTTCCACCCCACTTTGCTTGGAGCACTAGCAGAGTAGTTAGTGCTCTGGCAGAGTAAGCTTCTAGCCAGGGGCTACTATTCAGTACATCTATTCCTTCAAGATTCCCCAATCTCAAGTCCTCACTCCCTTCCAAGGTTTAGAATACTATTCCTTCCAAATTAGTTGTTTTCCTCAGTGCTGTGATGAAAAATGTCTGGCAGAAATCCCTTCAGAGTTGAAGGATTTATTTTCTCTCATAGTTTCTGAGTATATACACCATCGTGGCAGGGGAGGCATGACAAAGCAGGCCATGGTGGAGTGAGTGCACTACAGGGACTTGTTCAGCTAGCCAGTGAGGAAGTAGGGTGAAATAGGAATCAGATTGCTCCTAACCCTGGCAGCTGGGACCCACTTCTAAAGGGTTCACAACCTCCCAAATCAGTGCCTCCATCTTGGCACCAGGTTCTCAAATATTAGAGCCTTCTGGGGATATTTTAAATTCAAACCACAGTATGCCTGTAAAACACCCTTAACTTCTGTAGACTGGTCAGGTCTCTGAGAAGTAGCGATGTGTGGTCATGGTTCCATTCTGCTGCCAAATAGTAAGTTCTGTTAGGAGACCAGGGTGATCAGTATGAGTCTTAGGGATTTAACCCATGGTTTCTCTAGTATTTAGGCCATAACCGTCAGAAACCATCCCACCCAACAGCCTGTACCTATGGTAGCTTTTCTGCTTCCAATAGTTTATGATGTTTACCCATTAAACTACAATCTATAGCCATTTTCTCAACCTGTGGGTTCTGACCCCTTTGGCGGTTGTATATCAGATATCCTGTATATCAGATAATATATATTATAATTTACAACAGTAGCAGAATTACAGTTATGAAGTAGCAAAGAAATAATTTTATAGTTGGGCATCAGCACAATGTGAAGAACTGTGTTAAAGTGTCATAGCGTTCAGAAGGTGGAGAATCACTGATCTATAGGAAGCCATGCTTTCAAACTAGGTTGACTACTGGGCTATTTATCTAACTGTTCCTAAAAGAAGCAGTTAATACATATTTTTAGATGCATTAGTGGTTTTGGTGACAGTTTGGTAGGGTGAAAGGCTGAAAAACATTTTTAGATTAAAATACTTCTAAGATTTATCTCCCATTTCATTGATCTGCTTATATTCCTGTACTACACTGGATTTTTTTTCTTACATCTCATTTTTCAAACTAATTATGAGTTTATAGGTCTCAAATATCACAAACCTTTGTAGCTACTTTAATTCTGAGCACACAATAGGTGCCCAATAAATATATTTATTCATCTTTTTTTCTTATACGTGAACTAAAGTAACTGCTAATTTCCTGTTGTCTCTCATAGAATCTTATTTTATAGTGAAGACAAAAAAGAAAAGGAGTCTTCAGGATATCAAAATACTGATATTAGACGGTAACATATGTATTTATTCTTTTTATAGTTTAAATAAAACTTCACAGCATCTGTCAACAATGACATATTGGCCTAGTCTGGTATACGAACTTTCCCTTGCTCATTATACACTTGAGCCTGGTTTATGCGGATGACATTAAACAGATTAGCCTCTTATATGGGAATATAGATTTAGAAAGAATTTCTCTCACTTCAGCTCAGGGTTGCTATATGTACTCTGAATAACAGAGTTGGACAAGAGGAGGCTGAAAAATCACCGAGTCACTGCAAATAATTTAATTATAAATAGAAGTTTTATGAGCAGTGTTAATGCATGCTACCTCAGCTAACCTGACAATGAAGGTTTCACAAGCTACAGTGACATCTGGAACCAAATCACATGTAGGAATTATGCAGCCGCAATAAAAGCCACTTAATTAGCATTGCAAATAGTGTTCCAGCATTTATGAGATGTCTGCAAATTTGCATACAGATACATAATTACATAATTTGCAGCTGTTGTGTTTGTTCCATAAGACCTTGCCACTTTATTAGCAGGATATGTAAATCAGGAATTAATTTTCTTTATCTTTCTCATTCTCAGTCTTTGAAAGAAGTGTGGTGAACCATTGTGACTTGATAAAGGTTTTGTTTTTTTCTAATTTTGTCTTTATTACCTTGTTTTAGGTTGACATTATATATTGACATCTATATATACATGTCTTTTGACTTACAATGGATAATTTGTAAATACTGTTTGTTAATGAATGAAGATAATTTATTTAAGATCTTAGGCTAACACTATTCATCACTGATACGCTTCACTATGGTATTCCAGAAAGGGGACCTATTTATGTCTTTCTGGATTAAAGAGACTAATTATATAGACTCTTGTTTGTATCCTTCACATAGTTGTAGCTACCTTATATTTTATATTAATACAGTCCACTAGCATAGAGAAATGTAATTAGAATTCAGGAGTAGCTAGTAAAATTTTAAATACAAATCTGGCAGCTAAATAAAGAATAGAAAATAGCTATACCCAACTGAAATTGTTGTCGATCCTTTTGAAGGAAATGGCAGTTAAACTAATTTAATAAGTGTTATTAGTACTGTTTCATGGAGTAGGAATGTGGGAATTTGTATTTCAGATTGAAAATGGTTGAAAAATTTATCATGGGTTTGTGATTTATTTTCATATAATCAAGTTAAAATATGCAATAAAGTATGCTATGAGGACTTTCTAGCCTGAACCTAGACATGGCACATATAAGATATGTCAAGGATGTCCAAGGCACCTCTTTATAGAGAACTAAATTTATTTTAGGATGTCAATACCTGAAGTAGATTCTCTGATGGAAAATCAGGTAGGATATGATATAGTAATATGGATTCCACTTTTATTTTACCCATTCATTTATTCATTTAACATTTATTGAAATAGGTGCTTGAGCTTGGTTATTAGACTGGAGACTGAGGATAAAGGAGATTGATGTACTGAGTCTGGCAATCAAAATCACAGTTTCCTGTTCTTAATAATTGTCAAATGTTCTACCTGAATGTTCTTTCTGATAGAGTGCGCAGATAACCATTGTTCAATTTTAATAAAATAAATTTTGTCCTAATTTTATAGGAAGTTTACTTAGAAGTAAAATAATCCATGTACAAAAGTTTAATGAATGTACATGTTGAAACTGGAATTGATTACTTGTTTCTGCTATATTGGAGGAAGAGGTCACATTTAGGTTAAGTCAAAACAATAACAAGAAAAAATTCTTTCTCTTGAGATCTGGTCCTTTGCAGTCTCTCTTGTTCTTATATTAGCCATTGTGAATGCTTTTTACCTGTTAGGAAACCAGACATTTCACTTGGTATTGAACAAAGATTCTGTGTAGTTCTCTCTTTCTTGTCTTTGCAGTTAAGGCATTTGTATTGTAAATCTTATGAAATTCTTGTGTTCTATAAGGAGCCTCACAAATGGTATTGGTTAAACCAGCTCTTCACTTATAGCTTACTAAAGATAGAGATGGACAGCATGATGCCTTTGCTCTGATAATCATTCAGAACAATAATATGAGAAGGTGAAATATTATTTACCTATGGACTTATATAAAAATGATCTGGAGATAGCCACTGGAGGGTTCCAGACACTAGAGGTTCCAAGGATCCAACAGGAATGATTTTAGCAGAGAAGGGAAGATGGAACCTGTAGAGACCACCTCCAGTAAGACAGGCATGGGCCCCAGAGTTGGGATGGGAACAAACACCCATATCAAAGTTTTAACCCAGAAATGTTCCTGTCCAAAGGAAGAGCAGGGACAAAAGAGGAAGGGCGATCAGAGGACTGCCCCACCTGGGGATCCATCCTGTCTAAAATCACCAAACCAGACACTGTTGCCATTGCCAAGAGGCATTTGCTGACAGGAACCTGGTGTGGCTGCTCCTTGGAAGGTACAGCCAGTAACTGACCAATACGGATGTGGATGCCTGGAGCCAACCATCAGACTGAGCTCAGGGACCCTGGTGTGGGAGCTAGCAGAATAACTGGAGGAGCTGAGGGGGATTGCAACCCCATGGGAAGAACAAGATCAGCTGGCTAGTCTACCCAGTCCTCCCAGGGACTAGATCACCAATCAAGGAGTGTACAGGGAGGGCTCCAGGCCTACAGATACATAGGTAGCAGAGAATGGCTTTGACATCAATGGGAGGGAAGACTCTTGGTCCTGTGGAGGTTTGATGGCCCAGTGTAAGGGGATGCTGGAGAGCTGGTGTGGGAGAGGGTGAGTGGGCAGGGGAGCACCCTCATAGAGGCAAAAGGAAGGGAGGAGAGGGAGGATGTGGGATAGGGGGCTTGTGGAGGGGTAACCGGGAAGTGGGATATCATTTGAGATATAAACAAATGGAATGATTAATTTAAAAAAATCCAATAAATGGAAAGCTGGTTCTTTGGTGTCCCCTTAAATTCTTTCAGAGTATTTGACAAGTACACCAAGCACCTGGTTGTTAGCTTCGGAGCTTGGTTGACAAATGTAGTATATAAAACACAAAGATAGTGCCTGAAGCTTTACTTTATGTTTTTGAATGTTAGAATTATTAATGATTCCCATACTCAATGATGTTTGTCAGAATAAAAGATTCAGTTTGGTCACTTGAGCTGGTGGAATGACTCTGCTCTGCACACTGGGTCACTGGTTGTCCCGATACTGCTATAGCACCATCACTCTCATAGTAAGGCTGTCTGAAGTGGACAAGATGGCCACACATTGTGACTGGGATTTCTCCATAATTGCAACACTTGCCTGAATAGTTCTCTTCCCTACTTTCTATTTCTAGCTCAGGGTGACCTTTAAAATGGCTCAGTAGGCAAGCACACAGGACATTCTGTTCTTTCAGAGACCATGAGTTTGATTCTCAGCACCCACATTAAGGCAGCTGGCAACTACTTGGTACTTCAGCTCTAGGAAAGCCTCTGGCCTCTGTGCTTACCACACTTAAGTGGACACAACCACACATATGCAAACAATATAAAAAAATAAAAATTTTTAAAATTCAAATTTTAAAAAAGAAAAGTGTAAAATTGGGAAACAAGTAAAGGAAAATTAAGACTACAAGAAGCTAAAGATAAAGGATAGTAGATTGTTTCTACAGTAATACTTAAAATCTTTTAAGTTTAAAAGTTTGCTTTCAAAGTTACAAAGGGAGAATGGGATAGCTCTTACATGGTGATTTGATTATATGGGAACTAAAGCTAGGTTATTTTAATTTTTCAATAAGAATTGTAATTTTAATGTTTAATATTTTAAAGCTTTTTAAAAAGCTCAGAACTCTCTATGATTTAATTACAATTAAGTCATTTAATATCTTTCTAAAATATATTTGAATTTAACCAGATCCAATGTTGATACAGAACTACATTTTATTTTTCTGCTGTTTTATTAATGTAGTTGATAGCTTTTCTGTTTCTGTAGTATATTGTTTGTATTTCTAGCACAATGCTCATATTAAGTATTTAAGTACTTTTCTCCTTAAAAATTATATAAATGTCATAATGCGAAGCAGCAAAATAATTACAACCACTCATTTTTAGGGTTGAACTTAGACATTATCCATAAATCAGGTATGATGGCTTCTAGCTTTTCATATCCTTCAAAGATTAACATACATTTTTCAGTCTTTTTAAATGCCTATGGATTAACCTTCAGAAATAAAAGTTTTAGTTAAGTTTTTACTCAAAATTCAATGTGCCAACTATACCCTTTAAGTATATATGTTTTTAAAATATGTACTTGGGAGTGCTGAATGAATAGGTCTGATGTTCATCCAGTAGGAGGACGAACCAGGAAGCAACTTAAGTCTTTCTAAGCCAGGATCCCCAGTGTCTACCTTGACAGCAACTAAGCAAGAGACCGGGGGCTTGACATATGTTGCTATTACATGATATATGTTACATGATATATATACAGTCTTCTCTGTGTCAGATGGGATGTGCTTCTTTGAAATAGGTAAAATGTTTTTCTTCCTCTGCTTTACATAGTGATTTTGTATGAGCCAGAGGTGTGTGAAGGGCTGAAGCTGAGAGAGCCAGGGGCCAGGAACAAAGCTGAACGCCTTCTATCCCAGGGAGTCTCCAGAGTTCAAAAACTCATTCAACCAGGCACCTGGCTGTCTCTCACAGCTCAACACCTCACAGAGGTGGTGCATAACTTCAAGAACACAGTGCTGTCTAGATTCTACAAAGTTGATAGGCATGTGAACTCACAGAGATCGTGACATCATGCATAAGACTTACACAAGTTCAAGCCAGACAAAATCTCAGCATGGGAGTGGGGAAATGGACACAAAGTCCCACTCTAACCAAGAAGCTATTTGCAAATGATATCTGCTGGAAAGAAGGAAATCGGCTTCTCTATTGGAATGTCACTATTTGTATCAACCACCATCCAGTGTAGACCTCATGCCCAGTAGTAGCTGGCTGGCACAAAATACACTCCATATTCTTTGTATTATTGTTTTGTTTTGCCTTACTGGGTTTTTTTTTTTGCTTGTTTTGACTATTTATTTATGTATTTGAAAGAGCACATGATGTTGTGTGGGTAGAGATCTGGAGAGGAGGAGTTGGGGGGAGGGGAAAATATGATTGAAATGTATAAATATTAAAATAAAATTTGCCGGGCGGTGGTGGCGCACGCCTTTAATCCCAGCACTTGGGAGGCAGAGACAGGCAGATTTCTGAGTTCGAGGCCAGCTTGGTCTACAGAGTGAGTTCCAGGACAGCCAGGACTACACAGAGAAACCCTGTCTCGAAAAACCAAAATAAATAAATAAATAAATAAATAAATAAATTTAAAAACCTAAAACATACAAGATATTTTTGTTTTAGTATATAGAAACAATTTTTTCTTTTACAAATTAAAAGATATAAATTTAAAAACTGCTTTTAAACCTGTGTCTTTCCTTTCTTCTTAAATATCGGAAATGGTAATAAAAATATTATGTCTTCCCTAATTGGAAGATGAGAGAAATTAAATGCTTAAAGGATAATTTGGTAATTTTCAGTTTAAGTAAAAGATATGAATTACAATTAGGCCCCAGCATGCCAGGATGATTATAGCATTAACTAAAGGTTTTTACTGTAGTCCTAATATTCAGTAGTCTGTGCAGTTCCATCGCGAATTCAGCAGTGTTCCCTAGGAAGAGGCAGAGGGTACTTCTCTTATGCCAGAGTGGCCATTAACTTCTTTCCTCTCACCTCTTGCAAAAGTACCCATTCCTAAATTTTATGGTTTCTATTAAGTTATACAGTTAAGCAATCAGATCCAAAGTGTAGAGTTGGACTTTCCCCAAGGAACTAAGTATATTATTAATTCATTTGGTTTGATAATAGAATAGGATATCAACATGTTCCGATAATACAACTTTTATGTTTCTGAGGCATCTTATTTTTTATGTTCAATCTCTGACACTTTCATTTGAAGAAATAAAAATATCCTGTAGTTAATGGGAAAAAATTTTTTTGAAGCTTACTATTGTACTAACAACAGACAGTTTCCAGATTAAGTTGGGTTATAGAAAGAAGAAACATGTGTGTCAATAAGATATCTGTTCTAAAAGCAGCACTCATCCTAGGTTTTTCAAGCAAGAGGGCATTCAGTGCAGAGAATCAAATGCTTAAAACACTTGTAAGTGTTGGGAAAGTAAAGGGCAGGCTGTGAGAGTGCTTGCCTGCACTATGAGCTATGTGGTAACCAAAGGGTCCCAGATGCAGGGAACAGACACCAGGGATGAGGGTTTTCTTCAGTACTTAAGAATAATTTCCAGTTATATGTCTGAGTGCTTATGTACCACTCTCAGAGGCCTGTTGCTGTAGCTCTTTCTCTCAGTTCCATTCCAAGTCCTTTAGTAATGATTCTTTACAAGGTTGATGGGATGATGTAAAGAAACATGGCTTTGTGGAGCTAAAATACATCGAAGGATGTTAGGCTTAATTTAGACTTAACCGGAATGTTTCTGGACTCTAAGATAAAGGTGTACCATGTTAGACATTCATAATCCCAGCCACTATGCAGGCTCAGTCAGGAGAATCATGAGTGGCTATATAGCAAGTTCTAGGTACATGAACCGGGGGTATCTTGTAAAATCCAGTATATTAAAGAGGTAGGTGTATCTCAGTTTGAGGGAGTTGACCTTTCTTATACAAATGATACAATTAGAGAAAGCAGTAGCATTGATCCAGTATGGGATTGTGTTAGTAGTGATTAGGAAAGCCTACCACCATTTTCACAATGAAAGCCATCATGACCTGGATCTCCCATCATTTGCAGCACAGATTTCTAAGTATGTTCTTTACATCTTTCCCACTCTAAAATCACCGTGTTTATTCTATGTGCTGTAAAAACTAAGTCTTCTGCTTTGTTCTGTAACAACGTATCCCTGACTTTCTCTAATTTCTGTGTGGCATTTCCCCTATTGGCCCCAGTTTTCCCCTTGTAAATTATCTTATAGCAGGGTCACGGTTAAGTGAAGTGTATTTGTTGAAGTCTGTGAGATGCTAACTTGCCCATTGCTGTATAAGTGAATGTCATCATTTTGGGCCATTGGTGAGTTCAGCTCCTTTCTTCTCATGCAGGTTGCTTTAGCTCAGCCTATTTTAAGGCCATCAAAGACTAAAGGTATAATACTTCTCATTCTTTTTTTTAAAAAATTCTATTTAATCTTTTTTTTTCAGTCTAGATTTTATCTTCATCCTGGTCCACCCTCTGACTGGATGACTCTGACATCCCATACCTTCTCCCTGTGTCTCCATGAGGATGTCCCCGCCCCTAAACCCACCCCACCAGACCTCTAAACTCCCTGGAGCCTCCAGTCTCTGAGGTTAGGTGCATCTTCTCTGACTGAACCCAGACCTGTCAGTCCTCTGCTGTATATGTGTTGGGGGCCTCATATTGTAAACCAATCATATGTAACTGTGCCAAATTTTCTTGCTCTCCCCAACCCCTACCAATAAATATCCCAAGTTCCCTGGGTCCTGGGTCGGAATCTCTATCTCCTGCATGAGATATGTTCCGGCCCGAGGGCCCTTGTCATTAAACCTCCTCTGCAATTGCATCAAGATGGTTTCTCGTGTATCCTTGGGTTCGTGCAAGTCCGGACTTGGGTGAGGGTCCCCTTTTGGGGTCTTTCAATATCAACTGGTGTATGCTGCCTGGTTAATGGCTCAGTGTCTGAGAGATCTTGGGAGTCCAGGTTAATTGAGGTTGCTGGTCCTCCTATAGGGCTGCCCTCCTACTCAGCTTCTTTCAGCTTTTTCCTAATTCAACCAGAGGGATCCATTGGTTAGGTGTAAACATCTGCATCTGACTCTTTCACCTGCTTGTTGGGTCTTCCTGAAGGCGGTCATGATAGACCCCTTTTTTTTGTGAGCACTCCATAGCCTCAGTAGTTGTGTCAGGCCTTGGGGCCTCCCCTTCAGTTGGATTCTACTTTGGGCCTGTTTCTGGATCTTCTTTGCCTCAGGCTCTTCTCCGTTTTTTGTCCCTGAATTTCTTTCAGACAAGAACAATTATGGGTCAGAGTTTTGACCGTGGGATGGCAACCCCATCCCTCATCTGATGCCTTGTCTTTCTGTAGGAGGTGGGCTCTACAAGTTCCCTCTCCCTACTGTCTGACATTTCATCTAAGGTTCCTCCCTCTGAGTCCTGAGAATCTCTCACCTCCCAGGACTCTGGCGCAATCTGGAGGGTCCCCTGACCTGCTACCTCCCTAGGTTGCCTGTTTCCATTCTTACTGCTGGCTGTCAGGGCTTTAGTCCTTTTCCTCCACCCAATACCTGATCATGTTCCCCTCTTCCCCTCACTGTCTCCTTTCCCATTCAGGACCCTCCCTTTCTCCCCGCTCCTGAGATTGTTTTTTTCTCCCTCCCAAGTGGAATTGAGGCACCATCACTTGGACTCTGGCTTGTTAACCTTTCAGAGTTTTGTGGACTGTATTCTGAGTATTCTGTACATTTTTTAAAAAAGCTAATATCCACTTATTAGTGAGTATATATCATGTATGTCCTTTTGGTTCTGAGTTACCTCACTCAGGATGATATTTTCTAGTTGCAGCCATTTACCTGCAAAATTCAGGATGTCCTTGGTCTTAATAGCTGAGTAGTATACCATTATGTAAATGAACCATGTTTTCTGTATCCATTCTTCTGTTGTGGGACATCTGGGCTGTTTCCAGCTTCTAGCTATCACAAACAAGGCTGCTATGAACATAGTAGCACACGTGCCCCTGTGGCATGGTGGGGCATCTTTTGGAGATATGCCCAAGAGTGGTATAGCTGGATCTTCAGGTCGATCTAGGTCCAATTTTCTGAGGAATCTCCATATTGATTTCAGAGTGGTTGTACCAGTTTGCAATCCCCCCAGCAATGAAGGAGTGTTCCTCTTTCTACACATTCTTGCCAACATGTGCTGTCACCTGAATACTTCCCATTCTTATGCTATAAACTTTGCATTTCCATTGATGGCTTATCAGTGTATTTATGTCATTTTTTTTTCAAAGCCTCCTCTCATGGCTGCCATATATAACCCTCACTCCACAGTATTACTTTGAAGTTGCTGTCCTCACAATAGCTTGATATTAAAATTGTTTTCTCCCATTTCCCTCATTGAATGCTTATATTTCCCCCATTTTATAACTGTACTTTGACCACATCTACATCTTCAGTTCTTTTAGCCTAACTTAAGTTCTGATGTATTCTTTACTTTTCTCCCTACTCTTCACAGATACTTTTTCATCAGTGTTTTTGTATTGTTTCAACTTGAAATTCCTCAGGAAGTACCAGCTAGAGCCTGGTGGACTGTTAGTTTTATGTATGAGAATCCTTAATGTCTAGTCCAGGGATGACTGTATCTATAAAACTCAAGATGTTAAGTTAGGAAATGAACTTGACATACTGTTCCCTCTACTCAAATTGTCTTTG
Source organism: Arvicanthis niloticus (assembly GCF_011762505.2). Taxonomy (NCBI): domain Eukaryota; kingdom Metazoa; phylum Chordata; class Mammalia; order Rodentia; family Muridae; genus Arvicanthis; species Arvicanthis niloticus. Next base: position 32,518,269 of record NC_047673.1, read on the forward strand.
GGATACTGAAAAAAAATGTAATTCTGAATACGAATTTGTAATTTCTAACTGTCTTCAACTCAGCCCTTAGTCGGTCACTACTTCTAGGCTTACTTCTTGTTGGATGTTGGTTCCCCTCAGACTCCCTAGAAGAAAGTCACAGAAAGCCATATAGATGCTATATTGTATTCTGAGTGAGCCTAAACTCAGGGGAAAGGAGATTGAAGTGGGCAAGCAGGAGCCACAAACGCAAATGAATCACTGCTGATCTGGTCTTAACCCAGCCTCACAACATCATCAGAAAGAGCATTAGAGGTTTGTGCCCAACTAAATAGCTCAACAAGGAATGGGTAGCATCGGAATTAGGGTGGTATTAGTTGCCTTCCATTTGCCAGGCTTCACCTCACAAGATGCTATCTTCCTTTCGCTCTGGGTCCCACATATGCTGATGTCCTAATGCATCTCATTCCTTAGCGTTATCGAAAATCCAAGGGGAGAGTAAAAGTGACTAGGGCATTGATGCGTAGGTGCTGTTACATGATGCTCATGTGTGATATGAAGAATCTGATACAGCCACTAGATGGGACACCCTCTGTCTGGTCTCTGCAGCAGCAGCACTCAGCCCAGGTTCAAGGGAAGATCTCTTATTAAGAGATCTCAGGCTAGCCATGTGTTGTATCAGTGAATCAATACCCCCACCCCCCCAACAGACACACTATGGGGATTTTTCAAAAGTTCTTATATGATTATTGTCAGATAAGATGACAATATGATCCTGAAACTAACGTGAATGACAATTTATAATATTCTATGTTGTTATATTTACATTTTCAAAATCATAGTACATTTACATTTATATTACACTTTCCCATGAATGTGAATTGTATGTCAAAACTATCCAAGTGAGCCAGTTTGGGTAATATTATTAAATTAATTCTGAAAAGGAAACAGAGGTTCAGAAAAGTAGAAAGTCTTGGCCAAGGTCACAGGAGAGGGTATTTTAGAGTAAAGGGAACTTATTCTTGGGAACCTGAAGACTTGAATTTTAGTTCTAGTTCCATAGATTACTTTTATATTGTCATTATTTCTAAGCTCAGAAGCACTAATATGCAGGCCACTCTAGACTGAATGCCTCAGTAATCCTTTGATCTTGCTATGGGCTCATTAAACACTTCGCCAACATTTTATGGATGCTTGTATGTCTGCATAAATAAGATCACAGGAGAACAGGAGGAAGACAAGTGTGGGATTGCTACCTTTGGAGGTTTTATGTTTCAAATAACAGCAATACCCCTTTTTCTGTTTATTTTGAAAATGTCCATAGGTTGAAATCAAAGAGACACATGATTATAATTAATAACAAAAACAAAAAAAAACCAGCAAAAATACATAACATATGATGGATAGGCTCTTTTTCTATTTATTCTATATCTGTTGACTGTGATCTGTTTTGTTTTTTTAAGTTTCTACCATTTTGTCATCGTCATTGTCGCCATCATCATCATCATCATCATCATCATCATTTATGAATGTAAGTCCCATAGAACCATTGCTTTGGGAGAAAATGTATAAGTTAAGGTTAAATATCAGTTGTTTTTCTTGGAAGAATATAATTAAAAACTGTTTCACAGTTAAATATGCTTTCAAAAAGTTACAAAGAATCATTAAATGCAACAAAATTTAATAAAAGTAGTCTGAGGTTGAGGACAGTTTTGGCCACAACACTGTGTGACTATAAATCAGCAAATGAAGAGAATATGGTTAAAAAAAAAATGTCCTTTTTTGGGCTTGCCAGGGAATGATGTAGCTTTTATGTCTTAAAAATATATAGTTTGTTCCTTTCCTGGAAGTGCAAATAGTCATTTAATAACAGAGTTAACTCGGCATGTCCAGAATAGATTGAATTAACTCACATTACTCAAGTTGGATGCTGTTAACCATCCATCCTCTTGTCTTCTGGTTTTCTCACCATCTCTTGCATGTACATCTGCATTATAGCTTAACTGGTAGTGGCTTTCTACAATCAATCATATGTATCAGCTGTCTTAAGCATTTCTTAATAACATTTTTTTAAATATTATTTTTATTTCCTAGCCAAAAAAAGGTAACATAAAGTAGCTCAGGCTTCTTGCCAGCACCAAAATATGGGTGTAAATTAAACTATGTAGTTAGAAGCCAGCTTAGTATTCTTTTTCTTGATCAAGAAGAGATAATTAGTACTTCTGCAAAAAGCACATAATTTTTGCTATCTGTGAAGGCTTTACCACAATGACTACATCATTACCTGCACAATAAGAAAGCAGAAAGCTACTATTCATTTTCTGAGCGGCTGTGTGTGTGTGTGGAAGAAAAGCAACTTGACCTTATCATTTTCTTTATAATTAGCATTGGTGAAACAACTTTAAAGGGAGAATCAAAAGAAGATAAAAATGTCGACTGGTAACATGTTGGGAAGAGTTTATTATAAAAGAGACCTGTAATTATTTAAAGAATGTACTGAATAGGAAGGCTTGTGCTTTGAAAATGTGGCTCACTGAGCAATAGGAATCTCTGGACCTGCTGAGTCTGTGGTAATGAGAAGAAATTCAAAAGAAGGAATTAGGCTGCCTTAGAAAAGCTGAGCTCCAGAAGATGAATATATTAACAGCTTGACAATGAAATATGCAAATACATCCCTGAGTTACTGATAGAGTTCGCAAGGCCAAGCTACAGAGTGGAGCAGAAATCAGGACCTTGGGGATATAATCTTTGATCCTGTGCCATTGTTTTGTTCTTTATGCATCTTGGTTTTGTCATAAATTAAACTGAGGTAATGACTTCAACATTCTCCAATTTTCTTTTGGGCTATGGTCCAAGATTGTTTAGATCACAAAACGCATTTGCAAAGAGAATTGTTTAGTTTCTCTCGCTGTGCTCTGACCTGGGCGCCAGGAATGCAGAAATTTAACTTATCTGCATATCAAGTGTGTCCAGGGCCAGATTGGGAGACTCCAAAGTTTGCCAGGTGATTGGAATTGGAGAGGTTAAGTCCTCAGGGTTATGGAAGTTAGTATTTCCTTCTATCAAAAACTCTCAGAGTAACATTTTAGTCCTGATCACCTCCCTGAATTACTATCCCCATTCATAAATGTTTCCTCTAAAAGATCACAAAGACAGCTTGCCTGCTCTGTGTGTGTGTTGCATTTGTATGCACGTGTGTGTATATGAATGTGTGTGTGTGTATGTGTGTGTATGTGTGTAATCTATTGAGTCTCATTAATGTTGCTTATGTACATGGGTTTAGGATGGACTACTTATGTATGGACAAACTATCATGGGTGCTGTATCCAAAAGGAAACTAATTGTCCTCCTTCAGCAGCCAATCACTGCCTGGACTTCTTCATTTAGGGGTGGGGCCTTGTAAACTTTTTTTCCCATCCACATAGGCATGTTGACTATGGGTACATCGTGTGTAATGCAATCATACTGAGATTTCTCAGGTAAAGCATCCTTGTCCTATTCAGAAGACACTATTTCTTACCACTTCATCTTGTTCTCTGGCGCTTAAACTCTTTCCATGCAGTCTTCTGTGATGTTCTTTGAGCCTAATGGGTAGGGGTTGTGTTATAGAGTGCTTGCATATGTTTTCAGTTTACCACTATAATTGCAGGTGAATTTTAGTCTTCTATAACCTATTGTGAGTTCCAGTGAAGCCTCAAATGGAATGGAATTAATTTTCGCATAGACAAAAACCACAGTAGAAAAGAATAGGAAGAAAAATCACTGAAAATGCACATCAAGGGGTTCAAATTTTATCAGCTCGTCAAAATTCTGGGCCCAGGAGAATTTTTGGATAAGACACAAGTTTAATGAGAATATATTTGTAAGGTGGAGTTCTTGAAATAAAGAGTCTGTGACTGTGAAGTATGACTGTTTTAGTTAGTGTTTTATTGCTCATTATTGTGAAGAGACACCATGACCAAGGCCACTTTTATAAGGGACAACATTTAGTTGGTGCTGGCTTACAGATTCAGAGGTTCAGTCCATTATCATCATGGCAGGAGGTGTTCAGGCAGACATGATGCTGGAGAAGAAGCAGAGTGTTCTGCACCTTGATGTGCATATAGGTGAGACTGTCTAGGTCACACTGGCCAGACTTAAGCATATATATGATACCTCCAAGCCCCGCATCCGTCGTGACACACTTTCTCTACTGAGGCTCCACCTCCAGTAAGGCTGTGCTCCTAATAGTGGCACTTAACATGTGCCAATCTTATTTAGACCACCACAATGACCCATGTGAGAAATGAATTTAGGGTAAAACCTAATTGGATTTTGAGACACAAATTATTAATTAGAAATGTGAGGAGTTTTTAGTGTTAAGAAACTTGAGGGTATAGCCACCTTCCTTTTTTTTTTTTTTTTTTAAATGTGGTCTTCAAAGCATCTTGGGCCCAGTGACTGCCTTTTCTACCACTGTCATAGTCAGGGAGCTCTGCTGACTGGCCCATTTCCTCACGGTTTTGGATGAAGCCTTGCATCCTTCCCATAGGTTGGATGCAATGCAGCACCAATGCCTTATTCTAGAAGAGGCAAAGTTGGCTTGATATTCTATGGCTCATTTGGTCAACACTATTTCATGAGCACAAAATTTCAGGAAAATGACAATAGTAACTTTTCAAATTTTTCCATGTCCAAGATTCTGGGAAGGAAGTGCTTGATAGGTAAATAAGGATTTTTAATCCTGATTTGAAAATGGGACATCTTTAAGTATAAACAACCTACATTAAGTGTTCCTAGAGTTCACATTAGCACTGTGCATTGAGATCCTCTGATGTCCTTCCGTGTTCTGAAGCTCATGGGTATTTCTTGTCTGAAACTGTTTACTATTTAGTTACTTTACCTTTCAAAATCTGGGGATTTTGCTTCTCACCATGCGAAAAAAGACTGTGAGCGGCTTGGCAGCTTAAGTTAAATGAATCATCTTAAAGAATATTTTTAGTAGTTTTTTGCCAGCAAAGATACATCATTGAGGAAGAGATTTCCATGCCAGCAAAGAAATTGGCTCTGTATCCAATTTCTGAAATACACTTGAAGTCCTAACCCTGTGTGGGGAGTGATAAAACAGGTTTTGTTTGTTTGTTTATTTTTCTTTTTCCGGTTAAAATGTTATCACTCCTGTTCCTCTACAAAAGAATTCCCCAAGAACCTCTCATTTCTTCTTGAGAGACTTATTTTTGTCATCATCAATTTAGCAAATACAAACTGGGCAAATGACTCCAAAGCCTGCCTCTAGCACTGACAAGACAGGACCCGGGAAACCTGAAAAGGAACAATGGATTTTTTTTAACACAATAAAGTAGCGGAGATGAAATAATTTGGGTTTGTGTTAAGAAGATGAGTCATGGGGGATTAGTTCAGTTTTGCAGAAAATAACTTAAACTCCTTCGGTGACAGGTTTTATTTCTGAGCCACAGTTAGAAAGTGACTAATCAGAAATGCTGTTTCAGGTTTGACAGAATACATCTCTTCCTCATGGAGGTATCTTTGCAAAGTTTTCTCATTCTCTTCTCCCAGGATAATGCCACTTTCAGAACAGGCACTGCCTCCGAGGCTGCCAGGATGTTGTTTCCATGTTACTAAATGAATTTGTACTAGTACTGCATGTTGGTATCTGTATGAACATGGTCTGTGTTATTAGGGAGTATTTGTACTTGAACAAATACAACCTATTTTTTTTTTCTGCTAGGAATGGGAAAGTTCTAGTGTCATTGTTCTTCATTGTAAGATGAAATTGCCTTAATTAAACAGAAGGAGACAAATTACTATGATTATAACTTGAAATTCTTCATGCATGCTTATTATCATACTACTTAGACTATTATTTTATTATTATCAAAATGATTATTATTGGTTGCAGGGTAATTTAAAAACTTCAGTGTCGTATAGCTCTGTGTGCACATGAATATATTAAATTAAGCCCATAATCCTGGGGCTGTTAGCTGGCACTTGGAAGGCTTTAATGAGGACTTCATACTCTAAAAACTGTGCAAATACTTCAAGTGCCTGCTAAGTACACAGAATATGCTTTGTTAATAGGTGTGGGTGATGCTGGAAATCCATTTCTTTTTTTCTTAATGAAACACACAGGGCTGCACATAACAAAGATCCTGTAAAAAGTTGTATGGACTAAGTACCACCATGAGAAATAAGGAGTGGAATTGAGCCAGTCCACTAGGGCTGAAGCCACAGTGCTGAGTTTATGTTCTTGATGTCTGTTTGGTCCTTTTGTTCCAGTCTCACTTTGTAGAATTTCATTCACAGGTTCATTAGACCCATCATTAGGATATAATCATGTTTTCTTTAGTATGGCTCCCCTGTGAAATGCCTTTCAGAGTGGTTAGAACAGAATGTAGGGATTCCATTAAGTTAAAAAAAATAGGTTATATGGCGATTTTGAGTTGTTTTTTGTTTAGTTGTCTGGCTGGTTTTTTTGTAAACAGAATTGGCCATTATCATAATTTTTACTAGATTGAAAAGTATTCCGTCTTATGTCTCTTTGATGATAGAAGAAGAGTTTTAATAATATGATACCGTGGATGTTAACATTCAGGCTTTCTAGGGTTAATCTATAGTATTGTTACAAGTAGCCAATCATGAGTCCAGGTTAGATCTTCCTACTAGATTCATTAGATCTTTGGATGAAGCCTTTTCTTCTTTGTGCCTATGGGATTTGATATATTGGTAGACTGTTTCACCAAATTTCTGTGGAATTAATGGATAAATGATATGCTTAGAATTTCATTGGCAATAACCAGGATCAAAACACTCAGAAAACTTAAAGATATCAAAATTATATCAGAGTGAGCAACTGCTAGAGTTGTCTATAGTTGTAGGATTTACTTACACAGGGATTCAAAGCTAAATGTAATAATAAGGACAAGTATGATTCTTTTCACAGTGAAATTCTGATAATAATATAATAATAATAAATATAGAAACAATCCCAACATTTTTATGAGCTAACACAAAAATTCAAAGTAGCCAAGGGAGGTCTGAGAAAGAAAAAGTTAGAGGCATCAGACTTTGTGGATGAAAATTATATTATAAAGCTTTAGATGGCAAACATGAACCAGGTATGTTGACCCATAAAACAAAAGAGTCAAGCATAACCCACCACAACCTCCAGCTAAAGAAGCCATGTAGTAAGGGTAGATTCTTCAACACATTATGCATGCAAAAGAATGAAGATTAATTTTATTACTGTTTAGTTTTCAGTACTAATTAGTTTCATTACTTAGGGTTGTGACAGTTATGATATACCAAAAAGTGGGTAAAAACACTGAACGTGAGGTACGAAACCCTAAAGCTACTAGAACATAGAGGAAAATCTTCTGGACTTAGCTTAGTTTTGGTAAGGATTTTGCAATTATACAAAACACATAGGCTTACAAAAAAACAAAATTAAATCAACAGCACAACATTAAGCTAAGAATCGTCATAGCAAAGGAAACAAATAATAAAATAAAAAAATGCAATATAAAGATTGGAAAAAATAGTTACAATCCACACAGTTGACATGTAGCTAATACCCAAAATTTATGAGGAATCTTTAGAGTTGAATAACAGAATACCAAATAATTTAGCTAAAGAAATTAGGTATACAACCCAAAAAGCCATTTCCAAAGAAAATAAAAATGTCAAGTTTATATATAAAATGGTTCTCAATGTTAATTGTCAGGAGAATGTAAATTTAAACTAATGTGTAACACACCAGTTTACTTCAGTAATGATGGCTAGTATAAAAAAAAAGATAAAAAATAGTAAATGTGGTAGGGTATGTAGAAGAAAGGGCAAATTACTATAATGTTGGTGGTGCATACACTCTTGCTGATGTTATGAAAATTGAAAATAACCTAGACTATGGTTCATCCTTTCATCTGGATATATACTAAAAGGAGGTGAAAGGACAGCCTTGTAAGAATACCTGAATTGTACATTTAGAGTAGACATGGGGTAAAAACAATTACGATGCCTGTTGATGGGTTTATAAATAAAGAGAACATAGTACAAAGAGATACAGTGGGGTCTTTTCAGCTTAACAAAGAGATTCATCTATTTCCCTAATGAATGAACCTGAGTGAAAGAAACCAGACACAGAAACAAAATGTCACATTATCTTACTCATATGTGAATTCAAACGAAGAACAGAGACAAAGAATACAATAATGACTGCCAGAGGTAGTTGGGAGGAGGGGAGGAAGATGCAGGATATATGTTCAAAGATTTAACAACAGCAGATGTGTAGGGTGAGCCAGTGTAGGGAGTTGAAATATAGTATGAGAAGCTTCTGAGTTACAGTTCTGAGCATTTGTCTTGGTAAGAAAAGGTCAATCTTTATTTAAGATCTAAGTCATTGATTTATGATTAATAAAATTATGGGCATTTTTAAGGTTTTAGCCTATCTTGTCACTTATAAAATGTAGTTATATAAAAGTTAAATATGTTACCCTACTGCAGCTTCTATGTGAATTCTATAACATTAAATTCCAAGCCTCAAATATTCACAACAACACTTGTTATACAAAACAAGGAATTAAATAATGGTAACATTAAAATAACCAGTAACTCTGATACACACAGATTTTATCCTCAAATTTAACGGATTTAAAAGCAACAAACAATGAAATATAATATTGCTTTTACTTAGGAAGACAAATTACTTCACCCTTTCTCTTCTATGCCTCTTTAATTAAAAGATCCTACAGATAGTACAAATAATGTCTGGCTTGCTTTCTCAAAGATTTTTATATACTCTCCTCGAGGTTATTGCAATATTTAAGTAAATATGAACTAGTGAGTCCTTGCAATCATGTCTGAACCAAGGATTGGGTTTCCAGTCTGCTTAGTATTTGGTTACTTAGGATTTTATGAGTGGAGAATATTAACACAATAAAATACCTACAAATTTCCAGGTATACATATAAGCAAATAGTTATGTTTTATGACACTATATTTTGTTGTATTTCATTGTAGTATTAAAATTCAATTATTCCAGTCCACAATTGACACTACTCAGCTCTTCATGAGTGCCCCAGATACTGTCTTTCTATTGTCTCTAGATCAGAGAAGTATTTTCATGAACAATAAAACTCAAGTTATACTTCTGAATATTTTCACTGGGAATACAAATTCAATTATTACTTATTATGCACACATGTGTGTCCATGTGTATGGCCATATACATGTGCAGATGCCCAGGCACATGTGCATGCACATGCATGCTAAAACTAGAGGAAATTCATTACTGTCATTTCTCAGGAGCAATCCATGATATTTGCTGAGACATAGTCTCTGGAGCTCCCAAAGTGAGTTAGGCTGGCCTGTGAGTCTTAGGATCCTATCTATTTCTGCCTCTTCAGTGCTGGGCTTACAAATTTATACTGCCATATCCAGCCTTTGTGTATGGGAATTAAACCCAAGGCTTCCTACTCAAACAGCAAGCCCTTCACTGACTGAACCATCTCTCCAATCCCATCAATATAATCTTTAATATTAAGACTCAAATATCCACTGGAATAACCTTGCTCACTTGAATTGGATACACAAGTTTTCTGTAAACTACAAAATTGATAGTGTATGTGGGCAAGTATGAATTTTGGTAGGCTAACTTATTTGTCACTATAGGTTGGCACTGTTTGACCCTGTTTTTTAGGCAATGTGGCACAACCAGAATACTGGGTCTCTTGGATAAGTTTCCCTTTTTCACATTGGTAATGCAATTGGTAATGCAAAATTTTGTTATTTGAAGATTTAGTCCCAGGACTCTGAGTGGAGACAATGGTAAATTCGAGAGAATACTTATTTATTTCATGAAAATTTATTAGATATTACGTGCCAGGAACAAGTTTGTGCAGTGAACGGTAAATATCTGTTTAATGAAGGTTTTAAATCTTGAAATTATAAATAATTGCAAATAGACAATTGAGGAAATTCTGTTAATAAAAAATATTAAGGAGTATTAGAGCTGTTACATGGGAAAGACTCCTCAGGGGAGGATCCTGGGAGAAAAATTAGAGCCGAGACTGACAGAAATCAATTATACAAACATTTATGCAAATAGCAGTACAGGAAGCACTAATTGCATCTTTAGGACTATGAAATTCTGTCAGGTATCACTTATAACAGGATTGTGTCTTACATAGTCATCTCAAAATATCTGAGAAAATAAGCTATGCATTTCTATGCCGGGTGAGAATTTGGTACTTTGTGAGTTTACTGGAGTTTGTGGAGTCTTAGAAGTAGGGCTTACAATTTTATGTTGGGTGAGTGCTCTGTTAAATGAAAGGACCCTTCACTTTTACAGCACTATTGAATTAAAAATGCCTTTTACATTCATGGTTATATGTTTTAATATCTGCAATATATATATACATATATAAAATATATTTATATATACTTACACACACACACACACACACACACACACACACATATATATATGTATAAATTTTAGTAATAGCCTTGAGGTGATTGCACTTCACATTCAAGGAAACCTAGCTAAAATAAATAAATAACCTAGAAAGTTTCATCATTACACAAGACTCCTCTGGGATTCGTTATTTCATGTAGATATAGATTTAGAAGCTGGATAATGGTTCTATGACACTGTATTTTATTTCTCTGTGCCTCTTCCCTGTATCTTTCTCCACTGCTCTCATTTTCAGTGCTGCTACCCCTATGCAGTAGCAAACCAGTGCATCTACCCTCTGAGTAAACCTAGCTTAGGTGTTGGAAGGAAATAACCTCTTTTTTAAGAGCTACTACACATATTCGAAGTGTGTTCTCATTGGCCATTGTCTTGTGTCCATCCCCATCTATCTATATATTAGAGCACTAGAATTGTTATCCAGCAGTGGAGATCAGGGCTATAGTTATTGGAAGTAGCAGAGGCTCGATTCCTTAAAATGCAAGAATGAATTGGAACAGTAGCCTGGATGAATCTTGGCTGTAAGCTATAGTTTCCATTTCTTGCTCTGAAGTGAAAGTCTTACTCATTGTTACATTGTAAGAGTGGCTTTCCGACTCTGTGGGCTACATTCTGTCTACTTCTTATATCCTATTTTCTATATGAAACAAATGGTATGTTTTCTAGGGATCACAATTCCAGACACCGGAAAAATGTGTGTGATTTTTTTTTTTTATGTGAGCACCCAATGTACCAATGGATGACTACTTTGGGCATGTCAGACAGCAACTCCATCTTTTTGCTGATCTTAGTAATGATTGTGAGCTTTTGTTGGCTCATATCTTAAAAATTTCTTCCTTATAAGTATGGCTGTAGATTTTCATGCCATGGATCCGGTGACAAACAATTGGGGCTATATACTCAATGAACAAATACAACTCAGAAAGTTCATAAGGCAAATGGAGGGCTTTGATGGCCTAGGTTGCAAGGAACTGAATCCTTTTGTTCCTGCAAATGTCTTTAACGTTATCTACTTTTACAAGAAATAGTTCACACAATAATTAGAAAAGGCTACAAACAACTTCAGGATGATGATCAAGGTAAGCAGAACTAAGGTTTTTTTGTGGAATTTCAAATATATATTATCACCATAGAGATATGATTTTTCATAGACTAGATATAATCATGGATAGATCTCAAGACAAGCAGTCCCCTAAGCCAGAGGTGAGTCGAAATGCCACAGTGAGTACATGCAGGTAAATTGAGAAGGTGTGTATGCTAACCCAATAATTTTAGTGACTTTTCTAGATATAGAATATGCTATATTTTAAAGACAATTATAAAATCTAAAACATTAGAACTTTTTTTTTTTGCTTTCATTGTTGATAGATTGGAAAGGGTTTCAGCTTCTTCTTTTGTGAGTATATTGATCTGGCATTGAAAGGGGCCTGCTTCCGTGGACTCTGAAGTTCCATGCATTTCTCCCAGGAAACAGTGATATGTCCAAACAGTGCACAAACTGACTGATGGCTATGTCATGGCTTGTGAGTAATTGAGTAAGATCACTAACTCTATTGATCCTTGTGAAGGCCCTCACTCAGGATTAAGAGTTTCATGGATTTCAGTGTACCTCTGCTACAACCAGGTGCACTGGGTAGAAGAAATTGATGAGTTTTGATCAAGGGAGATAAAAACAACTTATTTCTCTGGGAAATAAAATTGACAGCACTTTTAGGTTTGCAAGAAACGTAGCATAACAGAAAAGTTATCCTGGATCTAAAAAAAAAAATAGCTCATGAACGTGTATATCAATTCTGAAACATCAAGCCCAACTTCCAGTTCCAAAATTGTGTGACTCATGCTTCTTGCACACATCTGCTAATTTTTAGAAAAATGATGATACATGTTCAAAGTCTCAGAGGATGTAATCATGTGTTTTCTAGTCCTGTTCCCCCTGGAGAATTGTGCTTCAAATTAAGGGCCATAAATTGTTCTTAGCCTTATAGGACCACTAGTAATAGCCTCTCCACTGCTACTGGCAGAAATGGCCCAATCTCATATTTCCAGTCTTTCCCCCACCTGCTTTCTTATGGTAAAAATTCTGCCTTTAAGCCTCTGTATGCCTTTTTTGCACCATCTACTTCATATTTGTGGGTTAATATTCTCAAACCCATCTACTTGCTTCCCAACTACTCTGATCCCGGATGCTGAATACACACAAGTTCTTGGCCTTCATCAAGGAACTACTCATGAGCAGACTGGGATACGAAGGATATTTGAGAGAGCCTGCCACAAAAAGAAGGCGGAAAGTGATAGAACACTCAGTGTTCTCCACAATCATATGTCAATTTGTGTCATGTTGTAATTCATTATCCTTCTAGATTCCAGATTCCCATGAGGTAAGTGGTCAGTATGCCCATCCTTTTACTGGTAGGGTGAACCAGAAGCTTCAGTATGTCTAGAAAGATTCCTTCTGGAGCCAGTTCTCAAAACCAGTGATTCTGGAGGCTTTTCCTGCTGCTCGATCTCCTGATACTGACAGTGCAGTGGCGGCTTTCCCACATTCAATCTAGAAGAAGCATGCCACGTGTTTGTGGAGTCTGTCTTTTTACTTACTCTTCACTCCCATTCACAGCTGTACCCTGAACACTGGAGCCACCATTTCCCTTAATGTTGATAGGTCCTACAGACTCTTATAGGATTAGTGAATTTCAGTTCTATGCTACTTATGCTAATGGGTACATATATAATGGTATTTCTTATTCAGAGGGAAAGAGTTTATGTCTCAGTTGGTCAATCAGTTAATCTGGCTTTCTAATCCCAGCCCTTACAGTGGATAGCTACTTGATGTTTGGAGAAGGATTAAGCTCTCAGTAATCTAATCACCTTTAGTACTTGGCTAAAGCTACAGAAATCATTTTTGTCTTGTGCTTTTAATACCTGACCAAAGGTTGGGGAAGATTTGCTCCTGAACATAAGGTATTGGGCAGATATAAATCTATATTTTAGTTTCTATCACATTTTTCGTATGGAAGACAATATGGAAACAAAGTCCTATCCCACATAAATAATATGCCGAGTTATCTATTGTAATTGTTATTACTAAGGTAATTGACTTTCTTTGTGGGAGAGGCTTAATTTTTTATACCATAATTTTTAATAATATATCAACAAAATCATGCTTTTGTTTATTTTCTAAATGATATTAATGTCTAATATTTATTTAATACTTTCTGTTTCTAAAAATTTTATTACATATTTATATATGTATCCATATATTTGATATATATGTCTTAAAATCACATAGACCAATATATTACTATTAAATGACTGTATAAAAAGATTAATATATCATCAATTATTCTGAGCATTGTTATTATATTTTCTTTTAAACATAAGAAATTTCAAGCACTGGGGTAATTAAGAAAACCCTAAACTTTATGCACTCCATAAGTGCATAAGCGAACCCAGTCATTCAACTGACATTCTACAAGATCATAAATTAATACAGTCTTGTTACTTAGAAGTAACAGCATAGTAATTTTATTATGGGATACCATGTAATTGACATTATAATTCACTTTTATTATTTCTATTCTCATATGTATGTGCATGTGTATTATGTGCCTGTTTTCACGTGTGCAGATATCCAAGTGTATGGCCTGAAGTTGATGTCAGGATTCTTCCTCAAATACTCTCAACTTTCTTCTTTGTGAAGCAGGATCTCTCACTCAAACCTACATCTAACCGATAAGACTAGTCTTGCTTGCACCTAAAACTCTTTGTCATAGCCTCTCCAGGCTGGCATTACAATTACACATGAGCTGCTATGCCTGCCCAGCATTTATGTGGGTTCTGGGGATCCATTCTGGTTCTCTTGCTTGCATAGCAAGTTTCTTTTTAACTATTGGACCATCTCTCCAGCCCCCAAAGCACTCCTTTTCTTGTTTCTTAGCTTTTCTTCTTTTATTTTAAGACATATTTTGCATGACATAGGATTCATCTTGTATGTGAGTTCTGAAAATTGTTGACCATCATATGACCACAATGGAGATGAGGGATGGTTCCATCATTTTAAACTCTTCTCATTCTGCCCCTTTGTAGTCATTCCCTAACTGAAGTCCCTGACAACTGATGCAACCTGAACCATCCAAACTACCTTTCTTGTAGTAACCAATCAGTCCTCAACACAACTCTAGAAGGTGAGAGCTTGTGGCATGGAGAGGGAACAGATTTTCCCCACTCTACAGTAAGGAGGAGGCCCAGGGATTTGACTGCAGGAGGTCTAACTTCTGACTCTATGCTTTGAACTGATTATCTACCACCTTATTTCATGCTCAAAACAAGGTAGAATGCGATGTCTCATGAATGGCAGCAATTAAACACATTGATCAACTACTGTGGGCCTGGCTCTAATAATTTCAGTAAATCCTATTTTCTCCAATTATAATAAAACATTCACTTACTTCAAAAGGACATTAAAGTTTTAGATATAGTCTATTAGAGCCCTGTTTCTGAGCTAAGGCTATGAATTACCCAAATAAAATATTCAGTTTGATCCATCTGATTTTAAGACTCATGCAGTTTTTCCCATATTATAATACTACTTGCTTTTTTCTTCTGTTTTGAGATAGGGGCTTGCTATGTATAAGTTGGCCTCACAATCATCGTATTTCTGCACAACCTCCTGAGCACTATAACAGATGGGCGTTGCTACACTCAGATTCGTATTTGAATGTCTTTGAGCTTCCTTTCATAGATAATATTGTCCCATGGTAGCTGCCACAGGTTCCACAGAAAGAATAATGTATTTGGGATATTAAATGTTCATGATTGCATGGTTAACAGCAAAATTAAACTAGAATTCCCTTTGGAAAGGGAAGGTAAGAATCAGTGACTCTAAAAATGATATTAATGACAATAAAATCTAAATGGGAAGTAATTCATCAAAGAATAAACAAGTCAAGTGCATGACATAGCTCTGCAATCCCAGATACTCAGGAAGCCGAGGCAGAAAGGTCACAGGTTAAAAGCCAGCTGGGGTTCAAGAGCAAATTCAAAGCCACCATGGGCTGTGTAGTGATACCTTGTCTAAAGGTAATAGAGCAAAACCCTCTACCAGCAAAAAGGGGTGAGTATGCAGCTTAATAATAGAGCACTAGCCCATACGACTAGCATGTGCTTTACCCACGGTTTAATCTCTAGCACCACAGACAAAATACAATAAGTAAGACATGAAAAAGTTAAAACTTGTAGCTAACACTACTAATTGATCTTTCATTAAGCTCTTTTCAAAATAAGCACATATATCCACTTGCAGTTCATAACTATATAAATGCATACGACATCATTATTCATTCCAAACTCGTCTTTGATAAATGGCTTTCTGAATTAATTTTCACAGCTAATGATATTAACAAGCAGCCTATACTTCCAGTTTGAAAGCTTATTTATAAAAACAGAATTGCTTTCTGATTCGTGGCATAACACTCACTAGGGCATCATTGTTTTTGCATGTATTCTCAGTTCCTCCCATCAGCACATACCTAGGACGAAGTAAGCTACTTATCCTCAGGGACACAGTATTTACCTGTACTTGAAATGTGTGCCAGTGCTTCCTTATTCATCTTTTGTTTTCAAGGCTGCCCTATCAAGAAAGATGCTGATTCAGATATTCTCCAGTGCTTTTGGTTTGAACTTAAAGGTCTTTTTAAAACAGCTGAATGGGAGCTAGAGAGATGGCTCAGCAGTTAAAAGCATTGCATACCCTTCCAAAAGACCTTGGTTTGAGTCCCAGTACCCACATGGCTTTTCATAGCTGTTTCTAACTCCAGTTCCGGGGTATCAGGGAATCTGATGATTCTTTCTGGACTCCATGGCCAACAACCAAGCATGTAGTAGATGGACATGAATGCAGACAAAAGCACCCATAAACCTATAATTTAAAAACAGCAACAATAACAGCAACAGAGCAGTTGTGCAGTACAATGAACAGAAACCCATGAGTACTTAAGAAATGGGAGGTACTTGTTAGTTCTCATGTAAAATCAACTATTTTTAATAACTAAAACTGTTATCTTGTCAGCATTTTCTGGTCATCCTCCCCAGTGTATTGAAAGTAGAATCTCTTCTCATACAGCACACCCTGATTCTAGTTTCCCTTCCCTCACGTCTCCTAGTTCTTAGTCACATACTCTCTTTTGGATCCACTCCCTTTTCATCTCTTATTAGTGATGAACAGGCTTCTAAAACATAACAAAAAACATAACTAAAAGCTATAATAAAACAGGAGACCCGGTGCAGACTTGCACAGGCCCTATGCCTGTTGTTTCTGTATCTATTGAGTTCATATGAGCTTTACTCAGTGGATTTAGACAACATCATTCTTTGGTGTCCTCCATCTTGATGGTCATCCTTATTCTGGCTCAGCAGAGGGTAAATCCCTAGACTTTGGAATAATTGGTTCATATAAATTTATAACTAGTCACTTGAAATAAATCACCTTGTGTTATTCTAATTGGTTTCCTCTGGGAACACTCAAGTTAGTATATAAATCATTTTAAAAATTAGTTTTCCTTTGAGTATTTACTCAACTTCAGAAACAACAACAAAACTTTCACTTTTATTATTACTATGCTTTTTAAGTTATTGCTTTATGTCTCTTTCCCCACTGTGCCTAATATCTAGAGGGTCTTACGGACTATGTATTTCAAAATAGATTCTTCTCTAATACAATATATCTTGACCAGTGTTCTCTCCTTCCACTCCTCTCAGCCCCATCCCCCACCTCTCCTCACTATATCTACTATCCTGTCTCTCTTCAGAAAACATCAGGCTTCTAAGAGATTACAATCAAACAGGACAAAATAAAAGGCAATAAAACAAGGCATAAGTGCTCACACCAAGGCTGGACAAGGCAACCCAGCAAGAGGAAAAGAGTCCCAAGAGCAGGCAAAAAAGTCAAAGTCACACCAGCTTCCACAATGAGGAGTTCCACAAAACACCAAGCTAACAGCTATGACATATGCAGAGGACCTTGTACAGACCCCTGCACCTTCCCCACAGGCTCTGTGCTTGCCTCATCAGCGTAAGTGGACTGTGCTCTCATGGTGTACTTTAACACTGCAGACTTTCACAATCTTTTCTCCTCTTCCATGGGTTTTCCTGAGCTCTGAGGTGGGAGGTGTCTGATTGAGACCTCCGATTTAGATGCTCTCTACATAACGTCTCCGTGTTGATCTCTGCCTCTTCTCCCATCTGCTGCCAAAGAAAGCCTTTCTGATGATTACTGGACAAGGCAGCAATCTATGAGTATAGAATATTATTAGGAATCTCTCTCTCTCTCTCTCTCTCTCTCTCTCTCTCTCTCTCTCTCTCTCTCTCTCTCTCTCTCTCTCTCCCTCCCTCCCTCCCTCCCTCCCTCCCTCCCTTATCTGGTTCTATCTAGCTCTCTGGGGTATCCAGTTTCTGGTTCCTAGCCATCCAAGCTGTGTTGGGCACGGACTCCTTCTCCTGTAGTGGGCTTCTTGTTGAATCAGACATCGATCAGCTTTTCTTACAAGTTTTTTGTCACCGTTGGCCCAGCACATCTTGCAGGCAGGGCAGATTGTAGGTCAAAGGTTTTGTGGCTGGGTTGATGTCTACATTTCTCTTTCCACCTTCTATACAGTTGGATTTGTAGATAGAGATTGTTTAAACTTGACTTTATCATGGGGTATCTTATTTTATCCTTCTATGGTGACTGAAAACTTTGCTGTGTATAATAGAGCAGGCTGAGATCTGTGTTATCTTAGAGGCTGGAGCATATCTGTCCAGGCCCTTTCTTGCTTTTAGAGCCACCACTAAGGATTCAGGGACAATTCTAATAGGTATGTTTTTATATAGTACATAGGTTTCATTTTTCTTTGCAGCTTCTAATATTATTTCTTTGTTTTGAACGTTTAGTGCTTTGATTATTATGTGGTAAAAGGACTTTCTTTTCTGGTCTGGCCTTTTGGTGTTCTGGATGCTTTTTGTGCCTTTATAGGCATCTCATTTTTTTGGTAAGAAAGACTTTCTACTATGATGTTGTTGAGAATATTTATATTTAGTCTTTCAGCTGGAGGTGGGATTTTTCTCCTTCTATTCCTATTATTCTCAGCTTTGGCCTTTTCATGGTGTCCCAGATTTCCTCCTGTAGGGTTTGTGTCAGGAACTTTTTTAGTTTTAACATTTTCTTTGATGGATTATCCATTTCTCCTTCCATACCTTCAATGCCTGAGCTTTTCTCTTCTATATCTTGTATTTTGTTGGTAAAGCTTTCCTCTGTAGTTCTTGTTTGAATTCCTCAAGTTTTCATTCCAAGAATTCCCTCACTTTCTGGTCTCATTATTGCCTCTACTTCCATTGTCAGGTCTTAAACCGCTTTTCCCATTATCTTCAACTGTTTGGTTTTTCTTGGCTTTTTCAAAGGGATTTATTTATTTTTCACTTTAATGACCTCTGCTGTCTTCATACAGTTGTTTATTTTGAAATCTTTATTTGATTTATTTTTAAACTTTTTATTGGTTATTTTATTTATTTACATTTCAAATGTTACCCTCCTTTCCAGTTTTCCCTCCACAAACCCCCTATACCATCCCCTTGCTTCTATGAGGGTGTTTCCCTACTCACCCACTCACTCCTGCTTTCCTGCCCTAGCATTCTTCTACACTGGGTCACTGAGCCTCCACAGGACTGAAGGCTTCCCCTCCCATTGATGCTTGCTTGACAAGGCCATCCTCTGCTACATGTGTGGTTAGAGCCATGGGTCCCTCTATGTGTATTCTTTGGTTGGTAGCTTAGTCCCTGGGAGCTTTGGAAGGTCTGGTTGGTTGATATTGTTCTTCCTATGGGCTTGCAAACCCCTTCAGCTCCTTCAGTCCTTCCCCTAACTCTTCCTTTGGGGTCCTCGTGCTCAGTCCAATGGTTGGTTACAACTATCTGCATCTGTATCTGGCAGAGCCTCTCAGGAGACATCCATATCAGGCTCCTGTCAGCAAGCACTTCTTGGCATCAGCAATAATGACTGGGTTTGGTGGCTGCATATGGGATGGATCCCCAGGTGGGGAAGTCCCTGCAAATCTGCTACACTCTTTGTCCCTATATTTAGACAGGAGCAATTCTGGGTTAAAATTTTGAGAAGAGTGGGTGGCCCCATCCCTCAACCAGGGGCCATGCCTAACCTCTGCCTAAAGTCCTTTACTTGTGCTTCAGCTATGCTGTAATATTCAGGACCTGTTGTGATAGGCTATTTGGATTCTAG
This sequence comes from Arvicanthis niloticus, assembly GCF_011762505.2. NCBI lineage: Eukaryota > Metazoa > Chordata > Mammalia > Rodentia > Muridae > Arvicanthis > Arvicanthis niloticus. The sequence goes on from NC_047673.1 coordinate 32,537,978, forward strand.
TGAAGACCTATTTTCTGAGCTGTTACTGATTGTGTACTTAAGCTGGCATCTAGGCATCTGGATTTGGGTAATTATAGGTCTAGGTGCTGATTTTTGGTTGACGTTTGGGTGGATGTTTTGTTCCTTGGTTTTTGTTTCATCTCTAGAGTGTGGTGGCTTTGTGTTGCCTGTTTTAGTGGCCTGCTGGGCTGGTATGTTCACAGGGAATGCCTGCTGGTGTTAGAGGCTGGGGTGCAGTGAAGAGTGGGCGAGGGAGGGCAAGAGGGATAGTCATGGGATCGATATGAGGCATGGAGAGTGGCGAAGAAAGGCTGCAGATGATGGCCTGTTGTAGTTCTAGGGAGGAGCCTGAGGTGCTGAGTCTGCTGACGAACAGAGAGTGAGGACCATAGACTATCTTAAGGGCTTGACTTTGCAGTTAGAAATTTTCTTAGAATGATTTTGTTTCTAAAGAAAAAAATTCTCTCTGAATACTATTTAATCATTTATTGTACTTTTGACATATGATGTTCAAATGTACTTAAAATGGCACAAGCTGGCTATAGTAACTTGATTATCAAAAATAATAAGAATGGATACTTTTTTTTGTTTTTAGAAAATCTGAATTCTATTCCTAGCACACACACACCAAGTACCTCTGAATGGACTATTACTGTGGATCCAAGGGCTCTAATACCCTTTCCTTACCATTGTGGGCACCTGCACAGGTGTTCACATTCCCTGCACTGAAATAAAAACAAATCTTTAAAAACAGAAATTTAAGGGTGGAGAGATGGCTCATCATTAAGAGAACTGGCTGGTTTTCTGAAGGACCTGGATTTGATTCCAGGCACCTACATGGCAGCTCATAGCTCCCTGTAATGACACTCACAGGGGGTCTGGCATTCTTTTCTGGTCTCCACAGGCACCAGATAGACATGTGGTGCACATTCAAGCATTCAGGCAAAATACTCATACACATAAAATAAAAACAAATGAATAAAATTACATTATTTGATTTATATGCTTTGATAAAAATTAAATTATCTTAGACTTGACAACATTGAGCTTATCTAGTATGTAAGGAATATGAATATAATCAGATGGTATATGTATATATGTATATACATATATATATATCAGTAACTTTGAAGTATTTTATATGATTATTTATTAATTATATATTTATGGTGAATCTCATTTAATATTTTAAATTTTATTTATATAAGATAAATAAAAAATGTATATTTCCCAGATTGCTGTTCAGATTATTTTAAAAAGCAGAAATATATTCTACTTGGTGCAACTTTCATAAAAAGAAACTCTATCTCTTTTACACATCCATTTATTGAATAATTTGTGTCTGAACACCAATTTTGGCCTGGTCCATTTCTAGCACAAAGGGTATAGAAGTTAAGAAAAGACTCAAAAGTCACTGACCCTATCAAAGAAAGCTTCATGTAGTATGGCACTGTCTAGAGGGAAACCAGGGATATAATTAAGTAACACACAATTGCAGTACTATGTTGCAGAATATCACAGTGATGGACAGTAGGAAGTTTAGAGGGATCCAAGATGTCATTTAAGTGTGTTGTCAGGGACTACTTGTCTTGACAAAATGATATTTGCTAAAAGACCCAAGGGAAATGAAGGGGGGAAGCATTGTTAGCCAAGGAAACAGGAAGTACAGATTGTCTGAGATAGGTATGTCTAGATGCCAATATGGCAGAATTGACAAAGTAAATGAAAAATTAATTCCAAGAAGTTGGAAAAATCATCAAATAAAAGTGGCAGTTTGAAATAATTAAAATTTGTCATTTTTCTTAGTCCATTTGAATTTTGGAGCTCATTTCTTAGTATAAATACATATATTTCTTTTGGAAACATGCGATAACAGATTGATACCCACAAGGAACGTTGATTGTGAATGAAGGTACATTTTCAAGCATTTAGGAATGATATAAAAAAAAAAGCAGTCTGCATATGTTGTTAAGTTCCTGTGACATCTCTCAGACAAGATATAGAATTAAAATATAAATATGACTGTGCATATTTTCTATTTGCTAAGATTTATTATTATACACTAAGACTTACTAATAATATAACATATTTATACTCTGCTATACGATTTACTAAGGGTTATCAGAGCCTTTGTTGCCAAACATTTTGGCAGTTCACATATGATCAGTTGTGTAGTGCTTTTTTATTCATGTACATTTTTAAAAATAATTAGGATTTGAAACTCATATTAGTTATTGGGCTGGTTAGTTTTGCTGGTTTGGCAAATTTTGGCTGTAGCTGGTAAGAAGACATTTCAGTTGAGGAATTGCCCCCATCAAACTGTCCTGTGGCATGTCTGTGGGGGAATTTTCTTGATTATGACTGATATAATAGGGCCCAGACTTCTGTAGGTGCTGCCCTGCTGGGCAGGTGGTACTGCATTATACAGAAAGGAAGTCAAGCATGCTATGGAGAGCAAGACAGGATGCAGTGGTCATCCGTGTCCTTTGTTTCAGTTCTTGCCTTGACTTCCCAAAATAAACCAATTCATTCTCAAGTTGGTCTTGGTTAGTATGTTATCACAGCACCGAAGAAGTAAACTGGAACAAGTTCTCAATTGTCCATTTATTTTATCTAATGAATTGCTTAGGCTGTGCACTTGCATGCTAGATATCCCATTTGATTCTAAAATCAAATATTCTGTGAAATCTTAAGAGAAGAAACCGGGAACTATATTTTAGAGTTTCTTGGCCTTCTGAAATCTTTTATGAGCTATATCTCTGTGAAAAGGGCCATTTAAGCCTTGAATTCTGAGCATTTGTATTCTCTAAAAATGTTCCCAAAGCTTATATCAATATATTATGTGTACATTTGAAATGCGGTTCCACACTTCATAAACCTGTGTTCTATGTTAAACTTCATCTGGGGAAGTCTGCATCAGTTTTCTAAGGTGTAAAGTGATGGAAAAAATGAATGCAGTTTGAACTGATGTTAGGTTACTTATGAAATGGCCTCTGGGGGAAAGAAGGAGTGTGGCTGGAAACTTGAGTCTGGGAAGTAGACTGGAATCTGTTAAGCATTAATTCCAGATAAGATGAATGGGCTGGGTCATGAAATGATTTTGATAGCATTTGTTTCTAATGTGGAAGGCATTGTACTTGAGAATTCTTTGCATAGAGATTTTTTTCCCATTTTGATAATGGGGTTTCCTGCTCCAAAATTATCTTTTCTGGTTTTCTATTGATTTACTTGTTAATGCAATCCAGAATCTTGTTAGTCCAAAGTGAGAAAAATCGGTATTAACTTTCCTTGTGCTAACATTCCCACTCTTGACCTAAAAAATCCAAATGGTTTCAAGGCTGGAAATGTGTTTAAAAAGGAATGCAACTGGTTTTAAGGGGAAGCCCTTGCTGAGCAAATGCTAGAGTGAGAATCCTGGAACTCTTTGTCTACATGATTTGATTTTCATCACAAGTATTAAACCATGTCTTTTTATTCTAAGGCTGAAACATGTGACTCTGCCATCAAACACAAAACTCTGGTAGTGGTAGCATGGATAGTCCTGGCAAATATACTTTTCTCTCCAAAAAGCACACTGAGGAAATCAGTACTCTCTGACAGAAATAGGATGGGTTTTAGATTCATAACTTCCCTTTTATTTCTCCCCTATGGAATATTGTCTGATGTGTCTTTTTAAAAAATGACTTCTATTGTGTTTATTCTGAATAAATTAAATAGAAAAATATCCCATACTTCTGCCACTTCAGGATCATTTAAAAAACATTTTGAAAGTTTAATTGGTACCTCTATTTGCAAACTATTTACATTTTTGCTTCTGAATAGTAAATTGAAATCTTGAATAGTGTTTCTTCTTGAATGCTATTTGCATCTAATATTGTCTAATGGTTATCGTGATTTTTTTTTCTGTTGAAAAATGTCATTGGTAAAGGAGAAATAGGTAAAGTTCTAAGCCCTGTTTCTGTGCATTCTGTTCATTCCTTGTGCTCTTTTCCAGAAGAATCCTGGGAGTGTCTCCTGTCATTATGCTTTGCTATTCTCAGACAGTGTAGCTCAGAAGAAAAATTGTTATATTGCTTTGTTAGGCTGGAATGCTGGCATTCACCAAATTTCTATTCTGAGCTCAACAACCTTACCAGAATTGTTATCTGTTGCGAAAAAAATCAAGACATTAACATGACCTCGATGGATACATTTTTTTTGGTATAGTTTTGATGAAGCAAGCAAGAGAGAGATGAGAGTGGGAGAAAAGAGGAAGAGAGAGTGGGGCAGGAACTGAAAGAAAAATACAAGCCTGCATTTTTATATATAGATGGAAAAAACCCAATAGCAAAACTAATCACAAAACCTAAAGTATCATTATTTTAAAAATAATTAAATTCTCTACATGTAGCCCTGCATTGTTTCCTTTGCTTTTGTACACTTTGGGTTTGGGTAGACATTTACTAACTTGTTGGTCCTCTGCACACAGAAAGCAAATCTTAAGCTGTGGATTTGGTGACCTGCTTTGAATGGCCTCTGACTATTTATTTTGAGGTCAGACTTCCAAGTCTGAGAAATAAATTTTTTTAAAAATAATTTGCATATTTATTGCTGATTGTTAAATTATTTATTGGATATTTTATTTATTTACATTTTACCTGTTATCCCCTTTCCTAGCTTCCCCTCTGTAAACTCCCTATACCCTGCCCCCACCCCCTGCTTCTATGAGTGTGCTTCCCCACTGTTGGGAGCCAACTTTAAGCAGAAAGCGGCTAGAAAGCAGCTATCAACTTTGCAGCCATCTCGAACTATATACCCTGATAGAGACTTGTTTTTCGACAGCCTACAACAGCTGAAGCACACTCTGACAAACATCTTGTTTATCCCACATAGCTTGTTTTGCTGTTTAGTGACCCCAGCTACATGGTGCATGTGGTAAAATGTCTTCACCTGTGTTCTCCTGCTTGTACTTATAAATACCCAGGATTTCCTTTTAATAGGTCAATAGAAGGAGGTCCATAGGAAGAGACAATAAGGAGAGAAAAATAGTGAAGGGAGAGAGTAAACAAGAGTTGACTACAGATCCTCTGGCTTGTCTCTATTCTTCAAGTCTCTTGCCCCTCCATCCCCACTCTCTCTCTTGACCAGAGCACTTAGCCCCAAAGTGTGGGGCAGTGTGGACAGCAAAAGAGTAGCCTCAAAGCGTGAGGCAGTGTGGTCCTCAACACCCCACCCACCCACCCATTCCCACTTCACGGCTCTGGCATTCCCCTACATTTTGGCATCAAGCCTCCACAGGATCAATCATTTTCATCTTATAGAATTTTTTTTTTTTTTTTTTTTTTTTTTTTTTGCCAAACCCTTCATACAGCTTCAGTCTCTGTAGTTGATATCTGTCAGAGACTGGGATTGAACCCAATGCCTCATGTGTGCTGTTGAGGTGTTCTATCACTGAGCTGCAGCTACAGCCTTTTGGTTTACTTTGCTAATGTAAAGTGTCCAGGATTTCAATGATATAGTTTTATATTTTTCTCAAATTGATCCATTGATTATGGTGGACATAATTCCTTCTCATATAATAGTATGTCTGATCCTTCCAATGACCATAAATTAATATTTCTTGCTTCTTTAGAAATAACCAAATTTGGCTGAAGACACTGGAGGCTGGTGCTCATCAGTCCTCAGTGCTTGACATTCAAATGCAGAGCTACATCCTAGACAATCACACATGTTTAGATACCAGCACACCACTACATACCATCAAGACCCCAGTTCACTTTTGATCTCAGCCATATTTAGCATGTGATGGGTTTTGTTTTTTTAAAAAGGCTTTTCCTATCTAAGATCTCAGTGTATGATTAGTTTGGTACTTGTCTCACTTGAAAGCATGTAGAAGAACAGCATGTAGGACCATTCAGGCAGAACCCAACAAGGACATAAAAGAAGGACCAATATGCACATGCTTTGAGAAGATGTATTTGTGGATCTTATCTGGGCTTAAAATGTTGGAGCGACTTTTCACCAGTTGATGAATTATAGAAGGTGACAGGCAATTTTGACAAAGGTCAATCTTTCTCACAGTTGTTTTGGAAAATACGTTATTTCCAGCATATTTCACAAGTTAAAGAGCTTACTTATTGTCTCCCAGATGAGAAACTACGTTGGAGATTGAAGGTCTGGTAGTACAATTGAAGGGTAGGGGGACTATAGGAAACACTAAGGAACTATACATTTCAGAAAGGATTTTGAATGTCTTCATCAAGAACTGATACATTTTTGAGACACAGATTCAATTCAAGCTTTTTTTTTTTTTTTTTATTGGTTATTTTATTTATTTACATTTCAAATGTTATCTCCCTTCCCAGTTTCCCCTTCACAAACCCCCTATTCCCTTCCCCTTCCCCTGCCTCTCTGAGGGTGCTCCCCTATCTGCCCACCCACTCCTGCCTCACTGCCCTAGCATTCCCCTACCTTGGGTCATTGAGCCTCCACATGATCAAGGGGCTCCCCTCCAGTTGATGCCAGATAAGGCAATCCTCTGCTACATATGCAGCTGGAGCCATGGGTCCCTCCACCTGTATTCTTTGGTTGGTGATTTAGATCTTGGGAGTTTTGGGAGGTCTGGTTGGTTGATATTGTTGTTCTTCCTATTGTCAGGCCATGGAAGGGTATCTTGGTTCTTGGGTTGTGGGTTCAGCCACACCCCTAGTACCCAGGCTCCTGAGGTCTAATCTCCATTCAACCTGCACCCTTAAGTTATGTACAGTGAAAAACTGGCCTCAGGCCCTAGAGAGATTTACATACTAATGAGGTACCTGAAGGCCAGAGGGTGAAGTCAATTAAGCATTCCTCCCCAGACCTTCCCCCTTCTTTCCCTCCCTATTTAGCTCAGGTCTGCCCTGGGTTTTGTGGGGGCACACATCCAGATCCATCCACCATCCATAATGTCAATAAACCCATTTTGGAAACCCACGGACTTTCTTGTGTTTGGGGCCTTGCCATGAGGAGCCATGAAGAGGCCTTTAGTGAGCAGCCGGGCCTAACTTCCAGCTGGAGGAACCCAGCCAACTACCCACAACTTGCTGTGAGGAACTCTCTGTGGTTTCCCAGCCATTTTATCGGCATGAAGAGGTTGCAAACCCCTTCAGCTCTTTTGGCCCTTGCCCTAACTTCTCCATTGGGGTCCCCATGTTCAGTCCAATTTTTGACTGCATGCATCCGCATCTGTATTGGTCAGGCTCTGGCAAAGCCTCTGAGGGGACAGCTATATCAGGCTCCTTTCAGTAAGTGCTTTTTGGCATTAGCAATAGTATCTGGGTTTGGTGTCTGCAGATAGGATGGATCCCTAGGTGGGGCAGTCTCTGGATGGCCTTTCCTTGAGTCTCTGCTCACTCTTTGTCCCTGCATTTTGTTTTGTCAGGAGGAATTCTGGATTAATATTTTTGAAGGGGGTGGGTGGCCCCATCCCTCAACTGGAGACTGTGACTATCCACTGGATATAGTCTCTACAGATTCTATCTCCCCTTTGTTGGGTATTTTGGCTAACATCAAGCGATTTAAATACTGAACAATGTGTACACATGTTGAAAGGTCGTGCTGCATATTAAGATACACAGCACTTTTATATGGTAGTTACAAATAACTCCAATCAAACTAAAAGAAATCCAGTGGACATCAAAAAAGGTGGTAAGGAAAGTACGCATAGTTGTAAGTAATATAATAGGAATGTGAATGAGGTGGGGAAGATAGCTCAGTGGGTTAACGGAATTGGAGCCAAACATAATGGTGATTTTTTTTCCAGGACTCATATTGTGAAAGAAGCTATCCTCCAACCCCACTGGGTATCCCTATGCACACTGTGTCACATGTGTGACACCTTCCCACACCACACCAATAAATTTAATAAAAATAACTTTAGTTGTTTATGAAAACAGCTAAAGAAACTGGTGGTAAAACTGTGAGGCAGCAAATGAAAATTTTGTTTTCAGTAATATATAATGACAGTAGAAAATACAACAGAAATAAATCATGTTTCTAAAGATCAACATGCATTAAGAGAATACATATTCTGAAACATTATCAATTCTGCGCGGCTCATGATATTATCACCACTTGCCCCTACTTTTCTAATTTTTCTAGTAAATATTTTGCAAATTTTATAATATAGATTTTGGGTGCACTGAACCTGATAGTAGAGAAAGCAGAGAATAGCCTTGAACTCACTGACACAGGAGAAGGCTTTCTGAACAGAACACCATTAACACAAGCAGTAAGATCAACAGTAGTTGGAGCTCATGAAAATGAGAAGCTTCTACACAGCAAAGGACACTGTCATTTACACACAGCAGTAGCCTGCAGAATGGGAATTTTTTTTAACCAATTACACATCCAAGAAAGGGTTAATATCCAAAATGTATAAGGAACAACAACAACAAATTACCCCTAAACAAAACTGGATATCAAGAGAACAAAGAACCAATTAAAAATGGGGTACAGATCTAAACAGAAAATTCTCAAAAGAGGAAAATCAAATAGCTGAGAAACACTTAAGGAAATGTTAAACATTTCATTAGGGAAATGCAAATCAAAACTACTTTGAGATTTGATCTTATAGCAACCAGAACAGTCAAGATCAATGAAACTAGTGACAGCACATGCTGGTGAGGATGTGGAGCAAAGGGAACACTCCTCCATTGCTGCTGGGGGTGCAAACTTGTACAACCTGCTTGTAATTCAATGGGGCATTTTCTCAGGAAGCTGAGAATTGATCTACCTTAAGATCCAGGTGTACTGTTTGTCTTAGGGTTTTATTGTTCTGAAGAGACATCATGACCAAAGCAACTCTTATAAGGGCAAACATTTAATTGAGGCTGGTTTTCACTTTCAGAGGTTTAGTCCATTATCATCATGGTGGGAAGCATGACAATGTGCAGGCAAACATGATGCTGGAGGAGGTGAGAGATCTACATCTTGATCTGCAGGGAGCAAGGAAGGAAGACATTAGCTTACAGTGGGCAGAGCTTGAGCATATGTATTCAATCTCAAATTCTGCCTCCACAGTGAGGTACTTCCTCCAACAAGGCCACACCTACTTACTCAATACAAACATTTTCTTTGTATTTATGTCTCTTGGCTATAGAGGTCTCTCTTAACAAAAATGTATTTGTAGAGAATATTTCTCATATTACAACTTTGCAAACATATTGATTTTTTGGTAATCTAGTGTTAAGTTTATTTTTTGTTGTATTTTTATTTAAATTAATTTTTGGCTGTGAAAAAGGTTTCATTTTACTAGGCATTCTACTAATATATAAGAAAAGCACAGGGATGTGGAGAAGGGAGTGTTCAGGGTCCTAAATTGTTGATAAACCATTATGGTGGCTATATATTGAATCCTATGTAAACTAAGAATGAATATTTCTACCACTGACTATAGGCAATATTTTTAGATATCATTACTTATTTCCCTCAACTATAAATGTGATTAGTAGTTTCTGTGTATTTCTTACTGTAAAACATGTTGTTTTAGTGCTGTATATAAAATTTAGTGGATCCTTTTCTTAGCTGCTATTGTTACATTCCCAGTAAGCAATACTTCAAGTGGTTACACATTGTTTATTCAGATATAAGCTCTGGTAAGCCTTATACTGATCTTTATGTCTTGGGTACATGAAACTAAAACAAAGAGTGGACATTTCATTAGTATTTTAATTGTTACCATGTTTCATATCTGTTTAGTACTCAGCCATTACATTCTGTAGTAGTTATCAGCTTGATATTTATATGATATATTATATACTCCATATGCACACACACATACACACATATACACATACACACACACACACACACACACACACACACACACACATATATATATATATATATATATATATATATATATATATAGAGAGAGAGAGAGAGAGAGAGAGGGAGATACAAAATTAGATAAGTCAAATGGTAGGCTAGACACATAAAAAACATTTCAGAATCTCATTTGAAAGGGCAGCAAGTATCAAAGATGCTAAACAACACAGTACATTGCCTTACTTTGACTAAATGTCTATGCTCTGATGTTAGTGAGATCAGCAGCCCTAGACAAGAACTTGTAGACCAAGGTTCAGTTCAATTCATTTTCTTTCTTTTTCAGTAGTTAAGTACCTTGGAACCTGTCATCTGTTTCTGTCCCAGAAGTAATATGCCTTGCAACTTTAGATTCCTAAAATGGTTGTCACTTCAATATGGGGTCAAGCATGACTTCATAGATAATAGAAAATGAATAACTGAGTGAGGTAGTGTAAGGAAGTAGACTGTTAGAAAAAGAGAGGAAGGGATGAATGAAGAAAGTTTAGGCAAAGAAGAAATCAGCCTTAAAGGGTTGATCTTTAATAATGCAAGTAAATTTAGTATGAGTTTTTGATTCTTAACTTTGTCAGCGTAGGACATTCTACATTTATATATGCAGATTGAGTCATGGAAACCAATTTAGTTCATTTTTATTCTGTCACCCAGTTTTCTATGTTACTACCCCTGTTGATCTGAGCACGGACAAAAAATCAGTATAAAAGTAATAATGAAACCAATGCAATTTTGTTTCCTTAATAAAAACTTACTTCTCTTCAAAATGCTTGTTTTCTAGAATGCAGTTAACCATAATTTAAATACATCTTGATTTAAATTAGGCTCACATGAAGAAAGAAAAGAAAGTAAAGTTTATCAGGAATTGAATTACGGATGGCAAGGTGCAGTGTGCATCACACACATATATCTTCAATGAAATAAGCAGCCTGGTTACACAAAATTGTACTTTTAGACAACAGTACTATTTTTCATTCTATAATAACATTCTCTAACATTTTATATTGCTTTAGAACTTATGAGTGGGTATATATTAAGATTGTTGAGTTATGCTGGTCTGGGCCCAAGCACTGAGCAGATCCTGGATGGCAGCTCTGTACCCAATCTCACAGAACCAAGAGGAATCCGGACTCCCAGAAGCTCTAGTCCGGACAGTATCTTAGGTAAGGAGACAGCAACACCCACCCCAAACAGGGAGTAACTGGGACCCACTAGGACCCAGAAATTCACTCCTGGCCTGGAGCACTGGTTCCTTCCAGTCTGGGCCCAAGCACTGTAGCAGATCTTGGGCCTCAGCTTTAACCCCAGTAGTAACACCCATCCCACACAGCTCTGATACAACCAAGAAAATAGGAAAGACAGGCTCCAGTCAGAGACAGGGCAAGAAGCACTAAGGAGATCCAGATGGTGAAAGGCAAGCACAAGAACATAAGCATCAGCAAACCAGGGTACTTGGCATTATTAGAACCTGGTTCTCCCACACTAGAAAGTCCCAAATTTTCCATATCATCAGGAAAGCAAGATTCAGATTTAAAATCCCTTCTAATGATGATGATAGAGGACTTTAAGAAGGACATAATTAACATTCTCAAAGAAATTGAGGAGAACACAGGACAGGTAAAAGCCGTTAAAGAGGAAACACAAAAATCCCTTAAAGAATTGCAAAAAAACACAACCAAACAGGTGAAGGAATTAAACAAAACCATCCAGGACATAAAGATGGAAGTAGAAACAATAAAGAAATCACAAAGGGAGACTATACTGGAGATAGAAAACCTAGAAAAGAATCAGGAGTCATAGACACAAGCATCACCAACAGAATACAAGAAATAGAAGAGAGAATCTCAGGTGCAGAAAGATACCATAGAAAATATTGACACTACTGTCAAAGAAAATGCAAAATGCAAAAAGTTCTTAACACAAAACATCCAGGAAATCCAGGACACAATGAGGAAACCAAACCTAAGGATAATAGGTATAGAAGAGAGTGAAGATCCCCAATTTAAAGAGCCAATAAATATCTTCAACAAAATTATAGAAGAAAACTTCCCTAACCTACAGAACAAGATGCCCATAAATGTACAGGAAGTTTACAGAATGCCAAATAGACTAGACCAGAAAAGACATACCTCCTGTCACATAATCTAAACATCAAATCCACAAAACAAAGAAAGAATATTAAATGAAGTAAGGGAAAAAGGCCAAGTAACATATAAAGGCAGATCTATCAGAATTATACCAGACTTCTCACCAGATACTATCAAATCGAGAAAATCCTGGACAGATGTCAAACAGACTCTAAGAGAACACAAATGCCAGCCCAGGCTACTATACCCAGCAAAACTCTCAATTACCATAAATGAAGAAACCAAGATATTCCACGACAAAACCAAATTTACACAATATCTTTCCACAAACCCAGCACTACAAAGGATAATAGCAGGAAAGCTCCAATACAAGGAGGAAAATTATATCCTAGAAAGAGCAAGAAAGTAATCCTCTTCCAATAAATCCAAAAGAAGATAGCTACACAAACAATGACACTGCTAATAACAAAAATGACAGGAAGCAACAATCTCTTCTTTTTAATATCTTTTAACATCAATGGACTCAGTTTCCCAATAAAAAGACATAGACTAATGGACCGGATATGTAAGCAGGACCCAGCATTTTGCTGCATATAGGAAATCCACCTCAGTGTCAAAGACAGACACTACCTTAGAGTAAAAGGCTGGAAAACAATTTTTCAAGCCATTGGTCCTAAGAAACAAGCTGGAGTAGCCATTCTAAGACCTCTAGCCTGAGAACACAAAGGGAAAGACTCATGGCTCCATCTCTATAGGTAATTGAGGGTGGCCTTCTAAGGCATCAGTGGAGGGCCTTGGTGTCTGAAAGTTTGTATTCCTTAGTGTTGGGGAATTCGAGAGCAGGGAGGCAGGAATGGGAGGATGGTGGGAGCACACCCTCATAGAAATAGGAGGAAGGGGGTGAGACAAGGGGTTTGAGGGGACAATAGGAGAGGAGATAACATTGAAAGGTAAATAAATAAAATATCCAATTTAAAAAAAAAAGCAGATAATGGGTCTGGCAATTGTAGTTGAGCAGTTGAGACTTTTTGTCAAAAATTTATTACAGGGATTTCGTATAATCCTCAAGGACAAGGTATTGTAGAAGAGGCCCATGGAACTTTAAAAAGATTGGTAAGACATACTGTTACAAAGACAAAGAATGATGCCGACCTGTGAGCTTGCTGAGTGCCCTGACAAGTGTGACTGGGAAGCTGTATTAGACATATGTTCCTGACCCACCTTTGCTTGACTATATCCCAGATGGCACAAGTTGCCTTGCCTCACGTTTTTAGACCTTGTGGGATAGAGAATTGAGAAGGGAAACTATGTCTCTTGGTATTCTTCTTAAAGGTGCCCAGCTATTAGAACTCCATCATATACTGGTCTAGAAATCAGTCTAATATGGGAAATAACAGTCTACTTTTGGAAGACTGGATCTGGACTTTGTCAGAGACATATTTGGAAGCTAGCTGTAGCTCACTATGATGTTAGGATAGCAAGAGATAAAGTTGGGACAGGATCTGGGTTTCAAAAAAGGGTTAGTGGATGTTTTAAGGCTCTTTTAATTGTCAAGCTAAAATTGATTTTGTCTCTTCTACAGCATTTATTGTAAGGTCCATTGACTATATAAATTCCAATTATGTTAGTGTGTTGAAACCTGGCATGTCTGTTATGAGGGGTCTATCAACCAGCTTTCATCTCACTGCCCTGAATATTAGAAAACCTTGATTCTCTGAAAAAAAAAAGCTTGAAAGTGCTGGAAGAAGTGAGTTAGGCTTTAAGCAGAAGCAAGAGGGTAGCAGGCTTGATTATTGCTGGTATAACAGCTTTAATTACATTAATTGCTAGCACCACTGCTTCTGCAATAGCATTGACACAAGGAGTTAAGACAACTATTTTTGTTAACAATCTAGCAAAAAAAATGTTACTAATGTATTGAGTATACAAAAGGATTTATATAGGTATCTGGAACAACGAATGATGCTCTATAACCCATTCAAATTATCTGAAGGAGGTTCAGGGTTCAAGAGTTAGAAACCATCCCAAGTGTAGTAACAAATATCATCAGAGTAGTGTTACTTTTGAAATTTATAATGATTGTCATTATAATTAGAAAAAGTTTAAAGACACCTGTAGGATATTTGGGATAATCCTAACATCTTTCTGGGTGTGTTAACTTTGCATAATGAGATTATGAATTTGAAGAATGCTGTTCTGTTGACCTTTGATGCTGCAGATAATCCCAATAAAAGTATCCATGGCCTGAGCTCAGTATTTCCATTTTGGACAAACCACAGAAATGGCATATATAGTTTGATCAGGCTAGCTCTTCTTGTCCTGGGAATACTTTTATTCCTGCCTAACATATTAAAGCCTATCTTTAACAACATCAACATGTTGGCAGCCAAAGTACATGGCTTAAACCTGAAAATGGACCCCCAGATAGAGTTATTAAATTAAGAGGCTGGCAAGCCAAGGATGGGTAAGATTCTGCACAGAGCCTTACCAACCTAAGAAAGAAGTGCATTGCCTTTGATAATGCATATTCCATGACGGGTAAGGAAGCCATTCTTGTCAGAATGACCTAAGATAGGCTCAGTCTTGTTAACAAAATAAAAAAGGGAGAGAGGTGGAGACCCTTCTGGGCTGCTTGGGAAGAAGCTGACATGAGCCAAGGACAAGGAAGGGGGCTGCTTGACAGGAAAATGACATTTTCCAATGATAAGGAAGCAGGCTTCAAACAGGAATCTGACATTAGGCTACAACAAAGAAGTAATCTCAAGCAGGAATGTAAATAATAGGCCATAACAAAGAAGTAATTCAGACAGAAATATAAATTTTAGGTTAGAACAAGGAAGTAGGCTTCAGACATGAAAATGACCTTGGACTAGGATAGGGAAGTAGGCTCAGATACTTTAGTCATCCTGATAAGCCTTTAGAAACAGTGATCACAGGAGTGGTCACATAACTGGGTTTAATGCCTTGCTTCTTCTTTGAGAATTTGTGTTTATTGTATTGTTTGTTCTTCAACTATTTGCATCTATTGTATTGCTAGAACCTCAACCTAGAACTGACCTTAATACATGCATGTAATCAAAATGGTATAAAAGCAAAAAGGAAGAGGGAGTATAGGATAGGGGGTTCTATGGAGGGGAAATGGGGAAATGGGATGATATCTGTATTGTAAATAAATAAAATATCCAATGATAATAAAAAATAAAATAATCACAAAAAAGATTGTTGAGTTATTATTTAATTATACAAATAAGAATAAATATGTGTGGATGTTCTTATTTCAGTACTGAGTAAAGGATCCCTGGGGAATTACTTAACATTCTCAACATCATTCAGATTGTGAGTGGCAAAGATGTGGTATAGAGCTGGCTGGTCAGTCTTTAGAACCTGTGCTGATCTGATTGTTTGCCATGTCCTTTGATTAACACTGACCATCTACGAGGAACTGGGTATGGGAAGGAAGCTCAATGGATTCACTGGTGGGTAGTGATACCTCACCTTTCTGAATTCTCAGAGAAGCCTTCTCAGTCTCTTACTTGGTACTCTGTGTATTCCTGCAGTAATGTCAGATTAATTAATATAGATATAGTGGGGTCAAGGATAGCCATTCATTTTGTAGGTTTTAGTGTGGATCTGGAAGAAATTCCCTAGAAAGGATGTAATAGAGTAAGACAGACCTGCAAAAAAAAATTCTATGGCAGTTTATTAATCAGCTTCACTTTAACATATTAGTAAGAATTAATCCTTATAAGCACTTGATTAATCTCTGTTGGATGGGGAGAAGAACAGTTAAAGGAGATCAGAACTAATTAATAGAACTAATATCTGATATATTGCTGGCCACTTACATGTTCAAAAAGTAGCCTGAGAGCTTTTTCCATTTAGAAATAATTTAACATATGGTTAATTTGAATAGAACACTCATTTAGAAAGCTTGAATGTGTTTTGATTTTTACAAGATTACTCAGTAATAGATCTACTGGAGAAAACAATATAAATATGTAAACACAAGTATGAAAAGGTTAATTGCATCGAAACCTAATCTAAAGTTCTCATAAGACAATAAAGGAATTGAGGATGTGCTTTGAAAATAAAATATCTGTATTCAAGATCAGAAATTCTTACATTCAAATCTTATTTCACTGTATCATGGAAGAAGCTAATTTCTACTCCAAGACTCTGGCCAGAAAAATCACCAGTGAAGATGGCTATTTTTTCTTGTTTGTTTTTGCTTTTGCTTTGTTTATCTAAAGGAACCATGTGTGAATCCAGATAACTTTTTTGGTGAGAGGATCATTATCTCTCAACTACATTGACTTTCCTGCTAGGAAGGAGTGAAGAGAAAACGCTCTTGGCATCTTGCATCCCAGCATGTGGTTCTGATCAAAAGGATCTTTACAACAGAACAAACAAAAAGAGTAAAAAGTAGAACAAAAATTGATTTCAGGAAATTTGGTATGTAATATATGACAAGAGGGAACTGAATCATAGCTCAGAGACCTCTACTGGGGTAGAGGGTGTGGGCAAGCATTGCTTTATATGGTGTCGTTGCGATTCACTCTTCCAAAGAGCAAGCTTGCCAGGGTGACTCATATGACAAGACAGTAAGTGTATAAGGAACTGTCACATATGCGGGAATGATATTGCATCTTTAACACCTTTCTTTTTTAGTTTGGTGCCTTGTGAAAACGTGTTCATTTTTGCATGCCATCCACTAAGGGAAGGCTGTTTCATGAGTCAGAAAAAAACCTGGATATGTTACTGTCTACGGCTTATGATAGATGAACATCCATTGTAGCATTGAAAACTCTGAAAACACCTGGAGAAGGTGAACAATTTCCTGAAATCCATGTCCTTATAGAGTACCAGTGAGGCTCCCAGACTTCAAGAAATGGGGATCTGGAGAGAGGAGAGATCCTGAGCAATAATGCAGGATCCTTCACGGTTTCTCATGGTTTTTTGCTGATGCAGTTGCTAGGGTTGAGGGCAGGTGGAGGATTTGGAAGAACGAAGGCATCTTGACAAGCATGACTTAGGAGAGGCGGAAAGCACTGGTTTATGAGAGGCGGAAAGTGCTGGAAACGATTTGGTCAGCCTCATGGCTGTGAGTTGAAACGAAAGAATGAAAAATAAAGCTGGAGGCTGCCTAGGCAACAGGAATCAGAGATGTCAAAACTCGAAGCGAACAGAGCAAAGCAAAGTAAACCTGACGCTTCTGAGTTTTCCAACGACTCATTTGCCAATTTTTTTTAAAACATGTTGTCTAGCAAATTCTAAAGCCAGAGTGACAAAGCAGCTAAATGTAGGATCGTAGTTTTGTAATTCTGAAATATTTAAAGGCTTCAGCCTGGAACTGAGGAATTGTTAAGGGAATAACAGGATTTCTTTGTTTGAAACTGGAATAGTTCCTCCTAAGGAATCTGCTTCACCCCCAAACTGCATGGTCCGTCAGTTTGATGGAAGGGATATGCTTTGTACCAAAAATCTCTTTGCCAAAGCAAAGGAAGTCCTTGATGGGGAAAAAAAAATGCCCAAAGCCCTTCGACATTTCTCTTATAAAATGCCTCCATTACATAAAAACTATCACACATTAGAGGACAGAAGTAGATGAAAAGTAGTTGGTAAAATAGACATTGATCTAATTTGACACAATTTTAAAAATAATTCTGATTCACATGCTCAAAAAATGGTTAATACAAGGTATAGAATTTTGCATTAAAACTTTAATATGTTAAAAGAGACCAAATAGAAATTCTCTAATTCAAATATATAGTACTGAAATTAAGGATATAGTAAATGCACTTACCAGGAGATTGGAACTAACTGAAGAAGACATTGTTAACTAGAGGCTAAGCTGTTTCAAAAACTTCCCAGTGGACACTGGAGACGGCTGAATAGTTAGAAGCATCTGGTGCTCCTGCAGAAGACCTGTGTTCTGTCTTTTGCACACACATAAGATGGCTCACAAGTGTCTGTCACTCCAGTTCCAGGGGACCCGTTGCCTCCAGGCTTCTGCAGACATGTGCATGCAAGTGGTGCACAGGCATGAATTCAGGTACATGAGAGTGTGCACGCATGTGCGCACACACACACACCCCAAAGACAACAAAACCAAACCAAACCCTCAGTGGAAATGTAGAATCTAAGAAGGAAGCAGCACAGAGATCTTACTAGGAACATAAAAAACAAGAGTCAACTAACCTGGACCGTCAGAGGCTCCTAGAGACTGAACCACCAACCAAAGTGCAAGCTTGGGCTAGATCTAGGCCCCTCACACATATGTAGCAGATGTACAACTTGG
The DNA here is from genome assembly GCF_011762505.2 of Arvicanthis niloticus. NCBI lineage: Eukaryota > Metazoa > Chordata > Mammalia > Rodentia > Muridae > Arvicanthis > Arvicanthis niloticus. Next base: position 32,556,200 of record NC_047673.1, read on the forward strand.
TCTTCATGTGGGTCTTGAACAATTGAAGCGGGGACTGTCCCTGAATCTGTTGCCTGCCTATGGATCTGTTTCTCTAATATCACAGTCTTGTCTGGTCTCAGTGGGGGAGGAGGTACCTCCTTCTGCAGTGACTTGATGTGCCAGAGTGGGGTGATACCCAAGGTGGGCGTTGTGAGGGGGTACCTGGAAGGGAGAGGAGCTGCAATCTAGGTGTAAAATAATAGTGAATAAATAAATAAATTAATTAAAAATTAAAAGAACATAAAAGAGCAGAGAGACATGTTAAACACATGCCTAAGCTGAGCCCACAAGCACTGGGCTGAAATTCTAGTTACTGTACTCAGAATATTAAGGCAAGAACATTTCATGTTTATAACTTGTCTGGCATACAGAATGAATTAAAAGCCATATTACAAAATTAGTGAGACCCTGTCTCAAAAAATAAATAAATAAATAAATTGCCTTGTGGGTGAGCGACACAAGGCACAGAAAATACATTTTAACAAGCAGCCAGAAAATAACAGAATTATCATCAGCAGAACATCTGCCCACCTATATAATTCCATTGTTGGGTAACTTCTGAAGTAAGGGCACAACACAAACATTACCTGGGCATAAAAGAGCTATTCATTAAAATAAAAACCAGAGGCATTTTTTTTTTCCCGAAAGAAGCAAATTTTCTCTAACAAAATGTATGCACAATGAGAGAAAAGATTAAGAGTTGATAAAAGTGGAGAATGTCAGGCTTGAGTGAGGGCAATTGGAGGAAGACTGGCCCTGGACGACAAGTTTGTATCTTACCCCAGTAAGGCCACATTATGAAATCCTGAGCCCAGTGACATTAGGAGATAGGGATTTGGAAAGCCATGAATGTGGTGCCCTAATGAATAGAAATTATAGCCTGAGGAAAGATGACAGAGCATTTGTTTTCTCTTCCTCTGCTCTGTCATAGATCAACAGAGTGATGAATGGGTATCTGCCAGGCAGTGAGTGTGCTTTAGAACAGGCCAAGCCTTCCAGCTACTAGATATGCAATACTTAGCCTTTAAAGTGGTGAGGAATAATGTGTGTTACTTAAGCTACCCTCTCTCTAATAATTTGTTATTGTACCCCACACTGACTAACAGAAGTCACAATGTGTGTTCATGAAAAATAATATGTTGATTTTTCTCCTTAGTCACATATGAAACAAGAATAAATGCTGGACTCAAGATGTGGTGAAATGATGTGTGTATAAATGTTAGTAAAAATGTTAAGAATTGACCAAGATTTGAGAGTCCAATAGCAGGAAAAGGTAACAAGATAGGTTAGAAAAAGTTGTAATAGGGTATATATTAAATGAAAATAAGAATGTGCCCTCTGTCCCTCTCTGCCAATGGCCTGTCTCAAAAAGTGAGCTACTATTGATACTGTGCATAAATGCTTAGACTACCCACAGTCCTTCAATGGATGAGACCAGTGTCCCAGGTACTGGTTCCACACCTCACTTGGGTTTACCCCAAAGATGTAAAGTTTGGTGTACATGACCTACCCTTAATACTTTGAGCTGTATAACTTTTAGCCCATGCCAAGCAAATTACAATGAAACCAAGAAGAAAAAGTGATTGTTAAGCAGAGCTTGGGAAGCCTGGGAATATAAAAAAGATGGTCTGATTGTTACAAAGTCAATTTAAATGATAAATATAAAATTCTGGAGCTAAGGTTGTTAAGTTGTTCAATGTGGTCACCGTAACACAAGGGAAGAGGCCGGGGATAGCACCAGCACTGCTACTGTTCTGGAATGCTCTGTTGCCAAGGAGGGCCTTGAGAGAAGAGCAGGAATGATGCTAACCCAGTGGAAATAAGGAGAACAGACATGCTGGCCATTGATGCTATAATTACTGAACTTAAAAATCAGTCTACTCCTATGACAACCCCTAAAGAAATTGCTCTGATTGCTCCAATTTCTGCACATGGAGACAAGTAAATTGGATTTTTTTTGATGCAACAAAAACAAAAAAATGTTGGGAGAAAGGATGCCATCACAGAGTAGGATAAATTAAAAATTATGGAAGGCATGAATTTTGATCGAATGTATATTTTCTAATATTTTATTGATATATTAAAAGATCAGAAATGTGACTACCAAGAATTGAGTAAAAAGAGAATCTGTGGTATCCAGTTCCTTACACCTCGTTGTGAAAACTGTTAATGCCTTTCAGAAGCCCTTGGTTGTAACTGCTCAAGATGTTGATTGAGAAGCTCTAAGTATATAGGTTTTCAGTAGGCTAATAGTTGGTTTACGGATTGTAGCAGTCAAAGCTCTGAGATTTAGAGACATAGAAAGAACTGTTTTAACGTTATAGTTAGTGCTGTGGGTGGTATCAAACTTGGAGAAGGGAGGGTTGAATCTACATCTTGATGATGATGAAGTCATGACGAAGAAAACATCGGAGACATCACTGTAGCAACAATGACACCATGTATTTGAATCCAAAAAAAAAAGTATCCATGTTCAATTCTTTAAAACATATTTTAAAAGCCGCTGAGCAGTTAGGCATTGCAACTAGTTAATATGGGAAGGAAAAACTGAATGAGTGACTAGCTACACCTTCAGATGGGGTAGCTCTGATGAAAACAAGGAAATGCATTTATATGAATGAGAAGGAAGGGTTATAGATTCCCTCAATGTTACAAGAGCAATTATTGAAGCAACTGCTTTTAGGAAGGATACTGCAATCTACCTTGGTGCGCACCATATTTAGCCTCATGAAGACGAGAAAATTGGCACAAAAATTAAACGAGCACTCAAAAATGCCTGCGGAAACTATTGCTAAGAATGATGGTATTGAAGAGCTTTCATATTTGAGAAAATTCTACAACGTTCTTTATTTTTTTGGTTATGAAACTATGTTTGGACATTCTGGGAATCCAATAGAAAAAGGAATTATTGACCCAATGAAGGCTGTATAATTTTTTCTTTTCTGGGAGTTTCTGTCCTTTCTTTTAATGACAGAAGAATCTATAGTGACAGAAATTGTTTGTGAAGAGAAAGACCCTGGAATGGGCACAGTGGTTGAAATTGGGGCAGAATATGGGAGGTGACAATATATTTTTTTAACTCCAAAAGCAGTGCTTTGCTCTTATTATTGATCTGTGAAAGGGAACTCCAGGTTGGTGCCTCACCATACATTTCCCAAGAAGTCAATTGAAGAAAACCACTGAAGAAAAGGCTGGCTGATCATATACTCATCAGTTGACAAGATATAGTACTTCGTTGCATTCATTGTCCATGTCTACCTATCATTTACAAATGTAAAGACATTTGTACACTATTAATGTGGGGTGCACAAATATGCCATTGTCCTGTTTTCAATTTAAACCATTTAGGCAATTCTATTATTATTATTATTATTATTATTATTATTATTATTATTATTATTATTTACATTCAGAATTGCTCTGCTTGCCATCAAAAGATGAGCTCAGGAACACCTTTCTGTGGCGGGTTAAGAATAACTATATAGAAATAGAAAAGTATGCAATTGTGAGATGAATTTTCTACAATAAAATTTTGTTAAATAGAAACAGAAACAAAACGTTGGAGCATCTGATCTTCAGCCTTCTGGCCCAGGATTGAGCATTACCAAACTTATAAAGCCTTTGATTAACATTTTTAAAAAATTGTATAAAAGCAAAAAGGAAAAGGGGGCATGGGATAGGGGTTTTCTAGGGAGGAGAATTGGGGAAAGGGGATGGCATCTGAAATGTAAATAAAATATCCAATAAAAAAAAACAGAAACAAAAATAAAAATGTTTGTTGTCCATGCATAATGCCAGTCATGTTTGATATGGCTATTCATGTCCAAAATTTGAAAATAATAAAATACTTATTGATCAGAGTAGGATGGAAATTAACTATGAGGTTGCTGTCAAAAGAGTAGCTATCTTTCTGTGTGTTCGTACCTATATTTCCTTGGCTTCCTTATCTTTTATGGTTTAGCTTTTCTCCATGTTTTTTGTTTTTTAAGAAGCTGGCCTTGGCCTCCTTCAGTGTGAGTGTTGTGTCATTCCTGATCCCTTCTTTGTTTCTCAGCCTGTGTTAGTACTGACTATCAGTCCTTCTCCTGCACCTGCAGGCTTGGCTGAGCTGAGCATACATGCACAGCATCACTTCAACAGATGCCCACTCTTTTTGTTGTGGATAGCTCACTGGATGAATAAATCCCGCGTCTCTGTCCTTTTGAGTCTTTTGTGAGTCTCTGTCCTTTTGTGTTCTGTGACACAAGTCTGAAAGTTAGTTTTTCAGGGATCTATAATATGGTTTAGATGTCTGGCTAGAGACCACGAAGCAAATGGCAAAGTACTTGTGAACGAGTCATTGGCATTCAAAAGCCTTTGGAAAAAAAAATACACCCTGCAATACAAAGTGGTCAGCAAAAATGTTTGTGGTAGACAAGAAAATGGACTCAACAAGTTGTTTCTATATATTTATACTTAAACACACACACATGTGCACACACACATGTAACAATAATTACTGGGAAAGAAGATACTATCAATTTGAGAGAAGGTAGGTGGATATAGCAGTATTTGAGGGGAGGGAGCTTAGGAAGAGCTGGTAGAAAGAAAGGAAAGGGGGAAGTAGTGTAATTGTATTTTAATTAAAAACAAAGTACAACCAAGAAAAGCCTATATATTTACATATTTGGAGCTATAATTAAGTAAACAAACAAATGGAAATCAATGCTTCCAAGTTAAGGGATAATCACCGCTATTCAAGATCAGCCAGAATTTGTTTGAAATCTATCAGTAGGTTTTGTAGAATGAGACTTCTCTATTCATAAAACAAGTGCCATCAGTTTAAAATGGCATTTTGTTAAAAATCTGCAATTATATCATACTCTCAGAAAGTAAATAAAACATTGTTTTGTAATTGTTGTTGAGAAGGAGGATGAGGAGGAGGTAGAGGTGGAGGAGGAGGAGGAGGTGGAGGACCAGGAGGAGGAGGATATAATATTAATAGCCTGTGTGTATGACCAGATGGCACTACCTGGGTCTGCATGCAGCTCCATCTGTGCTTGTCCTGTGTAACTCTTATAGTTTGCAGGCACAACTGCTTTTCTGCTTTATAGGTAAGGATAGAAACATAGATTTATTTATTTATTTATTTATTTATTTATTTATTTATTTGACACCTAATGTTTGCAAGATTCAGCAGTCTCTTTCATCAGTTATGAGCAGTCTAGTCTGTGGATGAGGTCTAGGACCCTGTTTCAAAAGTTAAGGTAGAGAATTACAGTGGAAGACATTTGATGCTAACCTTTAGCCTATACACATACAATTCTCTCTGTCTCTGTCTCTGTCTCTGTCTCTCTCTCTCTATCTCTCTCTCTCTCTTTCCTTTCTCTCTTTGCCTATATGTTCAGTACTCTAAACACACCCTTCATAGAAATGCTTATATCCAAAAACTTATAAGGTATTATTTGTGCTTGATAAACTCCACCAAGACAGGGTAAGCTAGTTCTTCATAATTTCTGCTTCATTTAAGGCCTGTCAGATGTTCTGAGCCAGAAGACTGAAGATAGAAGCTCCAACATAATATGGAATATTGGAGACTGTACAGGCAGTAAACTATCTCTCATTTCTATGATTTTTTGAAGGTGAGTCCTGGTGCTTCCTGCATACTCAAATAAGGTTTATTCCTTCTCAGATCTATGATGGGGTTGAAGACTAGATAGTTATTATCTCACAATTAAATTATTTGGCCTTTAAGATGTTCAAGATCTAAAAAACATGTTTTTAAGATGGTAATACAAGTTAAGATAGAAAATAATTTAGATACAAAATTCTAACTCACCGAAATAAGATAGATCACAAAATAATTTAAATTTCCAGATTGGACTTTTGCATTCCTAGTTAATAATTTTAATAATTGTTTTAAAAATAGTTCCTACTATATATTGTTTGTTAGTATAAGAGAGAGCCCTTATAATTGGATAAAAAAAGAGAGAAATGTAAGAATTGACCTGATGCTGCTTGTATTCTAACGTTAATCTTGGTTACGCAAGACTTGATTGCTCTGACAGCAGACCATCAAATACTCAAGTGATGCCATGTGAACCTTCTTTCTAGTTTAACTTGTCAATAAAATGCCAGAACCTGTGATTGGGCAGTAGAAGGGAAAGGTGCGACTGGGGCCTTGAGAAGAGGTTGCAGTTAGAGAGGGAGATGCAGAAAGAGAAGGGGGAAGAGAGAAGAAAGACGTCATGGGTTAGGGGTCAAGAAAGCATGGCCATGAGGGCTGGCCGATTGGAATTAAGAACAGCCCAAATGAAACTTAGTAAGTAATAACTCAGGGCTTTCAATAGGAAATAGATTTTAATAGCATAGAGGTAGATATCTGCCCAGCCTTAGTTTAATAAAGTCTTATTATAATTATAAAAGTAGTGTTTACCCTTTATTCAGGAACCGAATGATCAAAGGTGAGGTAGAAGCCTGGAATTATACAGAGTTCTGAGGAAGATGGGGAGGTAGGATCTGAGGAACCAGAAGGGTCAGGGATACATCAGGAAAACACAGCCCACAGAATCAACTGACTGGGATTCATGGAAACTTGCAGATACCAGGGAACCTGTAGAGGTTTGACTTAGGTCCTCAGCACACAGGTTATGGCTGAGTAGCTTGGCATTCTTAGAGAAATCCTAACAGTGTGAGCAGGGGACCTGTCCCTGACTCTCTTGCCTACTTGTGGGATGCTTTTCCTTCAACTGGGTTGTCTTGTCTAGCCTTGATGTGTCCATATGTGCCCGAGATTTTTGTAGCTTGTTATGCTACATATGGTTAATGTCCCTGGGGGGGGGGGGCTGCTCTTTTCTGAGGTGAGTGGGGGATGGATCTGGGAGGAGGTGGGAGCCTGAGGTAGATGCAGTTGGCAATTGGGATGTAATATATGAGAGAAGAAAAAAAGGGTCCTTCAGGAATTAGCCTATCTCCATCATCACCTTAGTGCTAGGATTGCAGACATGGTCTTGTACTAGGCTGACTTTTTAGCTGGGTGCTGGCAGTTGAACTTAGATGTTCATGTTAGCACAAAGGTCTTTTATTTATCGAGCTGTTGCCCCATCCTCCACATTGGATACTTAACTAGTGATGCCTATTGTTGTTTTAGGTTTCATCTACTTTTTTCTTATGTTTTCCTACATATATTAATCATAATTGTTTTTGTGTTATTCTAAAATTTTATTTATCTGTTGATAAGCTATTTTTGCCTATTTGTCTTTTGTTGGACCCTGATACAAAGTCCTGTTTCTTGTATGCCTTAGTGTTTTTCATACTGAACAGCATTCGTAAGATGCAGAGCAATTGTAATGGCTCTGTCCAAATCTGCTTTGCTCCAGTGAGGATGTCATCCATACTTGAAAGAAAAGGAAAAAATAAACTGGCTCAAGATGCTTTTAGGATGTAGAATAAATAGGACCTGATAGTGTAAGCTACAAATCCATTAAGAGACCAAGGGGGACCTTGGAATTCTAGCTCAGACACATCAGCAGTTTAAGGGATGATTTTGTTTGAGACATGGTAAAAACCAGACTTCCTGTTTACACCTGTGGGTTTAAAGCATCTCTGTGTTAGGCAGCGCAATGTGGATTTGGTTTTCTTTCCTTCCTTCCTTCCTTCCTTCCTTCCTTCCTTCCTTCCTTCCTTCCTCTTTTTCTTTCCTTCCTTCCTTCCTTCCTTCCTTCCTTCCTTCCTTCCTTCCTTTCTTTCTTTCTTTCTTTCTTTCTTTCTTTCTTTCTTTCTTTCTTGACACTCTGGCCTCTGAGCCCTTTGAAGCTTACTTCTGGGAAAGGGTAGATAGTGTAACAATTAAAAGTTACTGTCTTGCAGTAAGTGTGTTTTTCTTCAATTAGTGCAGTCTGGCTCCTTGCCTTTATTTTAATGATTATGGGGAAATTGGTTCCCAACCGCCATCTGTTCCTGCACAGGAGGGCATGATAACTGTGGTTTGATTTAAAACGGGGACTCATTGTCCACATCTGTTTTCTTAGCTTACAGTTCTTAAATTTGCCTTGCCTGAGGTTGAAAGCAGTATCTTGGAGCAGGAAACTTGAAAGGCTGTCCGAATCCGCCATACCTGCTTGAGGACAAGCTCCTGTTTGGTCATGTATTACCCTAGAGTTTTCTATTTGACAATTTTCCCTGCAGGAATAACAATTAAAACACTCTGTAGATTTCTACAATCTTACCACATTTCATATGTAAATAACATCCACCTCATGCTGTCTGAATTGATACATTATTGCATATTGTTTCAGAAATGTCTCAGAAAATAGCTCTCGACTCATTAAAATCACTATTGTGAATGCTGAGCTTTTGGCAAATTCTAAATTTCCTAACCTTGAAACTAATTTTCTTCCTAAGTAGAATTTTGATGGAAGCTGTGCATTCTTTATAAAATGCCCAATGTGCTTTGTTATGATAAATCAATAGTTTCTAGGTTACTCTTACACTGGGATGACTTTTTCTTTTCTTAAATCTCAATCTCTCTCTCTCTCTCTCTCTCTCTCTCTCTCTCTCTCTCTCTCTCTCTCTCCACCCCACATACCTTTTCTCTCTCCAGTAAGAGAAAAAACCCTATTTATTTTCAGATTAGTTTCTTTTTTAAATCTATAAGACTAAATGAGAAAATAATAAAATTCAACCTTTAAAAGCAAGATGCAAGTCCAAGTGGATAAAGGACCTTCACATAAAACCAGAGACACTGAAACTAATAGAAGAGAAGGTAAGGAAGACCCTCGAATACCTAGGCACAGGGGAAAAGTTCCTGAACAGAACACCAATGCCATATGCTCTAAGATCAAGAATTGACAAATGGGACCTCATAAAATTGCAAAGCTTCTATAAGGCGAAGGACATTGTCAATAAGACAAAATGACAATCAACAGATTGGGAAAAGATCTTTACCAATCCTACATCCAATAGAGGACTAATATCCAATATATACAAAGAACTCAAGAAATTAGACTCCAGACAACCAAATAACCCTATTAAAAATGGGGTATAGAGCTAAACAAAGAATTCTCAACTGAGGAAACTTGGATGATTGAAAAACACCTAAAGAAATGTACAACATCCTTAATCATCAGGGAAATGCAAATCAAACCAACCCTCCACTTCACACCAGTCAGAATACCTAAGGTCAAAAACTCAGAGGATAGCAGATGCTGGTGAGGATGTAGAGAAAGAGGAGCACTCCTCCATTGTCAGTGGGATTGCAAGCTGGTACAATCACTCTAAAAATCAGTCTAATGGTTCCTCAGAAAATTGGATGTACTATTACCTGAGGATCCAGTTATGCCACTCCTGGGCATATACCCAGAAGATGCTCCAACATATAACAAGGACATATGCTCCACTATGTTCATAGCAGCCTTATTTATAATAGCCAGAAGCTGGAAAGAACCCAGATGTCCTTCAACAGAAGAATGGATACAAAAAATGTGATACATTTAAACAATGGAGTATTACTCAGCTATTAAAAATAATGAATTCGAGAAATTCTTAGGTAAATAAATGGAACTAGAAATTATCATCCTGAGTGAGTTAACCCAATCACAAAAGAACACACATGGTATTTATTCACTGATAAGCAGATGATAGCCCAAAAGCTTGGAATAGCCAAGACTCAACTCACAGACCACATGAAGCTCATGAAGAAGGAAGACCAAGTGTGGATACTTCAGTCCTACTTAGAAGAAGTAACAAAAATACTCAAGGGAGCAGATATGGAAACAACATGTGGGACAGAAACTGAAGGAGAGGCCATCTGTAGACCATTCCACCTGGGTATCCATCCCATGTACAGTCACCAAAGGTAGACACTGATGTGGATGGCAGGAAGTGCATGCTGACAAGAGCCTGATATAGCTGTCTCCTTAGAGGTCTGCCAGAGGCTGATACATTCAGAAGCCAATGCTCACAGCTAACCACTGATCTGATCAAGGGTTTCCCAATGGAGAAGTTAGAGAGAAGACTGAAGGAGCTGAAAGGGTTTGTGGCCCCATGAGGGGAGCAACAATACCCACCAACCAGAGCTTCCCAAGGTCTAAACCACCAGCCTGGGAGCACATAGGGAGGGACCCATGACTCCATCTGTACATGAAGGGGAGGATGGCCTTGTCTGGCATAGGTGGGAGAGGAGATTCTTGATCCCATGAAGGATGAACACCGAGTGGGGGGGATTTCGAGGGTGGGGAGGTGGGAGTGGGGGGGGTAGGTGGGGGCACATCCTCATAGAAGCATGAGGAGGGGCGAATGGGATAGAAAGCTCCTGGGTGGTGAGGGGAGGAGGTGTAAGGGGATAAAATCTGAAATGTAAATATAATATCCTAAAAATAAATTTAAAAAAACAGATTCTCAAAGGAAAAAATAAAAAAAGCAAGATGCATAAGAACGCACCTTTTTACTTACCTGTGCATCCCTTAGCCGCTACAATAGATTTTTAACCACATAGCAGGCATCCATTGTTTTAAACAATAAATAAATGAATGAAATTTCTTGGCTGTTCATCAATACAGGGAAACTGAGTACTGGATACACTTCCGAGAACCTGGGCCAGGTCCTGAATTAATCTCATACTATATTTTCTTAAATTTTTGTAGAAAGATAGCGGGCAACTTCTTTTCAAGCTTAAAGGTAGAATAGAAAGATAATAAACAAAGTTACAGATAAGCTTAGCATAAAAGTGATTCTTTTTAATTTTTATTATATATGCTATTTTCCCAAAGGAAATAAATACAGTTGAGCCACCCCTGGTGTGAAAAGTATGTTTTTTCTCCAGTGTGTGTGTGTGTGTGTGTGTGTATTTTATCTATGTGTATGCCCATGTGGGTGAGGACTTGTGCATGTAAATATCAGAGGCCAGCTTTGGGTGTATTCCTTTGTTTTTCTCTACTTTTGATTTTGAGAGAGACAAGGTTCTCTTTTTGAACCTGATATCCATTCTTTTGGCTATATTGGCTGTCTAACAAGTTCCTGGAATTTTCCTGTCTCTTCCTCTAGCCCTACTCATGTTGCGGTTACAGAGACATGTGGCAGTGTCCAGCTTTCATATGAATGCAGGGTATAGGAGCTTAGGTACTAAGACATGTGCAATAACACTCTCTATACAGAGCTTGCCCTGCAACCACAGGTTCTTATAGTTTATTGTAGCATATACAGGCTTTACCGAAATCAACCAGAAATTGGTGAAAGGAATCTTTTGAAGAAATAAGGTGAACATTTCTCATCTACTTTATTTAATATGTATAAATTCCGAGTGAACTGTCAGCTGAGAAGTATGGCTTTGGATCAAAGGTGTTTGATAATTGTTTTAAAAAATACGGCCCAGTGCCCTTGACTAGGTTAATGGCCTGGATCATCTCCGTTTAGTCCTTGTCAGGGAACATGCTCCCAGGTAAGAGGGAAAACTACAACAGAAAACTTGACAGTGAATGAAGGCCACAACCAAAGAGTGCGTGGCAAAGCTCCAAAGAGAAAGCACGTGACGTGACCACTGAGTAGGGGAATGTGTATCTCTGTGAAGTCCAGAGCAGACTCACTTTGCAAAAAACCTGGTAGTTTAATTTAAATTCTTTGTAGTTTTAACAGAAAGACACTTTGATTGTCTTATTAAACTATATATTAAAGTATATAAGTACACTGCTTGTTTAAATAGTATTAAGATTTTATTTTATGTGTTTGACTGAAGGAATTAAGCAGGTAAGTATGTTACTCTGTGTAATATTCTCTACTACCTGTAATTTTAAAGGAAAAGCCCTGTTTCCAATTATCCAGTTGACCACAGACAAAACTGTACTCTTCCTTGTTGTATCTGTAGCTAAGTAAGCATTCTAGGAAGCCATTCAGTAATACTGAATGGTAATCCCTAATACATGCAAGACACTATTCTCAGGTCATTTGTTAAATTCTTCTCCATAGGCACCATTTTATCATTTTAAAGATGTGAAAATCAAGAGAGATAATCCAATCTGCTCAACGACCCAGAGCTGTGCTGTGTTCCAATAGAGCTTACACTCTACTATAATTTTGAAGTCTAAATTTTTGTTTTATTAAATGATAATTTTGTCATTTCCTTCTGTTCCCTTTCCTTCCTGAAATGGCTCCTATGACAGACTCCCTATTCTGCCAATTTCCTTGCCCCTTCTTCTCTGTTATTGTTACATATATGTAACATGTACATACACATATAATGTATATACACACATATATGAATACCTCCTGCTTAGTCTGCTCAGTGGTGAATGTACAGAATTCCAAAGCTGAACATTTCCTCTTGGATAACTAATTAGCTTGTTTTTACTTGGGAATAGACTACTCTTGCTCTCAGAATCCTTTAGTTGTCTGTAGTTTTTGTCTAGGAGTAGGGCCCATGAGATTTCCCTTTCCAGGTTAGCATGCCTGTTGGTATCTGCCATGTTCAGCTTTAGTTTAGGCAGCTGTAATGTTAAAGTATTATGGGTAAGGCCTCTTTGACAGTCTGACAGTATACATCTTGATATGTTAGCTCTACAGTCAGTCCTTCTATTGTGTCTTTTGCAACATTTCACAAGCCTTATGTGCAAGAATTATTTTGGAGATGTATCCACTGACATGGACATCCATGATCAGTTGTTTTCTGGATTTTGTTAAGTTGTGGTTTTCTGTAATGGTCTATGTCTATTGCAAAAATGAGTTCCTGTGGTGATGGTTGGTAGCTACATTTATCTGGGTGTAAAAGGATACATATTTGGGAAAAAAGTAGAAATTATGCTGATTTATCAGGTAATAACTTTTCCTCTAAGATAAATTGCTTCACTAGTCTTGGGTAGTTGGCTATATGTCCATATATTCCTGATATTCCTCCTCATTGAGCATGCGTGACGTCTAATTAGATAGCTGCTAGTCACGGCCAAGATATGAGTGCCACTATTACACTTTTAAGGACATCTTGCCAATCTGGTCATTGTGGCTCATAGACTTCATAGCTGGGTAGGCCAATTGCAAAAGTACTTTCTGGGACTGTGAAAACTAGTCCTTCGGGAGGTTTTTTTGTTTTTTTTTTTTTTTTTTTTGCCAGACTCAGCTAAGATTCTCTGAATCCTCTGTCTAAAGTGCATCATGCCTTCAGTAATTAGGGCTTCAACCTCTGAGCGGCAATGAAGGCAATGTCAATAGACTGTATTGTTTGAGAATTCCCTTGGATTTCCTTGACCAGTAACATGAAAATATCTAGTAGCTGGCATATTGGGGTTTTTATTAGACATAATATTGAAGTACAAATAGTTTAACTTCATTTACAATATATGTTTATGTAAATATATATACTTAAATGTATATATAATTTTAAGTAAATCAAAAAATATGATTTCTTACAGATTTTTAGAACATCCTTAGTGTTACTTTTCCTTAAGTCCTCCCTCTTCTGTATTGACCATCGACTTTCCCAATTAAAGCCCCACTCTGTGTTTTTTTAATTTCCTACTTCATATTCCTTGTCTTATGTGAACAAAGTATAAAGCTGTGAACTCTATGTTATCTTTTTGTGCTTTTATTTCTCAGCCTAATATACCTGTTTTGAGGCACTCATAAATACAAATATATTTGAAAGAGTTCACATCATTAATCAAGAAGAATGCTGTTAAATTTGTTGGAGAAATGGTCCCACAGTTGACAGGAGCTAGTGAGGATGGAGAGCCCGACACTACTTAGATTTCTGCTTGTTTCCAAAACATACACCTGTCAGATCTGAAGTCTATTATTAACAAGGGTCTATAAAAAATTCATGCAGTCTGCTGGTGTTGACACTTCAGGGCTCAGCCTAAAGGATTATTTATTCAACTGAAGATTATTTATTGTGGGCCATTAATTGGCAACATTCATACATTATTCTGTTTACTGGGTTTTGTTTCTCAGAAGTGAATTATGATCATAAAGCTATCCTAACTCCTCTTCTAAAGGGTTCAATCGAGGTTTAAAATAAATACCTTTATATTCATATATTTTTCTGTTGAAGTTTGAATGTTCATTTTAGGTGGTTACAAGTCTTACAAGATAAATTTGTAGGCTTACCTCCCGCGGAGCTTCTCCTTCCCAGCTGGCCACCATTTGAAGGTTTTTCAGTTCCTTTGTATGCAGCTCAAAATAGAAAATTTCTGCTTGTAGGAATGCTTTTTATTCTTTACAATTCTATTCCCTGGAGATTATTGAATTTGGTGTTGTCTTGATATTTTGATAGTACATTTTGATAGTACAGGGCCCTCGAGTATGTTTGTGCTTCATTGCTTAGACTGGTGTTTCTCAACCTTTCTAATGCTGTGACCCTTGACCGATTCCTCATGTTGTGGCAACCCCGAACCTGAAATTATTCTTTTGCTACTTCATAACTGTATTTTTGCTGCTATTATGCATTACGATGTAAATACCTGAAATGCAGGATATGTGATCCTCAGAAGGATCATGACCCAATGGTTGAGAATCTCTGCTTTAGACCATTGGTAGGAATTCCATCTCTGCTGTGAGATACTGAATCACTTGACCATGTGTGGGTAACCATAATTGGGCTAAAAGGCTCAGGTGGCATCAGTGAAGGCATGATGAGGAAAGGAAGTGTTTATGTCTTGTTTTAGCTGAAGCATCAAAGCACCACTGTAACCAGGATAGGAATAAACTGGTAGCCAATGAGATGGTTCAAAGTTGTGGTCACGAATGTTGGCACTTAGGTTAGAACCCTGTGAACTTGACAGTCTTCTTAATTCTGGATTTAGTACAGTGATCCACTGAACTAAAATATAACTATTATCTTTCATTAGATAAATTTCTGTTGCCAGTTAGGCTGTTTATAATGGCTAAACAAACAAAATAAGGCTAACAAATATTTCACAAACTACTCCATTTTTATATACCCTCTACGTTATATTGTTTTAGACTGGAATATATTTATTTGTTTGATTGTTTTGGTTTTGGTTTTGGGACAGGCTCTCACTAGTAGCCCCACTTGGCTTGGAACTTGCTATTTAGACTAGACCTTCCTCAAACTCATGGAGATCTAACTGTCTCTGCTTCACAAGTGACAGGATTTAAGGTGTGAAGTTGAGTAACACCATATCCAGTTCCCCTCCTCTGTTTTTTTTTTTTTTTTATATCTGCAACATGGATCTGAATTCATCTTTTTTATTGTAAATTTCTGATCAAATTTGAAGTGTTCTAATTCCTGTGATTCCAAATTCTAAACAATATGAAATTTGAGAAAGAGAAAAAATTTTGCGTGTGTGTGTGAAGATCATAGAAACTAATATCACAATGTGTACATATTGCACAATATCTGTTGTTTGAATTTGAAATTTCCTTGATAAACTTCTGTATTTGCACACTTGGTCTCCAGAAGGTGGCGCTGTGTTGGGGAACCTATGGAAGAGGTAGAAGGTGAATCATGCTTAAAAGAAGTAGGTGGCTGAGGGTGGGCCCTGACTGGCCCCACTTCCGGCTTTTTTCTCTACTTCCTGAGTGTAGATGCAATGTGACTAGTTGGCTTACTCCTCCTGTCAATATGTTTTCCCTTCTGTGTTCCCACACCTTTCCTGCTATGGTAGAATGACTCTGAAATTATAAATAGGAATTAATCCCATCACTCCTTAAATCTCTTTTTGTGTGGCCACAATAACGAGAAAAGTAACTATCATGTGTTCTTTAAAACAAAAACAAAGCATTAAAGGGATTCATCTCTACAGGCTTCTGTAGTCATTCCTCCTTCCTTGGAAGAAATACAAGGTTCCCAAGAGCAATGGGCAGAGTCATTCACACACTTTTCTTCACCCAAAGTAGATGGGAGTCTCCACTTTGGGAACTTTGAAGGTTTAGAAATCAGTGTCATCTTCTTGCACTTGTGTTGAGTAAAGTAATACAATATAAAAATCATGAACTAGCTAGATCAGTATCAACTGGATTAAAAAATACTGATGTGGTTATTTTAAAATGTTTTCAAACCTAAGTTTAAACTGTATGCATTGAGGAATTAGAGGGCTTTCATTCTGTAATTGAAGAGAAGGGACCTTTTTGTCCTAAAGCAACAGAAGATGTGTTCTCTGCCAGACTATGCTGGCAGAAAGGTAAAAGCATCTGAATCTTAAATAATAAAGACTTTTTAAAAGTATAGACTTAAAGCTGCTTAGAAGTCACCTTTGATTTGGAGTAAAACCCAGGCAGATAAGTAAACTTCTTGTAAATGTAATTAATGAACTTTTGTGTTTAAGCTTGATAGGCGGTCAGCATATAGGGTGTTCTGCAGAATGCCCTGGGGTCATTGTTGTGGAGCTGTACCAAATCAGCAGAAGGGACAGGACAGGCATTAAAGAAGGCTAGGATCTTGGCTATCCTTTGCATGTATGAGGCTCTTCAAGGCTCTGAATAGTCAGCAAGAGATTATTCTCTTGCTTTTTGGAGAGTATTAATCTACTGAAGTCAAGTACCATGGAGGTGGAATTTCCACAATGTAAGATGGGCTCCTTATGCCAAACATAGAAAAGGTAGTTACAACCAATGCAGATGCTGAAACAGAACTAACAATCCTAAGTCTTAATATGCTTAGTATTTGAAGACATGGCCCAGCTTTAAGAATACTGGTTTTTCTCACAGAGAACTGAATTTGCAAGCATCCATGTTGGGTTGGTTACAACTGCATGTGCCTCCAGCTCTATGGGATCCCACGCTGTCATGAATGTGTCCATAAACACATACTCACATGAATAAAAATCAAATTAAATAGATTTAATATCCCAGCTCCATGACTATTAATCATGACACTATTTTTATTCAAGAATATTTATATTTATGAAAAATGTTTTGATGTCATGTCTCTTTGTAGTTGGAAAAAGTCAGGTTGGTCTTTTTAGTTATTGCATATCTAATCATGTTTGAAAATGACATTATTTAGCCTATTCAGGGGATGTCTGCCATGTCCCCATACTTTCAAGCCCAGCTTGGTTCATGCTTCTGGCATACTGGCTCAGCTTGGTGAGTGTCCATAGATCCTGTTCCATGAAGGCCCTTCTGACACTCTCAGGCCTCAGTTGAGTTGTAAATCTTGAGTATCAGTCCAGTGAGTATCACTCAGCTGGAAATCTCAGTTTCATAATTTATTGGTTACAGCTGAATGGCAATAACTCCATCCTACCTCTCCATGAAAACCCAGCACAGCACTAAGTGTCTGAAGATCTCACCTGCCAACTCATACCTGATCTGAAGTCTACCAAGCTTGGCAACAGCAAGAACACAACCAAACTTCTGCTCAATAATTAAGTGAAGCAAAACATTTAGAATATTCTTTAGAATTTGATTTTGTGTTTTGGTGGAGTCTTGTTAAACTGTATCTGTTGTAGGGGACTTTTTGTGTGTTTCTAAAAAGACAGCTTTAACAATGGTCAATATTTATTGCATTTAATGTTTACTATTGGTGACTTCTTGGTGCGAGCTTGTGATTCTAGGACCCAGGACACTGAGAAAAGATGGGGATGAGCTCAAGGGCATTCTGAGCTAAGTAAATGATGCTTTGTCTCTAAATAAATTAAGAAACAACAAATAAAAAAGACCTTATAATATTCCAAGTCTTGCTATGCAACACTTTAGAAAGCAGACAACACTATATTAGAATTCTGAGGCATGATACTTGGCTTCAGAGTCTTAACTAAGGAGGTAATTTACAAACTTGAAAGCACGAGTAGTCTGTGTGATCTGATCCTGATACCAACATTTTAAATTTTTCTTATTTTAAAATTTCTACTCTGGAGACATTTTTTTTTAGGTTTGTGTACATCTATAACTTGGAAGAGAAGGATTTCCTGGCAATAAGGATAGACTAATCATCTGGAAGATTATTTATATGATTTTTTTTTCTTATTAAGAACGGGACCAATGGGTGTGAGTTTGCAGGCAACAAAGCAAGCTGTGACACCTTTGTTGGAACCACAAAGTATAGCCCTGCAAATTATTTTTTGTGACATGTTGAGTTTATCTTCGGACTCATACTTTCTTTAATGCAGAGAGGTCAGTGGCTTGTCCTTGTCCACAGACTGAGTTCATCATCGCCAGAACTGTTACAGTGCATGTGCATCTATTCTAGCTTTAATACCTCAAAGATTGAGGCAGATTGCTTCTTCACTTCCAGCACCTACTTCAATATTGTCGTTTGGATACAAAGTATATCCTTTGGATACAAAGAATATCAATTAAAGGCATGGTCCTGCAACAGTGTTTTTAGGTTATTTAGATAGATCAGCAGAGTTACATCTTTTGACTAGTGAGGGGCAGTGCTTAGTTGCAGGCAGCTGGCCACTTTAGTATGTCTTTGAAGGGGATATTTTGTTTTGCTTTGAGGCTGTTTCATCTGTAGTGTGTTCTAGCCATCCTGGTGCCCAGCCTTTCCTCAGTCCCAAATCAATGTAGCTGACAAACCTTCCGTTGAAATCTCTGAAGCTGTGGTCCTAAGTCTTTCCTCTCTTAAGTTGCTTTGCCCAGTTATCACAGTTATCGCCAACATACCCTTTAGTCTTCATTTGCCTTTTCAATGCAGTAATCTCTTTTTCTGGCCCTATCTCTGCCTCATGTTCTCCCTTCTGCCAGTTGCATCTATAAAAACAGTTTATATTTGTAGGATCTTGGATTTTTTTCCCCTTGGAGGACTTTGTGGTTTGAGTTAAAAGCTATCTTTCATGTGAACACTCAGGTTAGGAGAGAATTCTTTATCTCCTCCATTCTTTTTAAACTAGAGCCACACAGAAAGGATTTTCTGCTGTTACCTTTAGTATCCAGTAGAATGTTGAGAGAACATTCCTGTTATTATTTCTATCATTTCTTATTGGTGGTAGTAATAGTAAATTGGATATAGGATTTTTTTTCATTATACAGGATTATGCCTTTCTGTTAAGACTGTCATTGTATAAACTCAAAAAACTCCCTTAATTTCCCATCTCTTCACACTCAGTCACATTATATGCCTTCCCTGGTTTTCCTGGATGTATATTACTTATCCTTGTTCTTGGTAGATGGACTGGTTAGCTCGAAGTTTAAAAGCTTGCTGTACTCTGAACATGAGTTTCTAGAAGGCTATGATGAAGATACAACAAGGCAGGTCTTTCTTTTCTCTTGCATTGTGCAGTGGTTAAGCAGAAGCCTAACCAGGAATTATAAATATTAGACAGGGTCAAGTTCAGGCAAATGCCTAGATAGCTCATATGCCTGTAATCAGGCAAGTCCTCATGCTGGATTTATTGAGAGCATGGAAGGTCTCCATTCCATACTCTACTGAATCAGAACTTACTATCTGGAGCTATTGGATACCGACTTCCATTATTAATGGGATGGGTACATGAAACCACATTTAGCAGTTGGCACATGTTCTCCTTTGGTTACATCCAAGGATATTAGAGGAAGTTTGAGTTATCTGGATCTCTATAAAACTTAAAAGCTTCTTAAGCACTTATGTAGATCCTTATCTAAGGCTGTTGTAAATTTCTTTTGGGTTAAGATTATATATTACTCTCTTTATCCTCTAAAACTTTTGAGACCTTATTCATTAGAGATTCTTGGTTTGTTGAACCGAGTAATAAGGCTTTAAACTTTTTAAGTACTTACATGTGCTTGGCAAGGTTGTAAAGCCTCCATGTGGAATAAATCATGCAATTCATGTGATAATCCCACGAGGTAGTTACAGTGATTACATCACTTCAGAATCGAGGATCTGGGATCAGAGAGCTGAGGTGGCTTTCTTGGAGTCATCCTGTTAGCAAGTGTCCTTCCTAGTCAAGCTTGGAAATCACGCAGTCTAGATTCAGCATGAAGAACATGGGTTATTTTGAGAAAAATAAAAATAAATCCTGAAAACAAAATTATACCTGAAAAACAATCTCCAGACCATTGTTGTTATTTTTTCCTGTTTGATTGTTTTTGCCTTGATTATTGCTCTAGTAGCACAATGGGAAACAACAACAACACCCGCCAAGTGTCTGGAAAAGGCCTTGAGAAGCCAATTAGCAAGGTTATTTTCAAAACGTGTATAGTGGATAGTCTTGCCTTCTCAGAACTCTAAGTGCATTTGTGTGTAAATGCTGGTGTGTGTGTGTGTGTGTGTGTGTGTGTGTGTGTGTGTGTAAGCTATTGTGAACACTAGAGAGAGTATGTGATGAGAGTATGTGGTGTGTCAGGGACTGCCTTTATTTTAAGCCATCCTTCACACTAACCTTTTTGTGATATTGAAGAAAAGGCTCTCTTGCATAGAGGATCAATCAAAATGTAGACAGAACACCATGCAAATTACCTAGAGTGATTGGAATTTCGTTGGTTTTCAGATTTCTTGGGGTGAGTATTTTAATCATTCAGCACTTTATATGAACCTTAGAGCTAACAGTGCAATCTTACCACCTTAACAGCTATCTAACGAAAAATAAATTAAAAGAAAGATTGGTATCTTTGTAAAAGAGCTTCATAAACAATCCACACAATTGTCAACAGCACAGAAATTACAATCCGAGGTACAGAATGTGTTTTCAAATGAAGGCAGTTAAAGTGCCAGGTGTTAGCAAGGAAGGTGTGTTTTGTGATGTCTACAAATCACACTTCTGCATTATCTTCTGCTCGTGAGATGCTCAGGCTATAAAAATCAGGATATGTCCTTGTAAGCTCCTCCAGCTTCCATAGATCAGGACTGATATTCACATATTTTCTTTGCACCCATGACCACCTCAAGGTTCTTCTCCTGTCTGTACTTTGTGTGTATTATATACCACTCTGATTCTGTACTGTAATGGAGAATAGTGTGGAGATAATGGCCATCTCCCTAGACATTGAATTCATAGGCCCATAACCTAGAAAAGTTGTCAAAATTTCAAGGACAAATGAATAGTGGCTTAGATACCTCGACACAAACTTAAGACAAAGTAATAACATTTACTAGTGAGACATATTAAGGTTTAGAATGGAAAGGATTTCTGAGAGGGTTTTTTGTTTTGTTTTTTGGTACTATCACAACAGAATGAGAAACACTTAAAGACCAGAGAAAAAATATATTTAAAGATTAGAAATAAGTTGAAGAATTTTAATGTCGAAAATATGCATACTTTCTTAGTTATAACTGAGCCAAATAGTTCTGGAGTATTCAGTTAATTTATACTAGTTGCAAACCATTACAAAGTAAATTTGGCATGTCCAGATTTCCTTTAATTTCCAATTTAGATCCACTAGTGACTGAGACAACAAGTTGAGCATATTTTTGCCTCTGGCCTGGCTTGGAGATTCACCAGGTCAATTAATTAATCAGAATTACTTTTGCAAGAATAAACTTTGAAATACTTGAAAAAGTGAATTTCTATATTCATATGCCAATTTTTCAGTGATTTTATTGTTGTTTACTATGGGACACATACATATGTTTATGTTAAGCATTAGAGAATTATAATAAATAGGTATTTATTACTTTAGGCCATAGGAATATACTTTTTTTTTCCAATTTTGGGTGGGTGTTGGTTGCTATATAAACAAACCCAGTAAAAGCAAGAACAAAAAAATGAATAATTATACACAGAATTTTTAAATGCTCTGAGAGACTATTGATAACAATCCTTTTGGTTGAGGCAAAACAGAAATATAGAGCATTGATTAAAACGTTTACTAATAAAATAAGTCATTTTAAAAGTCATTGTCTCTTATACAAGACCATTGCTCTAAGTTTTCCCTTTAAGACACTGTATACTTTGCCTGGAAATTGAATTCTGCTACTTTCAAATTAGCTACCATTAAGTGATGATTGATAATTGAGCAAGAAAGGTCATCCTCATCTCCAGCTTTCTTTGTGATGTGATAATTTCCCAGCCATCTGTTCTTTGGAATATTTATGTGGCAGTAATGGAAGACTCCTAAGTTTATTATTTTTTTTCAGGAAATTCAGATCTCAGCCAAAGTTCCTGAAAGTACATGGAACAGTTACTAGGTTCTCATGGACAGGGACAAGGAAAGATGGTCAAGAGGAAAGCCCCTCCAGTGTTTATTTAGGTCCTTGACTCCTGAATTGCCAGCTCTGATCCTAACCTATACTTTCTTTGACTGCAGGTAACTCTTAACCATCATAAGTTAACTGGCAGAATCACATTGTTAATGATAATATAACTAGAATTCTCATTCTAAATTAAAAGCAAGCTAGCAGACAGAATATTACACAAACCCTAGAAATGTTGGAACATAATAAATAAATTAAGGATGAAGGAAAAAAGAAGACCCTGGCTTTCCCACAAGTCAAAAAGAGGGAATGGGTCTAGAAAGTACAAGTTAAGACAACTGGAGCTAATTTTTGTTCATTATCTCATGTTTTATGGTCAGCAATTCAGACTGGAGGTTGACAAACACCACTTACCCAAAACCACTTGGCTATGTCAGATGAAGAAGTTGATAGAAAGATTTCTGGTCTGCCTTCCTGTGAATCAACATTTGGCCAAGGTTGAAATGCCATGGGGGAGTGTGGCTGGGAGCAGGACCAGCCTTGCCGGTGCATCCGGCCGACTCACAAGCTGTGCAATTCAAACAGTGCCTGGCTTTAATTTTCTTAGTTTGACAAAGTCTGACTGTCTCTGGCAGAGCAATCTGTCCGTTTGACACATTTTGGCTTCAGCAGAATATGAAGAACAATAATACTGTAAAAGAATTGACAGGTTGGGCATGGTTCACTAGGAGGAGATCTTACAGGAACCTGCACAGCATTATGGGGAAAAGGAACAGATTTCTATGCCCTATCAGAGAGCATGTTATTCAGGTTGAATTCTTAGCTCCTGCTTGGCTTCATATGTTTGTGGAAAAGAAACTTCTTGGAAGAGTTGAGGATAAAAAGAATCTGGAGTCTACACAAATATGACTGAGATACAGAACATCTTTATTATTTCCTATTATTATTTTATCCTATGAATCTGATATGTGCATTGCCATCCTTTAAAGCGTTCGTTGGCAACAGACTCACTTTATGAAGTGTTATAACAGAAAGCACATGGATATATAAAATATATATTGTAGGTTTTCAAGTGTGAAGATAAATCAGAGGGTTGATCATTTTTGTTGGTTCTGGATTGTTTACTGCAAGTGCCTAGACTCTAGGGTTATGGGATGGAATGTGTTTGAATTTTTAGTATGAATTCAGGAACTAATGAAGAACTTGAACAAGTGAGGTAGAACATAGATGCTGATTAGGTCTGAGGTAGTATGGCAGTGTTCATGCACAGGTGACTGAAAGGGATTGTGTATACAAGTACCCTAAGAACTGTGGAAGAAACAAAAGATGGGAATGAAAGTATACTCACTAGTTACTACCCTAATACAATTTCTAATTACTTTGTGTATATAAAACCAGATGTAAATTATCCATATCTAATTCACCCTTCCACATAACAGTACTGTTTTCACCCTTTCAAAATTCCACACTTCACAGACAAGTTGACCTTTCTGAAAGCTATAAAATGACATAATATAACTAGCTTACTGACATAATTGAAGAAGTCTCAAAAGTTTAGAGCGTTTACAATTATGCCTAATTGAATAGTTTTGGCTAAAATGGTCCCAGGGGAACCCACAAAACAACAATCCATACTATTGCCAAAAATATAGACAGCTCTTCACAAACGGATGGCAAAGCCCTATTGCTGAACACGAAACCTACACAACTCATTGAGGATAGAGAAGTTGAGCTGGTGCCTACTTATGGCATTCAGCCCTGTTAACTAGCGAGATGGCTAGTTTTAACTCTTGTTTCTTCATTTTTTTCTGACTTCTGCACATATAGCCTGAAAGTCTTCTTGCTTTTTCTCTTTCTCTTCTGCCTTTGCTCTAGCTTCAGTATATTTTTGAAGACACTCAGTGTTCTTTCTTGTGGATTTCTGACCCATGTAAGTCCTGAATTACTTATTTATAATTTTTCAAATTTGAGCTTATTTAGAGAGATTTGTTTCAGACTGCCTTCACTGTTAAAAGCTTCTTCTCATCACAGTAAAAGTTTCTAAGATACCTATTTCTACTAATAGGTTCTCCCTATTTTAAAGAATTATTACAAAAGTTGATTTCTGTAAAAAAAACATTCATTTTTCCTAATTAAAATTGTTTATAAATATGTAAGCATTAGGTATAGATTAAACTTTAACTCATTACAATTGTATATCCATTGAAAAATTAATATATTAATTCTACAAAATTATCATGTTTAACTCTGTGCCAATCGTCATTCAAAGCTAGGTTTATACAATGCCGAGGAAATAAAATAATCCCTCCAGTTTCAGAGGAAGAGGTAGGTGTTTTTGACCATTTATTCATTTTCTGTTATTTATTGCAATTAGTTTTTTGGCCATATTTATTAAGGATTTTCCATAGGTAAATTACCACAAGGAAACAAAATGAGTAAAGGAATTTAATATATTTTATGTCTTTCATAAGAATAGTTACTCACAGTGTCAGAGCCATGTAGCTTCAGCACATAGGGTTTCCCCTCACAGGAAAGCAAGACATAGTCACCATCTTTATTTTATTGTGGAGCAGGTAGGTGGACATGAAATTAGAATTTGTGATAAGGTGTTAAGACTTATTAGCACTTACCAGAGTATATAAATGTGATACTAGAATGTATGATATTAAGTTGTGACATGACATTTAATATTTTGGGAAGATTTTATAGGAGGTGTAACATGTGAATCAGTTAAATTTAAGAAAGTTAACTAGAAAAGCATTCAGGGAACAGTGAATTCCCACTTTTGGGGATCTATGTTATCAACTTTATAAAGAACAAACTCCATCAAATAATAAATTTTCTCTTTGTGTGTGTGTGTGTGTGTGTGTGTGTGTGTGTCTGTCTGTCTGTCTGTCTGTCTCTGTATGTGTGTGTATTATAAAGAGATGGCAAGGTAGTATAAATGATACACAATATTTTTTTTCAAAAAGTAGAGTCAGTATCAGATTAAAGACAAACACATGCTTCATAGAGAAGTTTCTGTCCATGATAATCCTTACATGACAGGTTGAAATGCAGCCAGCACAATGGGCATAGAGGCATCCTGTTACGCAGAAGGTAAGATAACATCATCATATTTGTGGAGAAGCTTGGGGATGCTATATAATTGATGAAATGCAATCATAAAAAGAAAGACCTTTTTACATATATTCAGTTAAGAAATAGTTGTGGTTTGTGCAACAATTAGGGTAGCTCGCTGTCACTTTAGGGGTTTAAAAAAGTCCCTTAACATCTTTCCTAGCTTCTAAAAGATCAGAAATTAAGACACTAACTGTTAAAATAAAACCCCCATTAGATTTGACAAACAACTCTGCCTGAATTTGAAAGAAAATTCTAGCAGCTACAAAGCCAGTAGAACTAATTTTTTCTTGAAAACAAGGGTACTAATCTGGACTGAGTATACATGGCAATGAATTCTTCTGTGTAGAAGAAGACACTTGGGGAAGCAGCCAGAACATGCCCTTCTGTGCTTTGTCTTCTTCCTATGGACACATTTATATGGTCCCAGAAAGAGGGTATGGAAAGAGGAAAGACCATCTATGTTTGGCATTATCTCGGTATATTCAGGGTTGTTTCCTTTTCTGTCATAGATGATGTAGAGTGGTGAAGAGGATAAGCAGGTAAACAGTTGGGATTTTATGATCCAGACATGAATGGGCAACAGGCGAAAACATTCAAAATCTCTTACTGGGAGAGTCATCTTGAAAGAACAATGGTGGACTTCGTTGAAAGGACGAATACAATCTACAATGAACACATGGGGAAGAGCTGAGGGATTTAAAGTCTCTGCTTTATTCATTCTCTTCCATTTGCATTTTTGTTTTTTTTTTTTTTTTTGAATCCAACCAGAAGCCAGAAACCAGGGGAGAGTTTTAATTTACTTTTTATTGATCACTTTTCCAGGGCACAGAGGAGAAGAGACAAGGTTGCGGAATAGACGCAAAACATGGGAAATACATTTGTATAATATGTATAACTATAATAACATATTCATTCAACATGTATATATAGTATAAATAATATCCATGCTGTCACATTTCTTAAAATTTATTATGTTGTATAATGTGCAGTAAAACTCAGTTTAAAATGTAGTATGTCAGTTGCCTAGACTTCTACTGATAGCTGTTCCTAATAGCTGAAGTTGGTTATTAAGACTGATTAATTGTCTAATTCCCTTTAGATTTAAGAGAATGGTTAAATATCTGGCCTTAATAATTTATGGCTAAGACTGCCTGAAGGTAAAACATTTGGTTCTTTGAATATATTACTAACCCGTTATGCTTTAGGCTCCGAATAAGAGAAATGTACATTCCAGGAACTGTCTCAAATGAGAAAGTGACCAACTAAAAGTGTTCAGTGCTAAATTTTGAGATTTCCTTTTTAAGTCTCCCTCTGTTAGAAAGAGATAGAAAGTCATTACATTGGACAATTAGAAAAAAAAAATTTTAAAGACCAAAAATAAATGATTTTCCCCAAACACATCAGGTAATTAACATCATAGGGCAAAAATCATGCTGATGTTTGGAGAGACAAGGGAATCCAGAGACTCTAGTCCATGAGTTCTAATTTGAAGAAGCTGGGGACATGTACTTGTCAGATGGTTGAATGGCTTGATGAGTTTTAGATATATAATGTGGGCTAGTGTGAGGGTGACCACTGCAGTGGTGAGTTTAGTTACACTGCTTTGTGCTCCCAGCCACCTCCTCAGGAACTCTTTGGATTCATGAATGGAAAACACACACACACACACACACACACACACACACACACACACACACACACGCACACACACACAAACCAGTTAATTTTAAAATGCCTTGGTTGGTTTAAAGGCTGGGCACTCCTAAACCTTTCCCTGCTTCCCAGGCCCAATCAGAGAAATGGCCAGTGGCAAAGCACCTGAATTCTCATATGTATGGCTGGTTGGCTCTCTCTCCTGCAGCTCCTATACCCCATCCTTCTCCTCCAAGTCATTGCAATTCTCTGTCTCTTTTTTCCCAGTTTCTAGCCCTTGCAAATCTAAAAGTCCCATACCATCTCTTCTTGCCCAGCCACTGGCTTCTGGCATCTTTATTGATCAATCAAAAACCAATTGGGGACTAGGTCCTTCAGCATTTGAACACATAGATTCCCAATTAAATCAAAGCATTAGAACCAATCCCCAACAGACCACTGCTTAGATGCACTCATATAGGTGTGATGATTAATATTAAGTGATGCTTAATATTAAGTGATGCTTAATATTAAGACCATTGAGAGTATCTCCCTTTTGCTAGCCACAGGGATACAATGTGGTAGCCATAGATGACAACTGAAAGTTCTGGAGCCATACTTTATCTGAGAAATTCTTAAAAGAACACACTCCCCCCCCCCCAAAAAAAGGAAAAGAACTGCAAAGTATTCAACACCACTTCCATCTATAGCCACAGTTATTACTATATAAAGCTTGTTGCCATGGCTTGTCTTTAAGAGCTATAGAACAATGCCAACATATCTAAACTAACCTAGCCACATTAGTTTGTTAAAGCAATAGGTTGATTATGAATATTACAGAGTCATGGATAACTCAAAGGTAGCTGGATTATGGATAAGCCTACCCCAGCACAGATGAGGATGATATACAAAGGCCACATCTGTAGAAGTAGGGGCTGAACAAACAAGGCTCAGTCTGAGCAGCCATCACGGCCAGTGAGAGGTTTTTATTTTATTTTATTTTATTTTATTTATTTTTTTTGCAACTGCTTAAAATGGGAAGAGTAATAGATGAATGATGTGACAAGCAGAGAGAAAAAGTCTATGTGAGTTGGTGGCTTAGTGTTTTCCTTCCTCTACCTTAAAAAAGGTGACTTCAGTACTTGTGAGATGTACCCTCTAGAATTAATGACTTCATTTGGATTTCAAAAGTCAAAGCACTCTGTATCATAGGTAATCATGCTCACATTCATCCTGATTCAGGGAGCTATAGTCAGCGAGTGTTCCAGCAGCTGACATGTTCTTTCTTATGACATTCCTCTGGTTATTATTTCAGTGTGCCACCCACAGATTACCTCTTCTCTTTGTCTTGTCAAAAAGCGATGCTGAAAATATGAAAGGTTGCTAAGTGCTTTTGTGGAAATAACAAGATAAAATACAGTGTTTTTAAAGTCTCCCACATCAAAAAACAAAGAAGCACATCCTTTCATATCTCTAAATTTATAAATTCATAATGCATATCTGCTAAAATATATTTTATGGAAATGACTCTTATTTCAGAGGAAGCCATGCACATATTTTTCCACCTTGACTTTAACATATACCTAATTTTTTGAAATTACATTTTAAGAATTTAAATTGTTTTTGCCTAAGACTTACTAAACAGCCTAGTTATCAAGACTATAAACTCATTGGGTCATATAATGTACCTAGAGTTTTGAGGAAAGTTGACTGCCCTGTAATTTTTAAAATTAATATTATTCATGACATTGAAGAACAGTGTTTTAATATAAAAGAATTCACATCATGGCTTCTAACTCAAGATGCTCACATTCTGGGACTGTAGGCATGTGTCACCCTACTCTGCTTAATTTTTAAAGCAACATTAAGATCAAGTACCATTATGACCTGATGAAGCTGATGGCAATGATATCAGCATGTTGTCACATTGTTCTTTGTATACTTGTAGCTGCCAAATGTACTTATTAAAAGGCATTGTCAGAGTAAAAATAAAAATAATAATCCAGAAAGCATTCTTGAATTATCCTAAATTCTTATTCTCTTTCTGGAAACAACTGAGATAACATAAAAAGATTCATTTATTTTTCTTCAGTTTATGTAGAACAATATTATCTCATCCCAAAGGATGGTGGTAATATGCTGAGAACAATTCCTTAGCAGAACTGGTTTTCTCATATAACTACCTGGGTTTGTATTTTGAAAACAATGAAATGTCAATGTAGTCAAAGTTACCTTTTTACTATATCACTTCATTCAAACCTGCTTTTGTATGATAATGGCAAAGACATTAGGCCAGTGTAGTCTGCCTCCTAGGAAACGCAAACATAAGATATAAATGTTTGTTAACTTCTTTCTTTTAAGGAAAATACAAACACAAACGTACGTTGGAATCCTCAGCAGTCCTGTTGGTTCCAAGGGCAATTATGATTTAGTTCGTTCCTGGGATACGTGACCTGGATCTACACGCTAGACATTTCTAGGGTCTCCAGAGCCAAAATCATTATATATAGAGGATGTATTATTCAGTGGGTAATCTCACAAGACAGCACTCACTGTACATTTACAAAACCCGACAAAGGTTAAAAGAAAGTGAGAAGGGCACTTCTGAGACCACAGCCAATGGAGCTTTATACCAAGAGGGAGCTGATAATCTCTGCTGGAGTTGGGTTGGAGTGAAAGGTTCTTAAAGCGATTATTAGAATTCAGTGTTCCTGCCTCGTCTCTCCCGCCTGAGGCATGAAAGTTTTAGTTGTGAGAGACCATCTCACATAACTCTTTAACCTGGCTGTTTGTTTAATCATCTCTTCATGAAAACGGTCGTGCTGTTCTACTTACGAAGATTACAAAAGTTATTAGGAAGTACTGTTTCTCATTCCAGGCAAACAGAACCAGTGTCTTGAGCTTTTAATATTTTATATGGCTTTAAAAAGTAAAGTACACATACACAATAAGGCTAGGGAAGTAGCAGAAAGTAAAAATGTGCCCAGAACGCCCAAAGAATAAAGGCATGTCAGAGGTCTTCAGGAGCCTGCCTGGAGGAGCTCAGCGGTCAGTGTGGGAGCAATTGAAGGAATAAAACAGAAAAGCATGCTATAGGATTACAACCCAGAGAGCAAGAGAAATGTAAACAACTTCATGTTGATATAAATAAATGCTCAAAATCTAATTGAATAGAAATAAATGGGAAAAGCTAGTAATTTTTTTTTTTTTTTACAGATGCATTCCAAGTGATATGGTTAGAATTTTTCTCACACAACATGGCTTTAACAGACTATACTTAATATCTTGGATCCACACAATAGTGGGAATAATAGAATAGCTTTTAAAAAAAGCAAATTAGGGAGAAAAATCTTAATAGCATCTCCTTTAGTCAGATGATAAAAAGAATTATATTCACTGTTGTCCTAAAGTTCAGTTGGTTTCTGCTACCATTCCAATGTATGATGTAATAGTGCAATGCTCACTTATAGTGAGCATTTGCTACACTGATAAGTGTGTTTGCTGAGGTCATGTATAATATTGTTAATATGGAAAACTAGATTAGAAAACATGACAGATAAATGGAAGCATATTACATTTTAAAAGAAGTTACTGCAGCAAAGAGCAAACCTCGGGTGGTTCAGGGCTCAACCAAGGGGGGCAGGAGAATAAACTTAATTAATTAAATATAGAAGGAAAGACTTGATAAGATTGGTTTAAGTTTAACAAGGTAGAGTTTGCTTTGTTGTGGAGAAACCCAGCTCCTTAGGAGCACCCTGATCTAATGGCTCTCCCTATAATTGTGTCTACAGGAATAGAATGATGAGAAATTATTTGGTAATACCTTTGTAACTGTTCTTCAAACATAAGCTTATTCCAAAATAAATAGTTTACTCTAGAAACAGCTGAAAGGAAAATACGGATTTTACTTCTATGTTAATATGAGTCAAAAAATATTTATTTGGATAAAGTGACTAATTTGCCACTCAATGGTTTAGAAATAAGAATTAGATTTGAAAGAAAAAAAAACCTACTTTCAAAAGGGAATTGTTGTATCAAATGTCAAGTTTGATGCAATATATTCGTAGCTTTGTGTTTCAGAGACTGGGTACATGTCTTCTGGCTTGTGATTAAGATGCATGCTCTTCGTCAGTGTTCTCAATGAAACAAAGCACAGTCCTGCCCAGTCCATGTAAGTCACAACATCTTGTTTCCTTAATTCTAAAATTTACTGCCATGATAGTCAGGGTTTGACAGCTGATACAATCATCTTCTTGATTTTTGAATAAAAGCATTTAACTTCAATGTTTACCACTGCCACTACACATACAATTTTTCCATTTTTAAGAAAATAGTAGAAGCAGTTATCTGGCATTGGTCAGTCCAAAATATAGCATTAAAGCATTCCAATCAGCCTGAGGGATGTCCCACAGAAATGAGATTTGTCTTTAAGGATATAAACTTGAGGATTATTGTGGTATTTACCAAGGAAGTAGTGATGGTTGGAGAGGTGGTGTTACATCAGGCATGGATAGCAGGTAACACTGAAACAAAGTTCAACTACATTTCACTTAATGTGACTTTTATAGAATTCCAGATCTAATAGGGTCCATTAAACACCTACAAACAGCTAGTTATATATTCAGGGTAAAACCTAAAGTACATTTTGACATGTTTGTAAGTACAAAGCTGGTGCCTCTGAGATACAAATGGTACCTGATGGAAGATAATCCGCTGGGTTAACTTGAACAGTCTTTCCTCCCTTTAGTTTGGCTCACTGGTTTGGTCAGGATGAACCATGAGGGAAGGTAACGTTTTCTTTTCTTAGTAGATTCAAATACAATCAATCTGTGACTCTGACAAGTAGCCAAAAAAAAATTAAAATTATATAGGAATAATAAAACATTCAGGACTATAACATTTCAAAATAATCAATTGATATCTTTTCAATGTAAGCAATTGAAGTAATATATTTTGCATAAAAGAGGTAACATGAAACTGTATGCCTGTTCCAGGATCTATGGGACCCAGGTTTAATGGACCCTATTAGTTCTGGAGTAGTTTTTAAGTGTAAAAACCTCACATCAAGGGGTTTTATTTGTTTGTTTGTTTTAATGAGTCTTCTTGATTGACTCCAAGAATTCAGGGCAAAATATTCTTATTTTGAAACACAAAACAATTAGATTTTAAGGTAACAAAGTGCTGACTCTCAGAGACCAACAGCATCAAAAAGAAAAGAATAATGTAACTTATATTGATAATGGAAAACTAAGCAAAGTCTGTCTCTTAATAGCTAATAGTTTTCTATTGTAATGTAAGTAGGTAATTTCAGAATCATTTGGTCAAATATTCTGGAAATTATTACAATTTATTAAAATGAGATTAATAGATAAATGGGCTTTGAGAAACATAGTATTAATTATGTGGGTGAATATTTTCTAATTAGTTCAAATCCTCTATTATCAAGGAGACCTTCCAGTAGACTTTGTTTAGACTTGAACTATTATACTTTCTTCAATGTTCCCCTCTTCTAACTTGACTTAGCAGACCTGGACCTGAATGGTTTTTGTTGAACACAAATTTGTCCCAAGCCTACATCTCTCTTTTTTAGCGTAATTATGAAAGCTCCCTGTATTTCTTATTATGCAACATTTACTTATTATTTATGAGGAATGGGCACATTTTATTCTTGATTCTAACGTTATTACATCTTTTAAGCAAAACAACTAAATCCATCTCTTAAACTTTCTTTCTAAAATTGTTTGAATCAAATCAGGAATTCTATAACATCATTAATCTATCTAAGCAGCATTAACTCATGAGATTTCATTTTTATGTTGATCTGCAGGAATTTTTTCAATAGGGTGGGCTAATGCCCATGAATTCTTAGGCTATGTAATAGTGACAGGAAAGGCATATCAGCTACAAGAAACAATCCTGAGATGAAGTCTCTTGGGACCTTGTCTCTCAATGCTCACCTCTCTTAGGCCATGAAAAAAAGGTGGGTCACTAGGATAAAGTTACCTGCTAGCCTTAACTTCCAGATGGTTCCTGACATTGAAGCATCAACAATAATGATCTTTTTTTTGGGGGGGGGTTGGGGTGGTCACCACAACCTAAGGAACTGTATTAAATGTTTGCAGCATAGGAATTTTGAGAACTACTGCCCTAGAGGATAAAGAATTTGATATAAAGAAATTAAGATGCTATTATAGCCATTACCTCAGCATAGAGAAGTGGCCTTTTGACTGGATGAGGAGTTGGAAGAGTTAAGAGAAAATCTGATTGCTTTGAAGTGTTGTTGGTAGAACTAAGTACATTGAAGATGATTCTGGTGGCCTCTCAGCCATCCATAGGATACAGTTTTAAGCAGCAGAGATCATATGCTTCTTGGTAGGACTTGGTGATTCAATTGGGCCTTGTGTGCGCTAATGTTCAGTAGAAGGTTAAATCTGTTAAGTAAAAAAAAAAATTGGATATTCACCTGAGAATGTTTTTTAAAGCAAAGTGGTTAACATGCAGCCTCGATTCTTACAGCTTGTAGTAAGATCTGAGACAACAGTAAAACAAAACAAAACAAAACAAAAAACAAAAAAACCAACAACAACAACAACAAAAAACCTAAAACTTGAAGATCCAGAAAATTCTCAGCCCCTCAATACTGCAAACATTAAAGAAGTATGTTTTGGGGAGAATACCAAAGATGATGGTCCAGTGATCACTTCATTACAAAGTTGCTGGTGAAGTCCATGTCCATCTACGTCACAGCCCCAGGGGAGGGCCAGATGGAACATGGTCAATACTAATGGTTTTAGCTAAAGGTCAGGACAGAGATGGGACAAAAATGAAGAATGAGGATCTGACCTCTGGAATTCCTCATAAATACTTGTGTGGAATGAACTACTCAGTGGCAAACATTAGTTAATCCTGAAGAGAGAAGAGTGATCCCAAAGGTAATTAAAAAAAATCTGTGAGCTTTTATTCTTACTCAGGCTTATCTGAACTGATAAGACCGTTTTTTTGCATTGATCGCACATGGCCACGATGGCATCTAAAGGTTTTGAGGGACAGCCTGTAGTCCAGGTATACAGATGTAGGTTTGATGTCCAAGGCTATGAAGGTGATGTCACCAGCTAGTGCACTGGGGAAAGGACTGCTGCCCCAGGTCAAGTCAACAATGATGCTTCTTGAGTATCTCAATCTATGAACTTGACAAGTGTCCTTGATCCTTTTTTTCTTTTCAATTTCCCTTTTCTGAAATAGGACTGTCTGTCCCTTGCCTGACTCACTATTATATTTTAGAATCATTTTAGAATCATAAGATATGTCTGTGTCTGGTTTCACTGATTCACAGCCAAGCAGCGCTCCTCTACCCAGGATGAGTCATATAGTAAGTCTCTCACACATTTGATTCAGGTAATATTTAAGTCAGATTTTTGGACTGTGGTGTGATTTTTTTATGGGGGTGGGGGGAAGGTAGGTAGATGTGAACGAACATTTAATTAGCTCAGACAGAACACTGACACTACACCAAAGAAACAATCCCACTCAAGTCTGTCTTTTGGATCCAAGTTGTTGACTGGGGTTACATGGATTTAATTGCATGGGTCAGAAGTTACACAGACATGTGACTCAGTGACCAGTATATCACCAGAAAGCTTGTCTCAGTATGGGTGATGATTCAACAAACATTGCATCCTAGAGCTTTCTGTATAACTTGTAGTCAGCTTAGTCAGCTGTATAATCTCTTCTCTCTTCTCTGCTTATATAACCTTGGAGACATGACTTGTTGATCCAGTAACTCTTGAGTTTTCTGAGCTCTGTAAGTTCTATGACTTGTCTGAGCCTTGCATGTGTCTTTAGCTAAGAGCCACAAATACCTGTTCTTCCTCCTGCAGGGATTGCTTCAGTTTGAAGGAAACGACTACACAATGGGGATTCAGGCCTAATGCTGTACATGGACTAGAGCTTTTAGAATGTTGGGATCATATACATATATTTGGCTAGTGAAAAGGATATTTATCAATTTGGGGGTTTTAGAGAGTATAAAGTAATGGACTGAATTGATTCACTCTCAAATCATATGTTGCAGTATGCTCTCATCCCAGTACTTTACATAGAACCTTTAGAAACATAGACTTTGAAGACCGTGTTTCTATCGGTTCTATATAAAATACTGGAGACATTAGAGTGGACCCTAGGATAATCTGACTGAAACTCACATAAATGAGGAGACCAGGACACAAGGCAACACTGGAGTATGCACAGAGAAAAAAAGCTGTTAGTTAGTGTTTCATTGCTGTGAAGAAACACTATATCCATGGCAACTCTTCAAAAAGAATGCATTTAACTGGGTGCTTGCTTACAGTTAGAGAATTAGTCCGAGGTCATCATGGCAGGAAGCGAACAGAGATGGCACTGGAGCAGTAGCTGAGAGGGTTTCACCCTGATATCTAGGCTGTAGGTATAGGGGGCAGAGAATGGGAGAGAAGGAGCAAAGGTTAGGGAGTAGAAAGGAGGAAGAGGGGGGGGGAGAGGGAAAGGGAGAGGAGAGAATGGAGCTGGAGTAAACATTCAGCTATATGAGACTATGGGGGACATTCCTTCTTAGTTAACCACTGATATCATATGTATGTATGTAAGCTGAGTAGTGAAGGGACCTCCTAGGAAATCCAATTGCTTGTCATTGTCTTAGGTATCAGGCTTTAAGAACTGTGTGGCTATGTGGAAACACACTCTTCTTTTATCCCATCAAATCTGGGGTTTAGTTGTGTATCTTGAAAATCACTAGACCTCTGCAGCTTCCCCTCTTCATCCCCCTGCCCTCATGATAAACAAAAATGCCTACAGACATTGTCAAATGCTTTCTTGATGCTCAGGGCCCTCAGGTTGAGAACCACTCCTCTAGATATTAACGTCTACTAATACCATCACTACAAAGTTGCATGGCTCACTCTTAAGTTGTGCCCTATTTTGGTGTTACAGTGCTCCTTAAATGTTGGAATTCGCATTGTCTCTTTCTTTCCCATGTTCTCCTTGTCATGCTCCTTCATATTTTACAGTTTCACGCCTAAATAAACAATGGTAGTTGACATACAACCTCTTATTTCCTGACTTTTCTCCTGCTTCCAAAGTGTGAATTCCCACTTGTCAATTTTCTAAATAGTTTTCCAGAAACTTCTATTTCATTATTGCTCCAAACTCACTACATTCAAAGCCAAATATATGACTTCCTCTAAATTGTTCTTCCTGTATTTCCTGTCAGCTAAGCAGTTCTTTACAGGTTCATTCAAAATGCACTTTTGAATGTCTTATGATTTTGTGGTTTGGTATAAAAGAAAGTCATTCCAACAAGTTCACTATGATATAGTAAGTACAATAATAAAAAATATATACAGAGACTTCTATGTTCACATGTGGAACATCTTATCTAGCTGAGGATTTTAGAAGTAACTTCCTGTAGGAGGCATGAACTGAGCATGGAGAAAGAAGCCGAAAGACAATACTGGAGAAAATAAAGACATTTTAGGAGGATTAAACAGTACATATAGTAGAAAAAAAAAAGAACAAAATATATTGAATGTTTTCCCACTATAAACTGATTAAGGTAATCATACCTGTGATATATGTTAATATTTGTGTATACTTATGTATATCTTTTTAAAGAATGTTCTTTGTATATGCATGCACACGTTCATGTGTGTATTATATGTGTACATATTTCTGTGAGTGCATTGTATGTATATGTGCTATATATGTATGTGTGTGTTAAAGTACAACCGTGCATACATATTAAGGTCACAAATGGATTTCCCTGTTCTGGCTAACTTACTTAAGACAGTATCTTTTGCTGAACCTGGAGCTAGCCTGGTATCCTCAATAACCGGTGATCCCCCTGTCTTTGATCTTTACAGTGTTGGGGAAGTGTGGGATTAGGCAGGTGTGTGGTCACATTCATATTTTTAAGTAGGTTCTAGGGATTGAACTCAGTCCTTTTGTTTTCATTACAAGCACTTTTATCCAATTAGCCATCTTTTGAAACATTTCCAAATTTCAATTTAAAGAGAGTGATTTAAAGACAGTGGACTTCATGCTAAATTGCCTTCCACAAAGCAAAAGTACCAGTTTGTCTTGACTTCACAAATGTACAATATTGTTCAATTCTTCCAGGTGGTCTCAAAATTGTTTGGCTAACTTCTAAAAAGTATTGCGTTTTGCCACTTTAAATAAAATTGTTCTGACAAAGTTCTTTAAAAAGCATCAAAATCCCAAAACAAGATACATGGACTGGGAACAGACTGTGGCTGGGCGCCGTTCCATTTGTCTAGGTCAGGAGATGCTCTGATGATTATTGGAGTTCCCGCCAATAGTTCTGCTATGAGGAAACTTTCTGAACTCTGCCTACCCTTTGCACTGCCTTCATAATGACTACGGATATGGACTGGCATGCTGCCTGCCTGGGCCAGGCAAAAACCTCTCCACTCCCCCCATGCGGGTGTGCTTATGGCTTTTCTATGGGTACCTCATGTCCTTATGAGGCAGCTGGCATTCATGAGGGCAGAGGGAAGAGCTTTCATACCAGTTTTGTTTCTCATGTCTGTGTAACATCCAGCAGATGAAAAAACATTGCATATGCCTTATATTTTTCTCATTTGTTTTTTTTTTAAAACATATTATGAAACACTGAAACTTTTGTCCTGTTTGTATGCTTGGACATTTCATGGGAAACCTAGGGGCAGAATTGAGTGTATTGTATTTGTTGTTGTTTGTTTGTTTTGTTTGTGTGACTCCCTTTAACTAACAGAGTGCCATTCACTTGTAACTTCTGTTGTTTGTTAGTATTTAAATATCTAAACCTGACATTCTATCTTTACATTTTGTTCTGCTGCTATTATTTAAGTGTTCATAAAGATATTATTCTTCACTTCTACATTTAGTTTAAACCATGAACTGTCTCTTCTCCCTACATTGTTTTTAAATAGAACACTGTAGGCCGCCACCATGACTCGGCTGGTCAAGATGGCACTGGCTTTTGGTATGATCTATTGGTAAACAAGTGAACTGTACATGTGATCACCCTTGGGCCAACTCAGTTTGACACCAACCCCTCTCGAGTGGGATATGTTAATGAAACACTATAATACTGACTAATCACACACCTCCACGTGCATTCCCTGCCCAGGGCTGAACATATAAGCAGCTCGCTCCCCGGGTAAATGATGAATGAAGCGCTTCAATAAAGGTGTTGAGAAGGATCTGGTTGCTCGTGTCTTTCCTTGCTGATTGGGGGGGGGGGGGGGCGCGACAAAACACTATTTTTATATGACTCCTCCAGTGGTCCTTAGTTTGAGCTGCCATTTCTCATATTTCCTCCCTCTTCCCATCTTCCTCTTTATTAGATCCTCCCAATTCTGTAAACCCCCACCCCCTCAATTCATCTACTTATAACTATTTTATTTTCCATTCTGTGGGAGATCCAACCATATCTTCTTCTCTATACCTAAACTTTGAGGTTATAAGGATTATAGTTTGCTTATTGAAGATTAAATAGCTAATCTTTACATATACGTGAATAAATAGCATATTTGTCTTTTGGGGTCTGGATTACCTCACTCAGGATAATTTCTCCTCCATCTTTATCTATTTAGCTGCAAATTTTATGATTTCTTCTTTTTAGTTTTTAAGTAATGGAGTAATAGTCTATTGTGTAAATATATCACATTTTCTTTATTCATTCATATGTTGATGGTCATGTGTATTTATAACATGAAAATTATTCTGATATTTGTCTATTTTGCTTACTTCCCTTTAGAAAGAAGCCGATAGTAGCACAATGAAAGAATCATATAAATAAATATCAAGAAACCAAGTAGACAAGAATGCACTAAGAGAAAGGGCTCCTGCAAAAATCTTGTCACCTCTCATTAGTCTTTAGTTGATCTACCTGAGTATCAGCACTACAAAAAAAAGTTGCCCACAAGGCCTCAAGAGTAAATTGAGAGAGAGAGAGAGAGAGAGAGAGAGAGAGAGAGAGAGAGAGAGAGAGAGACAGAGAGAGACAGAGATGGAGACAGAGACAAAGATAGAGACAGAGACAGAGAGAAGTAGTCCCATCCTAGAGTTCACCATGTACATACTCTGAGGTCCCAAAGAAACCTTGGACAATTGGTTAACTTAAGTGCCTGTTAGCATACCAAAGCACACACTCTGGCCACAAATTATCCCTGGCTCCTCTCTCCTCCCACCTAAACCTTACCAACCGATAGCCTTCGCTTCACTTCCTCCAGCTTTTCTTTTCTAGATAATCTTCAGTTTCAGCCACTTGCTCTCTTGGTACTCACAGCATCTCTCTTGGCTCACCATTTGGCCTCTTTGCCTTCTTTGTCTCCTCTCTTCCTCTCTTATTCTGCCCATTCACTTTTCCTAGTAGTGTTCCATGTTCAGTCTCGACCCTTCTAGATGCCTCTGGCTCTCTCCCTCACATAAAATAAAACATGCTCAATCCTACCTTGAAGTGGCCATGTCCTCATTTTCATTCACATACAAGTAACATATGAATTGAGTAGGTTATAGTTAGTAATACATATGTATACACATATATGTATGCAACAATTAGTGAAAACAGAGGCCACAAATTTGAAGGATAGCAGGGAGGGGTGAATGGCAGGATTTGGAGGGAGGAAAGGAAAGCAAGAAATGTGATTATATTATAATCTGTAAAATAAAAAGGTAAAAAATAAAATAAAATAAAAATAATTGTTTTTAAAAACAGAACTTTTTCTTTAGTGGCTAATAGCTTTCTAGGATATCATATCCATTTGCTCTAATTCTCATGAAAACTTTAAAATAGGTATTACTGTCATCTTTTGTAAGCAAAAACCTAAGACACATGATGCTTAAATAGCAAACCCAAATGACAGAATATATCTGCTCAATCTGAATTTTAGGTCTGACGAACCAGCTTTTGTGCTTTTTAATTGGCTCAGCCTCCTCAAGAGGAGTTATTTTCATATTACTTCAGGTTTGGAAAGTAAAATGTTTCAGCAGTAGGGCCACATTCTTAATATATTTTACTAGCATATAAAGACAAACTTTTTACTTGATTACACTTTTGATAATAATTGATGTGTAAATAATTTAGTTTTCTGTAGCGTTTTTTTTTTCTTGTAGCTATTGCTCTATGAACTGAAGACCCCCAAACTCGGGAGACCCTTACTCAAGTGTCGGGAAGTCGTGACCACCCACAAACTCCAAGACACCATACCTGGATGCAATCAGCAGAGGTTTATTAGGGAAGAAAGCTGGCAGCCAACAGCCAAACTGCACACTCGCACTAGAGTAGAGTTTGACCCAGCCAGCTAGTCTGAGGAGGGAAAAACCACAAACCAGGGGAGTGGGAAGGGGGGGTGAGGTGTTGTCAAGGATATATAACATAAAAGTAGTGGAACATTTCAGAGGAACTCACCCTAAATGATTTAGAGCCACGTGAAAATCACTCTGCATACTCATTCTTCTCAAAAATGTAGTTTTACCATGTCATTGTGCCCTACCCTGTCATTACCAACTATTTCAGGTTAAATATTTCTCACTTTCTCCAGTCACAGCCCCACCTAGATGACTTGTATCTTTTTTATGGTCAGGAATATGTTTTCCTGCTTTGGGCTTTTCCAACCTACAGGTGGGTCTACTCCCTGAGGCTTGAGGAATGTAATCCAGCAAGTGTCCTCTGATTCAGGGATAATGTCCTCCACCCAGAATGTGTCCCGGGGCAGTGAAGGCCTAAAATTTTATTTTCAGTTCTGCGTTCTGGAACTTGCATTCTTTCTGCTCAGGTCTAAGGGCAAAGAAAAGGCCTGCATATTT
Source organism: Arvicanthis niloticus (assembly GCF_011762505.2). NCBI lineage: Eukaryota > Metazoa > Chordata > Mammalia > Rodentia > Muridae > Arvicanthis > Arvicanthis niloticus. The sequence goes on from NC_047673.1 coordinate 32,596,800, forward strand.
TTCACAAAATGGTCTTTATAATTTTTTTACTCTACAGGACCTCATGGTCATGCAACTAAAGGAGCTTTGGATTTGTTTACTGTTTTAATACATCAAAGTAATGCAAGTCCCAAGAAGATATACTTCAGAATAGTATAACTCACATGGCAGAGAAAGTGAACTGCTAGGTTATGTTACCTATCTTTGTCTCCAAGGACTATGGCAGGAGAGAATGGCTAATCTCAATTGCACATCACAAGGGTTTCCAAGAGCCAGAGACTTGCTCTGCTCTGTCCTTATATTCTCATCTTATACATCCCTGTGAAGTGATATTCACCAATAGTATAATCATATTTTTATAAACATTGATCTCTAATGCTTATTGATCAAGCTTATCTTCAGAAGGTATCTTAGTCTTTGTAGAGGAGGAAGCAGAGTCCGTGCACACTGCCTGCACCTAGAAGGGCTCTCTTCCTTCAACTTCTGTGAAAACTTGAGTTTACTTTTCCTTCTCCCTTTTTTTGTCTTCTTTAAACTTAAGTATGACTTTATAAAATAAGAGGTGGAGAGCGCATCACTGTCTATTTCATCTTTTTGTAAAATAAAAGGAAGCTAGAAATTAAACTTATTGCTGAGTATGTTTGGAATTAGATGAGGTAAGGATTGGACACTTGAATTTTTGTTCCATTATTTCACTGTGGGTGGCAATTTAACACTTCTTTATAGGTATAGCCAAAGAACAGCGTTTTGCATTAGTAATTCAAAGCGAGTGTTATTGCAAATGCCATCTTCAATAATTTTTCATTAATGTGCAATTCCAATTGTTTTTAAGACTAGAAGTTGGCTCATGGGTGAAAGTACAAAGAGAAGAGAGGGTCAATTTTCAAGCCATGAATAGTGACAAGTGAAATTATATGGGGAAAGGAAATCAATCCCACCAAATGGAACAGGGCAAAGGAGGAGCTCAAGTAAATGAATCATTACCCACAGGAATCCAATTTCTCCACATTTGTGAGCTAGTGTCTGAAAAAGGACTTAGTGGGTCTTAGTGCTCTGCTGCAGATGAAATATTATCAATAGATTTCTAAGCAACTTCAGAGACTCCAGCTGACTACTTTCTTGGGTACAAGTTTTCCAATGCAGGGGGAGTAAATCCAAGAGTTTCAAAAGAAAATGACTCTTTACAGTTTTATTTTCTTCTCTCGTGTAAGTTTGCATGATTCTGAAATAAGGTAGTGTTCAGACGGGTTTGTGTATCTCATTTGTGTGCATCAGCTATCAAACTGTACAGAGTAGTAGCTTGGACCTGTGCATTATAAGAGTCTGCGCATGGTCTCTAATCAGCTTGATTGGCTTGGCCAACATGATGAATCCCTGTGTCCTTTTCCTCTTCCAAACACTGAAGGTTAGCCTCACTTTTCCATCAAGTCCTTTCCACCTCACATTCTGCACCCAGGAAAGGATATTTTTACTTCCTTTTACTATGTGAGAGTATTAGCCTTTTCTCTAAAAATGTAACATCTCAATTTTAGACTCTAGTCAGATAGAAATTAGAGGAGAAATTAAATAAAGAAGACTATTCTTGAATATTCTGGAATTTTCCACATCCGATTGTCACTGCAAAATTTACTCTAGCTTTTGAAAATTTAGAAAGAATTTGAAGAATTGGGTTTTATAATGTATCTTACTCGATCTGTCTAAAGAGTTGCAGTCACTATGCCTTCAATTTTTCTTTCTTTCTCTCTTTCACTTTCTTTCTTTCTTTCATTTTTTTTGAAAATTAAGGTTTTTTTTGAGCATTAAGTATGGCAGCAAGGCTATGTACTGTTTCTTAGACTCTTCTACAATTCTGAGCTGGCACTTGGCCATCTAAAGTGGTTAATGTCATTATGCATGTGTACTTGCTCAAGTTGGCTAATGAGATTCTGTTTGCCTGGATACGTTTATGCTCCTTGGAGGGATGAAGTATATGTGCTCTTCGAAAAATTGTTGCTTATCCTGGGATCATAGCCCTGATTATAATGACAACGTTAGAACAACCCAGAGCTTGAATGGTAAGATCATGTCTAAACAACAGACCTAATTTAGCTAGAGAATCAAATGGCACCTGGCCACAGGAATGGAAAGCACTCCATTGTAGAATTTTTCAATGACTATTTCAATTTGGATGACAATTGAGGAAGAGACAGGTCTATTACTAAAATGAGAGAGTTTAGAAAAAAGGAGGAGGACAGAAAATGATTTGTTTTTCTTTAAAGAGAAAGGAACTGAAAAATTAGATTCTGCTTGTCTGAGTTAAATACTTGAGACAGTCACAGCAGACAGGTTTTCGCTGCTCTGAGCAAGTAGAAGAGGCTGCTCTGGCATTGGTGTCTTCCAAGGACAGATTGCTAGGGGCTAAGGATATTTTTTTTTCTGAAGGATTTTTTTCCCTTAGCCTGCTCTTTTCTAGCTTTCCATACATCCATCATATGTATATTCCATTCAAAAATTCCATTTCTTACGAACTAGATTATGAGGTTAAGGAGGAAGAGAGCTGTTTCAATTTCAAGAAACAAATATTCCTCTCTCAGACACAGTTTCTTGATTCTATATCGAATCAAATTACTCTTTAGCAAGATGGCACACCTCAAGCTTCATGCCACCTTTATTCGAGGGTTCAGGGAACCACTCAGTGAATTTCACAATTTGCAATGACAACTTTTAACTTCCTAGTTCAAAAATAGAAAACAACACACATAAATGTAAGTGACCTGCTGCTCATAAAGATGAACTTTTAAGTGTTTACTATCTAATACCAGAAGTTACAGTTTCATACTATTTTTCATTTGGTTCCATTTACTTTGAATTGGGCAGAAGACCCACCTGCATTGATAGTGTTAGGAAAGAGATGGAAAATGGCAGACTTTGTGACTTTTATTTTGGAATACTTTGTTGGTAATAGTGGCAGTGCCTGGCTCTTCTCAGTCTACCCTTCCAGAGCACTGAGCTGTGAGGACAGTCAGGAAACCCCTTAGAAGGTCTCATTATACTCAAGATCATGTAGCTTAAAATAATATTGCTTATCTGGTGGTGAGGGTTCTGAAGATACAAAGCAAGGACAAAAGGATTTTAAAGAAGACTTGAGCAAACCAAAATAACTTCTATAGACTTCTGGTTTTTTTCTATGCATAAGTAAGGAGTAAATGTCTATCAGTTTCTTACTCTGTTTCAGGCATAGTTTTAGATTGAGAATGAGGAAGGCTGAATCTACTTTCTCAGATCTAAAATATTTTTGTGATGGTGTCAGGGAAAGAGGTAAGGGAGAACAGGAGAGAGAGAGAGAGAGAGAGAGAGAGAGAGAGAGAGAGAGAGAGAGAGAGAGAGAGAGAGAGAGAGAGAGAGAGAGAATATCACCAAATACCAGATGAAGCTCAGGCTGAATCCTGAATAAACATATACACATGGATTTAAATATTTGAAACTATGTTAGACAACATTGAAAGACCTTTAAGAGAGGCAGCCTATTCTTTTCTTTTTCCTCTTTTGGATGTTGTGAGTAGAATGATTTCAAGAGCAGTTGAGTATTTACTGACAAGAATGATTTTAACTAGTACCAGCATAGAATAAAGAAAGTACATTTTATCTCAGCATAAGGTAGACTCTCCTAGAAACTGGAGTTTCTCAGCAACAAATCAGACTATCTTAATTTTCAAAGCATCCAAATCAGACTGTTTTAATTTTCAAAGCATCCCCTCACCATGTCAAATGTACAAGTGGTTAACTAAACTTCTTTTAGGGATGAGAGAGAAGCAATTTATATAACAGTTGTGATTGAAAGTGTTATCCAGATGGCCTTTGTAATAGAAGATTCCAGGCTTGTCTATAAACTGAAAATGAACTTAACTTCAAAAAGAAATGGACAGAAGAGTGCTTCTGTGGCTTTGGTTAAATAACTCTCTAATAGTAGATACTTAAAATAACAAAGCTATTTCAATAATTAAGTATAATTAGTACATTTCCATTTGATCTCAGCTATAAAATGCATAAGATATGCATAATAGCATAAGACTAAAAGGAACACAGGAAGGAGGGCATAGGGCCTGTGGGAGGAAAGAACACGCTGAGTGCTTCAGCATTACTAAATATAACAGACATGGGGGACATTTTGCCAAATGCCAGTGTTACAGCTGAGGGAGGCATTTTATACTGAATCCTGTGGGGTGCAGAGGGACCACTGTACCCCTGGGTTCTCACCTCTTATTATTTCTTTCAAAATAGTCTAAATCAAATGACAGTTTGACCACTTACTGTTTTTATTGCTGCTTGATGTGAATATAACAATTGTCTTTGTGAGTCTGTCTATTTCAGACTCTGATATGTGTAAGAATGTTTTGAGTGTAATAGGCCTTTTTTTTTTTTATCATTTCCTTTATGAGATATATATGTTTTTTTCTTGCAGTGAGACCAAGATGTTGCATTCAGTTCCTGTGTATTCTTGTGACTCTCTTATTTCTCAGGACATTTAGTTTCGTTCCTTCTAAATTCTAATATGTGAACGGCCTTAAACTAATATTAAACTCTAATATTTTAAGTTTTTGTCTTTTTTTTTTTTTTTAATCTCACAGTAAGTATTTCGAGGAACTGAGTTTAACATAATCAGGGTCTCACTCAGCCATCACCAGAGAAACTTCTTCTTGCATAGATGGGAACTAATACAGAGACCCAGAACTGGACGATACATGTGCTGTGTCTTAGGTAGGCTTTTTATTGCTGCAATGAAACACCATGACCAAAACAAAGGAAGCTGGGGGGGAAGTGTTTATCTGGCTCTGTTCATCACTGAAGGAAATGAGAACAGGAACTCGAACAGGGCAGGAGCCTTAAGGCAGGAGCTGCTACAGAGGCCTTGGATGAGTGCTATTTACTTGCTTATTCCTCATGGCTTTCTCAGACTGTTTTCTGAAGGAACCTAGAACCAGCCCAAGGATGGCTCTACCCACAGTGGGATACGCTTTCCCACTTCAGTCACTAAGAAAATTCACTACAGGTTTGCCTACAGCTGGATCTTATGGAGACATTTTCTTTCTTGAGGTTCTCTACTCTCAGATGACTTTAGCTTGTGTCAAACTTCCAGCACAGGCTGAGTGCGAGAGACCTTGGAATACTCAATTCTAAGTGGGCTAACTTCATCAAAATTCTCCCCTCATGGAATTGTGGGGAAGAGGAGGCAGAAATATCAGAGTCGGCAGAGGTGGGTGACTGCAAAGAAAATTTCCTTAAAATAAATAAATAAATAAATAAATAAATAAATAAATAAAAGGACTGGCGTGCATATGAACTCACAGAGACGGTGGCAGCACTCACAGGTCCTGAACACATTTAAGCCTGATGAGGTCCCATTGCTGAGAAGGGGAAGTAGACATAAACTCCCATCAATAACTAAGAAGGTGTCTTTAACTGAAATATCAGTTTTCTCTAATTGAGTCTCATTGGGTATACAATGTAAGGGTCAACCACACTTAGGGCAAGTCCCGTGCCCGGCAGTAGATGGCCAGTTTGGCCAATACAAAATGAACTCAAAGATACTTTTGGAGTTTTTGTCATTTATTTATTTACTTACTTACTGTACAAGCCTTTCACTTGTATATTATAGTTTCTTATTTTATGGGCTTTGTGTGTGTGTGTGTGTCTGTGATAAAGTCCCTGGTTCATGCAGCTGAGCTGTGGGCTACTTTTGTCAAGTTTAGTAATAAACTTCTTTCTTTTTGTCTGGAGTTGTTGGACCTTCTTATGCTATCACATGAAGTATTTCATTTCATAAGTCTTAAATAAATTGCACTTTGTTTAGTCCTGGGGTTTGTCCATCTTTTAGTTTTTAAGCACTGTCTGCCTTTGGCAGCTTATATTTTATACTGAAACTGGTTACTATATGATTATATTGATTTGAATTTACACACTACTGAAAATGGAGAGATGATAAATTTGAGAAGGATTTAGAATCTGTGTTGACAGGATGTGGGACATTACTAAAAGCTGACTTCTACTATTGCCAAGCACTAACGTATTAACCCTTGATGAATAGTATTGAGGGCTTGTGAAACAGAAGGAAGCAATGTTAGAACACTGACTGCAACACTGATTTCAGAGTATACACTTTGGTTGTGAATGTGTCAAAGTTTATTTGTCATACATAACTTGCTATATAAAATTGGATTTAGAGTTGAACAAAAAAGTGATTTCTAATCCAGCTATACAGATTTGAGAACCATTGAGTTTAGGTAGAAATAGAAGTACCTGAAAGACAGCTGGACAGTACGGAGGTTGGAGAAGAGAAGACCCATGACCTGAAAATTTTTCACTGCCCAAAGTCTGGCAAGAGAAGGATGAATCTGCCAAGGAGCTGATGAGATGTGTCTGTATAATTTAAGAAAAAGCAGACATGCTTTTTTTTTTTTTTACATAAAAGCAAAGGAAAGAACTTTTTTTTTTTTTCAGAAAGGAAAATATGGCCAATAGTATAGGTTCTTTCTGGGAAGACAGCAAGGCATCAATAGTCATTGAAATTCACTTGTAACTATGGACACTTGCTAAAATCATATAGTCCAATGCTATATAGAGTGATTGGCTATATGAGTGGGAAACAAAAGAATAGAGACAATATTGGGAATATTTTAGTCAAATTTTGGTGTGAAGAAATTAGAGTTTGTGTGGAAAAAGTAAAAGGGAATAAAGGGCAGAGTCATGTTCCTTTTATCCTCTTGTTTGGCTTTTAAAGAGGATAAGTTATATTTGAGTAATAATAATGAATGATGTTTTACCTTCCCATCTCCTCCCCAATTCCCTACACTTCACCCATCCAAACTATAATCCAAATATACTGTCTGAAAGAAAAGTTATTTTCAATGAAAAAAATGCTTGGTCAAAGCCAAACCAAACCACACCAAACCAAACCACATGTTTAGAATGTAGTTAGATGTTATACTGGTTTAAGAAAAATGGTTCATCAATCAACTTATTAGATGTTATACTGGTTTAAGAAAAATGGTTCATCAATCAACTTATCAGCCATAGACAATTGTCTAGGTTTACTAGGCATTAATTTTCTCCTATTGAGCAGGCCTTAAGTTCAATTAGATGGCTGATTACACACAAGATACAATTGCCACTACTGCACTCCTGGACATATCTTGACACGCTGATCAATTTGGGGGTTTACAGTCTTTTATTCATTATAACTCTGACTGTTCCAAAGTCACAGGGTTACAATGTGATAATATGAATGTTCAAATCCTCTGAGTAAATTAAAGATTATTCTCTATTTCTTCTTTGGAAATCTCTATCTGAGCCATCTCCTTGACCCACTATTTATAACCTGAGAGAAAGGCTATATCTGGTTCTTGATTTCTTTTGTGATATAGAGTTAAGAATTGCTCTTACATTTTTAAATTGACTATAAAAACTATTTTAAAAATGGAATGGTATTCCATAATGTGAAAAACGACATAAAATTCAAATTTTATACAATTTCATTGGCTAAGAGCTGTAGCAATGCTTACTGATTTATATGTTCCTATGGATATTTTAGTTCTACAGTAGAAAAACTGATTAGCTGTGGCCCAGAGGGTAAGGCTTTCAAATCCACACTATCTGCTCTTTATAGACATTTACTAGTATCTGGCTCTTTCTAGAAGGAGTTGCTAAAGTCATACTGTCTCATGGCAGTAACTTTGAGTCCACTCTGATGCAGACAATAAGAACTTGCTTTCCATTGTGGCAGGGAATGCAGACTAATTGGGATTTGGGTCAGTATTGTACAGTAGGTTCATTATTCCTTGAATACACAGAACTACAAATATATATACACAATTTGTGTCTTTGCTAAATTACTGATCTTCTAATAGGACCAAAGGTTACGCCTAACTGATTATTAATAGCTGAGCTAGAGTTTGAAGTGGAAGTATTGTGAAGTATAATAAAGGAACACTAATCAATGCACTTGAAATTTAAAAAAAACTATATTGTAACTCTGAATATAGGCAAAAATATATTCTTACATGATTGGAAAATTGGGAATTATCATGGTAGCATAGCTGAGTTGTTTTTTTTTTTTTTTTTTTTGGAATAAGCCAATAATTATTTGGCTTATTTATGTGTCAAGCTATGATTTTTAAGGAAACATTTTAATAAAACTAGAAAAACACAAGAAAGTATGTGTGGTCTAGAAACCTAAAATATTACGTCATCTTTCATGAAAAATGCACAGATTCTTTTCTGAGTTCAGAGTTTCTGATTTACGCTTTCTCCAATGGGTAACCTTTGCAAGGCAGGTTGATTCTCATGTGTACTCAGCAGTTATGGGCAGTTTATTGTAAGAGAAGCCGGTTCACAATATTCCTCAGTAAGACCATAAAAGAAATGGTAGAAATTTTAAAGAATCCTGCTGTGTCTTAAACATCTCTCAGTAATTTTCAATGAGTGGTTAATTTTTCTTAGCTAATTCCTTCTTACATTCTGTAATTATATAACTGCAGAAAAAGTACATCCCTATGTCTGAATTTTAATTGTTCATTGAATGACAATAATCTACATTTAATCTTAGTAATTATGTAAATTCATTAAGTTACTGAGTTATTGGTATTTAATTTTCCTTGAACTTTCTTTCCATTTTTGGTTATCATAGGAATAAAATTTTAATTTACATTTTATTTTCTAATAACACATGATTTAAATAAAACAAATACAACAACTTTTAATAGCTACTATTTATTAAGTAGTACCATGGAGGCTGCACCCATACTTCCAAGTGTGGAATTATGTAGCACCATGGAAAAATGGAAAAATACAGAGATATATCTAAGAGGCTAGCTCTCTACTTTCTTTTCTATTTCATTCATACTACATTTGTCATACTCTTAGGTCCCTTCCTTTGTTTTCCCTTATTCTTTCAAAGTTATATTGGATGAATGTATAATTTTTCATATTATATATAATGAATTTTTTTATGAAGACGCAGTATTAGTATCATTATACCACAATCCTTTGTGGATCTCTTCTCTTCTCTTCTCTTCTCTTCTCTTCTCTTCTCTTCTCTTCTCTTCTCTTCTCTTCTCTTCTCCTCTCTTCTCCTCTCTTCTCCTCTCTTCTCCTCTCTTCTCCTCTCTTCTCCTCTCTTCTCCTCTCTCTTCTCTCTTCTCTCTTCTCTCTCTCTCTCTCTCTCTCTTTTGAAAATTAGTTTATTTACTTTATATCCTGATCGAAGCCCCCTTCCTCCTTTCCTCCCAGTCCCACTCTTAAAAATTCCTCCTCTCATTATCCTCTCCCGTACCCCAAGGAGAAAGGGAAGCCACCTCCCCCTAAGTATCACCTGCCCTGGGACATCAAGTCACAGCAGAACTAAGAGCATCCTTTTCTACGGAGGCCCAACCAGGCAGTCCACCTAGAAGAGGTTCCAAAGGCAGGCAGTAGAAACAGTGACAGCCTCTGTTACAATTGTTAGAGGACCCACTGTAAATGTGTAGAAGGCATAGGTCCAGTTTATGCTTTTTTGGTTGGTGGTTAAGTCCCTGTGGGCCCTCGTCTGCCCAGGTTAGTTGATTCTGTAGGTCTTCTTGTGGTATCCTTGACCTCTCTGGCTTGCTCACTTCTATCTTTGATTCTTCCACAAGGCTCCCTAAACTTCAACTAATTGGCTGTGGATCCCTGCATCTGTTTCGATCTGCTGCTTGATGAAGCCTCTCAGGAGACAGTTATGCTAGGCTCTTGTCTGCAAGCACAGCAGAGTGTCATTAGTACTTATCAGGGGTTGGCTGTCTCACATGGCATGGGTCTCAAGTTGGGCCAGTCATTGGTTGGCTGTTCGCTCATTCTCTGCTACCTCTTTATCTCTATCCCTACACATCTTGTAGGCAGGAAAAATTGTGGGTCCAAGGTTTTGTGAGTGAGTTGATGTCTCCCTTTCTCCACTGGAAGTCCTTCCTGCCTACAGGAAGTGGCCACTTTAGTCTCTCCATATCCCTACCTAGCTGGTGTTAGTCTTGGAGTCACCCCATACACTTCTGAGAGCCTCCCTTGTCCATTGTCTCCTCCTAGTCCCAGAGATGCCCCTCACAGATTTCTGTTCTCTCTCCCAGCCCTTTCTCCCCCACACCTGTACATAATCCTCATCTTCCTTCCCCTCCTCACTCCACTCCAACAGTTCCCTCCTTCCATCTACCTCTGATGTCTGTTTTATCTTCCCTTCTGAGTGAAATTCATGCATCCCCTCTTGAGCCCTCCTTATCAGCTTGTTTGGGTCTGTGGATTGTAGCATGCTTATTCTGTACTTTTTAATGTCCATTTATAAGTGAGCACATACCATGTGTATCTTTCTGGGTTTAGGTTATCATAAGATGATATTTTCTAGCTCCATCCATTTGTCTTCCCTTCCCTCCCCTCCCCTTCCCTCCCCTCCATTCCCCTCCCCTCCCCTCTCCTCCCCTCTCCTCCCCTCCCCTTCCTTTCCCTTCCCTTCTCTTCCCCTCTCTTCCCGTTCCTTTCCTTTCTTTTCCTTTCCCTGCCTTTTCTTTTCTCTTTAATACCATAGTCTGATGAGTGAATTTTTCATTTCGTTCTGATTTTTGAGTCACAGTCTCATGTCTCTATCGTGTCTCTAAGGCTAGCCTCTCTCTTTCTACCTCTTCTTCCCAAGATCTGTGATTATAAATGGATTCTATTATGACTAGCCTCATTTAAGCAAGTAAAAGTGTTTGTATTTGTATGTGGATTTGTGCATGTGAGTGTGCATGTGCAAGCTCCCTTGGAGCTTGAGTTACAGACAATTGTGTTCTGCCCAACTTGAGTCTTCTGGAAGAGCAATGGACACTTTTAAACTGCTGAACTATCTGTTCATGTACTCCTTTGAGTGTTAATGAGTCTCATGACCACTCAAATGAAGATTGCATTTTGATTTGCATGGCAGACATTCTAGTGGAGGCTAACTCTAGATCAAATACATGAAAAGTAAGCTGCTAGTCTTTTGTAAATTCTTTCTGCTCTTCCAGGGTCTAGGATGTGGAGCTGTGATGGCTATTCAGGTGTACACATGAAGTCAATGTGCACAAGAACACTGAGCAAAGGAACACACAAAACAACATAGGTTCTCAAGTCACTTCATTGGAAAGGTCCCCTGAGATGTCTGCCTGCCAACTTTTGGACTGTTTATCAGAGAGAAGTAAACTTTCATCTTGTTTGAATTATTTCATTTTTGAGTCTATTTGTTGCACTCTTTCTTCTAGCCAAACCTGCTTTCCCACAATCGTTTTCTCTTTTTGAATGATACAGGGTAGGCTTTCAAAGTCAGTTCTAATTTATTTAAGTGATGTCCACAATACTGTGAGACATGCGGTATTTGGATAATTTCTTTTTAACTAAAAATGATTGAAAACACTAAAATGAGACAGAATTTTGGATGTTAACATAATTCAAAACTTGTACACTATTTATTATCATATTTTAACTTTATACACACAGAGAATGAACATATGTCTCTTATTCTTGAATGCCTAAGAGTTAGTGAAATTCTAGATGAACAGATATCTTGATTTTAATAAATGCCACAACACATTAATGTTATTTCAGATTTTGATAAAGGCTTTACTATTTAATAAACATATTTCCTAATTGTTGGTTAATATATCAGGCATGACCTGTTATAACTTTAGTTTTACTTTTTGTCTTTCAGTGACATATTTCTGTGTACAATCGTCAGAATAAATGTTAAGACAGAGGAAGTGGATTATACTTTGTAGTTTGAATGTATTTTAAGCCAGTTTTAAAACTTAAGACTTTTTTTGATATTATAATATAATTACACCATTTCCCCTCCAAACTCTCCTATATACTCCTCCTTGCTCTTCTTAAAATTCATGGCTCCTTTCCATTAATTGTTTTTATATGCATATATTCCTAAATATAACCTGCTCAATCCATATGACATCATGTTATTCATGTTTTCAGAGCTTCATTTGGTATTGGTTAACCATTTACTATTCTCTTCCCTGGGGAAGATCGTTTACCCCACTCTCAGAATTTCTTCTTAGTGTTTGGTTCTTTGTGTTTGTTTGAGGACCCAGGCCTGCCCATCTCAGCATGTCTCTCATTGTCCTTGTTCAGTTCATGTTTTAGACAGTAACATTGGGAAAACTATGAGTGTAGTGTCACACAAATAAAGAATTTTTATCAATAAGCTTGCCATTCTTTAATCCAAGAGTTCCAACACAAATATAAAATACCTGGTAGATATCTATTTAACACTCCTGGCAGAGAACAGTAATCAGTTGGCATTGTTTAGTGCTGATCTTGGAAAAAACTTGACATGGGTTCCCAGCATTGGTTCCTGGAATCTACTACTATTGCAGGGAGTGGGGCAACAAGTGTTCTCACGTATTTAAATGTTTAGTGTTTAAGATTAACCTCTGAGAACTGTAACCCTTGCTTATAAATTACACAATTTTAAAATTCTCTTTCTTATTATTAGAGTTGAGATCAATATCATTAATTCTAGAATAATAGACACTCAATCTCAAGCTGAGTTTTTGGAGGGCAGAAAAAATGATGAGTGTGTTTATCCTAAGTGCCTAGCATCCTGCCTTTATAGCCATTATTTATTCATTTATTCACTCAGGGAAGTAACTGATGCATGCTTTTATGTGTGTGTCAAGACTTACTCTAGAGAATAGTGAGACAATAGTGAAGAAGTAGTGTGGTTCAGAGGAATTCTTGTGATGGGGAAAGAGAATGAGCATGTGAACAAATACATGTATATAATAAAAAACTGCAGCAAGAAAAGTGAGATCAAATAGAAAGCATTTTATATATAGTACATGCATGACCAGAACAAAAGGAGTAACATTAGAACAAAGTCCCAAAGGGAAACAAAGAAAATGGAGACAAGCATGGAAAGATGCTATAGTGTGTAGTGGATTCAATAAAGATGGCTAAAATTGTTCACATTCTTATTGTGATAGCAGTCACTTTAAATAATTATTTTTAGAATATCATACATCAATACTGTGTTTAATAACTTCCATAATCCCTCTCCCCCTTCTGAAGCCTTCTGTACTCTCTACTATTTCCTTCCAAATCCATGACTTCTCCCTCTATAATTATATATATATTATATATACATACATATATATATGTGTATGTTGCATGTATGTGCATTGTATGTGTACATTCATATCTATCTATATCTATCTATCTATCTATCTATCTATCTATCTATCTAGATACACACACATGCTCACACATATAATGAGTATCTACCTATCAACAGGCTCATCCATGGAGAAAAATGAATCTCTTTCAGCAGCCATTGAATGCCTATGTTCTTCATTTAGAGGTGGGAACTTGTGAAATTTCCCTCAATTTACCTTGGCTTGATGCAATCTTGTTTAGTCAATCATACGGTCAAGAGATCATGGGTAGAGTTTCTCTGTCATGTCTTGAAGACAACATTTAGCAACAGGCATCAACTGGGGTTAGGAATGCTGTGATCATCTACTTTTCTGCAGTTTTTCCTGTTGTGGGTTTCCTTAATAGTTTTTCTTTGTTATAAAAATGGAGATTTTTTTTTAAAAATGAGGATGAGCATTACACTTATGTATTACATATAAGATTAAGTATTGAGAATACAGTCAAAAATAATTTGGTTTAGTGCTCTGTAAAAATTAGGACCTCTCAAGCCACGGGGAGTTAGGTTTATAGTACCAAGCACAAACTCCCTCCTATTACACACGTAAATCCAACTAGACATTGGTTGGTCACTCATAAGATAAAAGTGACACTGTTGTACCTGCATGGGTATTTTGCTAGTTGTGTCATTTTTTGTGTTTGTTTGTATGCTTTACAGCTAAGTAGGACTATGACTTTTTCTCGATTGGAAGGTTACATCACCTCTTCTAATACTATGAGAACACTATAATCCCTAGAAGAAGCTTTTGGGTTATGTGGAGCTCAATCCGTCCAAGTTCTATGTTTGAGGTCTGTGATATCTTCAGCAATAGGATCTCAACTTCAAGTACAAGGGCAACAACAATACCTTATATTGTTTTGGAGTCTCTTTTAAATTCCCTTAAGCAACATTTTGAAATGAGGCTTCCCATAATTGATTCTGGGATTTCTGTTAGCCTATAGTTCTTGTAAGAAGCATCATTCATTACCCTAAGTAGTCCCAGTAAAATAAAAAATGACACAGGCCTGTACACTACACTCACTTTTTTCCAATCCAGTGCTTAAAGACCTAGAAAAAGCACTGAGACAAGAAAAGGAAATTAGAGAGACACAAATAGGAAAAGGAAAAGTCAAAGTATCTATACTTGCAGTTGATAATTATACAAAAGAGATCCCCAAAATTCCAAGAACACTTCTAGAAATGATTATAGCTTCAGTAAAGTGATACAAATCAATTTACAAAAAACAGTAATGAGCATTCTGTGAAAGGATATCATGGAAATGTTTCTAATATCCTAAAAATAATTTAAAAACCATAGTGACAAAAATTAACCAAAAAGTTATCTAGAAATAATAGTAGCAGAAGTGGTGGGAGAACTCTACTTCCACTGCTGTGGAGAGGCACCATGACCGTGGCAACTCTTATAATGGAAATAATTTGATCAGGGCTGACTTACAGTTTCAGAGGTTTAGTCCATTATCAGCATGGCAGGAAACATGGCAGCATACAGGCAGACATGATGCTGAGAGTACTATATCTGGATCCACAGGCAGCAGAAAGGCAGAAAGGAGAGAGAGCCATTGAGACTGGCTTGAGTGTCTGAAACCTCAATTCCTCCCCCCCCACACACACACAGTGATGCACTTCCTTCAACACAGCCACACCTACCCCAGCAAAGAACAGACCTAATCCCTTTCAAGTAGTCATTCCCTAATGACTAAGCATTTAATTATATGAGCCTATTGGGGGACGTTCTTACTCAAACCAGAACAATCAGTGACTTGATCCATTGGTGGATTTGTAATTTGAATAGAGTATTGAGAAGCTGTGTAACTGTGGATGATGGATATGCCTTTGAGTAGTATGTCTTGGCCCTACATCCTTTTATTCCTCTATCCTTTGTGGCTACTTTTATGGCTACAATGCTTTGTGAGCAACCTTTCTTCATCATGTCTTTCATGCCAATATGTATTACTTGTCTGCAAACCTGAACAATGGAACCCCTGACCATTGGACTGCATATTCCAAAATCATGATCCAAAATAGACCCCTTGTCTTCTAAATAATTTTTCTCAGATGTTTGTCACAGCTGTGGAAAGATACTGACATGCTCATTGAAGATGGAGTCTGCTTCTCCCCCCAGCTTGCACTCCGACTTGCTTTGATCAACAGTCTACAGATGTGATACTCTGCAACTTGTAAAGTTTCTTAAACTCCTACTTTTATATTCCTGAAAACCTTTCTCCTGTAACCCAGCTATTGTGTTTTAGAAAACTCAAGCCATGGGGATGTACCATGTAGAGGAGAACCTGGCACCGGTTGAAGTCCAGCTCTTAGCCAGTTCCAGCTAACATGAAATGCCCAAGCTATTTTCTTTTTCTGCTTAGTTGTGCATCCAAGTGGCTTCATGCATGAGAGGCACCACATGTAAAAGAATAATTGCTCAGCCAGCTGATTCTACTCAGACTCATGAAATATGGCAAATATCTTTGTTGTTTTGAGCTATTGTTTTGTTTATAAGATGATCATGGTTGTAAAGGTGGAGTTATTAAGTGGGAGAAAATTAACAGAGGGAGCCAGAAGATAGACTGTATGTCATCTTATATGTATTATGAGTCAGAAAACAATTTGGCTCACAG
This sequence comes from Arvicanthis niloticus, assembly GCF_011762505.2. NCBI lineage: Eukaryota > Metazoa > Chordata > Mammalia > Rodentia > Muridae > Arvicanthis > Arvicanthis niloticus. The sequence goes on from NC_047673.1 coordinate 32,612,610, forward strand.
GCAGTTTGTGCTAGTTCTGTAAAGAAAAATTTTCATTAGCAGACAGCCATTTCCATTCCATTGCAAACCATCCATAAGTACTTTTATGCTACGATGGAAATTTTGTGCTTGCAACAGATATTATGTGGTTCAGAATTCCAAAAGCATTTAGTACCTGGCCCATTTCAGAAAAACAAAGTTGCTGAATACTTCACAGACAATTGTGACCCATTGAAGTGTCTGAGCAGAGGGCTGTCATGTGGAGCCTTTTGACAAAGAATTCTCTGTCTCTTGTGTTCAGACTGAACTGAAGTAAGAATGGGGTGAGTAAGGAGACAACATGAGTCTATTAAAATTAAGAAAGTCAATAAATATCTATGTACAATCAGTTGAGAGTGTGCAATTACTGAAATGATGGATGTATTTTGAAAGTATAGTTAACTGGGTTTTAGATTGATTGCATGTAGAGAAGTTCAAGGATAAATCTAAGGGTCTTTTTTTGTAACTGAAAAAACTCACTTAATAAACTCATGCTCAATAAATTATTTTTGATGACAGACCTGTCAAAAATGTTTCTTTGCTGTAATTTACAGATTACGTTTTACTTCTCTTCTGATTAAATAATGTGCTATTAATTAGAATATGAACAAGTATTTCTGAAGACCATCAGGGCAGAGGACAGGAGTTTTTGTCAGAGAAACATAGTTATCCATGTGTCAGAGCTGAATACTCACTTGTAAAAATACATCAACATTGCAGAATGAGCCACCCTTAGGGCTTGCTGCTCTTTCAGTGGTCAGCTTCTTTGGGAAGCAGTTGTTAATATGGGGCTCAGATAGGAGTCAGGGAGTAAATGCCTTGTCTTTCTTGGTAGTTACCTATTCATTCTTATCCCTGGGTTGCCATTTTGGACATGTATGTTTCTACACACAAACACATCATCATAAATTCCCCAGTACAGTCTGGAGATAGAGTTTATGACAATTGGCAACTACACCTCAATAAAAGGAGATATTTCTGGGGAGGGGGTGATATTATACGCCTAGGTGTTATGGAAGAATAAATTCAGGAGAGAGTGCATAAAACTCTGTATCACCTATGCATCGTAGACATGGGAAAGCTTAAGGTGGAAGAAGACAAGCTAGTTTAACAGAATACCTCTTACACAGATGTTTACAGCTGTTACCCTCAAATTCAATAATTTACTAGTTTCAACACTGAAATGTGTGACCTGGCTCCTCTCAGGAAATGGAAACCTTCTGAAAGTCTAGAAACGTGGCCTTAATTAGAAACAGCAGTTTTCTTAGTTGAAGCCACTTGTTCCTGGTCCTGGTGAACACTCCGAAGTTCCCAGCAGGTGGTTTTCCTCTCATCCCAAAGCTCTTTCCTCTGAATCTCACCAAAGCTGCAGGATACTGTTGAAATACAGTCTTTCAGCACACCAGGCTGAGTGGAGCTCTTGATTCTGTCAGGTGAGGGTTAGAGGATAACGCACCCTTCCCCATCTCCCAAAGGCTTGTCTCATCCCATTACAAAGACACAGAGAAGGTAGATAGATTGGGTTAAAATCTCTTGGGGATGTGACATACTGTGGACCGTTTAGGGAAGATAAAGGAAAAAGTATAGGTAGGCTTTCTGTGCTGTCCCAGAGTCCTAGGCAGGCCCCCGAGGTCTATAGTTTTCATCATAAGGTCTTCTGTTTTCATTATCAATGACAAGTTACAAGAAGCACAATTCAATGTAGATACTTTGAATTGAGCATACACATATGAATTTATTGTTGTGTGTGGCTCTTGAGACTTGGGATAAAATTAACACTGCTCAAGGATGGTTGGGTCTCCTGATGATATCTGTTTCTCCATTCTAAACTTCTGACCAGGTAGCAGTTGGGGGACAGGGCCTCCCCTCCTCAGCCCTTTCTAAAGTGCTGAAGATAAGCATTCAGCCAAATCACCACCCACAATGAAAATCGGTATCAGATGCAATGATTAAGCATTGGCAACTTTTCAAGCTTAGGAATGGCATCCCTTTGCAGCTGTGGAGCCGACTCTTGCATTTACGAGCATTCAGTGAGTACTGTGACAGGTTTATTATTTGTTGGCTTTCTCCAGCGTTGCACAGTAAAAATTGTTTTCAAAGAGTATTCAAAAGTGGAGCTGGCTGTCACTGTAGCAAAGCAAATCCATCCACTGATGTATTTCACTCTCTTGATTGATAATGAGCTCCCTGCTTTGGCATTTCAGGAAAAGGGTGGGAAGAGAACACGGCCCAGAGGTCATTAATCCTTTTTCTCCCTCAGACTCCCCTGGGTAGCATGCTGTACCATCACCCACATTTCTAACTGCTGATCTCAGCAACATAATGCTGGCCTCAAAAGCAGGTTTATCACCAGGTGTCCTTTCCACCCACCCTAACATTTTTATCCCAATAGCTTCCTCTCTCTCTAGGCATGGAAGGAACCACTTCCTAGGAAAAGTCTCCAGGGTTAGGCTGGTCTCATGGAGTATAGCTTTTCAGAAAGGGCCTTCTTGTCAGATTTACACACTTGCAATGATGAGCAGAAGGGAAGTTTCCAGAAACTTCTAGAAACTTCTAAAAGCAACATTCCCAGTCCTCCAGAGAGCAAGTTTGAAGGGAGGTGTTCATTTGCACATCCTGAATCAGTCTCCTCGGTCATTTGATGTAATTATTTTTGATACTCCACGAATTGGGCTGTGAGTTAGCACGGAGGACAGCCCATACTGCGCATATGTTTGACAGCACTGAATAAACCTCCTTTGCTGTCAGGGAGAGAGGCTGTTATTTTTAATGACTGTGAGAAAGCTCGTGTGCTCAATGAAACGTCAGGAATCGTTAAAGCAAATCAGCGGGCAACGAAAGAGTAGTCAGTGACTATGAAACCCCCTGTACCTGTAATTAATCAGAATGTGAAACTTTTGGGGATTAGGACTTTGCATGTGTTTTTGGGGTGGATGAGTGGATGTCTCCTCAGAGCCTGCTCCTGGTTTGCTTCATTGCAAAGAGATTAGTGTACCTCCAGATGGGTTCACAATCCCCAGTCTCTCATCCTGCTGAGAATTCAGGATAAAGTGTTCCTGTCAGTTGCCAGAAACCCGGGGGTGTTGCTGCTCTGCCGGACGTGTTAACTTCTGCAGAACATTGAAATTAAGCACAAATATCCTCCCCATCTGTCCTCTGTGGAAAAAGTTTTTCTGGACAAAATTCTCTCCATCTTTTCTCTTTCTTTCTTTCTTTTTTTCTTTCTTTCTTTCTTTCTTTCTTTCTTTCTTTCTTTCTTTCTTTCTTTCTTTCTTTCTTTCTTTCTTTCTTTTTAACATTAGCACTTTGGTACCATAAGCCCTTCAAATGGCTTTGCTTTCTATCGAGTGCAACTTTGTCTACCGAATTAGTGTGCTGTATTGTTTGAGGAAATAATAGAATGGGAAAAGTGTATGAAACTCTTTTCTTGTTCAGAGGGATCCTTCACTCATGTCCTTACTGACTGCTCAGGAAGGGTATGGGGGATGGAAACCAAATGAGAAAAAATGCAGGGGGCCTTTCCTCAGTGACTTTCCAGATGAATTCCAGGTTCACCCTGACAGCTCTCTCCTTTAGCACAAGGAACTGGAATGGTAGGCAGTCTATGCTCAAAATATAGTACACGAAAACTTAAAAAATCAAACTAAAAAAAAAAAATCAACATTACTATTCATTTAGTTTAATCCATATATGTTTGTGTGTTTTGTGTGCACTTACTTTTTTTTAAATTTCAAAATAAATGTGAAAAACATCTGTAAAATACCTATAATAGGCTATTATGAAAATAGAATTTAAATAGCTTTTGCTCTGTTACTGAGAAATCAACTGGAGGTACAGTTTACCTATAATATTTAAATTGTACAATTGATGGATTTTGACAAATGTATATGGTTAAGTAGCCATAAGTACAGTGAGGCAATTGAATGTCTCTGTCACCTCATCATGCTCTCTGGTTCCTTTGAAGTCTATCTCCTTTCCTGTTTCCAGCTCTTGGCAATCACTGATCTGCATTCTGTCCCAAACTTGTACCTTTTCTAGAATGTCATGTATATGAATCCAGATGGTGGAGGCACTTTGGTTTCTGGCTTCCATCCTTCAACATCTTTGCCTTCCAGGCTTCTCCCCATCATTTCATGTATCAGTAGTTCCTTCATATTGATGAGTGCTGTTCTTTGTGGAGATATATCACAATATAGTAATCCAATCACCAGGAGATAGACACTGGACCATGTTCCATTTCCAGTTATTAAAAATGAAGCTGTTGCTAAGATTGGTTGATAAGATTTTCTATTTCTTTTTTTTTTTTTTTTGCAAATCAATTTTTATTCTTAAATAAATGAAAAATTTTAAAATCATGCTTAAAAAAGAACAGTTAATATAAAGAATTAAAAGCAAAAACCAAAAATGAAAAATGATAACAAGAACATATAACTTCCCCATAACATAATAAAAATGCCAACAATGGAAAACAAAACTTGAAACAAACCCTAAAGAAAACATTGTTGAGCAGCTTTCTCTCACTGCACACTTAGCAGCACAGACTACAGCTGTTTCTCCTCTTGGACAGTTGGTGGCAACAGTCGCTTCAATTCTCTCTCAACTGGTCTTGTAAGGACAGGAAAGGGAATCAGAGCCAAAATCAGCCAGGCTGGTTCACTGGCTGAGACTTAGGGCTTGTTAACACTGATGAAGGGACTATGTGGAAGAAGATTTATCCAAGGAATTCTCTGGCTCTTGAGGATGGAGCTTAGCAGGGGGCTCCTGAGGTGGCAACCCATCCTGCAGGGAGTGCTCTTTCTGGGATGTGGCCAATTTCAGCCCTCTTGTAGTTTCTGAGACCTGATGGTGTTGGGTCTGGAGGTTGCTGGTCTTCTCCTGTTCCTCTTTATCATTTGGGTTGAAGTCAACCAAATATTTTTGGATTACAATAAAGTCAATGTACACTGCCTGGTTCAGTGTGTCCAAATGCTCCTGTAGAAGATTCTTCTCAGTCACTATCCGGTTCTGCAGGTTGCTATAGAAGTTAGTCTCTTTCTTGAGCTGCTGTTGGGTTTCATGGGCCTTGAAGGTGTCCATCTCTAAGTTGTGTAGAAAAGACATGACCTTCTTCTCTTTGTACTTCAGTACTTCATACTGTGGAGTTAGCCTGGGGAAGAACCACAAACAGCACCTAGAACCTCACAAAGCCACAGCTTGTTAAGGGCTTTCCAAATGCATGCTGGGAACTCCAAGATTTTTCTATTTCTACAAACAATATATTTTGCCTCTATGACCTGGTCTTTGCCTATTAGGTTTTTGTGAGACATCATCTTGTTTTCATCTTGTAGGAGGAAGTCTTAGAAAAGTAGTAAATAACATAAATAAGTCTTATATGGAGGTTTGAATTTGATATGACTTTTGCCTCTAGAACAAGAGGAATTTAAGACACAAAGCAGATAAATGGATGACAATCTGAAAACATAGATGGCAGGAAGCAGGTGCTGGTCAAAAAGAAGCCTGGTGAAACCATGACCTTGGACAATTAGCATCCATGACAGTGAGGAAATAAAGTCCCTTTGTTTATGACCACAAATCTTTGATTCTTTGTTACAGAAGTCATAGCAGAAAATGCAGTGACTTCTTTATTAAAATATCCCTTACATTTGTTAGGCATTGTTTAAGGCACTGAGATGGGTAGCATTCCTCTTTCACAGATGTTACAGCACAAGGAGTGATGAGAGAAAACAGGACAAAACCAAATCATGCCAGCACAAGGAGACATTGAGAAATACCACGAGACAAAGACCTGCTAATACAACAGATGACTGGGGAATAGCCTCATTAAAGAGCTTAACCCTGAGAGACATCAAGGAGTGGGTTATCCTCAGGGAAAGAAGACTGACTCTAGGCAGCCAGACCCACAAGTGTCAAATAGCAGAAAAATGTAGATTCTGCCAATTTGTTGAGCTCTTGACATACATTCTTTCTAGAACTAGGAGAAATAAATAATTCCATTTTTCTTCTTAAAAAACTTTTTATTGATTTTCTTTTGTAAATTTCACATCATGCACATCAATCCCACTCATCTCCCTGTCCCTTCATATCTGCCCATCTACCCTTGCAACCTCTCTGCTAAAAGAAAAAAAAAAATATATATATATATATGAATGAGAGAGATGGGAGGGAGGGAGAGATACTCTGTGTTACACAGTTACACAGTATGTGTGTATACACACACACACACACACACACACACACACACACACACACACACACATATATATATATATATATATATATATATATATATATATATATATATCTTTACTTGTAAGTGTTCTTTGCAATGAGCCATTGATGTGGTTTAAGGACTCTGGCTTCTGCTATACCAATAATACTGGATTCTCACCGGCATTCCTGTCAGCTATCTTGTTGTTGCACTGTATCATGGAGATCCTGCAGCTTTGGATCTGTAGGACTGGCCCTTCATGCACTCCAGCAGTTCTTAGAGTAGGCCCACAAGGCCCTGTATCTGAACCTTGGTGATGGTGCTTGTTTTTCAGCCGACCAGCTCCCTTTCATGTGTACCATACTGGTCACAACAATTTCACCTTTTTTCCCCCAAAATGAACAAGAAGCTGATGGGTGAAGTACCATCTCCCACATGCTTTCCTATAAATAAATATAGACACTCTTATATAAAAACACAGCATTGTGTTTTTGTCTTAACATTTCTATCTTAGTTACATTTCTATTGCTGTGATCAAACACCATGACCAAGGCAACTTATAAAAGAAAGTATTTCATTTGACTTACCATTTCAGAGAGTTAGAGTTTATATGGCAGAGCAAACACACACGCGCACACATACACACACACACACACACACACACACACACACACACACACACACACACACAGAGAGAGAGAGAGAGAGAGAGAGAGAGAGAGAGAGAGAGAGAGAGAGGAGGATTGACACTAGGAATCACAGGAGCTTTTTTCTTCTTCTTTTTTTAATTGGATATTTTATTTCCTTAATCGAGATTAAGGAAAATCTTAAGACCTCATGACACAGATGTCTTGGTAAACATTATTTGCAAACTGGATTGCTCTGACAGGTGAATCTACTAGCAGTTAAGAATGGTTTCTTAAAAAGAGGATTCAAAATTTTGTGTGAATGAGTGTTTGGTCTACATGTATGTGTGCATACTCTTTGCATGGCTGCTACCTGTGAAGAGCAGAAGAGGGTCTTGCATCTCTTGGAACTGGAGTTCAGACTATTATAAACATCCAGGAGGGTGCTGGGCATTGAACTCGGATCCTCTGTAAGAGCAGGAGATGCTCTGAACCACTGAGCAATCTTTCCCGTCCTAACAATGGTTTTTTTTTTTTTTTTTTTTTTTTTTATAAAAAAATTACTATTGGAGTTTACATACAAAATTGCAAAAACTTCAAATGGTTGAATTACATTTCATTACCAAACTCCTTCAGGTCAATTTGCTTATTTATGAATTAGGTTTTCAGTGATTACTTCTAAAAATTACTAATTACTTCTTAGACAGGATCTCCCTATGTAGCCCAGGCTGTCATGGCATTCAATGTATAGACCAGGATGTTCTCCAACTCAGTCTTTCCATCTTAGCCTACTGAAGCAGAGATTACTTGCATCTGCTACCATGACTATCAAAAATAAAATGAATGGAAAGAGAGGAAAAAAACCCAGAGAAATATAAATTTGCTGGCTGTTAAGCAGAAATTACTCCTGAGTATGGATTTTGTATGGTTCTTAAATTTCACTGAATGTTTAATAGAGTGATTTATCAAATTATTTAATAGTTTCACTGTTAACACATGTTGGGAATCAAATCTTTTAGAGCTATTTGAATAGAAGATAAAATAGAAAAATGGCCCCATCTTCAGTGCCACAATGAAAGTTCATGGGTTCTATTCAGCATGTTCTTGTGGCCTGGTGTGTGATTCTCCCTGACAATCTTGTTTATAAGCTATGTGGAATTCCTAGACTTACTTATCATAACATCACTGTCATCATCTGCGCCTCTCTGTCTCAGCCCTTCCCACCTCCCACTATACTAATCTCTGTTGTGTATAATATAAAGTATGCATACAAATGGCCTGTATGTTCTTATGCTTCACAGACTATGTACTGGTTAATAACTTAATTTATAGTTAAGATCCAAACTCTATCTTTTTTTGACACTGGAAACTTAAAGTTCTGTATAGTTCAGTTTTGTTACTTTGAAATGTGGCCACTCATAGAAATGAATATTGTGAGAAATAAATTAGTTAACACAGGGAGTCTACATCAATTAAGGGTTAATACCTACTGTACTATTATTATAATATGAGCAATTAAAACTCCAATGCTCTTATTATAACAGGGGGATTAATAATGCTGTGCTGTTAGAGCAGGAGATATTAATAATATAGCTATACTGTTATTAAATGGGAGGAGTTAATGTAGCTATACTGTTATTATAACAGGGGGATTAACACTGCTGTGCTGTTATTATAACAGGAGGGATTAATGCCACTATGCTGTTATTATTACAGTGCTAGTTAATATCAAAAACCATTATTAAAGCAAGAGGCGTTCATACTGTAGCAGTGCTATACTGTTATTTTAACAAGAGTGATTAATACCTTGTATGCTGCTGTTATTAATATTACCCATGATTTACAGAGTTGTCCATAACTTTATTCATCACTTTTGCTTTTAGTAGCTCACATGTATTCTAGAAAACTCTGTAAGATTTTTGAGTACCTGCTATCACATCCTTCAGTTAATTGGTCTCTTAGTATATTTCCATACAAAATAATTTTAAGTACAAACCTCATAAACCTTTTCTGTGCTCTTTCAATTCCACCTAAATACCAAAGGGTTCCACTTTATTCTTCACACTTAATTTTGTGTATAATTGGAGACATATCATCCATAAAAATATGGAGATAATAAATTCCTAAGAATGAATTGGGGATTGTTTGTTTACATTGTAATTAAAGATTTATGTCAGCTTCCTAGCTACGTAGCCACCAAATACCATTCTCCTTTTTTATGAATATCTCTTAGATTTTCTGATGAATTATTTGTTCTGAGTACTTAAAGAGTAAAAAGAGGACTTAGTCACTAGAAGTTTGGATTTAAGTCTCCTGTGGCCTAAAGATTCCTGTTTTTTCCATCACCACTGGTAGCATGCCTATCGCTCCTGGTAGGCTTGCCCTGTCTATTTATATTTAGATATTTGGTGTGTGTGTGTGTGTGTGTGTGTGTGTGTGTGTGTGTGTGTGTGTGTGTGTAGGTGCCAGTGGAGGCTAGAAGAAGGCATAGAATCCCCGAAAATGGGAGTTAATGGCATTTTTCAGCTTCCTGGCAATGACTAAGAACTGAGCTGAAGTCCTCTTGGAATAGCAGAGATAGGTGTGTGCATCCCATTGATAATAGATTTGAAGAATTCAAATTTTGTTGCCTTGAGCAGTTACTCTTGGTTTAAGCCCTTTCAAAACCTATTTTAATAAGAATTCTTAAACAACTGAACCTTTAAACACTTCTTTCCCATAGATCAAAGATAGGGAAGAAAGATGGTTAATAGGACAAGGGGATGTGGACCTGTTTAGAAAAAGTTATTCGAGGTGACTCCAATTTTTGTTGTCAGGATCAGCAGTCTAGTCTAAAACATCAAACCCAAATCAGTAGCAGGGACTGAATCCAGAAATAACCTCGAGGCTGCACTGAATTGGCATGAGTCCATAAAAGCTGGAAGAAGCAGCCAGAATACCACCGGTCATTCTTTGGTGCATTTTTTTCTACAAAGTCACAACAAGTGAAGATCAGTGAAGACCAGCAAAGCATTTCAAGGTGAGCCAGTGTCTCTAAGAGCTTCATTCACTGTCTGATGGATTCCACTTACACTATTTCCAAACATCATGTGTCCTCTCAAGTGTCTGCTTCAACAAAATATCCTGTCAAGTGTATGCTTCAGCAAAACATCCTCTCATAAGACAGCTTCCAAAAATATCACATGACACAACTGAGTCTCCAAAGAAACCAGAATTTCCCACTTCACTGGATTAAACTCATCTTAAACATTCCATTTAGTTTTTGAAGTATTGAAAGGGAGAGCACTCTATAACAATTCCAGAATGACATATCTTGTATAGTATTCTCTTTACTTGAGTTGCTGGCATTGGGATATCTATTGCAAAATGGAAAGGAAACAAAGCAATTATTAATGTCAAGAAAACAAATTTAATTACTTGCCCAATACTTATGGCTGATGAATGGTGGATGGGGTTTTAAAAACAAATAAGTTTAGGAAACCTACCAAGCTAATGAGGATGCATACAGTAATCTAGCTTACCTTATTAGAACTAGTTCATTTATTCTAATATTTACTAATTTGTTAATTCAAGGAACAGTATTGAATACCTCTTTTCTTATATGGGTAACTAGTCTGAAAAAATGATTTCAATAAATTTTATGTCTGAACAATATATTGCTTTTTAAAAGGTAAAGCTTATGACATATTTTTTTTCACTTGATGGTGCTTAACTGACTTTTCAACTATGTTTTACAAATGGAAACATTTTTTTTCATGAAGCCAAGAAAACACCTCTGCATTCATAATCATTACCATACATTGCACATGCATGCTCAAAACTAACCATGTTTTTCAATAAGAAGCTAAAGTATTGTATCACTTGGGGACTCTAATCACAAATGGAAGTAAATCTCACAGAAATATGTTTATGTGCATTAGGGGTTATGGTGATTTCAAGGAATTTAAATACTCCAGACACATCATATGAAATTAATGCAATGACACAAGTGTGTGTGTGTGTGTGTGTGTGTGTGTGCGTGTGCGTGTGCGTGTGCATGTGCATGTGTTTAAAAGCACAATTTACCCAATATGAAAAAAATGTGTAATAGCCAGGTGGTGGTAGTCACCCCTTCAGCCCCAGTACTCAGGAGGCAGAGGAAGGCAGCTCTCTAAAGATCTCTGACCTTGAAGCCAGCCTAGTCCACAGAATAAGTTCCAGGACAGTGAGGGATACACAGAGAAACCCTGTCTCCCAAATAAATACATTCAAAATGACATAGTAATCTTTTAACTTATATTTTAAAATTTGACATAAAGCTATATAATTAAAACAGTAGTAATAACAATAATGGTGACTCAGTTGACTGTGGTATAGTACTTTCTTCTCTCAGATCTTTCTTCTCAGGGATTATCCACCTAATCTTCACAATGGCACAACAGGACAGGTATTTCCAAGACTCACATTTTAAGAAGGCATGGGGACTTGTTGAACACAATTAGAGAAGTAACAGGACCAACATTACAAGGTACCTTCCTTCGGTTTCCATATTGTGTAGTATACATTTTCTATTTTTCTATTCTATACTCCATATTCTTTATTCTATTTTTTGTATTGTGTTTCTATTTGGGATAACTGGTGGGAGGGTCATGTTCTTCTCCAATTTTTCCTTCCATATCAGACATTTTTAAAAATCACAATTCAAATACATTCTAGAGTCTTTCCTCCTGTTCCCATTCTTTTTCTTCTTACATGAAATAAACAAACAGAGAAGAATTGACCAAATGCAAACAAAAGTTTTGAAGTCAAAACAACTTCAAAATTATTCATTGAAATATAACTCTACTTTGTAAGTACAGATAGGGCTCTCCCTGCAATAGTCCCTCCATACCTTAGAAAGTCCTCTGTATAATTTTATCCTCTTTCTTCCCAGGTTTCTTAAATGAATTTTTACAGGCTTTGGTTTTAATGGAATTAAGCGAAAAAGGCAAAATAAAACAAAAGAAAGCATATCTGAGGCCTGAATGAATCCTTTATAGACTGTCCAGAATGACAACTGAAACTGACTATATTATATTGCCATGATTGATGTTGTCACTAATAACACATTTATTGGAGAGCTATAACTCACTGGGATTTTTTTTTTTATGTGCTTTAAAGCATGAAGCCAATTAATCTTCAAAATACTCCTCTGAGTAGTTAGTGCAGTTGGTAATTTCACCCATTTTACAGATAAAGAATCTAAAATATGGAGATGTTAAGTAAGTTAGCAAGGGTTTTGACCCTAATATTTTACTGAGATTTGAGTCCACATAATTTAGCCCTAGATCTGATATCCTTAACAAATAAGTCTGGTGGCATACTTATGATAGAAATTTTAGAAGCTATCTTTTCAAAGAGAAAATCAAGTCTACCAAGTATAGTTTGAGAATAAACTATATTATTTATTTGACTGGGGGAACCTTTAATTTCATGTAACTTAAACTTAATTGTTGTAAAAATATATGTAAATTAGCATGAAGTTAATTTACACAATATGTCTATTTTTGGAGGGAAACTATATTTTGAAATTCTGAAGCTTTTTCTAAATTAAAAGCTTGCCTTACATTTGGTTTAATTTTTCTTTCTTTCTCTCTCTCTCTCTTTTTTAATGCTGGCCCCTTATTTACTTTGGATCTCAACTGGCATGCCTTAAATTTTGCTCTGCACCTGGCCAGGTGCTCTACTTGAGAGCACTGGTGTCTGGGGACACAGATTCTTCTGCAGTAGGACTCACTGTAGCCCTAATGGTGATGGATCACTGGGGGCATGCTATTCCCCATGCAGTTGTTCTAGGATTATGTTTTATAATCCAGCCGCCTTTGCTCGACACACTTAATATGCCGACTTTCTGGAAATTACATTACCTCTTTTGGGAGACTAGATAGTATGTAATATCCTGAAGTTGGAATTTCCAAAGTCATCCTCTTGAACCCTGAAATAGTAAATTTTACTTCCAGATGTGCCCAGTTTGGGAGAAAAGATCCCAAGTCCCGAGAGAAGTGATTCAGTGGATGATGGTGATGATGATGATGATGATACCAGAGATATAAACCAATCTAATGTCTTTATAATGAATATAAATGATGTTTTTATTCCCGATTTAACATTTTTTCTTAAATATTTCATTGGATCTGATCAAATATATGTTACAAATTCTATTAATTGTAATAGATCTAATTTTTATTTCTCTTGTTTTTAATGTATAACATAGTAACCTATATTTTAATATCAGTAATTTATGGTGTTATGTATCTGTTTGACTATTTTTGTTACTTACAATAAATGTAACTCTTTGGGTATTATTAATATAAATTGAGTATCCTTTATCTGAAATGCATGGAAACAGGAGCATTCTGGATGCTAAGTAGTTTTAGATTTTGAATAGTTTCATAATCTGTGACAGATCATTGAGATAATATCAAAGTCTTAGTACAAATGCATTTGTGTCCCACTATTATACACATCCCAAAGTTAATTTTCTGTAATATTTTTGTGACAGTGCATTTTTAGACTAAGATGGCCTTAGAGGGCCAGCTGTGGAATTTTACATGTGTGGTATCCCACTAGTATTTGAAAAGATCAGGTTTCAAAACATTTTACTTTTTGAACTTTCAGATGAGAGATGCTCAACTTGTAATTGTTTCATTTCTTGGAGGACAGATGATCCTTTTGGGCCTCATTAGATAGCATTACCTATTATTTTTATTATCATTATTATTAGCATTATCATTAGCATCTGTATGTGTGGTTTGTATGCATGCATGATGATGCATGTGTGTTGACGCATGTTTGATGCATGTATGTTTAGGAATGTACAGGACTAAAGTTGATATCTAGTATCTTCCAGTACCACTCTTTACTTCCTGTTTATTAAGACAACATCTTCCTGAACATAGACCCAGACAGTTCTGGCTAGCTAAGATAGCAATCTTGCTCCAGCAACCTAGTTTGATTCCCAAGTGCTTAGATTACAGGTAGTTATTACAACTTCCTTTATTTTGCATGTGTTCTTGGGAGTGAAGTCTGCTTCTGATACTAGTGGCACGCACTTATCCACTGACCAATCTTTTCAGCCCCATTGAACATGTTCGGTTTAGAAGCTGATATTATTGATGTGGTTTATTTAACTACTGATTTACCAGTGGACATTTAGATTCTTTCATTTTTTAAAATCTAAAATTGCCATATGGGGGATTTATGGAGGAGTAACCACAAAGGGGGATATCATTTGAAGTGTAATGAATAAAATGATTAATTAAAAACTAAATAAAATTGCCATATGTAGGTAACAATGCTACCTAAAAAGAATTTGACAGGGACTAAGGAATTATGGGAGTATTTAGAATGTTATAAGGGAGGAGAGAAAATAATATAAATGTAGTATTCATATACACATTTCTCAAAAAGAAAAATCAAAAGTTTTAATTTTTTTCATCTTTGCTAGAGGAAGTTACTTGAGCCTGGAAGTAGAGCTTAGTAGATGTGTGCTTGCCCCAAAGAAAGACGACTCTGATGAACTCTCCAGCACTGGTGGAATAAAAAAGAAGGTGAATTACTCATTTTGGAACACATTATACAATGAATGAGTAGTGGTGGTCAGATAGTTAACATTTGTAGCATTCATGTGTAAAGATAAATATGTAGTTAGACACATTCAACATTCCAAGCTTGAGAGGGATAAGGGCACACTAGCTTTTAAAGAGTTTTTATGATGTGGTGACCAGGTTTGTCATCATGGTTTATAGTAATGTTCTAATCATAAGCTCAGAAGCAAATAGAAAACAAATTTAAGAGAGAACTGGGTATTACTATCTCCTCATTAAAATAATAAAAATACGTTCAAATGATGAGTAGGCTTTGTGTAACATTATTTTCAACATTCTTCTATTTAACTAGCATTTTGGTGGTTACTAAAATTATAATTAATGCATGTTGGTCATTTACTATATACTAGATAGTATTACAGATGTATGATATATATTATCTCATACTTTGGATATTAATTTGATATAACAGGAAGGATGCAGCTCATTTTGAATTAACTAGAGTATAGTAATAAGATATAGGCAGTTGAGCTTTCCAGAACCTACCAACATATACATTCTCAGAAATGTTCCTTCACATGAATGTTGCTTCTGCTATATGGATAGCTAAGCCCCTGGAATGTGAATTCAAGGTAGCAGTTTCCCACTATGTCCAATTTTTCATGGTTAGGGTTTTCTTGACTAAGTTGGTACTAAATGTTTTGTATTATTATCACATGGGTGTGGCCTTATGTTTTTTATTGAATAATACAACCTAAACACTACTTAGAAGGTCAAGTGTGTGTTTTAACTTACAACGTCAAGTTGATTAATTTTTTTAAAACTCAGCATGCAAAACCCAATATGTCTTTAAATTAGCCCCTTAATTTTTAAGATAGTGGGAAAAAAACCTGTGATGTGTATAATTAAAGAGGAAATTCAATATGATCATTTGGGATTTAAATATATGACATTTCAAATTTCTTCTATTGTTCTAACAAGTATCACAGTTACATCTTAACTAAGAATAAAATTGTCTTGTTACATGATAAAGATCAGACTCCTACAAATACTCTTAACTTCTTTTCTGCACATGTCCATTGTCTTGGTTAAATTTAACTTTCTCTCTTTTATTTTTGACCCAGCTTCTAGCTCCTTGTTAATATATGCAAAATCTCTGTATTTTGATGGTGTTAATTTTCTATAAAGCATTTTCTCATCATGATTTTTTTTTCCATGATGACTGTTATCTATTCTTTGAGATCACAGATTGTTCTCACTGTATCTTGTCATGGCTCAAGTTTCAAAACTAATTCACCTATTGATCTGTTTACTAATTTATTTTGGGTAACCAAATTTAATTAATGCCTCAAAATAGAATGATTCTCCTGATTCTTCTGAAACTCAGACATCTTTGAATGCTATGGTTAGAACTCTGGCCAATTGAGTTTCCATTGGCAGGTCTCATGTTTTATGTGGGTAGCATTATTTCTATAAATCTAGTTTTGTATTTGTATTTAGGCCTTGTCTTAAATATATTTATATTTATTATATATTATAATTTATTTAATAATATATTTATTAGCCATGGGAGGATACAGGGTAGACAGACAATCTTATGATCTCAAAGAATAAAAACAGTTGTCAAGAAAAACATCATGATGAGAAAATGTTTTATAAAAAAATTAACACCATCCAATTACAGAGCTTTTGCATGTATTTGTATGCCTTCTTCATCTACTTCCTAACCCATCAGCTCTCTTCTCAATAATAATGTCAAAATTCAACCAAAGTCTTTTATCCCATCATGTCTGCACCATCAGCACCCTAGCCCATATCCAAGTAGCTGACTAGCATCACAGTCCCTCAACACTTATTTCATTCTCTATTCTTATTTAGCTACATTGATATAAACTGAGCTTACCTTTCTAATGATAAAATGATTCATACTTTATGTTTCTTTTAGCTCTAAGTTATCCGACAAAACTCTCATCCTATTACAGACAAACCTTGCTGACATCCTGACTTCATCTGGCAAGACTCTTCCTTTTTTGTCTTTTCCATGAAAGTTGAGCTCCTCCTGTCTCTTACAATAACAAGCTTATTTCTCCCCTGGAACGCTGTATTCTTTTTTATTCAAATACTATTATCACATGGAGAGCTCACATCACTTCATCTTCAGATAAGTGGTACCTGATTTCTACTTAAATATCATTTACACAGAGAAGTCATATCTGACCTGATGTCTAACAATCACTGAGAAAATATAATCAATCATTTTGTTATCTGATTAACTCTTTGCACTACCAGATATTATTCACAGTTGTTCAAGCTATTTATACTGTTTCATCAGTTTTAAAATAGTTCAAATAAAATAAATCTTAAAATAGACAGGTGGTGTAGTTTACATCTTTAATCCCAGCACTCAGAAGGCAGAGGCAGATAGATCTTTGAGTTCAAGGCTAGTCTGATCTACAGAGCTAGTTTCAGGACAGCCAGGGGCACATAGAGAAACCCTAGCTCAAAAACTCATTTTTCTTTTGCATTTAGTGTGTGTGTGTGTGTGTGTGTGTGTGTGTTTGTGTGTTTATGTCATTTGATAGGGTTCAGAGGACTATTTGTAGATTTTTTTTCCTTCTACCATATGGGTCCAAAGGACTGAACATGGGTTATCAGGCTTGACAGCAAGTATTTTTACTTTCTGAGCCATCTTACTAGACAAATATTTTGTTTTCAAACATAAGTCTTGTACTTATTTTTAAAAGTTACAGTTTTGATATATTATTCTTTAGCATATTATAATAATGTCAAATATTAAATCTTTCTTAGTCTTAGCTGAATGATTAGTGTTTCTCTGAGTGTATGTGGTCTTCAGCTTATGAGGCTTCCACTCACAATTTTTCAACTTCATGAAGATATAATAGCAACAGGAATTCAATGGTGTTGCCAGCCTCATGCTATGAGGCTCTATTATTTGCAACAGTAGGCAATAACTCCGAGTCCTAGCTCCCAGTCAGACTTGTACTTACATAGTTAAATCATATAACATAGGCTTTGTCTTATTTTGTCATGACCATAGACTCAGGATTGTGTTCTGAGTACATTTAAGATAGGATGCTCATTGGTAGGTCAGAGATCCTAAAGTCACTTTCTAATTGTGATACAGTCAGCTGATAATGCTTTTATTAGAATTTAGCTATGCTGTATGTCCTGGGGCATCTGGAATGTGCTATGTTTTACAAGATTATTCATTCCTGAACTAATTAATATTTATCAGGCTCAAAACTAAGATTCAGAGGTAAGTTCTTTAAGAAGAGCTTGTCTGCACCCCTACATCCTCTTTGATCATTTTTGACCCTGTGTTGGCTTCTAGTGATATGTGCTCCACTGTAGGCTCATTACTTCCCTCTATGTCTTCTGTTTCTCTTTCTCTCTAGTTTTAGCTCCTTCCGCATTTTAAGGTATTTTTTAAAATACCTTAAATCTTTTGAGAATTTAACATAGAATGCTATAATAAGAACCTTTGGATATTTGTCCTAGTTGATGAGCTCGAGGAGGGTGGCTGAGCAATGTAGACTAAAGACTTTAGTAGGAGTAAAAGGCTTAATAACAAAATAGTTTTTTGTGAGTGCCTAACTGGTAGGGACTATGGGCCAAAGCATCTCAGAGCCAACAGGCACGCTGGTACTCAGTACAGATGGCCATAGGTCAATGGTTTTCAACATTTGGGCATTGTAGTCCTAAGGACTTAAAGAAGTTGGCATGGTTTTACATTGAAATTTTTTCTGTTTTCATTTTGGATTTAGTTAGGGAGCAGAAGGTTAGAAGTTAGAATTATAAAGACAGGGCTTTTAATTTAAAATGTCTTTTCAACTGATAGCTTATAATTTATAATTCTGATGTGATATATTTGAGCCCCTTTGCTCAAAGGTTCATAAGACAAGTCTGGAAAGATAGCTCACCACCAAAGAACACTTGGTGCTCTGAAAGAGCATTCAGGTTTAATCTCAGTATCTACGTTGTGTCACCAACTATCCAAAACTCCAATTCTAGTGCATTTGTCATTATCTTCTGGCTCCTGAGGGCATCAAGGATGCATGTGTTACACAAACAAATCTGTAGGGAAAAAAACACTCATGCACATAAAATAAAATGATTTTTAAAGACTAAATAGTTAGTGATACTGAGAAGCAGTACAGAGCCCTGCCAACTATTACCTTTAACAAAGCTTATATCCAACTAACACCACAGTGACTTCAATGTTTTAAAATTAAGAAAAGTAGAAAAATGTCTGTAGATCCCATCGTGTAATGAGAGAGAAGGGTCAGCACTGCATATAGAAGACAATTCTTTTTATAGCCAATGAGAGATGAGCACACATAGTTGTGAAAATGTGTATTCATCTGACCCAGCTTTCTTTTTTTATGTACTTGCTACTATAGAGCTCTTTCCTTTTCCCTCCCTCTAGTTTTCCATGCTATTATCTACTTTTAGAGAATATCAGCTTCAAGGGACCCTGGCAGTGTGGCCATAATAAAGGCAGAATCTCAAAATGAAAGCTGCTTTAACAACCCATGCAGTCGTTTTCAATCCCTGCTAGTGCTGAACTCCATTTGGAACTTCTAAATTGAACAATGGCAAAGTTTGTGAAATAGATACTTGAGTGGAAGACACTGTAAAAGGAAGAACTAAAGACATGGTAGAACACGTTAAATAGGACCATCAATTCCTTTAGTACCACATTCTGTTTAATCAGGGGCTGTGGAGAAAATTGATCTCTCCCTTAAACTTTCTAGCATGTTTTAGAAGAACTTATCTATCGTAGGCTCACAGTGGAAAAGGGCCTGCTCCCGTCTGAGAGCTAAAACATGCTCCTGACCACATAGGGATGCATTTGTTTTTCTAAGTATAGCACAGTTCTTGGGTCTCTGCAGGAGAGGATTATTGTTCTAAGGAAACAAATCTGTTTTCCATTTGTGTCCCTTTTATTATCATATGCTGCTTGTGATCTGCAGTATTGCACTTGCAGCCTGTATTGTTGTCCATTGCTGCCTTTATTGTGACCAGTTTCAACTGGCCATTAAGTAGTATTCTAGGACAAATGAAGAACAAAATTTATTCTATATTTTATATAGATAGCACTACTATTCTTTTTGAAGGCATATATTTTGCAAGATAACTTCAATGAGGTGCTCTGTTGACTTGAGTTCATTGAATTATGGAATAAAAGACACTTTTGGTGACAACTTAGGAGCTGCAGCACTGTGTGACAGTATGAGGTTCAGATTAAGACAGCAGTCACCCAAGTAAAGATGAAAGGTGAAGAGAAGACAGGAGGAGAGGGGCTGAAATATCAGACGGGGGCAATTATATGTTTTGAAGCGAGAAATAAATATCTCACATCTAATTGTCAATAGAGTTTAAGGACTACAGCATTCTTTCTAAGCTGTGCTCAAAATAGTTTACAGCTTGTGTTTTGGAAATTAGAAAAAATATGTGTCTAAGCATGCATTAGTATGTGAGTATGTGTATAGGTGAGTGGTGGTGCCTGCAGAATTCAGAAAAGGGTGATGTATCCTCTGGAGCTATAGTTACACCTGATATGGGTTCTTGGACTTGGAAAATCTGTATATACTCTTAACTGATAAACAATCTTTGCAGCTGTGAAGGTTTTTTAAAAATAATTTATTTGTTGAGCTGCCACATTTCAATTCATATGATAATTTTTATATTTTAAAATTATTTGTTACTAAGAATTTTTCTTTAATAAGTATTTAAAATCAAAACATGAATAATTATTGTTTAAAACAAAAATTATAAGCAACATACATGGTCAGAGAATCTTTGCCACTCCCCCTACACTTATGAAACATTGAGGCTGATACATGTCCTTCTGCTTTGGATTGTCTTTATATAGTCTTCTTCTAGTATAAGTGTGTATAAGTGCATCAGTGGTTTTCAAATAACCAGGCATATTTCTCTAAATATTCTACAAATGTTGTTTGCAAACCTTTAAGTAAGCTTAAATATTAAAAGTCAATAGAAGTAAAACTAAGCAGCATAATGAGTATCCAGTTTACTGTGTCTATGCATGTTATATTTAACTTGTGTGCTTCTGTTACCCTTCTCATTCCTCTCTCTCATAGGAGGACACTATTTTCATATGTGGTTTTGCAGGTGAAGGTGCAGCATAATACCCAAATTATAGAACAACTTCTTAAATTAAAATAAACAAATGCATTCTTTGACAATTTTACATATATTCAGATTACTCTTACCTTCTATCCTCTACTACCTCATTGTCACCAGTGCCAAACCCCAGTCCCCATTCTCTAAAAGTAACTTTCTTGCTTCCATGTCTTTACACTTTGTTTTTAGATCCTCTGAGTTAACCAGAGCCATTTGTGCTGTCATAGGGTTTGAACTGTCCATTGGAACATGGTGGACTTTTTCAGAGATACTCAATTAAAGGCAATGATTTCCTCTTGAGAGGAATCCACTAGTAGCCAGTAGTGAAGCATAAAGGGACAGGGCACATGAGGTTTCCCTGAAGGCATTCTCAGCTACTGTGGGATCAGAAGTGCCATGGCCAAATCCTGTCCACAATGTAGCAATGACTGAATCCTGCCCACAAGGTAGTATGCTGAAGCTCTGCTCCGTATTTTCTTACATTCTTTTTTTTTTTTAAATTTTTTATTGGATTATTTTATTTACATTTCAGATGTGATCTCCTTTTTCTATGCCCTCCCACCCAGGAACTCCCTATCCCTATCCCATCTCCCCTCCTCCTGCTTCTATAAGAGTGTGCCCCACCCACCCACCCACTCCCACCTCCCTGCCCTCAAATTCCCCCACACTGGGGCATCCAGCCTTCACAGGACCGAGAACCTCTTCTTCCACCTATGCCCAATAAGGCCATCCTCCCCTACATATACAGCTGGAGCCATGGGTCTCCCCCTAAGTGCTCCCAGGCTGGTGGTTTTAGATCCTGGGAGCTCTGGTTGGTGGTACTGTTACTCTCCCCATGGGGCGTTTCAGCTCCCTCAATCTTCTCTCTAATTCCTCCTTTGGGAAACCCATGGTCAGTTCAATGGTTAGCTGTGAGTATCCACCACTGTATGTGTCAGGGTCTGGCAGATCTCTAAAGAAACAGCTATATCAGGCTCCTGTCAGCATGCACTTCCTGGCATCCACATCAGCATCTACCTTTCGTGACTGCACATGGGATGGCTAGATCTTCCATGCTCATGAATTGACAGAATTAATATAGTAAAAATGACCATCTTGCCAAAAGCAATCTACAGATTCAATGCAATCCCCCATCAAAATCCCAACTCAATTCTTCATAGAGATAGAAAGAGCAATTTGCAAATTCATTTGGAATAACAAAAACCCAGGATAGTGAGAACTATTCTCAACAATAAAAGAACTTCTGGGGGAATCACCATCCCTGATCTCAAGCTGTACTACAGAGCAATAGTGATAAAACAAACACATAAACAAACAAACAAACAACACCTGCATGGTATTAGTACAGAGACAGGCAAGAAGATCAATGGAATAGAATTGAAGACCCAGAAATGAACCCACATACCTTCTTACATTCTTAGCATTCTCTCTTCCATGATGTTCTCTGAGCTTGAGAGGATATGGTATAAGTATTCATTTTAGTTATTCTTCACACGTAGAATATCCCCAAGTCTTTGTGATTACCACTGTTTATTGCAAAGAGAAGGTTTTTTTTGAAGGTTGAGCTGTAATAATAATGGGTGTCAGCTTTTCCCTTAGATCAAATCCATTTTCTCTGAATGTTCAAACACATATTCTAAGAAAATTTCTCTGTGTAATTTTTTTTTTTGTGTGTGTATCAGAGTTTTGTTTTAGCGAACATAGTTTATGGCAACTAATAAAACAGTTTAAAGGAAGTAATTTCAAATACCTTTACCATGGTTAGCTCAATAACATCCTGCAATTAAGTCTATCCTTTCATACCTTTATGTTACAAGACTATGCTACACTTTTGGATCAAGTGTCGGAAACAACCTATAGACAGAATCTCATACAATCATCACCTGTCATAAAAAAAAGCCAATGGCCAATGAGCTAGGACAGGAAATAGGAGGTGGGGCACTGGCAGGAAGAAAGAGGATTCTGGGAAATAGTGAGTATATAAAAGAGAGATTCGAGAGAACTGCAGGAGATGGAGTTAAACCATCAAGAAAATGAACTTGGCATAGAATAAGGGAGATTTGAGAAGACATTGAGATAGACTCTTAGGAAGACTGGAAGAAAGAAGTGGGCAGGGACTGAAGAGAAATAACTAACCAAGTGGTAGACATAGAATAGGTTGAATGGGTTAAACAAGTTATGAGCTAGTCAGGGAATGAGCCAAAGCTGTGGTCAACACATTTAATAGTAAATAATTAGCCTCAAATTCGTCATTTCAAGAGCAGGACTGGGAAGAAGAAACAGCAGCCTAATTAGCATACATGATAGTATAAATCCCAGACCTGTCCGTCATCATTTATTTGACATAAGTATTATGTAGAATATTTCCGTAGCTATTATAGCTTGTACAACACTTGATTACAAGATAATCTTAATTATTTTGCCAATGTTTTGCAGACACATGAAGTTCATATTGGCTTATAGAGAAATTTGATTCTTCTTAGTATTTGAGAAGTACTGTATCAATGAGAGAAAGAAGACATCATATTTGACTACATTTGTAAACAAGACTCATTTCATTTTTGAGTACGGTTTTGTTTTAGTTTCTTTTCTGTTGCTGTTATAAAACATTTGGGTCAAAAGAAGTTGTTTGTGATGATGGTAGGGAGGATTGATTTGGCTTCTAATTTCAGGTCACAATCTATCACCTAGTCATGGTAGAAACCATGGAGGAATTTTGCTTACAGTTCCTTCTCTCACCTGTACTCAACAGGATTTCTTACATAGCTCTGTCCTAACTGCCTAGAGACAGTGACATTCACAGTGGGATGCCATCAACATCAATCAACAACCAAGACAGTCTCTTGCAGACTTGACCACAGACCAGTCCAATTGAAGCTACTCTTTTGGTGATAATCTTTCTTTCCAGGTTAATTAAACTGACAACACAAATTAACCAGCACATCATTAAAACTTGCTAACACGATATTTTAAAGAAAATAGTTTCTTTGGTGTCTTCAATATACACTGAAAACAGCTGAATAACCACTTTAGCTACTGCCTCTAGATCCATCAATACACTAAAGATATGGCTTCATTTTCCTTGAGCTGATGACAGCTAATGGTTATGACTATTGAACTAGGTCTTTTCCTGCAAGATTAGGAAATTGGTGGTTGACAGAAAAAGGTGATTGTCACTTTAGGACTTCCTGTTTACCCTGTCCAACCTCTTTAGGAAGGGTGCTGATGTCAGACATCTTTGCTCGTTTCTCCTTCTCTTTCCACAGGTCTGTAATCTGCACCGTAGACTTTTGTTTCTCTTTCTTCTTTTTATTCTCTGCATATTTTCCCACCTGCATTTATATTACCTACTTCATCTCTTGGCATCATCTCTGAACTTGAAAATACACCTAATGGAACTAGGATCAATAAGTAATCTATGATGTATAGTAATTGTTTTAGTTTTAATGGAGAAGTTGCTCATTGATTATCCTCATAGACCTTTACTGAACATGTTCTTTGCAGCAAAGGAGATTGTCTTGAGACTGAAAACCCAAAGATGAGTAATATACATTTGTAAATAATTTTTGAGATCATAATACAATTATATTATCTCCCTGTTTCCCTCCTCCAAGCCCACTCTTACCCACTCCTTGCTCTCTTTCAGATTCATGGCCTATTTTCTTTGATTGTTTTATTATATATGTATATACATATGCATGTTTGTGTGCATATCTTCCTAAATATACAATTACAACTTGTCACTTTATATAATATATTATACATATTTATGTATATACAAATATGCATACGTGTGTGTATTTCTTTTCCTGGGTAACTTATTTAATATTAGATAGCCAATCAGTGTGCTTTTCTCTGGGGAAGGCAGTTTCTTAGTTCCCTGCAGTTCCTTGTCTAGGTTTGAGGACACCTGAACTTCCCCTTCTGCATTATCATGTCTACTGCTGCTGCCTTTGTATAGGTCGTGATTCTGTCAGCTATGTTGCTGAAGATTCATGGGTATAGCTTCTTTGAAGTTTCTATGAGACATAATCTTACAAAAATGTTCCTTTTCTTTGTCTTTTACAATTTTCCTGTCTTCTACACACCAGGGATCCCTGAGCCTTAGGTGCAGGAGTTGTGTTGTTAAATGTCAATAGGCACTGGCTTTCACGATGCTGTGTTTTGATTGGTTGTAGTTTTCTGTAAATGGTCTATGTCTGTGACTAAAAGGAAGTTTCTTTAATGAGGGGTAAGAACTATACTTATCTCTGTGCATATGGATAAATACTTAGAAGATAGCTATAGATTATTCTAGTTTAGCAAAATAGCTTTTATAGGTTCTTCTCCAAGATCCATGACTTTACTAACTTTGGATAGTTTGCTAATTTTTCAGCACCAGGCATGATCTTCCTCTTGCTGTCTATGCCTTAACTCCAATTATGGAGCTGTTGTTTCCTGCCAGGTTATGAGTACTGCTATTGTACCTTTAGGGTTATCATGACATGGTAATTGTTGTTGTAACTCATAAAGGTCATAGCTGTGTAAGATGATTGGTTTCTCCTCTGTTTTTGAAGCCTGCATGGTACCTCTGGTTCCATGAAAGCTAGTTCTCAGGGAAGAGGTTTTCATGTCAGGTCCAGCTTGGGTCCTCTGGGTCTTTTGTCTGATGTGCAAAGTGTTGTTAGCTATGGGGACTGACCTTCTACCTCTGGAAGGCAACCAAAATAACAATATCCTATAATCGTTTGAAGGTCCCTTGAACAATTCTGACCAACAGCTCAAACGAAGGTTTCTCAAAACTGTTGTTGGGGGGTTTGCTAGTATTTTATGGCTCTTGTGGGAGCTCTGCCAGGACAGATGAAAGTTTTCATTTAAACTTATATGTATACCCAGACTTAAGTGTATTATAGGTCTTTTTAGGCAGGTAAAAAATCCTATGATTCATTATGAATTTTCAGACATCCTTATTGGTACTTTACCCTCCTCCTTTCTTCATCTGTAAACATTTTTTAATTCTCAGTGAAACATCAGCCGACCAGGAGAAATTACAATATATATATATATATATATATATATATATATATATATATATGAAGCAAAACAAAAAAATCCAACCAACCAAACAAACAAACAAACAAAAAAACCCTTGAATATTAGTAGGAGTTATATATCAGTGAATGAAGTAAACAGAGATGGCCTT
The DNA here is from genome assembly GCF_011762505.2 of Arvicanthis niloticus. NCBI lineage: Eukaryota > Metazoa > Chordata > Mammalia > Rodentia > Muridae > Arvicanthis > Arvicanthis niloticus. The sequence continues at coordinate 32,638,377 of NC_047673.1, forward strand.
TTTTAAGTGATACATCTTGGTTCTTGCTTTATGGGAGATAAGGTATTTCTATAAATATACAGATGCAAATGAACATAGTAAATTAAGTAAATAATTAAGTTGGATTGTTTGGACTAGAATACATATGTAAAGGTATGGTGATAGGTAGATTAAAAAACTAATAACTAATAAGAGTCCAAGTTATGAATGGCTTAGGACTCCAGCTAAAAGGTTCACCCATCTCCTGAAAGTCAAGGACAAACAATGTTAGTCACTAATGGGATAGGATTAGGCTTGCATACAAAACTATGTCATTGGTTGAAGAACACAAAGTTCTTTTGAAAAATTAGAGTGTTTTTTTTTTTTTAATCACATACTACACTATAGATTGAAAAAGAGAAACTGAAAATTTACAATAACTGTCAAGAGAAGGTGAAATGGTTGCTTTCTTATGTAAGTGGAGTGAAATCTTGGAAAAACAATAACTTTGATGGAGAGCTCAAGGGATGAATTTGGGGATGTGTTTATATGATTCAGCATGTGTTTTACATTTGCTTTCTCTGTGTAGCAGGTAGAGGACAAATAGCAGAAGACGAAAAAGAAGGTGGCATTGACCAATCAGTAAGGATAACAGAGACTCATTGTAGCTCTGGCAGAAAATGGAAGGACGCTCTGACTTGAAATCATTATAATAATTGTGAGACACATTAAAAGTGCAGATGAGGCTAGCGACCACTGATTTACGTTAGGAACTGTCTGTGCATATGGGCTGCATTTTATAGTAACATTATCCTTGATCTTGATTTAGAGAAGCTAACAGTTGGACTCATTAAGGCTTTGATTTTGCCATGTGTACTCAATGAAATGAAAATATAGGAAGACATATAAAGATGCTGTCAAGAGACTGGAGGGAGTTCTGCCCACTGAAATCTAACCCAGATGTGGCAGAGGTAATGCTGGGAGATGCCGATTGGGAGAACATAGGAGGGTCAGTGACTGGTAATTGTGATATGATGAAGAACAGGTGTGGTGAGAAGTGACTGAGAGGCTTTGGAGGCTGAGATGTGCTTGTGAAAAGCTGATTGTATAGACTTGTAATTTCATAAATGCGGGATTGGTGTGACTCTCTCAGGGTTAAGTAGATAGGCCTTAAGATCACGGAGATTGTGAGGCTCAAAGAAGTATTTATTTTATTCATGGACTTCAAGGGAAGGTCATTTAAAATCTAGGATGTAAAATGTGGTTATAAAATCATAGAAGTCTCCATAAAACTCATATCACAAATACCCAAAGAGTCAATTGATAATATTGTGTTTTAGTTATATGATTTTTAGTTTTTTCCTACTATTCTATTTTTGATGTTTAGTGATAAATGTAAATTTCTTAAAATTTTAATAATACCTATGTATATTTCTGTGCTGTATTTACCTGGTAAGCTTGTTTTTTTTTAAACACATGTACATTGTGATTCTGTGTAAGACATTTATAAGATGGACATATTTTGATAGGAATGAGAAGAGAACAGAAGGCAGTTTTGAGTTTTCTCTTTCAATGGGAACAAATTTGAGAAAATGACTTGCTTTTTTTTTCTTTGCTATTATAGATTTGGTATAGGAAATAGTGAATACATATACATCCTCAGGAAATACAAAGGATAGTGTAGAAATGATTTTACAACTTTAACCTAGTCAGTTGCAAAGAAAGTTAAAAAATAACCGTGGACTGAATCTGAGTCATAGCTAACAGGGATTGAGTTAGAAAATTCTAAGTAGAAATTCCATTGTTTTCCATTGGTTTCTTCACCACTGACAAATATTAGCCATGAAAGGATGGAATTAAGAGAAGGATAATATTTTCGGACACCAGCATGGAGGCTTTCACGGAGTGTCACCATTATCTCAAACAAATTGAGTCTAAATCTCCCAGTCCTCTCTTGTGAGCATGCTACCTTTAATTCTCTTTCTATGACATTATTCTCTTCCCTCTTCACTATCCATAACATGGAGTCATTTTGGTCTCTCTATTATTCCAATTTACTTATAATTCATTCAATCAGTCTATTAATTTCATCTCTACAGACTTGCTTTTGTAAATACCAATAGAAAACTGAAAGGTAAAACAGGTGCTGCTGTTACAGTATTTGACAAAGAAAGTTGAAATAAGGAACAATGTAATTTTTGCCCTAGGACAGTCACTACACTAATATTTTACATATTGATCTCCTATTAACAATTTTCTTTTAGATTTTATTCAGGTATATTTTAAATATGAATATATATTTGCTTATATACATTATTTAAGTCAGAGGTATCACAAAGTTTCTAAGTGATACGTTCAGGTATCATATGTATAATTTATACTACACATATCAGATAAGAGTCTAAGCATTAAGTATTAATTTTATGGTAATACAATTTGGTTCAATGATATGCTTTAAAGGACTCATTTAAAAACTACCTATTTTATTTTTCAAATAAAAATTCTAAATATTTTTGAAAATCACTGTGTTATATTGGAATTGCTAGATGTGGTAAAGATCCATATTAAACTTAAATTTTATTTAAGCAGGTTAATATAGAAGAACATTCACAATCTTATAATATCTGTTCACTATCTAGAACTATTAGCAAGAGCAATCAGCCAAACCAAAAAAAAAAGGCAATTGAATCTAGAAAAGATGTCAAATAATTTGCAGATGATTCTGGTTATGAAAATTCTGTTTCCTTAAAGAAGGAGTACAAGTGACAATATTAACTTAATAAAGTTCTAGATTATAAAATAACATGAAACAACACTGGTATCTTTTAAACTCAAATAATCAAACTACAAACAACATTTAAAAAGTGTCATTTGTGATAAAATAAAAATACTTAAGAATAAACTTAACCAAGGCGGTAAATAATTTATATACAAAACATTGATTAAAGAAATATAACTAAATAAGTGGAAAAATATAACTATATTCATTGGGAGTGAACAAGTTGCTATTCTCAAACTACTCAAAGAAACATACAAATAAATACAATTCTTGTCAATACTTCAAACCATACCTTTCTTTTTTTTTCTGATAGAAACACAGTTTTAAAACTTAGATGAAACTGTACGTGACCCAGAGTAGCCAAACAAATCCTGAGGAAAAATAAAGTTGAAGGTATCATTCTTCCTAATTTAGATTTCTATTACAAAACTACAAGAATTAAACAGTGTGCTCCCGGCATAAAGTAGAACATAGACAAATAGAAAAGAAGTCCAGAAGTAAAGCCTAGATACTTTTACCTAATTTTTACCCAAGACACTGAGCAGATACAATGGAGAAAATATGGGCTGTTCAGTAAGTGGTACAGGGAAAACTGGATACCTCCATGTAAAGGAATGACATTAAATATTTGCTTCATTCCATACACAGAAATCTAACTCAAAATGAATACAAGGCTTAAAATGAAAACCTGAAACTACATAAGTTTCACAAGAAACACAGGGGGAAACAATCCCCAAACATTGTTTATGACACAGGGCTACAACAGAGAGGGGTCTCAGTGAAGATCCAATATTGACAGTGTAGCAGAAACTGGAGGACTCAAACCAGATGAATGATTCATTGCAATGAACATTTACAAGTAAAGCTGTTTGGGCAACGGGTATACTGTGTGACACAGCACAACTTCCATGGTGCAATGTTTTTATTTTATTTTTAATTTTGGGGGTTGTTTTGAGGGGAGGGAAGGTTTCAAAGGGATGGTATGGAGGAATGAGGGGATGAGTGGGATTGGAGTGCATGATATAAAATTCACAAAGACTCAATAAAGAGTTAAAAACTTATTTAGTTATCATAGCCAAGACTAAAGCTATTAAAGCAATTTAAAATTAAAAATTTAAAAATGCCTCACCAAACTAGAAACTCCTCCACAATAAAGGAAGCTTTAACAGAATGACAGGGTAACCTATATAAATTAATAACCAAGTTTATAAAAAATATATAGAATTAAGCAGTGAAAATAATCTGATTATTAAACATGCAAAGAACCAGAATAGATATTTATCCATTTATATGAAAAATATCTTTGCATCATTGTTCATTGGAGAAATATAAACAAAACTTGCTATAGGATATATCACTCCATAGTTGTTAGGCTGGCTGTTTTCAAAAGGCATAAGATGTTGGTAAAGACTGAAGGAAAGGGATCATTCTTCATAAACACTGTTATAGAAATGCAGATTTGTATCACTATACCAGTAAATAATATGGGGACAGTTTGAAGAAAGTAAGTATGAAGTATGTCTAAGTCAGCCACCCGTCTTCATTCATATGATCAAATAAAATGGAGTCTTTAGTTTGTAGAGAACTCTGAATGTCCGTATTCATTGCAGCCTTAGCCATAGAAGCCTAGAACAACCTGTGTTCACCAATGAACAAATAGATAAGAAAGTGGTATCTGCATCTAGACTGGTATTTGTGTCTACAGTCCTAAGGTGACTGGAATGCATTTCCACAAGGAGGAACTTCAAAAAATGCTGTCCATTAACTTAAAAGGCAAAAATTAGATTCAGAAAGTAAAAATATTACACACTCTCTTATTTGTGGAGTGTAAAAATTGTTTTCAAATGTATAGAGATAAAAAGCAACATAAAGTTTCAAGATGTAAAGGTGGCAGTTGTGGAGGATAAAAAAGTTTAGGGGCTATAAATCAGAAGATATGTAAGCTACACAAATCTAGGTATTTAATTTTCAATGTGAGAATGTGAGGACCGTAGTTACACACACACTACACACAGGCATATACAGGACTTTGTAAAATTATAGGTATATTAATTTGCTTTACTGTAGTAACTCTGATACCATCTATATTTAATCTATGATAGCATATATACCTTAAATATAAACACTCACTTTTCTTAAAGCTGGCATCGTGACTCATATCAGGGGACAGAGGCAGAAGAATTGTGAATTTGAGGCAAGATAAATTATGGAGTAAAACCCAGGTTTTAGATAACCCACATTACACATGTTAGTTTAAAAAAAAACTAATATATTCTGTGGTCTGATTCTAATGTAATATATAAATGTATAAATCTATGACCATTTTATTAGTTTAAAATTTAAGAAGAACCTCAGTTAAAAATTTATTAGCTGATATTAATAATCTTTTAATACTTTATTTGTTCACTTACTAATCTTTGGGGCAGGGCAAGGGACAGAGAGACATGGGTCAGAGGACAACATTTTGTTGCCTGGAATCAAACTTTGACAGGCTTGGTAGCCAATACCATCATCTCCTGAGCATTCTCACCAGCCTGCATTCCCATCTTCAGTGAAACGAGTATGTGTCTTTGTATTAAGCCTTAGCTACTGCTGGAGAGTATTGTTGAGTGTGTGTAGCACATTACAACTTTAGTGTGTCATTTCTGATATGTGCATTTATAGTGCCTCCTCCTTTAGCCTTACTAAATCTATAAATATTAACTTTAAAAGTCATGATGGTTGATAAGACTTAGAAATGTTCTAGAATTATTAACTAATAATTGTGTCTTTACCTCTGCATCTGTTACAGTTTGGATCTTGAATGTACATGATGTCCATCTGTTAACTGCTTTGTTCCCCAGCCTGTGGGACTGTTGGGAGGTGGTAGGACATTTCTGAGGTGAGGCACAGTGTTAGAAAAGGAGGTCATCATGTTGTGGCTTAAGGGATATGTCTAGATCTTGTCCCTTCTCTTTCTTTTTGCTTTCTGCTTTCCATGAGTTCAGCTGTATTGCTTGTAATTTGTCCCACTGTGTATGGCCTAAGGGACATTTGTTGGCCAGTGCACCGAGCCAACAAGGCATGGTTCTAAATCTTCTTACAAGTAATTTTTTCAGGCATTTTAAGGAAGAAAAGGAAGTTAACTTACACAGTTTCTGAATTAGTATTTTCCTTTTGACTTTATCTTTTGGCACATTATCACTTTCCAGTTTTTACTTTTGTGATTTTTGAGTTTTGCTTACTATTGCCTTTCTAAAATAAAATGCATTGGTTTGTTAACTGGGATGTTCTCATCCCTCAGTTATTTTAGTTTCTGCAAAACTGTAATGATGTTTACTGAGCATTTTAAAGGTTGAAATCCTATTACTGAATTTTTACATGATTATTAAGAATCACTTGCAACAAATTGCTCCTCTATATTCAGAATGTTTGCAATTAATATAGTTTCTTAAATCTGTACCAGGGTCATCCTTTCTTTTTCTTTCTCTCTTTTTTTTCTCTTTGACTTTTATGCAAATTAGCTAGATAGCAGGTTTATTAGAAATTTGTACTGCAAGCAATTTTAAGGGATGTATTTATTTTCACATTAAATATGGCTGAATAGATAGTATGCTTTTTTTAGTTCATTTGACTTTGAAGACCTCTTTCAGAAAGGCAATGTTGAAGTCCTTTCTTCTCACCAGGACTATACCAGATTATAAACAAACTGTTCTGTTTTAGGTCATCTGTAAAATGCACTAATGAAAACACAACTTGACACCTTCTGTGACAAGATGTTCTGCCTTAATTAGTATGTTCAGGTCCAAAAACTCTTTGCATGTTAAGCCAACTCAATTTTTATCTAATTTATCTGGACTTAAGAACACAGATTTGTTTTCTCTTCTCTTCTTTTCTTTTCTTTTCCTTTCTTTTCTTTTTTTTTTTTTTTCTTTTCTTTTTCTTCCTTGGCATTCAGCAACCGTTTAGGGAGTAAGTGGAGCTTCTTCATGGTGCAAATTGGAGGACACCTTTACTAACCAGTGATGGCATTTAATAAATCTAAACTTTTTTTTAATCAGAATTTTTTCCTCCCCAAGGAAGACAATGATATTTTTCTCCTAATACTTAGAGGTAGGGTTAGTCTGTTACTTTGTGTTCCTCATGTTTAGATTTTAACTGAAAAAAATTGGAACGGATATAATATCTTCTGTATACTCGAGATATACAGGCTAGATTTACTAAGACATTATAGAAAGCAAAAAAATCTTATTTGATAAATTTAACACGCATATGTGAGCATTACTGTAAAAAGGTGTACATAAATATTTAGAGCTGAACATTGTCTAACTAGGTTGGATAAAGAATAGCAAACTGTGAAAGCTTGAGTTAGGGTGTTAATTATGGAAAACTGATTAGGAAGTAAATATCAATTGGCTTATATTTGTCTCCACAGATTTCTGTTGACCTTGGTTCTTTCTATTTGGTGTTAGAAACATCTTTCTTCTTCATACAGGGGCAGCACCTTGTATATCAGAGTTTTCTTTCTTTCATGAAGAGGTAGTCAGGTCAAGGCTTCCTTTTGTATTTTTCTTTTTCAAATGTCTCTAACTTAAAATAGCCAATAAGACAAGGTGGCATATTTTGATCCCCTCAGTAAGAAAAAAAAGTTATAAAATTGCTCTGATTATTTGAAAAGTAGAACAACAGTGACACTTGAAGAACATTGTTCCACCAGTAACTGAAAGAGGAGAGAGTAGATCAGGAGGTAGCTTATACCTTTGAAATGTTAGATATCCACGAAGCAGTTGACTAATAATTACTATTATGTAAAAATTAGCCAGCACAAGATAGCTTAAATCACTTATGGCTGACCAAAATTAGACTACCAAAATAAGTATGGTTTAATATTTCTCCCTATGGAAAGTATGCATCATAAGCTTGGGGTTTCACAGAAGAGCATTATCAAACTCCAAAATAAAACCATTAGTAATAGGATGCAGCCTGGAATGGTAGAGTAATTCCATTCCCATGTTGTCTTGAGAATGCTGTGTCCAAAACAGACAGACATATTTAGAGCTTTTAGCACCTCCTAATTTATTTTTTGGCCGGCTAGAGGATACAAGGGAATTTCTTGTTTAGGAAGAGCATCAATTATACACACAGAACTTAGTGAATTAAAAAATAAAGATAAAAGAGGTAGGTGGGAAGAATAAAGCCAAGGATGCTATTTGTAATACAGAGTAGAGCATCGTTGGCTCTGTCAAAGAATCAGGAATCCTGGCTAGACATGGCTATATTAGTATGTTATACTAGAAACATGACAAATATGTTGTGGCTTTCCACTATATCAGAATTTTTTTGAGTACAATAGTTTCCTGAGTTTAGATGTTTCAGTGATAGAAATTTTTCTTATAGCCACCCTCCCCCCACATACACACTCCATGGTAATCTGGTCTGAGTTAATGCAAGTTCTTTTATTCCAACCTGAAATGCTAATATTAACTTTCATATCACACACTGCACAGAACACAAGAAATCTCTAACTGTGTATCTATCTATCTATCTACCATCTATCTATCTATCTATCTATCTATCTATCTATCTATCTATCTCTGTGTATCTATCATCCACCATCTACATATCTACCTATCCACCTGCCTATGTGTCATCTATCTATATCTATTATTTATTTATCTATCATCTATCATCTATCTATCATTGTTGTCATCATCATCATTATAATTTATCTTTCTGCATGTGTATGGATTACAGAATGAGTACAAATTAAAGAGGCTGTAAATGCATTTGGGTTTCAGAAGAGGCCTGAAAAAGAGTCCGTGTTGCTAAGACAACAAACCACAGCAGTTTTCGTAGGGAGCTGATTCTGGAACTGCTGAAGTTAGGTTTGGGAATGAAGCTGAGATTTCAATGGCAAGGTAAAAACTGAACCAGGTCTGGAGCAGGAAATAGATCAGGAGTAGGAAATAGCATACTAGTTCCAGGTCCAGATGGGCAAAGTATTGCATGGGCAGGCACAGGAGAAGATCAGGTCAGCAGTAAGGAATCCAGTCTAGCTGACACTCCAGGAACAGTCTGGCAATCCTTTGCTTATCGGTTATTGATCCCAGTAATATGTGTCTATTAATTTATGAGATACAAGTGCAAGAGATCACCATTTTTCTTGTCTGCTAAGGCCAGAAAGTTACTTCTATCCAAGCTATAATTTTAATAAGCCTAGGTGTTTCTACAGTCTCAATTTACCACTTACCTACTTATAGGGTAACTCCATTTCTACTCTCAGAAACAAGCCATTTATGAGCCTATGTTAGATGGCTGATGCCTGATAGATATCCCTGAATCTGCTCAATGACCATAGTCATCCTCCCTCAAAAAGAAGTCAAAAGATGCTCAAGAAATAGAATCTACCAGGACATTACACATATGGAATAAGTTTGAGGATATTATATAACTGATATCAACCTTTGCCCACCATCCCATATTAATACATTTTAAGATAGTGTCCAAACATATAAATATCAAGTAACAGAAGTATAATCAGGATATAAATCAGAGGAAGATAGCCTGTGTAAGAAAGTCTGTACTTTTGAATTATTTTAATCAAGATAGTTCTCACTTTGAAAATCTTCCTAATCATCCCCATATGTGTTTGAGCTGACTTCTCAGCCTTCCTGGTAATGAGAATACTAAAATATGACCTAATTTCTCAAATATACAAATATTACCATGAGACATAGAATTTTAAAAAAAGAACAGCAGGGAAATACTGCTTAGTCTAGGACAATGGAGTCAGCAACTTTTAAAACTTCAGATAAAAGTGTTGCAGCAGAAGTCAGTAACTGGGCTGCACAACAATTTTGGGAATTGTTCCTACCTTTGAATCTCAGTTGATTCTCTGGCCTTTGGAATGATGTTTGCAATACTTTACAATGCATACATACATACATACATACATACATGTATATATATATATACATATATATGTATATATATGTATACACACACACACACATACATTGAACTTAAATTATTAAACAAACTTACATTCTTTTTCATTGTTTTAATCACTGAACTCCATGTGGTAGAATAGCAGACCTTGAAGAAATTGGGTCCCTTGTCTTGTATAACTTTTTGTCTTGAATAAAATCTGGCAGTCTGTAGCAATAAGTGGCAATTTATAGTAACAGACGTAATAGAGTCATATGAAGGGTATAAGGAATGTTAGGTTACAAGTGATACCTTACTCTACTGGAAATAGGTCCAGGTTTAAAGCTCAGACTCTCAATACGGATGTATTATTTAAAACATAAAGGCAGGGATTTTTTGTAACCATCCATAATAGTGCCTTCTATTGCAGAGGAGGGTGGCTATGTCAGATGAAAATCGCTGGCTGGGGTCTGAGTAGCCATTAGATGATCATGGTGTGCACTGGGAGGATACAAATGAAGAAGAATAAGCAGAAATCCTGAGCTCAGCTAGACTTCATCTGCAACTTGAAGAATCCTCTTCTTTCCTGTCTGATGAAACTGTTCTCCACTTCACTGAGAATCCTGTGACAACCTGGCAGGAGAAAGCAACTTTGCAAGAAGAAGCAATTTCTCCTAATGTGCTATACAACCACACTTCATTGCTTCCAGATTTTAGCATGCCCCAAGGAATCAATTACAGAGTCTGGGAAATGGCTGATACGACAGCAGAAAGACAAGATTTTGCAAAGAAATTTTTTTCACCAGTCTGTATTATCAAAAATCTGGAAAAAAATATATAGAGATTTTTAAAGGATGTTCTACCCTCCCTAGATCCAAGAAAGAGAAACATTGTTTAGAGCCTGGGTTAGCTCATCTGTCCAAGTGCCATCATCAGGGATTTTATACTTACTCCACTTAGTTGTTTGGAGAACTGAGAGTGTGCTTGCTTGCTCAGCTTGTGACTGCATTGAAGACCTAATTAAAGTTTACATGAAATGATGTTGGGTGCCATTTACTTTTTTACTTATTACAAAGGAAGAAATTTGACTGAGGAGAAACACAAAACATCATAATCAACTAATGAAAAATGGTCCATTCACAAATTTTTTCCTGTGTTCTTTATTTCTAACTAGATCCCAGGTGGCCAACTTCTTCTGCAAGCACCCCTGAAGTTTCATATGTGATGAGACCAGAGTGAGTCTCTTGAGAAGGGTCTTAGCATAATGGGGAAACAGACAGTTTCTAGCTCATCTTTGCCAAGGTAAAAACTGTCAGTTGGGGGGGGGAGAGACAGAGACACAGACAGAGAGAGACAGAGACAGACAGAGAGGGAGGGAGGGAGGGAGGGAGGGAGGGAGAGAGGGGGAGGAAGGAAGAGGAGAGGGAGGAGAAACTGTGTATTTGTGTGTGTGTGTGTGTGTGTGTGTGTGAGAGAGAGAGAGAGAGAGAGAGAGAGAGAGAGAGAGAGAGAGAGAGAGATTCTATTAATTTTAGAGAGGAACCTCACCATCAAAGACAGTGTTTCTTCTGCAAGTTGATCTCAGCTTTTCTCTGTTTTTGAGGCTGGTTCTCAGCCTTATTCTTGAGTTCTAGGCTATTTATGAAGGGGTTGGTGTATATGGACAGTTGCTACTTAGATTTTTGTTTTTAAAAATGAAAAGTGTAGCAGGCAGACTCAATGTGTGTTGAGGTCATCTCCATGATTTTGCTTTCAAATAACTATTTTATTTTAAATTATGTTTTATACGTGTGGGTGGGTAGGGAGTATGTGCTCCTGAGCACAGTTGCCTTTGGAGGCTAAAAGAGGGTGTTGGACTCCCTGGAGCTAAAATTGCAGGTGGTTATGAGCTGGGAGCCAAACTCTGGTCTTCTGTCTATACACATATTTCCTGTGTAGCTTTCTACCTTAAAGACTGTGGTTATCACAACATTGCTATACTTTCACTTGTGTCTCCTCGGCTCCAAGGGAATGTTGATCGTTGCTAAATGTCTACTTCCTTTCATCTCCCCTAGGGACCCTCTCCAGACATCAACTAGGCAATGGCAGGCATCTCTCATTTGTCTCTCACCCTTTAGGGATTATTGGCCTGCTGTTCCACATATTTTCTCTGTCAGTTTAATTGATTCAGACTGGAGGGCAAATGGAGAATTCTTAACCTATCTTACATAGAAGGGAAAACATTGTACACTAAAGTTTGAGAGTCGTATTTATATAAATTTGGAGGCCACTCAGCTTTAGAGTTTTGAGTTTGTTGTTTAATCAGAAATAGTCACCAGCACCTTGGTCTCTGTATTTATGATACGAAGTAGTGACACGTTCCTTGTAAGCTTTTTGTATTTTAGGAGAACTGCCAATGAAAAGAGACTCCAGTTTTAAATTTAAATCCTGTTTGTTATTTAAAATTTTTTTATTTTTATTTTATGTTCATGGTCATGGTGGCTATATATATATATATATATGTATGTATATGTATATGTATATGTATATGTATATATATATATATATATATATATATATATATATATATATACACACACACAACATGTATGTCTGATGCTTCCAGAAGCCAAAATGGACTATTAGATCCCATGGAAGTGGAGTTCAGATGGTAGTGAGCACCCATATTGGTGCTGGGAACTGGCCTGGTTCTCTGCAGGACCAGCAAGTATTCTTAACTACGGAGCTACATGTCCAGTCTTCTATTTATAATCTTAACAAGAAATATTCAAGTATACATTAATATTTAGCTTTAGGATTAAAAGTGTTTGAGGTATTCTTGTTCTATGAGCCATGATTTCTAGTACAGAGGTTGGCAGAATACATTCCTTCCTTGTTGTCATTTCTCAATATGAAGAGAGTGACAAACTTTGATTGTAGATACTGCTACAAAATAATAAGGGTGCAGATTAGTTATTTATTGTTTGTTTTTAGAAACAGAACTGAATATTTAACAATTTTAATTGTTTTGTGGTTTAGCTGACCTAAATAATAATATAACATCGTTAACAAAAGTATCTCATTGAATACTGTGAAATAATGTTGCTCAAAGTGAAAGAGTCACTATTTTCAAGTTTCCTTAATAGCTTTAAAATGAAAAAGGTCTGGGTATGTCCAGATTGCAGGCGGCCAGAGTGCTTCTGAATCACTGGTTTGGGATCTTGGAACTCTGAGAGTGGATGGAGGGATCACTTACACTTGAGAAGAACTACTGAACAGCACGTGCCAGAGGTCGAGGTCCAGGTCAAACGTAGAAGGACAGCCTCACTGAGCAACCAAGAGTGTCACGTGTACCCACGATGTTCTCAGCAACAGCAAGTTCCTGTGGTGGATTTCCAGGCAGAACTGAGACAGACATTCTTAGCTGAGACCCCAAGAGGTGGTTAAAGCAGTATTGGAACTTCAAGTTGGTGGGAGTCAAGGAAAACAGGACCCATCCACTGTTTGTGCAACTTTGGTCAAGCTTACATTGTGTGTTAATAGCCTGCATCAAACCTTTATTTATAGCCCTTCCCCAAGTATTAAGGATCTTGAAATTTTAGTGTTGACAACGGCTATTGTGGAACAGCAATCATGACTGTGGGTAAGAGTAGCAAGATGCTGCAGCACATTGACTATAGAATGAGATGTATCCTGCAAGATGGAAGAATCTTCATTGGCACATTTAAGGCTTTTGACATGTATATGAATTTGTTCCTCTGTGATTGTGATGAGTTCAGGAAGATCAAGCCAAAGAATGCAAAACAGCCAGAACGTGAAGAAAAACGGGTTTTGGGTCTGGTCTTGCTACGTGGGGAGAACCTGGTTTCCATGACTGTGGAGGGCGCACCTCCAAAAGATACTGGCATTGCTCCTGTGCCACTTGCTGGCGATGCAGGTGGCCCTGGGGTTGGAAGAGCAGCTGGCAGAGGAGTACCAGCAGGTGTACCTATTCCCCAAGCACCTGCTGGATTAGCAGGCCCTGTCCGAAGAGTTGGAGGCCCATCCCAGCAGGTCATGACCCCACAGGGAAGAGGCACTGTTGCAGCTGCTGCTGTTGCTGCTACTGCTAGCATTGCAGGAGCCCCAACCCAGTACCCGCCAGGAAGGAGAACTGCACCTCCACCTGTAGGCAGAGCAACTCCACCTCCAGGCATTATGGCTCCTCCACCTGGTATGAGACCACCTATGGGCCCACCAATTGGCCTTCCCCCTGCTCGAGGGACACCCATAGGCATGCCCCCTCCAGGAATGAGAACCCTCCACCAGGAATTAGAGGCCCACCTCCCCCAGGAATGTGTCCACCAAGACCCTAAGATACAGTTGATTAATCTCAGCCCTTTGCTTTCCCTACAATGCTTCTTGTGAAATTGTGTAGCCTGCAAGCTTTTTGATCCCTCTTACTGCATTAACTATAGATAATAAATACATAGAGCAATTAAAAAAAAAAAAAAAAGAAAAAGGTCTGAATAGCTGAATAAATAATGCTTGTTTCTTTCCTTGCTTTTTCTACTTGTTAATGAATTCATGCATGTATGTACGTGTATGTGTGTGTGTTGTGAATTGTTTGTGTATTCATGTTTCTAAATGTGTAGACACCATGCATGAGGGGTGGGAGTGTGGATACATGAGGGTGCATATTCATAGGACACATGAGGTTAATATTAAAAATCATCCTCTATTTTCCTGTCACTTCATTCAACAACACAAGGTCACTCATCCGAACTCAGAAATCTGCTCTGTGGATTCCCTATCTCTGCCCTTCTAAGCCTGAAATAACAGACATGCCACCAAGACCACCCAGCATTTTATCTAAGGTTGTCAGAATCTAATCTCAGGTGGTCAAACTTGGGGTCAAGTGCTTTAACCACTGAGCTATCTTATCAGCTTTATTTGCATTTCTTTAGTCTTTTAGGGGAATATTGGACATTTGGCTGAGCGCCTCATTCATGCTAGGTGAGCTCTCTACCACTGAGCCACACACCCACCTCTGTGATATTATTTCTAATTATATACAGGCAGCTAGCATAGGAATGGCTTTCTGTAAATGACTCAGATATAAAATCATTTTTCCTCTTAAACTTTTAAGTGAAAATTCTCCCCAAAGCTTGTGATAAAATCATGCAGGGAGAAATATACCTACCTAACTATGATATAAATCACGTTTCCTAACTATAAATTTTTGAAGGAAATGACTTCTTCTACTATTGAATTCTAAAAAAATTAAAATAGAAATATACCATCTCTTTCTACCTTCCAATCCCTTTGTGTCCTGAGCACTCCTGATTTCTCTCAAAACTGCGCTCTCTTGTTTTTAAGTTTTATATATTTTCCTCCTCCTCTCTCTCTCTCTCTCTCTCTCTCTCTCTCTCTATATATATATATATATATATATATATATATATATATATATATATATGCCTAAATATTGAAATACAACCTGTTCAGTTAGTTTAGTGTTACCTGTATGTGTATGATTTCAGTGCTGACTACTTGATACTAGATAACCAATCAGGAGGCTCTGTGGAAGATTATATAATACATGCACTCTGTGTGATTTTCCTTTAATGTGATCAGAGTTGGTCAGTAGCCTTAGATCATTCTCCTATTTTCTGCTTTCTCAGCTGTAGAATTAGAACGTTAACAGTGATGGATACTAAGGAGATATTGATAATGACTGGCAAGGCATCTTGCTAATATCAAACAATAAAATATTATAAAGGCAAGACTCTCAGCATCCATTATTTAAGAAAGCACAAGTTAGCATACTCCCATCCTTGGGAGTTGAGAAATAAACACATTAGCAATTAAATACTGGCTTAATTGTGAGAACAAGTCCCCTTGGTGGAAGATTTCTCAGCTGCATTTCAGCAAATGATGAGCTCTTGTTCTGTTGCATGTATTAGAGAACACTTTCCTGTTACTACACCCAGTGATAACATAACATTTTTCATGAGAAATGTAGTTCTTCTATTTTTCCTTAAGTGCGCAATTGCCTATTTCCCACCGAGGAAAATGTTCTTTTAATTTCACTCCTTGATTCTACGTGATGGATGACTCAGAAATACTTTAGCGTACTTGGTAGCACACAGAAAGTCAGAAGCATTTTATTTTTCACCACTTACGCCAAATGTATATGTGATGGGATCCTTCTGTTTCCTATAAGCTGGGAAACAGCGTGACACTGCTTGCTGTGAAATGATGACAAGTGAGCTACCATCAGCCTATTTGTGCAAAACGATGGCTATTCCCTTCCAGACTTACTCAGAGTAGAAGATGAAAATACAATCAGACAGAAAGAAAGCTGCTGGGGCCCGAAGATCAACACATAGTCTAATGTGGAACTTGAGTGCTTACTTTAAAATAGCTGCTAATTTGTCTTTCTCTCCTGGATCTTGGGAATATTGTGTAGTGGGAATTCGGTTTTTATGCTACATGTCTGTTATGGCAATAATTCACATTAACTTGATTCATTTCCACGTCCTAAGATACATTGTTGACAGTTGATTTCTGAGACATGAAGCACCATATAAATAAACAGAAAGGCATGTGTAGCTAACTGTGTGATATAGTCTACACAGACAGATTAAAATTAAGCCACAGACAATATCTTTGCATTTGTGATGAGAGAACTCCTTAAGGCCCTCCAATATAGATAGGCAGATCGACACCATGTAAGGATGTCATACGAATGCCTTCTACATTCATAGTTTCCCCCTGAATGATAGACAAGTAGAAAAATGGCCAATTAAACTGTGTTGTTTTTCATCCATGCTGATGACTGCCCCCACCCTTGCCCTCTTTAAAGAATCCTTCACAGGCTCTGGGTTTAGATTGTCATCGTAGGGCATAAGTTTGTAGCTAAAAATGAAAAAGGATAAGAAAAAATTCTGTACATTATACCCTGAAGAGATTCAAGTTTAATCCCAGACTCCTAATAAAATCTACAACAGAAAAACTCAGCTCTACCATAAATTTCTTACAGAATTCATCATCCAAATATGTTTTTTCTTCTGATTTTGCTTCATGCCATTGCAGAATGTCTCGGTTCAGAGAGAAATTGTGCCCGCTGTAATAGATTTATAGCACAGTAATGTGAATACATGTTCTAGTGATGTCCGTTATTTTTGATTGTAGATTTATGCATTAGCTCTAACATTTTAAAAGTAATTTCCCCTCCCCTAGGAGAGTTATGATCATTGCTAAGCCACTGTAGACATCTAGAGACAGTGATGAACTCCCATAATGAACAGCAAGGGGCCCCAGATGCCAGAAGAAATACTCCTTTTTTTCTGTGAGGACATTATATAGCTACAGGCTAAAGCCAAATCCTTAGCTTTTCCAGCCTCTGTGTCGCTACTGAGATAAAGTAGAAAGAAGGCATAATGAATCTGTTTCTAATAAACAAAAGGGGGCTGTGTCTGTTTCTAATAAATACAATTTTAGTATAAAGCAAGAGCCAAATTCAGTGCCAACTGAAATTATAATTATGACAAAACCTCTTTTAAGGGGAGATGGAATGGATCATTTACAAGTTAGCTTTGGACACATTAAAGTGAAGAAAAAAAAAAAAAAAAAACCTGTTCAAATTCTACTATAGGGATATGAACTCTTCAAACACCCACGATTGATTTGCAAGCTGGCAGCTTTGAACTCAAAGGCGTGCTACCTTTCAGGTGCAAGTTGCAAATGGAAATTGCAGTTTGAGGAATAAACAGAGTGTTTATAGTAAACAGGTGGCTTCTGTTCAAAAGAAAATTGCTGGGGACTCTTTTATGACCACACTGATGCTATGACATATTAAGTGGGGTTTGTCACTTTTCCATCTGGTCTAAGCAACTGCTGGAGGCAGAACCCATTTAGAAAGTGGCACACACCATCCAGATGCTTCTCCATGTCTCATAAATTAAAGGGCAAATCATGGCTTCCTTCTGCTTTATTAAGTCCAATTTATGAGGATTGGGTCATTGTTCTATTAGGCAGTTGTCCACAGAGTATGGCTTTTAAGGAACTTGTTACCTGATACGATCCCTTGAAGGATTTAAAGTGCTAATAGAAAAATTGTGAAGTTTATAATTGTTTGATTATATTTTAGCTGAAGGGCTGTCTGTGATAAAAAGTACTTCTTAGTGAATTGTAATGCCTATTTGTCTCAGAGGAAGCTCTGCTGATATGGTCTAATATCCCCTTGGACACACTAATTCTAGAGATTTTATCTCTAAAAGATGCCTTGGTAGAATGCTCTGTTCTCTGCACACATCACTGGATTCATTTACTTATTAGTGTGTTTCTGCGATTCACAGATGAAAGACGACATTAAAGGCAAGGTACTGCTTGCTAGCTGTAATGTGTTTTTCTCAGTGGGACATCTGATGCTTCATCAGATGAGAGACTGGTGGAAATG
Source organism: Arvicanthis niloticus (assembly GCF_011762505.2). Taxonomy (NCBI): domain Eukaryota; kingdom Metazoa; phylum Chordata; class Mammalia; order Rodentia; family Muridae; genus Arvicanthis; species Arvicanthis niloticus. The sequence continues at coordinate 32,656,442 of NC_047673.1, forward strand.
AAACCAACAAAGGCAGCATAGTCCTCACCACAGATATAAAACTATTAAATTCAACTCACAAGAATTTGCAGATCCTGGTGGCGGCATTTTGCATTGAGTCACATGTCCCATTATAATAAGTTTGGCAGTAGTAAAGTTGCTTTCCCTGCTTTGAGTCTGGATTACATTCAAATCATTGTATGGGTTAAATGACATTTAGTACATGTGATTTGTCTGTGGATACATTACTGTTAGGAAATTTTGACTTTCCTTGGCAGAACATTCTCATCTGTCATGATGTCACTGGCTGATAAAACACATAAGACCACCAAGTCTAATCATGTCTGTGGGTTTCCAATATGCTTTATAGACAAAGAATTTCTGTCCCTGTGCACTTTCAAAGCTCACCATACAGAGCAGGCAAGGAGAGACTCATCTGTCAGCAAAAAGGGACCCTTGAAGCACACAGCTCTCTAACTTGCTGAGAAATTAGTGTAAGCTATTTTTGAGTACTTTTTCAAGGTCAAGTGTGAGACTTTCCCCCTATTCCCAATATACACAACTGTCAAAACACAATACTTACTCAGGAAAGCATGTTTTGGTGAGAAGAAATGTGTTTTCAAGTCTTTGTAGAATTGTCTATCTGTACAATTTGTTAGCAAACTAATTAACTAGTCTATTCAACTCAATGGAGCAGAACAAAACTATTTTAATGTAGTTATAATGTGTTGAATTCTTTATTTGAAATTTGAAAGATCATTGGAAGATGAAAATAGGTAATAGAAATAAAAATACCTGACATTTCAGCACATACTTTTTAACAAGAACTGAAAAGATGTATTTAAGTATATGTGTGTGTGTGTGTGTGTGTGTGTGTGTGTGTGTGTGTGATAAAGTTTGCTTCAAGGTCTCAGAACTGAAACTGAGATTAAGTCGCATGTCCTAGAATTAGCTTTCCCTATGTTAGATAATTGCATGTTGTTTGCTTAAATAACACACAGATCTCTAAATATGTCATAAGTATATAAATATTCCAATTAGTGCAGAACTACATTTATGTTTCATAATAGTATAGCAATTTTTGAAAATTACTAAAATATTATATTTGTTTCTTTCTCTTTTGAACATATTTATAGACTATTTCTTTTCTATTTTAGACTGAGAGTTGTGAAATGTTCAAGAAGAGATCAGAATTAAACAACTTTCAACATACAAGATATGAATTTGGCTTCCTAGATATGATTTTACTTTTTAACAAAATGGTAGGTTTTTGTTGAGAAATAGAGAGGCATTCTATTGTGAAATTCAATTTGCAGGGATTTATGTCAGCTTGGTGGGAAGGAGAGCGATTAGCATGGCAGTGCTAGTACTTTTCAAGAGGATAGATAATGACTTTAGCCTAACAGTATGCAAGGCAGCAGTGCATTTCCACATAGAGAAATGGATATCATATATTAGATAAGACCAACACATCACCATAATGATAATCGGTCACAGCAACAATCACTTTTAAAAAAGAATTTTATCAAAAGAGTGACAAGAGGAAACATAAGACCTTATGGTGAGGTTTTGAGTGAAGGACCATGATTCCAGAATCTAATTAAAACTAATGTGGTTACTCTTGTGGGATTGCCTAGCCAGATGTATAAGGAGCTTAATGGTTTCTTAAGATCGAAAGAAAAGGAAGATACTGTTCTCCAGTATCCTGACTTCTACCCATCATACTATATAAAACCTGGGCATGTGAAGAAGGTTAATTTTTTTGATTTTATGACAGTTTCATTCCTTTGTTTATGGAAGTGGTAAGGGTCATTTTATATTTAATTTTGGATCATGTTGGCCATGGACACGAAGTCTAATCTCCATTCAACCTACACCCTTCAGAACAGGCCCCAGGCCCTAGAGAGATTTACATACTAATGAGGTACCTGAAGGCCAGAGGGTAGAGTCAATTAAGCATTCCTCCCCAGCCCCTCCCCCCTCTTTCCATCCCTATTTAACTCAAGACTGCCCTGGGTTTTACAGGGGTGGAGAGGGTGGGGGGGAGGGGAGGGGAGGGGAGGGGGTGTGTGTGCATCCAGATCCATCCACCATCCATCATGCCAATAAACCCATTTTGGAAACCCATGGACTTTCTCGTGTGTTGGGGCCGTGCAGTGAGGAATGTGGAGCCACAGAAACCATACCCAACTTCCAACTGGAGGAACCCAGGGCATTCCCAGCCAACTACCCACAGCCTGGCATGAGGAACCCTGTGGTTCCCCAGCCATTTTTACTGACAGGATCAGTGAATATTTTTAAAAGTATAAAGAGCAAATACTTTTGGAGTCTGTAAAATGTGCATGGATAAGGAAGAATCTACTTATTCATATAAATTAGATTGGAAATTCATCTTCCAAAGACAAGTTATATGGTCAGATAAGTAAAAGAGAAACCATTCAAATACATGTAATATTTGGCAGCACAATCAAAGACAAATTCAGCAAGGAATAATAGAGAAAAGCATGCGTGTTAGCTTTTCATCACTAATAGAATGTCTGAGATGATTGACCTATAAGGAGGAGTGGTTTATTTTGCTCCATGATTTCAGAAATCTCAGGGTATGATTTCTTGATTTCATTGCCTCTTGGCCTACGGGAAAGCAGTGCATCAACGCACATGGAAAAGCTGATCACCTCCTGGCAGCTGGAAGTAAAAATAATGCAAAAGTAAAATCAATGTTCCACTTATACCCTTCATTAGCCTTTCCCACACACCTGGAAGACTTCCAAATAAACTTTATCATGGAAAGGTGTGCTTTGCTTCCAGTAGTGCCATGGATAAGGTCCAAGCTTTTAAGACATAGGCTTCTAAGGGTATTTGTTCAAATGATAGCATATACTGAAATTCAAACTGACTACATTGATATCATCCTATTAAACTTGATTTAGTTTTTATATATAAGTGAATATAAACTGAACACTCGAAGAAATAAAATGGGCTGGTTAATATTTATACAACTATCCAGAAATCAACCTTTTTTTTTTCCCTAAAAAAAAATTTATGTTTATATACCATGTTACAAGTAAGAATAAGATGCCTTCACATTTGTTCTAACACAAGCCTTTTGGCCTAATGTAACTTATATTTTTGTTTGTGGAGAAAGGATGATATGTAAAATTAAAAATTAAATAAGTCTATGAAGAAGTTTGTTCTAGGGGGTGTTGTGAAAAAGTTAGATGAAGATCAGTCATGAAGTGGGCAAGAACAAATAGTAGTAGTGTTCAGAGTAGGTCATGATGCTTTAGTGAGGATCTAAAGTTGATGAGGAAATAAGCCAGTCCCATCATAAAGGGAATATTTTTGTATGCATAAGCAGCAAGCATCATGTCTCATACAGACTCTAACGTAGAAGCCCATGGGGAAGCTGTGTTGAGAGTTAAAGAAATATAGGGAGAACATTTGAAAAGGCATAGGGGGTGGAGTAGAAGGACCACCTGAAAGGACTACAAAGTAACTAGGTCATTGGGCCTTACCTTCAGTGAAATGGGGAGGAGTGAGCACAGAAATTATAAATGCTTGCTTAATTTTCGTGAAATTATTTAAGGGATTTACTTACTTCCTCCTTAAGGACATTTACCATATCCATAAAAGGTATTTAAAGCTCTTTGTCTTGTTCTTCAGTTATATTGTAATTCTCAGGGCCTACTGTGATAAGGTTGCTGAGCTCTAGTAGGGAAATAATGTCCTAGCTAGTATTGATTTTGTCTTTACACTGGCATCTAAGCATCTGAGGTTGAGATGATTGTAACTCTAGGTGGTGATACATGGTCTTGTCTTTGTTGGGTTGTTGCTTTGTTCCTTGGTTTCTGTTACTGTTCCTGGTTCATAGGAAGGTAAGTTGTCTATGTGTTACCTGGTAGGAAAGTATAGGATCCTGTTAGGTATTGATACTGGGGTATCTGGTAAAATGTGTTTCTGAGTATTGGGGGCCGACACTAGGAATGGGGATGGGCTAGGTGGTAGTAGTTGGGAAGTAAGTGGGGTATTCTACTATGATCTGCTTAGTCTCCTGGGTAATAAATTCAGAAAATGAGGAGATGCCACAATAGGTAGTCTGCTACAGAGATAGGGATGAGACAGAATTAGATATGAAAGAAAGAAGAAAGAGCTAAGATCTGAAGCCAGCCCCCCTGCTTTGCTGGCCTACTTTCTTCTCTGGCAGGCTTAGTTCATAGGCTCCCAGGGAATGTCTGCTGGACTTGGAGGCTGTACAAAAGCAAAGAGTGTGGGCAGGAAGTTTGTAAGGAGTCATCTTTGTGATCCAGTGAAGGTATGAGGAAAATGACACAGCATGTGATCTCATACAAAGCTGAGGTGAGACTGGGGAATTTGGAGGAGAGGAGGAAGAATTGAGGATCTACAGTTAACCTTCCTGCTTCCCTGGATGGGGGGTGGAGGTAGAAAGTGTGTTTTCAGTTAAAAAAAAAAATAGAAGCAGGAAAAAAAACCCCATAATTTCAATCATTGGTTGTCTTTTGAGAAACTCACTACATCAACAGACAAGCTTCTTATCAGGAGATCTCAAACAATACTCATCACTGCAAAGGGCTTTGCTAGGAAATGCTAACACCAAATCTTTCCTTGTGTTGCATCCATTATTTTACTACTTCTGGGACTGTTGCTTTGTGGGTAACATTCTTTAATCTCCGTTTGGTTGGCCCCATCCAAAATTGTCTCATCTGTCTCCACGTCTCAGACTCAGTGGTTACAAATCAATTTTCTACACTGATAATCTCTGCCTGTGTTGATAATGCTCCGAGTATGAAAGGACCTTAAATGATTTCAAGTAGAAATTAAGAGATTTCAGAGAGTTTTGAATTTCTGGAATTAACTAAGGGACTCAGATGTCACCAGAATGTTAAATAAGAATCAACAAGAAAGAGCTATGTGACAGATATTCAAAGTTGAGAATATGCTTGACTGTACCTGTAAAAAGCCAAGTTGTACATATTTGCCTGATTCTGTCTTAACTATTTTGAACTAGAAAGTCTACTTGTTATACCTACTTATAACAGAAAACAAGAACAATTTAGTCTATCAGAAAAAAAAATTTATTTTCTTTTTTTAAAAAGTGTTTATCGGGGGGGTATGCATCCAGATCCATCCACCATCCACCATGTGAATAAACCAGTTTTGAAACCCAAGGGCTTCCTTGTGTGTTGGGGCCGCGCCGCTATGAGGAACCGTGAGGAGCCAGGGAGAGGCTTTTAGTTAATGAACAGCCGGGCCCAACTTCCAGCTGGAGGAACCCAGAGCGTTCCCAGCCGACTACCCCCCCATGGGGGGGGGGTGAGAGGGGGTGGCGGGGGTAGCGGGGGGGGGGGAACCCTGGGATCCCCAGCCCTTTTTCCCAACATCTGGCGCCTCAAACATGGGGCCTTGGAAGCGACACAGCCACGCAGCCACTGATACCTCGGGAAAGGTATACCCACAGATCCAACAGAGTCCAGCCATCCTCTGGAACCTGCCTGAGATGCCAAACTGCTTTCTCCCAGCCACCTCATCTGACTGCAGACTCCAGAGACGCGCTGAGATCCAGTGACAGCGCCACCTCCTGGAACCTGCCAAGCTGCCTTCTTCCAGCCATCTCATCTGACTGAAGACCCCAAAACATGCTGAGATCCAGAGACCCACACCAGGCTCCAGAGATGCACGCCAGAACCCAGAGACGATCACTACAGAAGACATATCCAGACCTTCCAGCTACAAATGAACTCTTTTGCCAAAGTCACATTGCTAAAGTTACATGTTAGTGAGGAAAACATAATGTCTATTTAGATTAATCAGATGTTATTACCTCAAACTGTACCACCTGTGTTCAATTGTTTCAATTATCCATTGCCTTCCTAACCCCCATTCCCAGCTCCCCTCACCCTTTGTCTTAATTGTGTCACACCCTATGGTCTTCATAGTGTTTTATTTTGACCACCTCATCCAAAATTTTCACTAAAAAACAGTGAGATGTTGGGCCGGGAAGACATGGTTTGGACATAGCCTGGTTGAACGAGCTTTGAACCCCGGAGAACCTTTAAGGTCAGCTCTGTTCCTAGGCCCCCTTGATAGAGCACTGGGTTTGAGATAGCCAGGGGACCCAACAGGACATTGCCTGTCAGGGGCAGCACATTATCTCCAGGATTCCAGACTACTTCCATGTGGTCCACATCTCTCATTAACATAGAGTTGCCCCTCCTTTTATGAAAGAAAAAAGGGTGGGATGTTGGGCCTAACTCGAGGTCTAATCTCCATTCCACCTTCACCCTTCAGTCATGTACACAGGTGGAGGGGCGCAAACAGGCCCTAGAGAGATTTACATACTAATGAGGTACCTGAAGGCCAGAGGTGGAGCCATTAAACATTCCTCCCCAACCCCTCCCCCTTTCTCCCCTCCCCTTTTAACTCAGGTCGATCCTGGGTTTATGGGGGTATGCATCCAGATCCATCCACCATCCGCCATGTGAATAAACCAGTTTTGAAACCCAAAAAGAAAAAAAAAAAGTGTTTATCTCAATATGAGAGTTCATGCTGATCTAAGTTCTTAGTGTTGTCAGCACTAACAAACTGTCAAGAAGTTATTCTTTCAAAAAATTATCTCATTAGACCACCACAGTGTTTTATAATGAGTTCTTTCATATTAAACATCAATTACCTTGTATAAGTATATCAAGAGGAGGCTCAATAATCCATGCGTAAAGAAATGGAAATGTAGCCACTCTTGAAACCTTCATAGACATGATTTTAGAATTTCTAGCTATGTATATGAGCACAAATAAAAGAGCATATGTACATACACTAGTTTCTGATGTGTAAAGGACATGTTATCAATAAAACAAAAACTTTTCTGTTTAATTGGTATTCTCAGAATAGTTTAATTTGGCTTTATGCCTGTAAAATATCACTCTATGCTGGTATCTAATGATGTAAATGGCTGGGGAAAGATTTGGGAATTAAAAATAAAAGTTCCAATAAAGTCAGTAAAACTATTGCATACTTGAGCCCAAGAAAATCTCCTTTTACAAGGGAAATAAAAAATAAAGTAAAATTTAAAGGTTAAAATTAGGGACGAGAGGCTGACCTAAGGAAATTCAGTAATACTCTGAGCTCCAAACAGTTGCTATAATGTGTTACCTTTAAATGTGACTCAAGTCTCTTCTTTCCAGCTTTTGATTCTAAGGACCATTTTTGGAACCATTTAAGAGAACATGTTCTGATGTATTAGGTCTAGTCTATGGAGACATTTTAAATATATTTAGAGATGTGAACATTAGAAGTATAGTCAATATTACAAATAAACTGTCCTCTCCTTTTACATGTTGCCTTTGACTTCTTTTTTATTCACATTTTAGTTATAAGACACAAACTTCTCTTCAGGCCTGTGAGCTCGGGTTGCAGTAAATTTTCAATCCAAAAAGGCCCAATCAATGAAAACACAACTCAAATATTATAAATATAAACTGCATGCCTAGATTGGGCAGATTCACCACTACACTACTCCATTCCCCATCTATGAGATCCCTTATAACTTGTGGTTTTTTCCAGGCCATGTGCTTCTCCTCCATTGTCTTTCCACCTTTCCCTCCTCCTCCTCCCCTCTCCCAATCGTTTTCACCTCACCTCCCCTTCTACTGACCCAAAATAAAGGCTCTACCCTGTACTTTACAAATTAAGGTGGGCAGAAAGTTCACAAGAAGTCACCTGTATACTGATTCATTCCTCCTATGCAGCCCCTTCCAGGAAAGCAAAATTAGCATCAAAATACAAGACCAGGGCTATCCACAACACTTTCCCTTTTCTGTCCAATTAAAATACTCTTCTATCTCAGATATAAATTGAGCACAACTATTACCATTTTGTAATTTACAAAGTACAAGATAGACTTAACACCCAGTCCACCATTTTTGTCAACTAAATAGAACCTCTGTCATCTATCCTAACTAAAAGACTTTAGTTCTGCACGTGGCTTATATCTTGACTTTAGAATGAATGTCATCTGAAAACCATCCTCTCAAATCTGTCATCTCAAAATAAATAGCCTGTGTTGGCTATGAGACTATGCATCTCCAGTCCCGTCAGAAATCCAGAATGATTGAATTAACTGAAAATATGGGAAGGACAAAGCATGGCTTCTAAAACTTAGCTAATTTATATAGACTGATGATCACCTGGACAGTCCCTTATACTTCAAAATGTTGGAGCACCAGCTCTTCAGCCTTCTGATTCAGAATCATTTGACAGACCTAGTAATGCAGAGTTTCTAAGGGCTGATTTCCCTGTCTAGGCAGAGATTATCAGTCAGCTACTCTGCATAGTGTGTCCTATTTCTGGACAGTATTGTCTGTAGATGAAACTAGGCAATTCTTGCCTAGTGACTGTCTCACTACTACTGGGGTAACTTCAAAGGAGCTCAATTTCTTCTTAGAATCAAAAAAGGAGAAGCTGTCAGGAGCAGAGAGGTGTCTAGTCAAATGATCTTTAATACAGAAATGTCTGTACTGTCAATTCTGTGGACTTCTGAAGTTTTGAAAACCTACTATCTATGTAAAGCAATCTGGACTGTTGGCCATTAATTACTCTCAGCTATTTCTAATTAAAATCTAGAAAACAACCTAACAATAAACTCAGAGCCATGAATTTGCTCTTAACTCACATTGCTTAATCATCTAAAAACCGTTTATAATAGTAGTTATAGAAGGACTGGGTCTAAGCCTTTTATTCTTAAATGTGTTATATAGGCACAATGCCTAGATGAGAGTAACAATATTAATCCCAATTTTATATCAATAAGAAATTCATACCAATAAAAACTTTAAATATGTACAAATTAAATTCTGTACCAGTGTAAGAGATTATAACTTCAACTTTGTAACAATTATAACGATTTCTACCAATGTAAGATATACCTATGTAATGTTTTGCTTAAGAGCAAATTTGCTAACCTATCCCTATTTGTCTATTTCTATGATTTCTATGATATTACTATATCCCCACTTTCTTTTCTACCCCCCTCTCTTTTACCTAAGGAAGGATAGAGTAGAGGAAAGAAAAGGTAGAAATCCCTGAGTTTAAGCTCTCTAGTTCCCTCTCTGTCCAAAGCTAAACTTGTAAAGTATCCTTTAAATGACAACATATCTATAATTCCTAAAGTAACCAGAACCATCCACCCAAACATAAGAAACTGGGACCATGATCTTTTGTTTGCTTCCAAACAAAAGGATGAATTGACTGAAGATTGAAAAGACTGAATTGGGATGAAGAATTCCCATTTGGGGGCCCAAAGGGAAGTAGGAAAACTGTCCTAGTCAAAGGAGAGCTAGCTGGCATCATTTGCATTGCAGTCACTATGTGCTGAGAAAGTTCATTGCTTAGTTGACATCCTGACTGTGACAGTCTGAAAGGCTGGACAGACAAGCTAGCTGTTCTGGAAAAGTTCTGGAAGCAAATCTTTGAAAGAAGCAGTTTTGATGTAGTTGAAGTAGAGTCAATCACGAAGCTGGAATGGAAGGTCCCCGAATCTCAGCATCCCAGAATGTGAATCTTCTCAGGGCTGTCTTTCTCCTCCTTCATTCTGCAATATATAAAACTTAATAGCAACATGTAGTTCTGTAAAGACATTTACATGGCGCACGCAGGGCACACAGATTGGTCAATGAAGATCAATAAAGAAAGACAACTGCCTTTCTTCAGGTTAGTTTGATCACATAATCAAACTGTAATATAACTTTTTATATATGTCCTTGTAAAGGATGGCATGTAATACCAAGTCATGAGAAATTAGTACCCAATAAGTGTTATTGGCTATGTATAGACATTTTAGTTTCAGCCAGTTCTAGAATTGTCTCCATATATAGAGACATAAACATCACTACATATACATCATCTATTTGGTTGATTGAGTTCATTTCCCTTTTCTTTTGTGTTGCCAAGGTCTTCAGGAGGTCTCCCTTTGTCATGTCTGATTTTTATCAACTTGGAAGGAACCCACACCTTTTCTTTTCCTGTGGAAACATAGACATAACCCCTCCCCCCAGAATAACACATTTCCCACTTTCCATTCTGATGTCAGAATATCCTTAATAAAAACAGGTTGGTTTAGTTCAATAGTTTTTTCCACCATCCAATGTCTTTCAGCAGCTGTGGTGTCTTGTTCATTAGCATTTAAAAATTTTTAAGGATAATAAAGCCCTATGTAATTTATCTTTGGTGTTTCTTCTTGATCCCTTTTGCCTGTTAAGCATCTCCTTTAGAGTTCCATTAGATCTCTCTCGCTTGTCTTGTAGGATTGTGTGATCTGCCTGTAACATATTTTATATTATAATATGTAAAAAAAGTCTTCATCTTATTAGAGATATTCCCATAATGGCCATAACTTCTAACAAATATGTAATTACAGAATCAGCCTTTTCTGACACTAAGGCTGTTGCCCATTGAAATCCTGAATATGTGTCTATAGTATGGTGCACATATTTCAGTTTACCAAACTCTGTAAAATGGAATACATCCATTTGCCAAATGTCATTTTTTTGAGTACCCTTAGGGTTAGTTCCTGTAGGCAATGGAGTTTGGTTATATAATGAGCAAGTAGGGCATTGTCTCACAATTTTTTTGGCAAAGTGATAGAGAATTGTTTCTTTAAACCTTTGCTGTTAACATGGTGTTTTTTATGGAATTCTGAAACCTTTATTACACTTCTTGTCAATAGCTGGTTGATTTCCTTATTATCTTGCATCAGAGGGCCTGGCAGATCTGTATGGGGTCTTATGTGTGTTATATACAGTGGGTAACTCCTATTTCTGATCATTTGTTGTAGTTGAATAAATAGTGCAGTCAATTGAGAATCATTCAGAATAAGTTCATCAGCCTCTATGTGTAAAACACCCCTTTCTGCATATTGAGAGTCAGTTACAATATTTAGAGACTCTTGAAAAATCTAACAACACCATGATTATTGCATATAATTCAGATTTTTGAACTGACTTATAGGGACTCTCAGCCATCTTACTTACATCTTCTGATTTATATTCTGCCTTTCTGATTTACTAGCATCAGTGCAAAACGTAGGAGCTCCAGATATTGGAGTTCCCTTTATTATACGAGGAAGAACCCAATTAGTTCTTTTTATAAACTGAAGCCACTTACTTTTAGGGTATCTGTTGTTAATCTCTCCCAAGAAGTTACTGCATGCTCTTTGCCAATGTTCATCTTGTGCCCATAATGAGGCAATTTCTGCATTAGTAAAAGGAACCACAATTTCAGCTGGATCCATTCCGACTAATTGCCTTTTAAGGAAAGTCTCATTTTCCCTTTTAGTATCAATTCAGAGACCTTCTCAATGTAGGTTTTTAATTTCTTGCCCTGTTTATGAGCTAAAAATATCCATTCTAAGATATAATCTTCCCTCTGCACAAGAATTACTGTAGAAGAATGAGTAGAAGGTAAGATAACTAAGATGCAGGCCATCTTTGGATTAATATAATCTAGATGTGTTTCCTGCAATTTCCTTTCTAACAAAGCTAACTCCTTCTCAGCCTCAGATGATGGTTTCTTTTGGCTATTTAAATCTTTATCACTTTGTAAGGTTTGAAATAAATTGCTTAGCTCTTGAGTGGCCAAGTCAATTGCTGTCCACAGCCAGTTGATATCTCCAAGTAGCTTCTGAAAAATCATTAAGGGTTCTTAATTAGTTTCTTCTGATTTGCACCTTTTGTGGCTTAACCCTTTATAGACTTATTTTATACCCTAGATAATTAATAGAATCCCCTCTTTGTATTTTTTTTCCAGGGGCTTTTTGCAATCTCCAGCAGGGCAAGGTGTTTTTTTTCTTCATCAAACATTCTTTCCACAATACTAATATCTAGATCAGCTAATAAAATAACATTCATATAATGATAAATAATGGATTGGGGAAATTATTTGTGAGTCACCTACAATGGCTGTTTTACAAAATATTGACACAAGGTAGGGCTATTTAACATTTCTTATGGTAGGACTTTGCAATGATATCTTTTTATTGGGCAACCTCTATTGAAGGTAGGCACTGAGAAGGCAAATTTTTCCTTATTACAGTCATGTAGAGGAATTGTGAAGAAACAATCTTTCAGATCAATCACTATGATAGGCCTTTTCTTAGGCAACAAAGAACTCAATGGGATCCCAGGCTTCAAGAAACCCATTGGCTGAATAATCGTATTAATTGCTTTGAGATCTGTCAACATCCTCTATTTGCCAGATTTCTTTTTAATGACAAATACTGGAGAATTCCAAGGGTTACTAGACTCCTCTATATGCTAAGCCTCCAGCTGTTCCTGGACTAGCTGTTCTAATGCCTATAGTTTTTCTTTTGTCATAGACCATTGGCAATCCAAATGGGTGAGGGTATTGGTGTCTTGGAAGCAATGGCTCCTTGGGCTAGAGCTAAATTGTCAGCCTCTGTTGTATCTTGTTTATGGACAGGTTGGACAGCCTGTGACTGCCTTTGATAACATTTCCTAACTAATTTTAATTTTAAATTTACATTTTTTTTATTAGTAGCCTGATGGGTTTTATGACTAGACACTGAAAATGAGGGAATATTAATTTGGGTTTTTCACTGCTGTAATAGATCTCTTCCCCATAAGTTAATGGCTGTATCAGCCACTTATGGCTTCAATTTTCCTACCTGACCTTCTGGTCCTATATATTTAAGTCATCTGGTGCTTTGTTTTATTTGGGATAAACTCCCAACTCCTTGAAACTGGATGCCTACTTTTTGAAGTGGCCAACTTGCAGGCCAAAAATTTGAAGAGATAATGGTGACATCTGCTCCAGTGTCAACCATCCTTTCCATCTCAGTATTGTTCACTAGTATTCTTAGTTTTGGCCTTTGATCCTCTATAGAAGTTTGCCAAAATATTCACTTTTGGCTCTCTGTGAGGCCTTTTGAATTGTCTATAAAATTTGCCTCAGCCTTGTCTGGTTTCAGAACATCTATTTTTGAAGCAGTGACATTTAATTGTCCTGAGGAAAAGAACTCTCCTGCCTGGCATTGAGGCCTGTGAAAGGCTCCCCTGGAAGTTTTCTGGAAGGGTATTGCCCCATTTGTCTGTTGTTGCTCTACATTCCCTAGTTAGTTGTCAGTCTTTGCCACATCTTTGACATATTCCAGAAGGCATAGGCCTCCTTTTTGTATTACTTTGGTTTTTCCTGCAGTCATTTCTGAAATGACCCTATTCTCCGCAATTAAAATATTTGAAATCTTGGGTCATCTCTAGGAGTCTAATGGCAGCTTCTCCAATTACAGTCTTATCAGTTGAGCAAGATTCAAAATCAGCTGTATATCTAATCTACTCATCTATTGATGTTGACCTTGCTCTCTGTGGTCTGATTACTTCCTTGCATTCAGCATTTGCATTTTCAAAGGTTAAAGACTATTATTGCCTTTCTTGTTGCTGAATCTGATATACTCCTTTCCACAGGCTCATGTTGGGCACCAATTTGTTGTAGTAAATTTCCATCCCAAAAAGGCCCAAGCAATGAAAACACAATTAAAATATTATGACTACAAACTGCATATCTACATTGGGGAGTTTTACCACTATAGTAGTCTATTCCCCATCTATGAGATCCCTTATAACTTGAAGTTTTTCCAGGCCACTTGCTTCTCCTCCTTTGTCCTTCCACCTCTCCCTCCGTGCCTCTTCCTCACCTCCCAAACTTTTTCACTCCACCTCCCCTTCTACTGCCCAATTACCAGCTCTAGCCTTTATTTTACAAATTAAGATGGACAGAAGGTTCACAAGAAGTCACTTGTATACTTGTCTGCAGCCCCTCAAGGAAAGCAGAATTAGTATCAAAATACAAGACCAGGACTATCCAGAACAATACAATGTGATAATAATAAACAAAATCCTCTTTAAAGCTTGCTTGCTTATTTCCTATATTTCTTAAGAACATTTGAGCAGTCTGTATGATTTAGTTTGCTTCATGTTTGGGAAATAAACTACAGAGTTGTTCTTAAATATCTTTCTAATCTGAGAATGCTTGCTCTAATGTTCTAATGTGTTTTCATACAGCATTAATAATTATTTACAGTTACTTATTCTAAGATGCTTTTTATATTGAAAGTGAGGTGTATTACCCAATGCTATGTATTATTAACAGAAAGTATCGAGTAGTAATGAAATCCATCTCTCCTTATATTTGTTACCAGTTATGTTTACTAGATGGTAGATTTATTCTTTTGTAAAAACACTTTGGAAATCAATTTGGTGGTTTCTCAGAAAACTGGGAATTGCTTTCCAACTTTATACCACTCCTTGGCATATATACAAAAGATGCCTTATTATATCACAGGGACACTTGCTAGACCATGTTCATAGAAGCTTTATTTATAATAGCCAGAGACAGGAAACAACATAGATGTTCTTCAACTGCAGAATGGATAAAGAAAACGTTGTTCATTCACACAGCGAAATACTGTTCAGCTATTAAAAACAAGAACGTCATGAATTTTGCAGGCAAATGGATGGAACTTGAGAATATCATCCTGAGTGAGGTAACCCAGACCTGAAAGGACATGCATGGTATGAACCTACTTATAAGTGTATATTAGCCATAAAGTACAGGATACCAATGCTATACTCCACAGACTCAAAAAAGCTAAACAAGAAGGAAAGATATATTCCATTTTTAACTCTGGATGTATGTGTGCATGTGTGCATGAGTGTGTGTGTGTGTGTGTGTGTGTGTGTGTGTGTGTGTGTGTACATGTGCCTTCTTTCTCCACAGCACTGGGATAAAAGTTGTGCAAGGCCCTTTCTGTTTTTTTTTTTTTTTCATGGCCCTGGGAGATCTAAACTCAAGTTTTCATACTATAGCAACAAATGCTTTTCCACATCTTCATCCTTACTGCACTTTTGAAGTCACCTAAGGATACCATTATATAATCCTATCCTTGTTCTCATTTCTCTCATGTTTGAGAAGACACTGATTTCATTTCAGTCTCCATTAATTTTACTGTCCCAAATATTTCACATAAAATGAATTATATGGCAAGTGGCCTTTTGTGTCTGACTTCTTTCCTTATTCCATCTTTTAAATTTTTCATAAAATCAAAACATAGATCAATAATTTTTTTCTATTTAATGCTTGAATAATAGCCCATTGTGTAGACACCCTATGCTTCTTTGCCCATTCATCTGTTGATGGATATTTGGATTATTCTTAGTGTTTCATTGTTACTAATAATAGCAACATGAAAATTTGTGTAGTATTCATTTATCTATTTGCAGTTCATTCAATTATGTACCAAGGGCTACAGTTACTGAGTCATATGGTAATTGTATTTGTTTCCCATGGAAAAAAGTAATTAACTTAAACTTGTACATGTTTATGGAGTCAAGGGCAAATGTTTGGTATGTATGCAGAGTGCTGGCGATCAGATAAATCTAATTAGTATTTCTATCTCCTCTATGGTTATCTGTTTTCAGTGTTTGTAGCCTTGATGAGCACATCAAGGTAATTAGTGTTTCCTACTTTATTGCTATCATTTCTCAGTGTTTGTAGCCTTGATAGTCAGATAAGGATAATTAGTGTTTCCATCTTTTTATCGTTCATTTCTTAGTGTTTGTAGTCTTGAACTCTTCTACCCCAGTCACCCCACTGCTCTGTAGAAGCAATTAAACACATTCAGCTTAGCTAAGTCTATTTTGGTACTCATATTCTAGCCAAATTAATCTCTTTCATACCTTGCCTAGTCTCTAGAATTGACTCTTGTCTATTTATATGTCAACTCTTTTAGTTTTCTCAAATGAGTAATAACATATAGTAGTTTTCTCTACCCTTAGCGTATTTTTCCTAGTGTAATGTTTTCCAGTTTTGTCTATATTGGCAGAAATGACAAGATTTATTTCTTTACTGGTGAATAACATCCCACACATCACTTTTCCTCACCCACTGATGGTGTGTCTTGGTTCTTTTTTTTTTTTTTTTTTTTTTGGTTTTTAGAGACAGGGTTTCTCTGTGTAGTCCTGGCTGTCCTGGAACTCACTTTGTAGACCAGGCTGGCCTCGAACTCAGAAATCCGCCTGCCTCTGCCTCACAAGTGCTGGGATTAAAGGCGTGTGCCACCACCGCCCAGCCTTGGTTCTTATCTTAGATATTGTGAATGGTTCTTCAGTAAACAGAAATGTAGTTATCTCTTTGATATATTGATTTTATTTTCTTAGTTTATATGCTGACTACTGGAGTAATTAGATTATAGAATAAGTTTTATTTTTAGTTCACTAAGAAATTCACATGCTGCTTAACATAACATCTATCTGTATTAATTTACATTCCCACAAGCAATTATACTTCCCACATTGTCACCAGCATTGATTGATTGATTGATTGATTGACTGACTGTAGACATTCTAACTTGGGGAACAGGAGATGGTGAATCATGGTGGGACTGATCAACACTACCCTGATGATTAATGCAGTTGAGCTCACTCTGTTCTGTACTTGTTTACAATTTGTATAGTTTCATTCTGATTTTAAAACCCAGGGTTTCATGATCTCTGGAACTTGTTACCTATCCCAGTACTGACAAGAACTTGTGGTAATTCTCCTGTCTCATCCCACACATGTACCAGGATCACAATGTCTGCTCCCAATATTAACTTGTTCATATCCTTTTGAGAAATGTTCACTCACATAATAGTTCATTTTAAAACCATGTTTTATTTTCAAAATTGAGTATTTTGAGTCTTTTACACAGTTTATTTACTCTCTTTTTAGAGAATTAATTAATTTAGTCTCAGGTGGGTGTTTTCTTTTCTTTTTTTTTTTTTTTTTTTACTTTTCTGAGTGCTTTCTTTTGTAAGGCATCATTGTTACCACCGTTGTCAAGTTTCTGTTTGTGTTGCTTGTGCTTTTGATGTCTTATTTTTAAAAAATCACTGTAGATATCAAGTGTTTCTTCTGTTTTCTTTTTGCAGTCTTTCAATGGAATGTTTTAAAATTACTGTAGTTATATCCTTCTCCAGCTTGTTTTAAAACAGGGATTGTATTTTGAATTTTGAAGAATTGTGGTAGAACAATAATGAATTTTTGATGCCCCAAATACAACATGAAATGTGTAAGACAGACTCCTCTGTCTCTGATAATAATAGAAAGCAAGTTCTAAATAATATTCTGCTGACTGAGGCATACTATGGAATCTTCAGATTAAGTATTGGTTGGGCTTCATATGGTAACAAAATACCAGTAAGCTATCTTGAAACTTGGCTGAAAGAACTATATGCCCTTTGGTGTTCTTTTATATGTCTTTCCCAAACAGCTCTATTATTTCTTTAATTTTGAGAAATATAATATACAATACAACATGAGAGCCTCAGTTCCTTATGTACAAATTACATTTGTCATAGTCTTTGATTAAAGATACAAAGTAACAGATTTTGAAAGACACTATTTCCTATGAACAACTTTGAGGTACTTCCCTATTTTGTTCCATTTGCTCTTCTCATGCTTATTCATATTCATCTCACCACGTATCAGCCATAAAAAATGAACCTTGTGTTTAGTAATTTACATGAAAAGGTAATTTTCTGTGTAAACTCATTCCTTACTAGTTAAAGCAGAAGTCTAATTATTCAATACTGATGCCAAACTTTGCCTTCTCCAAAGATATGACTTCAATTACCATTAGGAAATACACTCTGCACTATGAGGACATAGTATCTTTCCACGTCTTTAAAACATAGCAGTTATGGAGATCAATGAAAATGTGTTTTCCTGTTTGACTTTTCTTGATATTTAAGTAGAATGAAGGGGAAGAGTGTTTCCCTTTCTTGTATTCTTCTACCTCTACAAATCTCTTAACTTCCTATTTGGTCAACAAACTTTGTGTAACTTTCCCTGATATGAAACACCCACTCCTTAACCTTATGCTATATGCCAGCAGATTACCCATTACTGGCCACATACTGATACAATCTGGATGTACAGAGCTTAGCCAACTTTGAGCCCTTAAGAACCTCCATCCATACTCAGCAGCCCCTATGTGTTGGGTCCTGACAGTATGACTAGCAAGGCCTCACACTTTCATGCTTTTGCATGGGTTTCCAAGCCCCAATTCTCTTGATTCTTGCTTTCTTGATTCTCTCTTATATTTAAAACACTTCATTTGAAGTCTCAAATCCCTTATTTCTGAGCTTGTTAAGACATCAGTCACCAACTAAAGTAGCTTTTGGAGGTTAAGGTATAAAGGAGCTCTATGGTATTCTGAGTCCTGAAACAGCAAGTGTTCCTTGACAGATGCCCCTTCCTGTCTCATCTCCCACAGCTCTCACCTCATGTCAGACTGCTATTTTTTTTTTTTTTTTAAAATTAGTAGCATACATCCTCCCAGTAGAGAGTCAGGGGTTGCTGCACCTTCTGGCTGCTACAAAGTCCTACTCCCACATTGTCTGTGTATTCAATCTGTTCCCAAGTGAAACTCCCTCACTGGCCTGGGTAATGTGCTGTGTCATCCTCCCCTGGGCTGTGAGTATGTGTGACTAATAATCCACTGTCAATGTCTTTTGCTCAACATCAGATGTTATGTGTTAAGCTACTCCCAAGACTCAGTGGGCCATAAAGGACACCTAGAAAATGATCACCTTTCCTTTCCCTTTTTCTTTCTTACATGATACATGGCTTTAAAAGAATAAAAAGACCCTTTGCCCATTCTATTCACATAAACAGCTACAGATGTTTAATATACCCTTATTCTAGAGGATGGTCAGAGACAAGTTTTTAGATTTCCACAGTGGTGATATGATTTTATTCTACGTTAACAGTGTTCTCTTTGTCTTTAATATCATAAGCAATGCCTTGTTGCCAGTTAATATTTTCAAGTTGCCCAAATAATGAAAATGAGATTTATTCTTGAGGTTACTTCAGAGGGCCAAGCTAAAATTTTATTTTAAAAAAATCAACTTACTATTTTATCCTCCCTTAAGTTGCCAAATATTATATATTATCTAAAGCACAAATTTCTTGGTTTGAAAACAATGACTTATCTTCTCCAAGAAAGGGAAAGTATTTACAGAATTTCAGTGTACATTACATTTATTAAAAAGTATAGGTAAGGGAGTATCTTGAATATATATATATATATATATATATATATATATATATATATATATATATATATATATATATGTCATACCTATATAATATCTTTGCACTTAAATTTTAGCTGAGTAAATACTAATTAATATATAATGTGTACTTGATATGAAACACATTAAATGTGTACTATCTCACTTTATACTTAATACAGTATAAAGAATGCTATAATTGCAGCTTGTCTCTAGTTTAGATGTGATAAAATAAAGGTTAACAAGGTTAAGTAACTTGCTCTAGAGTTTAACGCTCATTTGTAAACATAAGTACACGAGAAAGCTGATTCAATCAGTGAAGTGCTGACAGGCATAAATAAGACTGACTCCAGATCCCTGGTACCCAGAAAATAAGCATTGCACACACCTGAAACTTCAGCACTGAGGAAGTGGGGGCAGATTGATCCTTAGAGTTCACTGACCTGCTAGCCTAGCCAGTTACTCAGTTCTAGTTTCAGTGAGGGAGACCTTTTCTCAAAAATGAAAGGAGAGTTATTGATGATCCAAGTAATCTCTGGCCTCCGTATGCTTGTGCACAAATATATGAACACACATGAAGACATATATACACATATGTATACATATATGAACACACATGTATACACATACACACACACAGAGACACATATGAAACATATACATGCAAAATAAATAGAGGCCAAACCAAAGTTATCTGGTTTCAGAGCTAATATATTTCAGTTCTCTAAATGCAGCCTTCGTTCATTACAATCCTCAGTTGTATTGACTAGTAGGGAGACTCCCATGCTCTCAAGATACAGTGATGTTTCTCCAACATTAGTGTGCACATGTATCACAAAAGAACATGATTAGCCACAAACTTATAGACATGCTTTTGCCAGCATGGATAAGTTGGAGCACTGAAATTTTACACACACACACACACCATGTCACATATATAATACAGATGTAGTTATAAATGTGTGTGGAGGGGATGGCAGTGCTAGGCCTCTACTAATGATTCAGACACCAAATAACTCACCATTTTAACAAAATTTACAACTTCTATTCACTGCTGATAAAGAAGTATATATTAGACCTGAATGACCACAGAAAATACCAGTTGTACTCTGGGCATTGTATCATATACTAAAAATGCAAATGAAGGATCTCATTGATACTAACTTGATGACATTTCACACAAAATGGACACTGAATGTAGTTTGCACTCTTTTTTTGACAAGAACTAGTGAATACCAACTCACTGTGGAGGGACTGAATGTTTACAGGGAGTTTGAGGAGCCAACCAATAATCAAATTCCCATGTAAGACTGTTGATTATCTAAACAGTAGAGTTTCTTCCTCTTCTCAAAAAATTTTCTCTTCTATCATAAGTACTGTCCATAGATGTAAATAATCTACATTTTATGTATACAAACAAATCATATTAATTATACATTTGTGTTGAATAAAAAGTAGTATTTAAACACTTAGTATTTTCCCAATACATAGAAATGATAGTTAATATGAATGATTTTTAATTATGCATCTTTACTACAAAGTCATATGCTTATGTACTCTAAAATTTAGTTTCATATGTTATCATACAACTTGTGTTCTGGACTTACATTAGCTGGTCCTTCTTCCCTATAGATTATACCACTTAGGTTAGAGAAGC
Organism: Arvicanthis niloticus; assembly: GCF_011762505.2. NCBI lineage: Eukaryota > Metazoa > Chordata > Mammalia > Rodentia > Muridae > Arvicanthis > Arvicanthis niloticus. The sequence continues at coordinate 32,677,217 of NC_047673.1, forward strand.
GAACAAAGCTGATGAAGAAATAAGATTTTTGACTACTAAGATGTAGTTACAAACCTATCAGAATGAGTACAACTTTATAGCTTCAAAGGTAGATTATAAAATAGCTCCAAAAGACTTAAAGAAACAAAACTCCAAGCTAATGCAACTTAATATATATATTTTTTCTTACAAATATAGTTAATGAAATGTTCACATGTCACAGGTAGTTTATAATGCTGTAACTAAATCTATTTTTCTACCAGATTCTAGAAAAATCTTTAACATCACAATGTTCAGCTGATATAAAATCATTAATACAATAATAAAATCTGAAACTGCACCCAGGTTCAGAGAGCAAATATATAGAACAAATAAAATAATTTACAAATCCTGTAGATTTATTTATTTAATTTTGCCATGTCAATATTCAAATCAATATATCTAATAATACTATAAGGGTTTCTGGTAAGGCAACAAAGATATTAGGAAATATTTTAAAAGTTATCACATTTTATTTTGCTGTAGTGGCTAGCATCATATTTTTTAGATATTTAAATAGGAATTTCTATCTTATGGGTCTCCAGGACATATTTTCATGACTGAGTAAATACAAATAATGATTATATTGAATGAGGGCATTTTTTTTTTTTTTTTTTTTTTTTTTTTAGTTTATTTATTTGTTTGGACACACTAGAAGAGGGCACAGATCCCATTACAGATGGTTGTGAGCCACCATGTGGTTGCTGGGAATTGAACTCAGGACCTCTGGAAGAGCAGTCAGTGCTCCTAACTGCTGAGCCATCTCTCCAACCAGAATGAGGGCATCTTTTATTGACACCTCACTAGATCTAGTCATGATTTTCAATAGATATCATTAGTTTTTATAAAGAAACTTAATACATATAATATTCGTATTAACTATATATGTTGATATATATACACCTTAATAATTCATATACAAGTGCAATGAAACAAGTGTGTGTGTGTGTCTGTCTGTGTGTGTGTGTGTACTCTGTGACCTACTACCCAGTTTCTGTGATACCTGAACTTGGTACAAGTTAAATATAAATAACACTTACCAATGTTATAAAGTTTGGCTTTTATGTGTCCATCAGGTAATAGATGATAGATGTAGTGTAGAATAAATTTTCATTATGAGAAGAGAGTTTGACAGACTATTCATTTTCATGCTTTTCACATAGATATTATACCCAAGAGTTATGCTCCATAGTCATCATAACTCAGAATGTGTTCTATGTTTTTAGCTGAAAATAATAACAGTAATTATAGTACCAATAGGGAAATGCATTAAAATATTAATGATATCCAAGCTCATTTGCAATACATGTTTTTCAATTATTTAAACTATATATTATTCACATGAATTCATAAAAAATATAGATACATTAGATAAATGTACTCTAAACTCACAATACTTTGTAAATTATGCAGACACCTATACTTCTAAAAGATCACTTGTGTCAGTCTTTATACTGAGAATTAAGTGTTTCTTCTTTATAAAACGTTATCTTTTAAATTCCATGGAAAAAAATAAAGCCTTCAACTTTTCAAATATTGTCAGTAATGGTGGTAAATGTACTTCAAAAGACAAATCTTGTTAGCATGAGATATTTGATTAATTACAATTAGAAATTATATTGATTAAAAGCCTCTTTTAAGAAAAATAATTCCTCTTCCTCCACATCATCTATTGTCACCTGAATTTTTTATCTTAGCCATTCTGACTGGGTTGAGGTTGAATCTCAGGGTCATTTTGATTTGTATTTCCCTGATGACTAAGGATGTTGAGCATTTCTTAAGGTGCTTTTTGACCATTAGAGTTTCCTCAGTTGAGAATTCTTTGTTTAGTTCTGTACCCCATTTTTATTAGGGTTATTTGGTACTCTGGAGTCTAACTTCTTGAGTTCTTTGTCTATTTTGGATAATAGCTCTCTATCAGATATAGGATTGGTAAAGATCTTTTCACAATCTGTTGGTTGCCCTTTTGTCCTATTGACAGTGTCCTTCTCCTTACAGAAGCATTTCAATATTATGAAGTCCCATTTTTCAATTCTTGATCTAAGAGCATAAGTGCATTGTTGTTCTGTTCAGGAAATTTTCACCTGTGCCAATGTGTCCATTGCTGGTGGGATTGCAAGCTGGTACAAACACTGTGGAAATCAATCAGTTTGTTCCTCAGAAAATTGGAAATAGTTCTACCTGAGGACCCAGCTATACCACTCCTGGGCATATACCCAAAAGATTCTCCAACATATAACAAGTACACTTGCTCCAGTATGTTCATAGAAGCTTTATTTATAATAGCCAGAAGCTGGGAAGAACCAAGATGTCCTTTAACAGAGAAAAGGATACAGAAAATGTGGTATATTTGCACAATGGAGTACTACTCAGCTATTAAAAACTGACCTTCATGAAAATTTCAGGCAAATGGATGTAACTAGAAAATATCATCCTGAGTGAGGTAACCCAATCACAAAAGAACACACATGGTATGTACTCAATGATAAGTGGATATTAGCCCAAAACCTCAGAATACCCAAGATACAATTCACAGACCACATGAAGCTCAAGAAAGAAAACCATAATGTGGGTGCTTCATTCCTTCTTAGAATGGGGGAACAAAATACTCAAAGGAGGAAATACGGAGACAAAGTGTGGAGCAGAGACTGAAGGAAAGGCCATCCAAACACTGCCCCACCTGGGGATCCATCCCATATACAGTCACCAAACCCAGACACTATTGTGGATGCCAGGAAGTTCATGCTAACAGGAACCTGATATAGCTGTCTCTTGAGAGGCTCTGCCAGAGCCTAACAAATACAGAGACAGATGCTTGAAGCCAAACTTTGGATTGAGCGAGGAGACCCAAATGGAGGAGTTAGAGCAAGGACTGAAGGAGCTGAAGGGGTTTGCAACCTTGTAAGAAGAACAACAATATCAAGCAACCAGACCCTCCAAAGCTCCCAGGGACTAAATGACCAACTGAACAGTGCACAGGTTGCTTCAGCTTGATACGTAGCAGATGATTACCTTATATGGCATCACTGGAGGAGAGCCCTTGGTCCTGTGGAGGCTTTATGACTCGGGATAGGTAAACGCTAGAGCACTGAGGCAGGAGCACTGGGCCAGTGGAGTGGAGGAGCTGCCTCACAGAGGCAGTGTGGAGGGAAAATAGGGTAGGAGGTTTGTGGAGGGGAAACTGGGAAGGGGGGGATGACATTTGAAATGTAAATAAATAACATAAAATAACCAATAAAAACCAAAAAACTAATTTAAGGTTTTCTTTGAACTGATTTTGCCTCTTCTTTGTGATGATAATGGGGCCAAAACCTTAAAAATATTCCATAATGAAAGAAGAATTTTCTTATGTGTAATTTTATTAAAGAGAAAAATATTGAAATGATACAGGGAGAGTGTGTATCCTTGTCTTGCCCCTGATTTTAGTGGGATTGCTTCAAGTATCTCTCCATTTAATTTGATATTGGCTATTGGTTTGCTGTACATTGCTTTTATTTTTCAAAGTCACTCTGATCTGGTAAAAAAATTTATTTAATTTTTCTGTTGAAATTTTCCCAAATTATGAGAAAGACTTAAGCTTTTGTATACTTTTATATGAATCAAATTTGTTTAATATAGTTGAGGTTTGATTTTTATGATATATATATATATATATATATATATATATATATATATATGGTTATAGGGTATCCTCCCTATAAAATAATTTATTTTCTATAATTTTGTCCTTCAAGTTGAATGTAATCATTGTGATATTCCTACCTGGTGCTTGGCTTTCACTTTCAATTAATTATTTTTATAATGTATTTTTTCTTGCAGTATTTTTATTGCATATTTCATACAATGCTTGTTGTATATATTCATCCTTGAAACCCCCCTCTTACCACCCTCTCTACTCTTCTCATCTCTTCCCATTAAACTTTGAGATTAAATTTTTTTTAAGATTTATTTATTTTATCTATATGAATACACTGTAGCAGTCTTCAGACACACCAGAAGGGGGCATCAGATCCCATTACAGATGGTTGTGAGCCATTATGTGGTTGCTGGGAGTTGAACTCAGGGCTTCAGTGCTCTTAAGTGCTGAGCCATTTCACCAGTTGAGATTAATTCTTATTCACCCATTTCATTTCTCATTGCAGACAGTTTGCTTTGCCCTGGTAGTCTTGGGTGTGGGGCCTCCCTGATGCATGGTCAGCCTCTGAAGGTCACATCATTATAGACAACTGACCCTCCCTGTATTAGTAGCTATTACATGCCTATAGGTCTTCAACTAGGAGTGTGATCTTCTGTCCACTTTCCTGTCTCCATGCTGGAATTTTGTCTTGTGGGAGCTTGAGCTGGTGTTGTGCATAGTATTACCATCATAAATTCATAAGTTCATCTGCTCTGTTGTGTCTTGAACATTTCTTTGATGGTTTTGAATACCTTTAGCTTTTACAATCTCCCCTCCCTTCTTCTACAAAGATCCTCAAGCCTTGATGTGTATAGCGTTTAACTCTGTAGGTGGCAGAACATTACATAGTTTTAAATTCTCTGCTGGGGTTCTTTGTGTTATTTGCTCTCTATGGAAATGAGAAGCCTCTCTCATGAAGGCTGAGAGATGCCACGATTTATGGGTATAACAGTAAGTCATTAGTTTATTTAATTATCTGACTGTGCTGTAGAATAGTAGTATTGGGTTCTCCCCTAGGGCCTAAGAATTATCTAGCCATGAGTGTTTGGCCATTTTAAGTGCATCTCACTCAGTGGGACTGTATTCAATCAGAGAATTAAATTTATTATCATTCATTTAAATTTTTATGGTACCAGGGATTAAATTTAGGAGCAAACAAATATTAGAGTTGTGGTCTAATAAACTGTATGGCATTCTGGAGAAAGTAAAAGAATGAAGGTACTGAAAAGATCAGTGGTTGCCATGGTCAGGTTATATGCCAGGATGAATGAGCAGAATCGGTATGACTTTTTGGATGGAAAGATTTGTACACGATACAGAATGATTTGTATAACAATACCCAAATGATAGCTTTTAATGTTTGTAATTTTATATTAGAAACTGTTTGAATTATTCTTCAGTTACCATTGTCAGTTTGAGTGTTGCATCTAGACCAGCTATGGTTTGGTTTCATCTGTTGCTCTGTGGCTGACTCTGTAGCACAATATCAAGTAAATCGAATTGTTCTTAATAGTAAGTACAAAACAAGAACCCAGGCAGCTCATCTAGGTCTCTATCCGTATACAACTCCAGATTTCTCAGTTGAAGTGTTAGGTAATGTCATTTGTAATCATAGCTTGATGTTAATTTATTCTAAAGATTTAATTGTTATTTAAAATTCATTAATTAATTTGGGTAAAAAATTCTTTATATAAAACACCAGTTTTAGTCCTCATAGAAGCAGGAGGAGGGGAAACTTGGAAAGGGTATAACATTTGAAATATAAATAAATAAAATATAAAAAAAAAAATCCCACCAGTTTTACTAGCCTGTTAGTTGGTTACACCATGATGCTAACAAAATTCCACCTTTGAACTCTATCCTTTCTTGCACCAAATAGTTAAAACTCATTCCAAGTTTCTTTTTTGTTTGTTTATAGTTTAGTTTAATACAGCTTTAACTGTGCTGAAGGTTAAATACAGGCCCTCACACAAGCTGGGAAAAGATTCTACCATTAAGCTACATCTACTACACACTTGTTACTTTTTATTTCTTACCAATGGTCTTATTAACTTTCCATGTTGGCCTTGAACTCTCTTAGTAGTCCAGGCAAAACAGGAACCTTAGTCCTCCTGCCTCAGCCTCCTGAATTCTTGAGATTACAGGCAAGTTCTGACAGTTGTATCTATCCTGCACGGTTTTAAGGAGAATCATTCTATTTTTCAGACCCATAATATTACCACTGTACACTATATTGATATATGTTTTTAAGCATGGTGGAGATGCATATTTCACTAAGTGTCAAGAAGAACCTGAATGCAAGGCTCAAGTGGAGGCTTAGCCTAAAGAGCCAACCTATAATTGAACCTTCAATTTGATGACTCTCTTAAGCGATTTGATGTAAGCACTTGATTTGCAATTCAAAGCTATGATTTAGGCTTATTTTATTGTGTCTTCTTCAGATGGTTTCCTTCTATCATAAGTTTGTCTTTGGTACAAAATCTTTCTCAAAGTCAATCTATAAAATTAATCAAGAATTGTGTTTTGTTCCTCCACAAAACTCTTTAGGGATCTTAGAAAAAGAAGCATGGTCAATACACAGTCTCCAGGACACTGACATTGTATCTCACTTCTCCCTTTTGCCTATGAACCTGGCCTTACCTACCTGCTTATTGGTCCTCCTTAGCACCCCATGTTCCTTGTGTGGGATTGGTCTTCCAGTCACAGTTCAAGAAGAAAGCTATTATTGACTAACTTAGTTCCTCCTTCTGAGGGAGCAGCCCAGTTTAGTTAGACTATTTTCAAAGTCCTTTAAGGAAGTATATAAATTCCTGTATAAATGCCTTCCATTTCATTTAAAGGCAATCCAAAAATTCAACAGTTCTCACTACAGAAATATTTCGTGATAGATCCATTTCATAGTAACAAAATCTCCTAGAGAGACATTTGTAATTTTAAAGTGCACTAAAATTTTTATTATCAGCAGCCAGGCATATGGTTTGGAGCCCTGAAAAATCGAGATGGAAGAACTAATACTTTTCATTCTTGGGATGAGTATCTTTTTATGTTTTTCATTGTATATGTCAACCAAACTTTCACTTGTAACAATTTTTAAATTCTCTTTTCATTTATCACTTTATCACATTGCAAGTTTATTGACTATTAAAAAAAATCATTGATTTAACAAGTAATTGCCTAAGACAAGATCTTAAAAATATACTGCAAAAATCAAAGTAAGACATTTGAAAGAGTCTATTTAATGCAAAATTACTTTAATGATATCTGGCATGCTTCCTCTCTAGCCTAATTTTGAACAGGTTTACTCATGGATAGTAGTTGTTAGGACACAGGGTTTATGCTTGTACTCTAAACTTTATTTTACCACAAAGATATACCTTAGGAAATATTAATAGCTGGTCTTCAGTTCAAACTGTGAATTTTGAAAATACCATGACCATTTTAATATCTAAAACAGTGAAAAGAAAAATTTTTATTTCTTAAATATGGTTTGAAACCTAGCTCCTTCAAATTTGAAAATTACCTCTAGCATTTAAGAAAATTAATTTTTATCTAAATTAACTCTTTGATGCTAGCAATATGTGGCATGGTATGTCACCCATTCAATCTGCTTAATGAGCAGTCATTATGTGTCACACATGTGATTGAGTGTTATAATACAGCAGAATTAAGCATAGCCTTCATCCTCATGACATTTATTTGTCAATGTGAAGGGTAGAAAATAATCCCAAAGGCAAAAATAATAGAATGAATTAGATGCTCTTAAGTGTATTGTGGAGACTAAGGCCAAGGCCGGGGAAGAAATTGAGGTATCAAGTGACCTGCAGCCTTGGATGTTCATACAACTTGTTAAGTCAGGGTTGTCTGTGATGAAGCAGTATTGAGTGTGGAGCCAATTAAGTAAAGAAGTAAAGTTGATATCTTGCCAAAGAACACTCTCAAAACTTTCTGAAATTGGTCCTATAAGGAAATCAGTGTGACTAGAATAAGGAAGAGGAGGGACAAAAGGACATAGGACTAAAGCTGGGAGTGTGGCACACAATGCAATCACAAAGGGCCTGCTTCTCTAGTGAGTACACAATCTTCCTCTGTGAAGCCATTAGTGAGACTCTGAACACGAAAGTTACATAATGGTCATCATGATTATTGTGTTGGCTGCCAAAGCCCAATATAGCTTAGGGGTAATAATGAAAGTGAGGAAATAGTTGAGACGGTCAGGTTCTAGATGGACTGAACTTTCACAGAGTTAGCTAGCTGATGGATTCCGTGTGGCTGTAAGAGGAAAATGTAGCATGTTTTGTTTTTACAACTCTCATTATGTAGTTACTAGGAACTGATGTAGGAAACACTGGAGGGGAAGTTTGAGATCATAAACTGGAGTTTGTTCCCAGATGAGCAAAATTTAAATTGGCTCTTAGTTTCCACACAAAGATGATAAACAAATCTGAAATAGGCTTGTGTAATCTGAGTTAAAGGTAGAATTTGTTTTTTAGCATCATTACCAAGTGGTTGTCATTTAATACCATGCATTCGATAGAGTTCATCCATGTGGCAGTGTGGATATGCTTGACCTAGAGTGGCACTATTGGGAAATCTGGCCTTGTTGGAATAGGTGTAGCCTTGTTGGAGGAAGTTTGTCACTGTGTGGGTGTGGTTTTAGACCTTCCTTTTAACTCATCTCGTTGGGGCTAGTCTTCCCTTGTTTGCCTTCATAAGAAGATGTAGATCTTTCAACTCCTCCAGTGCCGTGTCTGCCTGCCTGGACACTGTCATCCTTCCTGCTATGATGAAAATGGACTGTACTTCTGAATCTGTAAGCTAGCCCCAATTAAATGCTGTTCTTATAAGACTTGCCCTGATCACAGTGTCTCTTCACAGCAATGAAGAGACAGGTCATAGAAATACCACAGGTAAAAATTCTGAAGAATAGAGGTAGATAAATCATGGAACAATATTGAAAATGATCCGGCAGTTATATCTAGTCAATGTTTCATGGAAGCCTCAGGAGTACTTTGTAGAGGGCAAAGTAATCAACCATGTCAGACATTGCTAGTGAGTGGCTCACAGGAGGACGGAGAACTGACAATTAGATTTCTCAAACCAGAATTCAATATGAATGATGAACAAAAATTGTTTGGTGGAATTATTGAAGAAAATACAATTTAAAGTAAGAAGTCAAAGAGAAATTAGAGATCAAAATATACTTAAGAAGTGATAAAAAGTAATGATAAAAAGATTTTCATTTGCAAGTTTGAAATTGAGCCTGAAGCTGAGTAGGGAGGCACAGATCTGTAATCCCAACATTGGAAGCTGGAGGTGTGAGGATTCAGAGTTTATCATCCTCAGCTACATTTTGAGGGTAATATCCGTGTGTCCTGTATGAGGTCTTGACTCAAAAGCATAGAGAAAAAAATGAAATTGCATGATTAAGGAGAAATATATTCTTCTGAGATTTAAAAAATTGAAAATTAAACATGCTTACAGAAAACATAAGGCTAGAATAAGATTAGATCCAAATACTCTTTGGCAAGAAATATCCGGTGAAGACTAAGCACAAAGTAAAGTTTAGTGACTTGTATAAGAGAGTTGAAGCATTCTGTTCCCATCCCTGCTTCCAGTCTTACCTGAAAAATCTATTTCCTTCCTTAGAGAGATCTGTGTGTCCTTGCCTGAGCCCTCCTTGTACTGATCCTCAGTGGGTTTGTGGATTGTAGCATGATTGTCTTTTATTTAACAGCTAATGTCAACTTATAAGTGAGTGCATAGCATGTTCATCTTTCTTGTCTTGATTGTTTTACACAAGATGATACTTTCTAGTTCTAATTGCTTGAAATTTTCATAATATCATTGTCTTTAACAGCTGACCAATACTCTACTCTGTAAACACTAGATTTTCTTTCCATTTTTTAGTTGAGGGACATCTAGGTTGTTTCCAGTTTCTGGCTATTATGAATAAAATTGTAATGAATATGGTTGAACAAGTGTCTTTATGGTAGGATGGAGAGTCCTTTCGGTATATGCTCCAAAATAGTATTGCTGGGTCTTGAGATTAATTGAGTCCATTTTAATGAGGAACCTTGTATTGGCTGGTATTGTGTGTCAACTTGACAAAAGCTGGAGCTATCATAGAGAAAGGAGCTTCCCTTGAGGAAATGCCTCCATGAGATGCAGCTGTAAGGAATTTTATCAATTAGTGATCAAGGGCGGAAGGGCCCATTGTGGGTGGTGCCATCCCTGGGCTGGCTTGTAGTCCTGGGTTCTATAAGAAAGCAAGCTGAGCAAGCCAGAGGAAGCAAACAAGTAAGTAGCATTCCTCCATAGCCTCTGCATCAGTCCCTGCTTCCTGATATGCTTGAGTTTCAGTCCTGATTTCCTTTGGCAATGAACAGCAATGTGGAAGTGCATGCTGAATAAAACCTTTCCTCCCCAACTTGCTTCTTGGTCATGATGTTTTGTTCGGGAAGAGAAACCCTGACTAAGACAAATTGGTACCAGCATAGTGGGGTATTCCTGTGACAACCTGACCATGTTGACCAGGAAGGACTGTGGAAGAACTTTGGAACTTAGGGCTATAAGAGCCATTGGATGTTACAAGCTCTGTGGGATGTTCTATAGGAGCTGGAAGATAATGTTGAGAACAGTGCAAAAGATGGAGGCCTGGCTTGTGAAATTTCAAAGGGAAGATTTAAGACTCTTCTCAGGGCCATTGCTATTTTGATTGTGAAGATTCTGTGGTTTTGGTGAGCTGGAGCTGAAGAATCAGCTGTGATTAATAAGATATTTAGGCGCAGGTCTGCAGAGGGCGACCCCACACCCTTTGCTCGCTCTCTCTCCTGGTTCGAATCCCGGCTTTCCCTGCATGGGAAAAGAAAATAAGATACCAAAGCTACTAAAGTGAAACCTTTGCATTACTGGGACTATTGATCCTGGTTAGCCAGAGCTAAGAAATTCAAAATGATTAAGAAGAAAGCAGCAACACTAAGGTGAATCTTCTGGGAAGTATTCCCTGTAGAGCACAGAAAAGGTATGTTCCAGAAGCAGCCACAGTTGTACTTCATGTTGGCAGCCAGTCTTGGTAAAGTATAAGAGTCACTCAGGTGGTGCTGCTTTTGAAACATGAAGGGGGAACAGCTGATGCTTGGCACCGTGAGGAGCCAGGAGGTCATTGGTGAAAGTGAAGCCTCAGTGGCAGTTGAAAGCCCACGACTGAATGGTTCATGCAGGGCAGGGAAGATGAGGCTTAGCACAATGGAAAGAGCCTATTAGAGGCTATTTATTAATGTGCAGACCAGTTGTAGCAGAAGACAGCAGTGTTTTAGAGATGCCAGTATCATGAGATGACCACCAAAAATAGCAGCAACAGTGGAGAACAGGCAGCTGGAGCCTAGAAGACAAGGTGTGTGCTATGAAGGGCAGATCTGGAGAAGTGACCCAAGCCCTTAGAGGAGCCCAGAAGATTGTAAGATCCCAGATATTGGATAGTTAGAGTTTGATTTTGCTTTTGAATGTGACTGTGCCCGGATATTTTTCCCTCTTGAAGTTAAAAAAAAAATATGGTGGAGACCACAATTAAGAGACTTTGAATTGTAAAAGGACTTTGAATTTTATAATAGATTGGATATTTTAAAGGGATTGAAATTTTAATATGTATGAATTTGTAAAGATTGTAGGACTTTTAAAGTTACTTAGATCTTGGGGATGAATAAGAGAGTAAGGGTTGATGCTCAATAATAATGTGTTTTGTGTCAAGTTGACAAGGGGTGAGTTGTACTGGCTGGTTTTGTGTGTCAGCTTGACAGAAGCTGGGGCTATCACAGAGAAAGGAGCCTCCCTTGAGGAAATGCCTCCATGATATTCAGCTGTTAGGCATTTTCTCAATTAGTGATCAAGGATGGGAAGGCCCCTTTTGGGTGGTGCCATCCCTGGGCTGGTAGTCCTGGGTTCTATAAGAAAGCAAGCTGAGCAAGCAAGGGATGCAAGCCAGTAAGTAGCATCCCTCCATGGCCTCTGCATCAATTCCTGCTTCCTGACCTGTTTGAGTTCCAGTCCTGACTTCCTTTGGTGATGAACAGCAATGTGGAAAGTGTAAGCTGAATAAACCTTTTCCTCCCCAACTTGCTTCTTGGTCATGATGTTTTGTGCAGGAATAGAAACCCTCACTAAGACAAACCTCCACATTGATTTCTAGTGGCTCTGCTAGTTTGTACTCTCACCAGCAATGGAGGAGTGTTCGCTTTGTTCACTTGTGTCTTTGATCCTTGCCATTCTGACAGGTGTAAAATGGAATGTCAGTGTAGTTTGATTTTCAATTCCCTGATGGCCAAGGTTGTTGAACATTTCTTTAAGTGTTTCTCAGCTACTTGGGATTTCTATGTTGAGAAGTCTTTGTTTAGCTCTGTACTTCATTTTTAAATTAAATTATTCAGTTCATTGATGTTTGTTTCTTGACTTTTTAATATATTTTGTATACTAACCCTCTGTTGAGTGTAGAGTTGGTGAAACTATTTCCCCATTATGTAGGCTGCCATTTTGTCCTATTGATGGTATCTTTTAAGTTGCAGAAGGTTTTCATTTTCACGAGGTCCTATTTATTAGTTGTTGATCTTAGTGCCTATGCTATTGGTGTTCTGATAAGGAAGTTGTCTCCTGTGACAATGAGTTCAAGGCTATTCCCCACTTTCTCTTCTTTAGCTTCAGCTAATATGGTTTTATGTTGAGGTCTTTAATCCACTTAGATTTGACGTTGTGCAGGATGATAGATATAAATCAATTTGCATTTTTTTCAGGACAGGGAGAAACAGAGGGTAGGATACTGGGAGAGACAAGTGGAACTGGATTGCATTTGGGGAGGCATGTACAGAACCTAGAGCAGTAGAAACTCCCTACAATCTATAAGAGTGACCCTAGTGAAATTGCCTAGTAAAGGTGGATATACAGTCTGAACTGGCTAACTTTTATAACCAGCCAAGGCTTTTAGCAGTGAGACTGGGAGATCAATTGAACCATAAAACCTTCTATCTAATATCTGTCCTGCTTACAAGACATGCTGGGGCAGTGGTGACACAGAATATGTAGGAATGCCCAGTCCAAGACTTGTCCAACTTGAGACCCACACCACTAGAGGGAGTGCACACCTGACACTGTCTAGAGAGCCATGAATCAGAGACAGGATATTCCAGAGACCCAGGATAGAACCAATGAAATGATTCCTAATGACATTCTGCTATACTAATTGATTGGTGCTTAGCCCAGTTATCAAAAAAGGGGTACCATCCATCAGTTGATGAAGCAGATGCAGAGACCAACAGTCAAATACTAGATAGGGTCATGAGAAACCTGAAGAAGATGGGAAGGAAAGATTTTGGAAACAAGAAGGAATGAGGATATCACAAGAACATTGCCTACAGAATCAATTAAGCAGGGCTCACAGGGGCTCACAGGGGCTCACAGGGGCTCACAGGGGCTCACAGGGGCTCACAGGGGCTCACAGGGGCTCACAGGGGCTCACAGAAACTGAAGTGACAAACATAGACACTGTATAGATCTGAGCTAGGTCCTCTGCATAAAACTTAAGGTTGGGTAGCTTGATTTACTTGTGGTTCTCCCAGTAATAGGAGTCAGAGGTATCTCTGACTCTTGCTTGTGCTGAATTTGCCTGCTCTTTTTCCTTTTACTGGGTTATCTCATATAGCCATGATATGAGCGTTTCAGTCCAGTCTTATGATATCTTGTTAGATCATGTACAGGAATATCCATGGAAGACCTGATATTTTATTTAAAGGAAAATAGAGGAGAAGTTGAACTGGAGGAGTGGGGAGATAGGAAAGGAAGGAGTGGAGGGAGGGGAAACTGAGGTCAGGATCAGTATGAGAGAATAATTTTTTAACAATGAGAGAATTGAAGAAGGATTGTATTTTCTGACAAGGACAAAGAGACAGACAACACATATATTTAAAGTCAAATTCATCATTTCTTTTAAGTTTGTCTCACTTTAAAATTATTTATCTGGTGGTTTTACATTTACCAGCCACATTTTTGTTCAAATTTTATTTCCCCCCACTTAAATACCTTGCCTCCAGTCACCTTTTCCACCTCAGTGTGGGGTGTCGTATTTAAATTCCAATCTCATTTTCTTCTGGGATTATAAAAAATAAAGAAGCTAGAAAGATGAATTTAGCACAGGGATGGGTTCCCCATGAAGCTGAGATTTGGCCACATAATCTGGGAAGAGTTGATGCAGAACATAGCAGAGTCATACTCTGGTGTCTCAGTTGTCCCTGCCATCTGTCTTTTTCCCAATGATCCAAGCCTGTGAGGAGCAAAATTCGCCATTAAAAGATGGCGCAGGCTTCTGCTTCCTGGTTCTTCACAGAAGCTTTACTTGAGAATGCGCCTGCGCATGGCGCGAAAACCGAGTATGACAATTGGACGAAAGATTTGAGCCAATGAGGGATCTGCAAGTCTCACAAAGCTCTATTTAAGCAGCGGGCTTTCTGAGCTCAGCATCCTTCCCCTTTTCACCATCATGAGAGCTGTTCAATAAATGCTGTCAGAAGAATCCTGAGTGTGGCGTTCTCCTTATCGGCGAGGCTGTGCGCTACACAAGCCCTGTTTACTGACATATTTCCTACCTTTTCAAAATATCAAGCCTCTTATCCTCGGCTTTTACATTTCTGTTCCAACTTCTTGGAATGATATTCCCACAGATGTTTATTTAATTTATATTCTTGCAGAAATTGTTACATTACTAAAGCAGCTCGCTTGACTGCTTCTCATTCTTTGATCTTCATTTCATGGTAGTTATTACCATACTGCCCAGTATACCTTTTATTTTTGATTTTACATTGCCTCACTTATTTCTGAATATAAACACTGTCATGTTAGCTATTCTATTTCCCCCATATTTTTATTTCTTAGTATGTCGTGGACATATACATGAGTTAGGTAAAAGCTACGTATTGAGTGGGTATGTGAATAAATGAATGTTTTATTTAGTCAATTTGGATCTAAATCTCAAATTATTTTGATACAGAAAAATTTAAAAGAATTATTCTAATGACTACATCAAATCTTAAACAAGGAGGTAGGGAAGCAAAAAGGTACGAGTTTCCCATTCATGAGCTGTGTTTTAGGCATTGCATTATGGCAAAAATATTGACCATGATGTCAATATAATTTCCTCCACAGCTACAGTTACTTGATGTCTTAGAAACGTGGCTGCTTTTTCCACTCTGTAAAATAATGGTGGTAAGATCCCATCTAATCTTGCAATTTCATATTTTGTTATTTTATCTTTCTCGTGCTGCTCTGTAACCTATTATCTATGTGAGTTCCTGTCAATCACTTTATAAACTCAAGGCTGCAAAATTATAAACTGTGACAGAGAGTGACAATGTCTTTAATTATTTTTCTCCAAATATGCTATCATCTTTCTTTCAAAGACTCAAAAGGAATCACAGAATAATGCATTTCTGTTGCTCTCCTTTGCATGCAGATGCTGCCCTTCTTCCCACATCAACAAAGACCACATCATGCTCAGGGAAAGACTTAAAGAATCTAGTAATCTCAGATAAATATTTTAATACATATATTTTTAAATTTTTGATATTATAATATAATTATAATTTCTCTTTCCTTACTTCAAACCCTCTAATAAACCCCTTTAACAATTATTCAAATCCATGACCTCTTTTATTTTAATTGTTGAATAAAATTCTGCTTGGTTCTTTTCATGTTAATTGTATATATATGTTTTCAAGGATGTCCATTTATATTGGATAAAGAGCTGTGCTTTTGTAGCTAGAGAAGTCCATTTCTTCAGCATTCAGTTGCCTGTAGTTCTTTGTATGAAACTTATTTTAGAAAATCTACAACTCCCTACAGTGATGGAATTCTCTGAAGGCTCTTGTACCATTCTCAATACTTTTGTGAGTTCCTTTTGTGGAGTTGGCCTCTTTTCCTGCTACACTGGCTGGGGTATAAGTGCCCTGTCCTGACCTTTTAAAAAATTGCTCTGATTCCCCCCGTCTCCCCCCCCCCCCCAAGCACAAGAGACTGTGATTCTGGCTCCATCTGTATATGACTTCTCCCTTCCTGATGAATTCATGTGTCCACTGGTCATTTTAGTACACCAAGTCCCTTGTAGAAGATTTTGGACTTCTGTACACTCAGCGGTGGCTTCTACAAGACTGTGTGGACATCAACTTACCTAGAAATATTTCATCTTTGATTGCCTGAATTGTATGGCATTCTGGGTATCAAATTTTCTGAATTTTTCCTCTTTTAGAGGTTTTAGTTCCCCTAGGCTTTGTCAGTAAGAAGGTAGTATTATCCGCTCATAGGATTATTGACCCTTACATTAGTATGCTTGCCATATTCCTCTACCAGGACTTTGAGGTTAAAGGGGTTGAGAGGTAAAAGCTTGCACCTAAATTTGTTTACTTCATATTTTCTTCCTCTGGGTGATATTTTACACACAAATTTCTTAATTTCAGCCCTGACTCCTAAAGTTCAATTTACACACAAATTTCATAATTTCCTAAAATTTTTATTTAATAATGCAAAGTAGATTCAGCTTATCTTAGAGTTTCTAAACTCTCAACTGTTTCAATATTTTTCAAAAAATTCTATTTCTAAGTCCTCCTCTGAAATTATAGAAAAATTTCTATGGGCCTCCACAAAAATCAGAAAAATGTTAAATACTTGCAAGGCATGGTTGTGTAGGATAAACATAATTATTCCAAAAGAGAGGAATACGAGAATAGTTAGGAAGGCTAAGATCAAAAGATTTCTATAAGAAAATGCCATAGAGAATTTTCTTCATTAGTTATTGATGGGGGAAGACCCAGTCCATTGTGGATGGTTCCATTCCTAGGCTGGTGGTCCTGAGTTCTATAAGAAAACAGTCTCAATAAACTATGGGAAGAAATCGAGTAAGCAGCACTTCTCCACAGCTTCTGGATCAGCTCCTACCTCCAGGTTCCTGACCTGTTTGAGTTCCTGTCCTGACTTCTAATGATTGATTCTGATCTAGAGGTAGGTATAAGCCAAATAAACCCTTTCCTCCCCAACTTGCTTTTCTGGTCATGATGTTTCATCACAGCAATAGAAACCCTAACTAAGACGGGGACTTCGGGTTTTTAAAAAGACATTAGACTTGTATTACATTTGGAATTTTTAAAGACTGTAGAACTTTTAAAGTTGTACTGTACTTATTAAGTTATTATATTATGTAAGATAAGAGACTAACAAAGTAAAGATTATGGCTTAAAAAAAAAAGATCACTAAAACCCTATTGGGGAAAAAGTCATTAAATCTCAGAAGTTCTTGTCAAAGTCTTGGATAGTCCTACCATATAGTTTGATAATATCAGCTTATATAGTCAATCTTCAAGACTAGCTTTGCACGCTGTATACACGTTCCCTCAATCGGCATACTATGTCTTGTCATGTGCTGGCTGGTGGCCATTGGTACATGCTGTCCAGCCTCCCCAACTTACTTTTGAGAAAGCCTCTGTGGCACCTACATGGCTTTATAAACCAGTATCACGTGGAAAGCACATTGTCCTCGTGAACTATAACAAGATCTGCATGGACAACATTTTAGTGCCTCAGAGGGTCTTCCTGGATGCCTACTGCAAGACTCCTAGGGTGCTACTGAAGAGAAGGGCAGCTCACTGCCTTCTTTCTAAAAGCTTCTGACCTGGAAACTCTTTGAAATAAGGTTTCAGTTTGACATCTCTGAACCAGTATTGACTATGGCTTTGCTAGTATGGGGGATGTCCTCAAGCCACCATTCCCATTTGTCTGGATGCAAAGAACTTGGCTTCTTTTTAACCTCAGTAATCTCTTTGGCAGCTACATCATAGTTGGCTGCACTTTTAGACTACTCCTTTTTCAGCCAAATTTCAAGTCCTCAAAATGCTGCCCTTTTGACTCCTTTTCCCCCTTCTGATCCTTGGTTTAAAGCTGGCTAAAAGAAGGCAATAATATCTGCCCCATTGATTAAATGACTTGCTGCCTTGAAATTTTTTTTTTTTTCAGATAAACTAGCACATTAAGGTCAGCCTTCCATAATCTCCTAGGATGAAATGTATCTGCAGTGTTTGCCGCAGTAAACAGAAGTTGCCTCTATTCTAATTTCCATCAGAATTCTCATTTCCATTGGAAAGCTCATTGTCAAGTCCACCTTCCTCTGGTCACTCTGGTAGGAGCCTCCAACAGACATAACACTTTCCAAATTCTTTTTATGAACTTATGGCTAAGGCTTCTCCATATTATTTTAGATAAATCAATACCTGGTCCATTTATGGATAGCAATTTCCTGCATTATATTTCTGTTAATATAACCAACACCTTAAATTAAGAATAGAGATATATTGTCAGTGCTCAAACATTTTGGTGTTACAGTGAATGGCTGGTTGGCTCTCTTAATTTTAAATGCAATGATGCAATATATCCTGTTGGATGAACATGGTGGAAATAATTCATTTAGCTTATGACCCTAAAATAAAAAGAAAGGGTCTACTAAACTACAAAATGATGCAGGAAAGATTACTGTCTATGTATTTGAAGAAGTTGGCCTGTGAAGGCTGTAGATTACAATATGGTACTCTGGAAGAGCCAAAAGTAGATGCAGAAGACCCAAGACAAGATCAATGGTTGCTCAATGACTGTGCTAAAAACAGAGGATGTAGGGCACAGAGGATTTTTAGGATAGTGAACCTAATCCTTGTGATACTGTAATGGTGGCTAAGCATTTTTCAAAATTTATATAAAACAGTTCAATGCACAGCAAACATTAATATTAACAATTGACTTTAACCTATGAAATGCTCTAATGTGGATATTATTAATGAGGGAACATACACTATAATTTTTGTACAGTTGTTTTTACAAGCTTAAGGTGGTTCCAAAAGTTTATTAAAATGAAATGAATATATTTTCATAAATTTAATCTTATTTATGCCTAAAATGCATGTTAAATATAAAAAGTTATTAAAATAAAATGAATATATTTTCACAAATTTAATCATATTCATCCCTGATATATATAATATTAAATATTATGCATATGAAAAGAAGTTAAAATGAGATTTCAGGAAACATTGCAGAGAACTGAATTTGAATGGGTGGTCACGTGTTTCATAGCATTTCTCTGTTTATTGTGAGAGCTCAGTAGAGACAGTTTGAAGTAGATAAATAAAAATATAAAAGATTAATTTTACTATCCGAAATTCTACATTTAATCACTATAATAATTAGCAATTTAAGTAATAATATTTTCAGTTGTCAATAAATCATCATTAATGAATATATAAACAATGTAACAAGACCTTTTATTCTTTTCCATTTTATTGAAAAGAGATTGTTTTTCCTTACATAAAATATCCTGGTTGTGGCTTGCCTCCTTCTTCCCAGTTACTCCTCCCTCCAACTCCTGCCCACTCCCATTCAGATCTGCCTCCTTTCTGTTTCTCATTAGAGAACAAATGGCCTTCTAAGGGATAATAATAAAATAAAATGTAATTAGATGAAACAAAAAATAACATATTGAATAGAACAAAACAAACAAACTGGAGGAAAAGAAACCAAAAGATAGGAAAGAAAGAGAGAGCCAGTTATACTCAGGAATCCCATAAAAAACACTAACCTGGAAGCTACACACACAAACACACACACCCATATACCCCCCCACACACACTAATACACACACACACACACACACACACACACACGTGTGCGTGCACACAGGACCTATAGGGCATAAAGAGAGAAGAAAAATATAAATTAAATTAAAATTAATGATTAAAATAAAGCGCTGATACTACATTATGAAACAAAGAACCATCAAAGATTAAGAGTTCCTTTTCTCTTGGCTGCGCTTACTGCTGGGAGTGCAGCTTGTGGGGAGGTGAAAAAATAACTTGGTGCCTGGCTGTGCACAGGCCTTGAACCCCTGGACCCTAGTGGGACAACTGCAGGTGTTTGGCCATGCCCCCAGACCCTAGGCTCCTGATATGCCATTGACTCATGGTTTTCAGTCATGCAGAGCAATACAACCCCTCCCTAAGAGAGGTTTGCATCACCCAGCACAGGTAGAGGGTGTGACTACAGGCCTCAGCCTCAAGAGATTTCCATATTAATGAGTTACCTAAAGGCCAGAGGGCATAGCCAATTATGTATTTTTTTCCCAGACCCTCCTCTCCCTACTTAAGCCAGGTTTATCCTGACCTAAGTGGGGGGACATCCAGATTCAACTGTCATCCTTCAAGAAAATAAAGCCTGTAAAAACCACAGACTTCCACGAGGATCCCGATTCAACCTAGCTAGCCGAGGCTGCCCAGAGAGCGATGCTCACCCCATGGGGTACCATCAGAGCTCTAGCTCTTGCATGGCCCCAGTCTCAACTCTTCTGTGGGTTTTGGTGGCACCTGGGAGCCTAGGAGTCTGAGACCAGTGGATCCCTGCAAGCCTTCTTGTTTGGGGGTCTCCATTCAAGAGCTCTGCCCCCACAGAACTTCAGACTGAGTTCTCTTCCCACCTGGGGGCACCCCTGCAGCTTCTCACAGCCCAGTGTCTGCCGGGTACTGCATGGAAGGGACTCAGTCAAAATCCTGCACTTCTGCTTTTCTCCAGAGGTGCGCCTCCCTGAGAAGCCCAGGGCAGGGCAGAAGACATGTGGGACCCACAACGCAGCTCAACAGGATCCCACGCTGGGACCACGCGTGAGCTAATCATTCCTGAAGCAGCCTACCATTGTTTCCATAGCCAGACAGGATAAAAATACTACTTTTAACTTCTGAGTAAATTTTATATAGCAAACCCTAGATATTTTAGCATCAAAAAAATTTAAAGCATATATTTGAAAGAATAGGCTAAACAGTGGGGTGTGGAACACAGAAAACATGCTGCCCATTTACTTAACGGATGTGTAATACAAAGTCCATGATAGGCATGAAGTGTTGTCTTTTAAAAAGTATGGTGTAGCTATAGTCCATACATCATGGACCAACAGAGTAGTGCCCTAATTTGAATTTAACTCTGCAATGAAAGGAAGAATAAATCAAACCTAAATCTCTTCAGGCTGAGAATTGGAGTTGGTACCAGCCAGGGCAACCAGTACTCTGCTGTCCACCCTGAGATTGGTGTGCCCAGAGATTGTATCCTGTCTCTTGAAGGGATCAGGGATTAACATTATTGTAGCCACGAGTATAATTTTGCCTACTTAATAGAAATTTACCTGCAACAATACAAAGTTTAATATTTAATTTATAACTCATCCGTTTTTTGTTCGTTATGAAAACTTTTGTGAAAAAATTATAATTCCATTTCTCCTTCCCTTTCTTTCCTCAAACTCTCAATATATCTCTTCCCTGTCTCCTTCAAACTTGTGGCCTCTTATTCACTAATTGTTATTGCATGCATACATGTGTATTTCTCTTTTACATATTTCTAATAAAAGCCTGTCAGTCAATATAATGATACTTGCATGTATATTTTGAGGCCTCCTGGATGTTTCTTTGTCTAGTTTGCCACGTGCTTTGATCTCACTTTTGGGCAGTCCTGTTTATGAGACTTCATGCATGTAGCTTCTGAAGTTATTAGAAGATACAATCTTACAGCAAAATCCTTGATCCTCTGACTCAAACAATCTTTCTTTTTCTGCTGTTCTACAACGTTCCCAGAGCCTTAGGTATGGGGGTGTTTTGTAGAAGTATCCAGTGCAACTGGGCTCTAGAATCCTGTATTTTGGATAAGAGAATTTATAGTTCCTCAAAAATCCCTCACTTACCAGTGTTATAGTTTAGATCTGGTCTCAAAAATAATGTGTACCGTTTAGAATTATTTGTATTCAAATCTGTGATACTATTAAGCATCCAGAACCAAGAGTCAGTTATTGTAACAGTTTCTAAGTTTTCACTTAAAATAACACTGTATTCTGGACAAGAAAGATCTTGGGCAGGAAATATCATAGGCAACATTTTGCCATTTAAATTGCATTCTAATTACTTTACTTTAAGGCTAAAGATTTGAAGATTTTGTACTTAGGAGTTTATGAGCGTCAGAAGATAATAGCTTAATAGGCCATGTCTAAAAGTATAGTGTATTCCCTGATTATATGTATATTCTCCAATAGACTTTATTTTCATTGTATGAAGTTAAACACAATTTACTACTAGTGACAAGCTGATGGAAGATGATAATATTGCCATCCAAAGAAGCACAAAATGCATTATTGTAAATCAAATATTGACATTCTATATATGTCCATATATGAAAAATTTATGCCTACAACTATAAATAGTACTTTTGAGTGTATCTAATGTATCTATTCAATTTCTATGTTTGTAATATTTAAATTTATGTCTTGAAAGTCCCCTTTCCTGACCCTAACTTGAGGAAAATAAGGCAGATGCATGTGTTTATGTTTGAATGACTGAATTGGATATATCCTAAGGACTGAACCTGCATAATCAACAGTTGTTCAACTACCCTAATGATAAAAATACAGTGATCATATATCTATGATATATATATATCACTGAACTTGAAGCTTAAATAATGCAAATAATTATAGATACCACCCCACCTAACCTCAGAGTTATCCAAATTTGTGTACATCTGATCCAAAAATTTAAAACAAATGTTAAGGTAAGCTTTAAAAATAAGAAGTCCCATTCATCATTGCATTTCTAAAGCCGTGCTTAGCTGCGGGTTTGTCTCATTTTATAGTTTTCAATGTTTATTTGGACCCACAACCTTAAAAGGTTTGGAGTCGGAAGTCCTACTTTTATATGGTGGTGCCTCTGTTCAATATTAACTTACATGTATAATATGTATTAATTCTGTGCCAGGGTATACATCAAATATATTATTTGTGAGTTTGCTTTTATCCATAATTTTATGGTCAATGAGAAATCTAGGCTCGTAACCCATTGAGATTATAATAGCATGATACAAGAATGAGGCTCAGATTTTATTGTTACGGTATTTTTTTCATTATTGCAACACCAAAACACACATCACTCCATTTATTGAACACTGAAACACAGTAATATCTTAATCTAGGCAGGACAAGTGTTCATAACTTTAAGACGAGGATTGAGAAGCATTATATCATTTGCTGTTGCATCATTACAAAGAAATGGTACTCATCAGATTAAGATAAATTTAACACAATGAACATGGTCTTTGGTCTCTATTTTTTACAATGTTGCTCTATGACAAAATAATCATTCCCCTTAAGACTTTTACCTAGTCGAGACGTAGAACTAAGATATAAACAACTTTTTTCTGTATCTAATTTAGAAATAAATTGATTGATTCATACCCTGATTTTTTTTCCCTTCTTTAAAAAAAGTGCTTTTCTTCTTGTTAAAGTTGTATGTGAACATGGGCTACAAACTGGTTTATTTTTGCCATGCATAGCAGCACATGGTTGAGTTGGTGTTTAAGTCTAAACTGTGGTCTAGAACATGTGAAATTTGTACAGAATATCTCCTCCCAAAATATAGCTCAAAATGTGATCATTAGGGATAGTCACTTTCCCTATTAATTAGCTATATTTTTGTTCCAAACTCATCATCAGGCCAATTAATTAATTAATTTTTACACTCCAGGTTTTATTCCCTACCCCCGCTCCACCCTCTGACTGTTCCACATCCCGTACCTCCTCCCCATGTCCCTGTCTCCACGAGGATGTCCCCACCACCCACCACCCACCCCACTTGACCTCTAAACTCCCTGGAGTCTCCAGTCTATTGAGGGTGAGGTGCATCATTTCTAACTGAACACAGACCCAGCAGTCAGTCCTCTGCCGTATATGTGTTAGTGGTCTCATAACAGCTGGTGTATGTCGCCTTTTTGGTGGTCCAGTGTTTGAAAGATCTCAGGGTTCCAGATTAGTTAAGATTGCTGGTCCTCCTACAGGGTCACCCTCTTCCTCAGCTTCTTTCAGCCTTTCCCTAATTCAACCACAGGGGTCAGCAGCTTCTGTCCATCGGTTGGGTGCAAATATCTGCATCTGATTCTTTCAGCTGCTTGTTGGGTCTTCTGGAGGGCAGTCATGATAGGTCCCTTTTTTTGTGAGCGCTCCATAGCCTCAGTAATAGTATCAGGCCTTAGGACCTCCCCTTGAGCTAGAACCCAATTTTGGGCCTATCTCTGAACCTTCTTTGCTTCAGGCTCCTCTCCATTTTCATCCCTGCAGTTCTTTCAGAGAGGAACAATCATTGGTCAGAGTTTTGACTGTGGGATGACAACCTCCTCTCTCATTCTTCCTGCGGGAGGCGGGCTCTGTAAGTTCCCTCTCCTTATTCCATTTGGAGTAGTATTCCATTGTGTAAATGAATCACATTTTCTGTATCCATTCTTCTGTTGTGGGACATCTGGGTTGTTTGGCTATCACAAATAAAGCTGCTATGAACATAGTGGAACACTGTTGGGCATTTCATCTAAGGTCCCTCCCTCTCTTTGAGTCTTGAAAGTCTCTCACCTCCCAAGTCTCTGGTGCATTCTGGAGGGTCCCCTCCACCTCCTACCTCTCAGGTTGTCTGTTTCCATTCTTTCTGCTGGATCTCAGGGCTTCAGTCATTTTCCCTTACCCAATACCAGATCAGGTTCCCCTCCCACCTTTGACCCCCTGTCCACTTTCCAAACCAGGTACCTTCCTCCCTCCCCACTTGTGGTTGCTTTTTTCTCCCTCCCAAGTGGGATTGAGGTGTCCTCACTTGGACTCTTCAACTTGTTGACCTTTTTGAGTTCTGTTGACAGTATCTTGGGTCCTATCTATCTATCTATCTATCTATCTACCTTCTTTCCTTCTTTCTTTCGTTCTTTCTTTCTTTCTTTCTTTCTTTCTTTCTTTCTGTCTTTCTTTCTGCCTTTCTTTCTTTTGTCTAATATCCACTTATTAGTAAGTACTTACCATGCACGTCCTTTTGGGTCTGAGTTACCTCACTTAAGATGATATTTTCTAGTTCCAGCCATTTGTCTGCAAAACTCAGGATGTCCTCATTCTTAACAGCTGAGTAGTATTCCATTGTGTAAATGAATCACATTTTTTGTATCCATTCTTCTGTTGTGGGACATCTGAGTTGTTTGGCTATCACAAATAAAGCTGCTATGAACATAGTGGAACACATGCCCCTGTGGCATCATGGGCATCTTTTGCGTATATTCCCAAGGGTGGTATTGCTGGGTCTTCAGGTAGATCTATCTGACTACCCCTGCAGTTCTAATTCTCATTCCCTCAATTCCCAATCTACAGCCACCAGTTATCTCTTCTTGGCCCTTGAACCTCATCTCATCTTCCCTAGTCATAAATAGAAAGGACATAAAGATTCTGGCAAGATTAATTATGCTCTGGTTTGACTATGTGCTATATATTTTGAATTGTTACATTTTTCAGTTCTCAGACTTATGAAGGGGGAAAACTGCAATCTTGTTTTTCCATATTGAATTGAATTGTGTAATTGTGATTACATTTTAGTGCTCCAAATGTGGTCTTGTGTGATTCTATGTGAACACAGGCTATCACCTTTACTCTTTTTAACATTTTTATTTATTGATAGTATACTATAATGAAATAATTTTCTCTTCATTTATCCTTCATCCATACCCTCCCATATACCAACTCTTGCTCCATTTTGTATTTATGAATGTTTACCCATTGATTACTGTTACATATATACAAGTATAACTGCCTCAGTCTGTATAATGTTTCTTATGTATATAATGTCAGAGATGACCATTTGGTATTGGACAACTAATTAGTATGTGTTCATTTATGAGGAAGATTATGGATTTGTTAGCATTGCATTGAAATTTTATGAGCTTTAGTAGATTTTTCAGTGGTTGGAGACATGAAGGTATACTTTGTCTTTATGAAAGATACAGTCTATCTCTTTCTGGTTTGGTCTTTGGTTTCTTTAATACCCAGTTTTTCATATTATATCAGGTCCAGAGTAACATCTAGGAACTCATTGTTACAACCCTGTGTGCGTATGACTTTTTTTCCATTCCCAACACAGAAATTTCTATTTCCTCAGGGGCCAGAAAACCTACTTTCACTTTGCCATATATTATTCGTAATCTATTATTCATAAATGAACTTTATTTCTAGAATCCTTTAGGGGTCTAGTATTTGGCTCTCGAAAGGGCCTGAAAAACATTGCTTTCCACATGCAATGTCTCTACAGTAACTTTGAAAGTTCACCCAGAAAAAAAAAAGCCAAGAATAGTTTTTGCTGTAACAACCCTTTTCAAAGGTAAACAATGACTGTAATCTATAGGGAAAATATATGAATATGTTTTCAAAAGAATTTCTAAAAGAAAAATTATACAGGTTAAGTAGTCTCTTGCTATATTTAGTAAACAAAGGAAAATTCTAACAAAATTACTTTTAAGTCATAATGTGTTTCTTGTATTTCCTTATTGAAAAGTGTATTTCTATAATGTTTATATACACATATATAGTCATTGAAGAATCAAAATGACTGATAAAGTCATGATTTACAAAATGATTATTTTGCAAGAATGTAACAGGTTTCTTGCAACAAATATTAGAATATCTAGACAAAATCAGTAAAAGATTAGAGGAGCTTTAACTTACAAAATCTAATCAACACTTAGAATAACTCACTTCACCATAACACAGTAACCTCATTTCACATGTTTATATGATATATACTAAGGCAAATCCTTCCTCAAAGCATGAATCTCAACAAATTCTAAACACTCAAAGTCTAAGCACTTCTAAATGAATAAAAATAAATAAAATTAAACATTTAATGGACCAGTTAAGGAAAATTTTTAAAACAAAAACTAGCCCAAATGTAAGAATTCTGCATGTGTAAAGATTTTTCAGTGCCACTAATCATTAAATGAAAATCTAGTGGCAAAGATAGGCTTCCTTCTTATGAGTTGTTGGGCAGGGAGGCTATTGCAGTTTCTAAAACATGTACTTGGCTAGTGTTCCTGTTTCCCCACTAGAACTAAGTGGTTAGACTGCTACCAAAAGGCTATTTATGCCTTATGCCATAACTCTCAGTTGCAGAACAAAGAGAAATCAAGATAGAACTGGGTCAGAAACTCAGCTCTCATAGTGTTGAAAGCAAGGGGGAGGGCTGTATAGGCTTCCCAATGAGAAAAGCAACAACAGTCTTAATCAGCTCTGGGCCTTATGTACAACAAAAACAATTCACAGAAGGTTATCTCACTAGTGCATTAATATCATGTCTGTTATGGTGGTAACCAATTACACTGTACACCTTGTGCTTGGATTTGTACCTTGCTCCCCCAAGAGAGAATTCACTCTTGGTACCATAAACAAAGCAAGAGATTCATTACTTGGAAGGCCATATACTGTAGTAGGAAAGGTACTGGTCTTGTTTTTGCTAAAGAGGCTGATGTGTCTGTCAGATTGTCTTTTAAATAATAAAATTTATGGCCACATAAACTTAACTGCACATGGTGCAGTTGTTAGCTTTGGACAGAGCAACTGCTTTTTGCAGTATTCAGAAAAGACTACAGAGATGAACACATGGTCAAATTCCAAAGAATAAATGACTATTGGAGACACAGCTCTAAGAGGGATATTCCTAACACCCATTTAAAGGCTCAGGGAATAGCCAGAAATAATTTAAGAGCAAAAGTAATTGGAGGAAGTGGTATATAACCCTGACTTCTGTTGTGCTTTTAAACTCACAGCTGTTATTGGCTGTATTGGGTCTCCACAGTATTGACCTGTCAATACCTCATCATGGAAGGGGAAGTTACTTAATGGCTGTAACTCAATATAAACAGATAATGGCTGATGGAGGAAGGAGAATATTATCATAGATTTCCCATTTTAGAATCATATTATTAACTTCTTTTGCTGTGGATTTGCTTCAGTGCCCACATATTTATTATAGTACTTGCAAGATGCATAATTTACAGGTATCTTACAGGTTGTCTGTGCTTCCTATGCCTTTCATACTGTGTGTGAAAAAGTCCTCACTCATCACATTGTTCTGAAGCTGTCCCCCATTCACTTCTGATGGTATAATCTATGTCTTTGCTCCATTTTTTGGTAGTTTTGGGAGGGAGATGAGATTTATTTTAGCTTAAGTTTCCAGGCTACAAACATAGCAGGGGAGTCAAGACAGCAATAACTAAAGACATCTCATCACATAGTATCTAGAGTGACTCATGTTCACTTCTTCCATTCTTATACAGTCTGAGACACAAATTCAAGGAATAATGCTTACCACAATGGACTGGATCTTTTCACATCAATTAATGTAATCAAGACAGCCCTCACTGACATCCCCAGAATATAATCTTATCTAGATCACCCTTCACTGACATTTTCTGCCCAGGTGGTTCTAGATTGTGTCATTGACAATGGAAACTAACTATCACAGCCTAAAATATTGTGGGTTTTTGTGTGTATCTGTATTTGTGTGTTCACATGGGTATGAAAGATGGAAGATCAAAGTCGGATGTCTTCCTGTATTGTTTTCTTCCTTAGTTTTAAAGACAGAACTTCTCACTGGACCCTGAGTTCAATGACTTTCTTTGTTCCATTTTGGGTTAAAATTTATAACTGTTGAGGGATGTGTTCTAGTTTCTTCCTCTTCTATATAGATGTCTAAATTCCCCAGCTCTACTGATAAATTATTTCCTCTATACATGTCTAATCAATGATGTTTTTGTCAAACTATTTTTAGATAGAACATGTACCTGAAAGTCATTTCTATTTCTGAGACAAATCATGAATAATTAATATATTCCAGGAAAAGGCTTGAATAATCCAACTTGACCCAATTAAAGAAAAAAAAAAAAGTGTGGTTGTTCTATGCCTAGTGCACTGTGCTTTTTTGAAGACAGCTTACACTTTTCTGTCTCTTCAGAATTATTCTGTGAATGTGATTTTATCCTGCATAAGATGAACATACATTCATCCAATGATAAGATAGATCATCTATAACAATAATTTCACAGTGTATATGGGTATTAAAATAGTACATTGCAGGCCAAACACTGATTAATTTTTTAAAAACATAATTGAAAAAAAATTAGAGAAGTTTCTTGGGTTGACTTTAGTTTTATTCTACAATGGGAAAATCATTGTGTTAGTCTTTGTGACCCTATATATTGGTGCCACAGAAAATCTTCACTACTCATTGGTTTTCACTGGCACTTATGAAGTGGATATAGAGTTCGTTTGCCCTTTTTAGATCCAAGCTCTTCCTGTTGATTCAAGTGAGGAGAGTTTGTGTGATTTAAGTTCAACCTGGTGACTTACGTCATACACTTTCTCAAGTTAGTCATGTGGCTTCTTTTAAAATCTAATGTCTTCTACAACTTACTAGTCTCATGAGGCATCCATTCACAGACTGTTACACATGACAATCACTATTCAAAGCTGTTGTCAGCATCCTATTGGTATTTTCTCAGCAGTGATAAGCATATGCCCTCGGTATCCTATCCCTCACAAACCTTCATGGCTCTTTTCTTGAGGACCTGTGCTTGTCCTCTGTTACTGATGTAACTGAATAAGGAGTTTATACATGAAGCAGTAAATGTTTCCTTCCCCTCAGTGTCTTGGTAAGATTATAGCCCTAATTTGAATGCTTGCGTTTCCTCTAACTTATGTTAAAAATTAATGGCCTTTGTAGCAGTGTTTAGAGATGGCAGCTTTACAAGGTAGTTTGGCCACGTGAAGGGGTTGATGACATTTTTGGTGTGAAATCATTATAAAAGAACAAGTTTTGATACCTTCTTAAGTTTCTCCATGATTTTTTTCTTTTCTGATCCCCTCTATGTGTTTTCTTTTTTCACCCTTCCTTCCCACATGGAATAATATAAGAAAAAGATCCTTACCAATTGACAGCACCTTAATCTTATACCTGTCAGCTTACATAACAAGAAGCCAATCATTTTTGTCTGTTATAAATGTCCCAGTATATACTGTTAATTCTATTACAGAAGCACAAGATGGACTCTGACAGTTATACAACAACCCCTGATCCCAGTGAGAGATATCTCTGAGTTATAATTTGTATTTTATTACAGAAAAGGTCCAAGCCTCAAGGTCTACATGTAGAATCTGCCTCAGAGTGCCCACTTTATACTCCTTTCCTTAGTTCTTATGTTTCCTACTCTCAGATCTCTTAGTTGTGATATGTAGAGATGAACATAATATATAGTATTCTCATTTAAAAAGCCTATTGGTATCTTCATCCATTCAAGTTCCATTTGAACTAAGCAGGGACTATGATGAAGACATCTGAAGTCAAAAGCTTAGATGAGAATGCATCAGTTAACTCCATCTGAGCTACTTAGTATTTTATTTAGATATATTTGTTGTATTTTATGTGTCTAAATGTTTGACTAAATGTGTCAGAAGTGGGCAGAGGATTCCCTGGAACTGCGGAATGGTTTTGAGCTATTATTGTGTGATGGCAACTGAACCCAGGTGCTCTGGGAACAGATGCTCATATATCTCTCTGAGTTGTTGTTACATCCCCTGATATATACTTAATCTTAATAAGCCTTCATTTTTAAAGCATATTTTGTACTTCAAAATCACTGGAGATATGGGAGTAATTAGTTCATCTAACAAACTTCAAGAACATTCATTTTCTTTTTTTTCCCTTTTTTTCTTTCCTTTTTTTCTTTTTTTTATTGGATATTTTATTTACATTTCAGATGTCATCCCCTTTCCCCATTTACCCTCCCTAGAAAACCCTTATCCCATGCCCCCTTTTCCTTTTTGCTTTTATACAATTTTTTAAAAATGTTAATCAAAGGCTTTATAAGTTTGGTAATGCTCAATCAGAAGTGTAACCCAATACCCAACCTAAATATATCTACCATCTTTGACTGGTGGAGACACGTGAACATCTGCCTCCATGTCATTTTCTTGTCAGGTTGCAAAACCCTGCTTTGTGTGAATGTTGCACGTTCTTCCATGCCCTGCCAAACAGCTGCTGATGTTATCTATATCACAGTAATATTCTAATATTTTGAATCCAGCTATAATTTCTAGTGATAGTAGTCTGACGGTAAAAGGAGTCCTTTTACATGTAGTCAGTGTTAAAGTTCACCATCCATTATCATTTTCTGAAAAGTATTATTAGCTTCCCACATCTATTTCCTGTTAGAAAAATATCCATACCTTTTTTATAATGGCAGCCACAATATGAGAAGTTTATTAGTGAGGGTTACTATGCTTCTTGGCAATTTAGATATTGGGACTATATCCTGTTCTCTCATGAACCAATCATCATGAAGAGGTGGGTAGTTAGGTGAGCAATAGTTGGCTTCCAATAGTCTTTTAGGTCCACAGGCCAGGATAGTCTGAAATCTAAGTAGGAAATGGTATCTTTGAAAGGGTTTTCCACAGTACGGTGAAAACCACAGTGTGTTCTTATACAAGGACATATCATTGTCTCAGACACTTTTAGATTTTCAGTTGACAGCTCCAAATTTAATCCAATTCCTTTTAAATATAATTTAGATAAAAAAAAATAAACAGTAATTCCAGAACAAACGCTGAATATTCATCACAGGGAGGCCATTCTGCTCGGAACACCTGTTCAGTTTGAAACATAAAAATACTTGCTCCCAATGTGTTTTCACTAAGTGTTCAAATCACACCCTGCAGTGTGCAGCTCAAGCTGAAAAGTATCCTGCGAAAATGTAAGTAAAAGTTCTTTTGTTATTACTCTGCACTACAGCCTATGATTCTGTATTAGTTAGGATGACCATTGCTGCAGTGAAATACCATGACTAAAAGCAAGTTTGGGTAGAAAATGTTTCATTTGGTTTATAGTTCCACATCACTGTTCACTATTGGAGAAATTTAGGATATGAACTCAAATAACCATGGCCAGAACTTGGAGTCAGGAGCTGATGTAGAGGTCATGGAGGGGTTCTGCTTACTGGCTTGCTTCCCACGGCATGTTCAGCCTCCTTTCCTATCATCTACCCAGGGATGCTCCCACCTGCATTGGATCAGGCCCTCCAACATCAATTACTAAGTAAGAAAATGCTCTATAGGCTTGCCTACAGCCTGATCTTATGGTTCCATTTTTTCCTTTGATGCTCCCTCCTTTCTGATGTCTCTAGCTTGTGTTGACATAAAAGTAGCCAGCAAAGATTCTTTAATGCAATTCCCTGTGCGATATACCTGTTCTCAGGGACAAGTAATGATGACCAGGTTGTTATGTATAATAAAATCTTCCTCAGTGAACACAGCATCTAATGATATATTTGGTAGAATTACTTTGTCAACTAGGAAAATATCTGACCTGGAAATATGCTGGCATGCCCCAGAGACAGTCTGAAGGGTGTGAGGAGACTCTCTCTATAGTATTTAACAGCATTTTACTTGGACTATATTATATTTAGATAATTATATGGCACAGAGTTAGTACTAGCTTGAGCTGTTGATCCAGAAGAAAATAAATGTAATTCAAATTGCCAGTACAGTCTCATGAGTTTCATAATGGTGGCATACAACTCCAGGAAACACTGGTCCTAAGAATAAGTTTAATTTTTAGTAGAACTCCTTGATAGTATTTCACTGTTCAACAGAATTTTTTCAGATGTAAAGTAACTTGGCTTCTTTCCCATACAATTATTTAACATCTTGTTATAGAATTATAATCATCTTCATTTTTCTCTTATCTAATTGACTTCCTATTATTTTAAAAACAATCAACATGGTAAAAGAAGCCAATTTTTTGTGATAACTGAGGTGTTTTTCTAAGAAAGGAGAAGAGAGATTTTCTGCTGATCATCATACATTTACTTTTTTATATTTTATTAATTTGTGCATGTACGGGCATACAAGTGTCACACTGCACATATAGAGGTCAAAGAACAACTTGTAAGAGTCACTTCTCTCCTTCCATCATGTGGGCTGCAGAGACTAAATCCATATCATTAGGCTTGAGGGCAAGAGCCTCTACCCGCTAAGCCATCTTTTTGGCCCAGTTATCATTGTATTTTCAAATTCTCTTCAAGCAGGGATTATATCTTTCTAACATTCTTATGGTTATTTGTACAGTGCACAACACAGTAACATTTTGATAAAATTTTTATATAAATTCTGATGGTTATAGCTTAGCAGGATGTTTTATTTCATCTTTGTATTATGACCTAAGATATTTTATCTACATGAGTTCATAAGGAATATTTCTGTATAACATAGAGAAAATTGTATTAACACTCAATTGTTTCCCTTTCTATTGCTCATTCTAGTGTATTTCAATGTACTTGGAGCTCACAGGTTTTGCTGTACTAGTTGGCCAGCAAGCCCTGGGGTACTCATCTATCTTTGTCTTCCCATTGTAACAATACAAACAAGTTGCCACACTGATTTTTTTTTAATATGTAGGTTCTAGGAGTCCAAACTCAGGTGCTTGTACCAGGACGGTACTTACCTGACTGTGTGATCTCTCCAAGCTTAGATTTTAATTTTGTATGAATAAAACTAAATTTTGATCAGAGTCCCATCGTAAGAGAATTTAGCTTGCAATTTGACTAAAACTTCTGTTCAGTATTTTGGTCTTGAAATACAGAAATAGAGGGATGATTAAAATGAACTACGTACACTGAATTGTGGAATGATCCCCCTTTCTTAGGATCTCAAGTGCTTGTGGATTTTTTTATATTGTTGTAACAAACAACACCTACATACCAGAGCTGCATGTGGGTGTTTATAACAGTAAGTAAGCTATCCAGACATTTCAGAACTTGTGTTCTTTCCTTCTGGTAGCTTGTTATATGCTAGTGTCTTTGCAGTACCCAAATTTTCCCAACAAGACTAATGTGCATGTAGGATGAAAAAAAATCACTTTTTTAAAATTGGATATTTTATCTATTTACATTTCAAATGGTATTCCCTCTATAAAACTCCTATCCCCTCCCCCTTCCCCTGCTTCAATGGGGGTGCTTCCCCACCTACCCACTCCCACATCACTGCCCTGGCATTTCCCTAAACTGGGGCATCAAACCTTCACAAGGCCAAGGGTCTTTTCTCCCATTGATGCCCGACAAGGCATCTGCTATATATGTAGCTGGAACCATGGGTCCTTCCTTGTGTACTCTTTGGTTGGTGGTTTAGTCTCTGGGAGCTCTGGGGGCTCTGGTTGGTGGATATTGTTGTTTTCCCTATGGGATTTCAAACCTTTTCAGCTCCTTAAGTTTTTTTCTCTAACTCCTCAATTAGGGTCCCGTGTTCAGTTCAATGTCTGGCTGTGAGCAATCACCTTTGCATTTGTCAGGCTCTGGCAAAGCCTCTCAGAAGACAGCTATAACAGGCTCCTGTCAGCAAGTACTTCTTGGCATCTGCAGTAGTGTCTGGGTTTGGTATCTGTATATAGAATGGATCCCCAGGTGGGGCAGTTTCTGGATGGCCTTTCCTTTAGTCTCTTTTCCACACTTTACCTCTGTATTTCTTCCTTTGAGTATTTTGTTCCCCCTTCTTAGAAGGATTGAAGCAGCTGCACTTTGGTCTTTCTTCTTCTTGAGCTTCATGTGGTCTATGAATTGTATCTTGGGTATTCCAAGCTTTTGGACTAATATCCACTTATTAGTCTCCATCTGCGCTCCGGAGCTAAAAATCCCCTCTTAATGAATAAATATGTGGAGAACTTTACATTTGGAGCTCACTAATAGTATCTATTAGACATATTCCTATGGTCAAACTAGAACAATTAGAATAGAAAGAAATGAATATGTATGTGTTTGTGTGTGTGTGTGTAAATTGGATATGAAAACCAAAACAAGGTAAAACAAAGAGGCAATATCTTCCCTACCATACTCTAGAAATCCAAAACTGTGTGATAGAACATATGGTAGGAATTTGATTGAAAAATAATACAATTTAAACTATGACAGAATTTGAAAGTGTGAAGAGGAGTATCTTGAAGTCTGTATTTTAAAATATGTCATTTGTTTATAGCTATGTGAAGAAGTGGAGTCCCAGGGACAGCGGTAATGTATGGAGAAATACATGGGCTAGAAACAGATCTAACATGTAGAACAATGTTGATTATCATATTTATTTTAAATACATAGTTATTTTTATTTTTAATGAGGATGAGTCTTTTGCCTGTTTGTATGTAAATGTGCCATGTGCATGCTTGGTACCCATTAAGGCAAGAAAGTTGATTTGGACCTGGAGCCATAGGCAGGTATGAGCCACCAACTAGGTAGTAGAAACTGAACCCAGTTTTTTTTTTTTAATTTCTTTAGAGCATCAGTGTCC
This sequence comes from Arvicanthis niloticus, assembly GCF_011762505.2. Classification (NCBI taxonomy): domain Eukaryota; kingdom Metazoa; phylum Chordata; class Mammalia; order Rodentia; family Muridae; genus Arvicanthis; species Arvicanthis niloticus. The sequence goes on from NC_047673.1 coordinate 32,712,177, forward strand.
TTCACCACTGAGCCATCTCTGCATATTTTTAAAATGGTAGCATGAAGGTGAATGCAGTTCCGGTACTGCTAGAATCTGATAGCTAGGCGGAGTGTAACAAACTCAAGTTGAGTATAATACATGGAGGCTATATATTTTCAAACACTATACTATACCTTTTAGTCTCTTCTACTAAATAAGAAAACAAAACAAAATAATAAATAAATAATAAAGAGAGATCTAGAATTAAAGGCACAAATTGCCCTGATAGTGCAGTTTAGCATTAATGAATGCTCCTCAAGATCTACAAACTATTTACAAGCATGAGTGATGATAATTGCTAATACCAATTTTGCTTCAGTCTCTGTCCTTTCTTTATTATTTATCTTTATTTTATGAATGAGCATAATTAGCTTATACCCACTGCTTCAACACACACACACACACACACACACACACACACACACACACACACATACACACATACACATGGGTGGGAGAATATTTTATATATGTAAGTGTATTATCTCATATCTATACCAAATAGTCTATAACATATCACTTACTTGTTAAAAATTTCCCTCAGAATATATTTTATTGCTTGACTAAAATATTTTGTTCTGTGTTCGATTTATCTCCAAACTAAACTTGAAACATACTGAATTCACAAGTAAAAGAAGATTTATGCCAAATAAGTGGAGTTATTACTTTCAACTTGAAGCATTTATTGTTGTTCTTATTGTTCTATTAATGTTTCTCCATTAAAACGTTAATGATGAATGTGGTGATCCATTTTTATGGAGTTCTTATTGTCTTTAGCAAAAATGATAATGAGAGTAAAATAATTTTGTGGTGTGAAATTAAATAATTTGATCCCTAAGAGCTTTGCTCTAAATGTTCTTCAAATATAATGACCTCTTATTCGTAATGATATTAGGAGTAGAAATTTATTTTCTACCGTGACATCCTATAACAAAAAGAAATTGTTAACTACTTTTATTTTGTGGTTGGGTAATTGGAGACTCATTATGGTTGTTACCAAGTAATGTAGATTTACTTTAAGTTATCTTGTGAGCAATAAAAATAATGAAATGAAAAAAAGTAGTAACTTGTTTTCTGGCACTTACAATCACTGGAAATACTATTTCTATATAACTGCAGTGCAGTAGGAAAAGGGTCCTGTATGGGGAAAATGGTTACGGAAATAATTTTAACTTTTATTTGGGATTTTTTATGGATGCTAAAAATGACTTCAAGGAATGGACAGAAAAGCTACATAAATTGATTTATAATTGAAAAATAAAATATAAAACTAATCAGAAACTCTTGATAAAATCTCATTGTTCCATGAAAAGAAAAATTAAATCATATGTTTTTAGTGCTTGGTTAATTGAACAGATAGTGAACTCAGTGCTAAATCTTCAGAGATTGGCAATTAACTTAGAAGAAATCACTTAATTCACTGCATTTACAAGTGGAAGCAGACTTTATAATATAAGCATAAATCAAACAATATTGCTATTATTCAGCATATACCGTATTATGAGCAATGTTAGATTTAAAATGACAATGTTCTCCAGTTCCAAATGACATCTAAAGTTTAATTTTTAATTTTTCCTTTAGAGAATAAAGAAAGAATAAGCACTCTTCACAGCTGGCATCTGAATGTAATGTGTGCTTCCGGTATTTTAAAAAGTAGTTTTATAACTTGAAGACAAGTAAGAGCTATTTTTAAATAATAAGATATTTTTTAAAACTGTAAAATTGTGAATAGGTTATTTTTCTTTATATTATTCTGATTTTCTATAGTTATAATACTTTTAGAATGGCATATATTCTTTATATACCATATTGCCAAAAGTAGAAACATTCAAAAAGTAAACTTTGTTGTCTGGGTTTGAAGAGTCAGTTGTTCTGAGGGACTGTTGACTGGGGGTGGACTGGGATGATGAGTTGTCCATTGATGGCCTATGTGTGAGAACTATTTGGCAAATTCTATCTGAATTATTACTGCATGTATTCCTGGAATGAACATACATTTTTATTAGTGTGTACAAATATAGGCAAAATGAGCATTTTATTCTGTATAAGAATTAAAGTAATGTATATCTGCAAATAAAATGTATTTATATATGAAATATATATTATATATATGAAACATACATATGGAGGGAAATATTGCCAGAATGTTTGTAAGTGAACAATACAAGAATATGCAGTACTGTACATATATTTTATTTCAAAAAGAGAAGAGGAATAAGGATGCATCTAAGTCCCAGACATATATCTAAATATAAATTTGGAGATATGTGAGTTTAGAAAAACAAAAACAATATTTTTATGCCTACATTTACAAAATTTAAATGGTTCATTTATTTTATTTGTATTTATATTTTATTTGTCTGTATGTATGCTTGTGTACCATATGAGTGCACTGCCTTCAGAGGCCAGAGGACATTGAATTCTCTGTAAATGGAATTATAAACAGTTGTTATCTACCAGGTGGTTACTAGGAATCAAACTGAAGTCCTCTGAAAGGCTCTCCAGCCCCTCTGATTGTTTTTAATAATGAATTTGACATCTGAGTAATGCAAACATTTCATTTATAAGTTAAATTTAAGACAACCAAATCAATGATGAAATTAGAAATTTTAACCAAAATAATAAAATCTTATAGTGGCTAAATTAATATGGCCAAATTGAATATTAAAAGTAAGTTGTCTGTGGAGAGAGATGGCTCAGTGGTTAAGAGTACATACTTATCTAATGGACGACTTGAAGTCAGTTCTCAGCAACAGTAGCAGAAAACACTGCCTGTTACTCTAGCTCCAAGGTATCTGATCTTGTTTTGTGACCTCTGTCTGCACCTGCACTCATGGGTTCTTATCTATACATATATGTTACACATAAAATTTATCTTATTTTATAAAAAGCAAGATATCAGCTTGAATCTAAATGAAGGTCTTTGGAATTACTACTTATATCAACAGTTTACAAGTTATCATCAATATGATGTTGAAATTCTTAATAAATCTATCTTCAAAGAAAATTTTAGTCAATATTTCTCACCAAAGAACTTAGATGACTTGTTATATCATGGTCTTTTACATATACATTTAAACATAAAACAAAAACCATTTTTAAAATTGTGAAATAGCTGTGCAAAAACACATAGCATCATATCACAGGTTTTTAAGATGTGATGAGCCTAAGAGGCCATTTATATTCTGATTGCTGTATTCATCATACACAGAACTAGCCTAAAAGATTATTGAGGAAAAGATAAATAGAAACCGATTATAGTATAATGCAGGTGTACAGATAACATCAAAGTCTCATTTTAACATCCAAGATCAGGGTTCGGTACCATTTCACCACTTGTTATGTAGACAGTCAGTATACTAGCTATGTGGATACAACAGATTGCTTGCTACTCATGTCCTTGGATCTCTGTACTTATGGATATGTGCATTTCACTCATGACAGCACATAGGTCATTTGATTTGATAAAAACTAGGGGGACAATATTTGAAATGTAAAAAAGTAAAATAACCAATTAAAAAATATGAATCCAAAAAAGAAACTAACGTAGTCTCTGATGAAAACTTACTTAAGAAATGTTGTTAAATATTTTTCTTTTTACCATAAAGCATAAGAAGCAACTAGATTTTAAAACAAATAGTGGGATAGATGAAGTAGTAATCAGATGATATGATGTGACAATATTATATAATGTCTTTTCTGATATGATTGGAAGAATGTCAACTAGACAATAGGTAAATAATGAAAAATGAAATTATGACTCCTCCTTCTCTTATGTCCTATATAAATGAATTGAAAACATACAACTTGAAAAGTATTCCAATGTTTCAAAACATTCCCTAAAAATAAAAGACTACTAGTGAAACGAGAAGGAGGACAGATCTCAGCATGAGCATGGGGTCTATGCTGATGTAGTGGTGATGAAGATGTTCAAAGATCAGAGATGTTCAAACTTGTAGGCAGTTAAATCTCATTCTGACCTATTGCTTTGTACAAGTAATATACTCTATTAGAATAAAATTGAATAATAATTTAAAGACCTCAATCACATCGATGCCAGTCTTTTCAATTGTGATATAATGTAGTGCCAAGTATTGTGATTGTAACCTCACAATCCTCCAGAGCAACATTATACATTATAACCAAAGGTTTTCCCCCTACATACAAGGTCCCAAAATAATGAGTCTGACACATAATATTTCATGAACAAATGCCTAAACTATAAGGTTGGGCTTGTTCCCTGACTAGCTGGTAAGTTAGTTAATCCATTTATTTTAGTCTATGTCCTTCCACGTGGCTGGTTACCTCTTCCCCAAGATCATGCAACTATCTCCATCAATGTTCAGGACGAGTCTCCTCCTTTGTATGACTGTATCCCAGAATCCTCTCTCCCTGACAGAACTTCCACCCTTTATTTCCTGCCTAAGCTAATGGGACAACAGCTTTTTATTGACAGGCTATATTTCCACATAGTGTAGTAGAGAGAATCTCTACAACATACCAAGAAACAATGGTTGGAATGTTGGAATGTTCCCAGTGCCACTGAGGTAAGACTGATGGCAATCATAATTCTAAAGATCTCTCTTGGTCCAAAAATTCTCTTGAGGTGTAGGCTCAAGGAAATCCTATGAGATCTGATGGCTATGTGTGTAGACATGGGTTCACGTGAAAATACTACTATGCACGCGCGCGCGTGTGTGTGTGTGTGTGTGTGTGTGTGTTACATATGGAAGTCAGAGTGTGCTTTTTCCACTTTACCTTATATTTTGGAGACAGGGTTTCTCACTGAACTCAGACCTTAGTATTTGGGCAGCTTACTGTATAGATCTCCCAGTACTGGGTCTACAAGCACACTGCCCTACAACGTCTGGCATTTTACATGAGTGTTTGAAATCTAATTTGAAGCTTAGGTTCTCATGTTTGTGCAGCAAGCACTTACCATCTGAGCCATTTGTCCAGCCCTAATATTATTTTTGCAAAGTATTCATGCCATTGTCTATTCCTCTGAACAATACACAGGAGTTCCTGTTGTATAGGTTTATCCATGCTAGACCTTATTGATGTTTTTATTTTCTTCTATATCCTTTTGTGTTCTAATTTACATTACTATATTAACACAAGGTACAAGCACTTTTTGATATAAATATTGACCAGTTATAATCTTACTTTAAAATGATTACTAGGATTTTTCTTACACAATTGTTTCTTTATTACTAGCATTAATAGTCTTTTATAAGCTCTATATTCTGGTCATTTATTAGAGACATCTTATGAATATTTTCTCTCAGTCTGCTGCTTGTCTATTTATTTTCATAATGGATTATTTTATGAGCAATAGTTGTTAATTTTAATGAAGTCTAATTTAGCATTTTTATGATTATTCCTTTTTCGTGACATGAGAAAACTTTGGACACATAGATTTATATCTATCTGTATTCTCTTCTGAAGAGTTTCTGAATTTCATTTTCATGCTTACTTGTAACAATGAGGTATTTCAAAGTGTTTTTATGTAGTGCAAAATAAGGGATAAGATTTAATTTTACACAACAGACGTTACAATCTATAAGAACAAAGTCATGGTATTTGTAGAAGAGTAGATTTGATTGGAAATAATAATACTAAGTGAATTAAACTAGTCACAGAAACTCAGTTATCATGTCTTTTTCCCATCTAAGGTCCTAGAATTATTATAGATACATAAAATTATGTACCTATATATGATATCAAAGTTAAAAGGTCCAGGGAAAAGGAGGAGGTTACATAGTAAAGGTGATAGGGGAGAGAAGGTAGCTATATACTAAATATACTTATAGCCTTTCATTAAAGGGTTCTTTTGCAAGATAATACCATGAACAATGAATATACAAAATAAAATTTTTAAATAATATAAAATATTTAATTTTATTTTTTCGATATTGATATAAGTACTTCTTATTGAAATCTTTTTATTTCCCTTACTTTTGTGTAAAATTGAATGCTCATTGACTAAATTTCTTCTCATTGTTGTATTGTACTCTTGATTGTCCATAACACTATATTGTCTTGGTGACAGAAATTCTATCAATTACCTAGTAGCATGAGATAGTTATGCCTATGACCTCATTATATTTTTTTTCAGTTTCTTAAATTTGCATTTAAATGTATATTTCAGAATTAGATTATAAATTTAAAATATGTCTGCTAGACCAAGGTTGATCTGCCAGGAAAATACTCTTAAATTAAACTGACTTTCCCTCTCCAGCAGCTATCAGTTATTGAGTAGTTCCTTAGTCAAGGCCGGGACATCCCTCTCCATGCTGGGATTTGGTCTGGCTTGAGCTTGCGCAAGTCTTGTGTGCATGCTGTCACAACAGCTGTAAGTTCATGTGTGCAAGTGCCTAGCTGTGTCTGGAAAATCCAACTTCCTTATATTCACCTACCACCTCTGGTTGGTACACTCTTTCTGCCCTCTCTTCCACAATGACAATATGTTTTTATAGCTAATAGGGTTCATACATGGGTAAGACTTACGGTTTTTATTCCAGTAGAAATATTGTCATCCTACTACAGAATAACTATATTTTACTTCTTTTATGTGTATATGTGTATATTTTATCATACTTCTAGAGTAGTATGTTTCTATATGACATTTAAAGTTCTTTAGTGTTATTTTTTCTCCCTCATATTCCTCTTCTAACTCGTTCTTCCACTCCCACCTATAATTTAACACTTCTTGTTCCATTAATGACCTTTAACCTTTGAGAGCACTGAGTTATATCTCCCTTTCATGGATAACCTCCCTCCCATGGCCACTTACTAATTTCCTAACATCTGTGGATATCAGAAATAAAACATACATGCATAACAACTCAAAGTTAAACTTTACAAATAAGAAGATAGGATGTGTATTTTTCGGGACTGAGTTACCTTGCTTAGAATGACTGTTTCCAGCTCCATACATCTGTTTGTAAGTTTCACCATGAAATTTTTAGACACCTGAGTAATATCCTAGTGTGCATATATATTGTATTTTATTATCTATTTATTAGTTGGTGGATATCCAGTTTCTTTTTTACTTCTTGGATATTGTGTATACAGAAAGAAGCACAGTGCCAATGGGTGAGCAAGAATTTCTGTAGTAGGATGTAGTTTGGGGGTGTATGTCTAAAAGTGACATAGGCGGATCATGTGGCAGGTCTAGCTCTAGCTTTTGGAAGAATCTTTACACCGATTTCCATAGTGGTTATACCAGTTTGCACTCCCACAATCAGGGAATACTTGTGTTCTTTCTCTGTTGCCATACCAACATATTCCTATTCATCCTTCTTTAGTGGTGTAGATGAAATATCCAAGTAGTTTTAAGCTTTGAATTCTGCAGTAGCAAAGGATTTTGAACATTAAAAAGAACAAAGAAACAAACAGACAAACAATCATGTTTCTTGGCATTTACATTTTATCCTTTGAAAATTCTCTACTTACTTTCAGGTCTCAGTTTTAATTGAGCTTGTTCGTTTTCTAGATGTTCAATTTTGAGTTCTTTATGTTGTCTAAATAATATCTGCCTGTCAGATATATAGTAGATAAATATTTATTTTCCTATTTGGTCTGGTGCCTCTTTATTCCAATGATGCTATCAATTGCTATATAGAAGCTTTTGGTTCATAATGTCCCATTTATTGATTGGCTTTCAATGTCAGGGAGTTAAAAAGAAGAGAAAAATGGAAAATACATCTGCTAAGATTACATTTGGATTTCATTAGATCTATAATAAATCTGAAAATAATATTGTAGTGGTAAGAATCTGTGATCATTGTGTATCTCAACTTTTAAAACATTCTCTGTGTGTGTGTGTGTGTGCGCGCGCGCACACACATATATACGTGTGCATGTCTTTCTCTTTACATTATTAAACTGCCTATCTGAGGCCTTTGATAATCATTGAATAGAGTTGTCAAGGGCTGACATCCCCTGGTTTTCTCCACATTGAGGAGAGACTTTTCAGTGTTTGGGAAGTGATTGTGTCATTGATACTAGGGAGGTTAAGGCAACTTTGAATCAGAGTGAGCCTTCTCCCAAGGTTTTAAGAATATTGAACACTGTAATTCACTTATTTTTGAATGTCCTGGGATGTTAGTGTTTTCATTTTTCCATTTTAGGCCATTAAGTATGGTTAATTAGAGTAACTTTATAATGCTGAGCAGAGTTTAAATTCTGATATAGACCAGTAAGTACTGTCAGTATTATCCTTTTGAGTGTTAAGTGTGTCTTCTCTCTCTACACACAATTGTTTTAAAGTTTGAGTACATGATACTGGGAGTGTATGCTACATACTCCTTACCTCAGATTATTGAGTCAGAGATTCAGCATTTTTCTTGATCTATTCAAATCATTACTTACTTTTTACTTATTTTTTTACATTATTTTTTACTTCCTTTATTTTCTCTGTTATTTCTTCCCATTTGGATTATGCAATCTTTAAAATAATTCTCTGAGCTAGGCAAGGTAAATTAGAAAATTTGGAGAGATGAATGTGGAATACTATTTAATCAAAATATAATCTCAAAAATTAAAAACATTGCAGAGTTATCATTCACTTTGTGGCCAGCAAATATTGGATATTGTGTTTTGCATCACATTGTGTCTACACAATGCCCCTCCATCTGCAGATAGGGCATTTTACTGTAGGATAAAAATTTTTTTTACTATAGGATAAAATTGCCTTTGTATTAGATTGTTTCACCTAAATATAGGAAAATGTAACTGTGATGAGCCAGAATAAGGCACTCTCGGCTAAGAGCTAGTATTTAACTAACAAGGCAATATTAAATGCATTTTTGATGCACAGCTTTTTTTCCATTTTTCATTTTATATTTTATTTACATTTCAGATGCCATCCCCTTTCCCCATTTCCCCTCCTAGAAAACCCCTATCCCATGTCCCCTTTTCATTCTTGCTTTTATACATTTTTTAAAGTGTTAGTCAAAAGCTTTATACATTTGGTAATGCTCAATCAGAAGTGTAACCCAATACCCAACCTAGATATATAAACTGTCTTTGACTGGTGGAGACACATGGACATCTGCCTCCATGCCCCCTTCTCTTTCTCTCTCTCATCACCTTGCTTCTCCTCTCCTTCATCTTCTCCTCTCCTTACTCCTTCTCTTCCTCTCAGTACTCCTTCCCCTTTGGCTCCTCCTACATATCACCTTTCCTGTTAAAATAACACTTTTCTCTCAAAATACAATTAGAAGATAATTATTCCAATTTGTGCCAGTGAGGTACAAGATAATCCTAATAACCAGTCCATCATTTTCTTGACTAACCAGAACCTCTGTCATCTCTCCTAACTAAAACACTTAGTTTTGAACCTGGCTTTTTTCTTGGCTTAGAATAAATGTCAGCTGAAAACCTTCCACTCAGATCTTCTCTCTCAAAGTAAATAGCCAGGATTGGCTATGAGACTATAGGTCTTCAACCCCGTCAGAAATCTAGAATGACTGAGTTAACTGAAATTATGGGAAGCACAAAGCATAGCTTCTAAAACTTAGCCAATTTATGGAGACCGCTGAACACCTGGACAGTCCGTATACTACAAAACTTTGGAGCATCAAATCTTCAGCCTTCTGGACCAGAATCATCTGACAGACCTTATTAATGCAGAATTATTAAGGACTGATTACTCTGTCTAGGCAGATATAATCAGTCGACTATTCTGCAAGTGTGTCCTTTTCTGGACAGTAACTTGTCTGTAGATGGAAAGAGGCAATTCTTGCCTTGGGGCCGTCTCTGCACAACTGGAGTAACTCCAAGGATGCTCAATTTCTTCTTTGAATCCAAGTCAGGAAGCTGTCAGGAGCAGACAGGTCTCTAATAAAAATGAACATTAATATAGAAATGTTTGTAACATCAATTCTGTGGACTTCTGACGTTTTGAAAACCAACTATCCATGTAAAATAAACTGGACTGCTGTCTGTTAACTCCTCTCAGCTATTTCTAAATAAAACGTAGAGAACACCCTAACAATAAACTCCAAGCCATGAATTTGCTATAGTCCCTTAACTCACAGGCTAACCATCTCAAATCTGTTAAAAAAGTTAAAGAAGGACTGGGTCTAAGCTTTGTCTTCCTAAATATGTTATACAGGCGCAATGCCTATGCAAGTACCAATATTCATCTCATTTTTATATCAATAAGAAACTCGTACCAATGAAAACCTTAAATTTGAAATCAAAGTAAATTTTCTACCATTAAGAGATTATAACTTCATCTTGATACTAATTTTACAGATTTCTATCAATAGGTTGTGGCTATGCAATAAATCCTAGTCAATCCTCCCTGTTCCAACAAAACCTCTACTTTCCCCTAGAAAGAGAGTCCAATATTAACCACCTTAGTCCCCAAGCCCAGGGAATAGGGGTGCTGAGTCTTCGTTAACTTCTTCAAGCTGATTACGGGCGTTGAGATATTAGAAGAGGGATTGGGGGAAGAGTAAATTGATAAGCCTCTGACACTGTGTCTTCACTGCAGCCAGTTGGAATTCCAGGACATTGGAGGTTTGAGAGGGTCTGCTCAGTTTGCTTGATGAGTAGATACACCGAGGCTGTGTATTCGATTCACAGCTTTTTAAGATGGGTTTATCTGAACATAGCCATATATAAATCAAGAAAATCTGTGTTTGTGTACATGTATATGCATGACTATATATTAACATGTCAGACAAAAAGATTCATTTACCAAATACTCATTATATGCTTAATCTGTATGAGCTTTTTTGAAAACTCTGTAAACGCAATATTTATCAGTAACCATAGCTATGGCTCACTGAAACATGTGCAACATTGTTTTAAATCGCATAGATCCTATTTGTGTTTTCCAGGTAGATCAATCTTAACTGAGTTGCAAGCAACTTTGAATGTTAAGATTTGTAGCCAAACTCGTCAGATTATAGATATAGTAAACTAAGTTCAATGGAAATTTAAAGAAATAAAAAGAACTAAGGCATGAAAGACTTTTACTATTATTGCATTAAAATTAATATATTCAGAATATTAAAAATCCAAAAACTGGTTTAGATGAAGTTTATTACAGATAATCTTTATTTTGATCATCACTGAGTACCTCATGTATAAATTTATATGTGTATGTGTGTGTATGTGTGTATAAGCATTTACAAATATTATTTATTGTAAAGCTTAAAAGAAATGCACGACCTGAATACTGTAGCAGTAAAGGTAATGACTGTTTCTGCACCAGGCAATTCACCTTTTTCTTCTCATTCAACCAAAGTTTCTTCTGTGTTTGTAGTAAAACAATATTTACAAATGACTCACTGCAACAGAGATAGCTATCTATAGATTCTAAAATTTCCATTCTGTGATAGAGATGTAGCTTAGAGGGAAAGCACCTTTGTATTAAACCAAAAAGCTCTGGTTTTGAGTCCAAGAATTAATCAAAAAACTCCATTCATTCTTTTGAATTCAGTTTAGCTTCTTTTGTTGATATGTATATGTATGATTTAAAACTAAAAATGTCCTTTTCCTGTGTCACTGTGTTTTATCTATTAGTTTCTAATAAATAAAATATAAAAACTACTTAAGCTAATGTGCTTTCGATGTTACCATCACCTCAAAATAAAACAGTTTGCTTGTTAGAGAAGTCATATATAGCAGAAATGCATTGTTATCTAACACATATAGTATATATGTGTTGGAAATGGGAGAGTATTTGATATTTTATAAAAAGTAATTCTTTTGCAAATTTTATTTAATCTTTATTTTACAATTCAGTTATTATCCCCCTCCCAGTCCATCCTCTGACTGTTCCACATTTCATTCCTCCTCCTTCTTGTCTCCACAAGGAAGTTCCCACCCTTCATCTCAGCCTTGTGGCTAAGATCAAGTGTAGAATCTGTTCTTATCAGTTTAATAATTCTTTTTTTAAAAAAACAAATTGTTTTTTAAAAATAACAGAAACAGTTTTCAATAAAGATACTCTAAAAGTGGCCACTAGTGTAAATAGTCACACATGTTAGGAGTTAATCAATTTAACCTTCCATTTTCAGTGACTATTTCAGAGACAATATTCCAACCCTGATTTTTGCCAAAGCAGTCTGATAGGACTTACTACAGGCCTTCCAGAAGGCCATCTCCCTCTTGAAATATAGGCATGTTCTCTGGACAGGATCAGGAGATGTGACATTCTTCAGTAATTCTAGAGCCATTAATGGCTGGAGCTGAGAGGAAAGCCGACCTTTGGAATGGTAGGATGGGAAGTAGTGTTAGCTTATGGATCTCAGGGGCTTTCATCTCACCTCATCCTCAATTTCATGATAGAGGGGAGGATGTGTGATCATTCTGTTTAGTAGAACTTGACTCGGGGCCTCTGTTATTTCCACCTGAAAATATACTGACAAATATGAGTATTGGTTGAATCATAACAAGGTCATCTCAGATTGTGGCTTGATCTCTTGATGCCAACAACAATTTGGCATTTCAGGGGAGATTTTTCTGCCATCATTTCAATGTATTTGACAAAGATAATCAACAAGATAGGTAAAACATCTAGTCCTATGACCAGTAATTCTGGCAGGACCCTTGCACAGAGAAAAGATGTGTCAGTCTTAAGAATTTGTTCTCTATTTAATATAGTAACACGTTCAAGAGTACTTAGTTTAAAATGGCTGCAAAGAAGTATTGCAAGTGAAAGAAAATAGGTTTTAACTTTATTCCCTAAGAGTTAGATGTTACTACTGCTTCTGTTAATGGTATTTCTGCTTATGGATTCAGAATAAAAGAAAGCAAAACCCAATCAGACAAAAAAGGAGCAAGCTCTGTGTTTTCTTTTTAAAATGATTCTTTCACTCTTTTTAGAGACAGACACTATGAAAGACTATTTAGCTTTGCATGGCATGGAATTCTGTATCTTTGAGGCTGGCCAAAAACTCAGAGAAATCCAAATGTTTCTGTCTGTCTGGCGCTAGGATTAAAGACATGTATCATCATATAAAAGTCTGTCTCTGTCTCTGTCCCTCTGACTCTCTCTCTGTCTCTCTGTCTCTGTCTCTCTCTGTCTCTCTGTCTCTCTGTCTCTCTCTCTCTCTCACACACACAGAGAGAGAGACAGAGAGAGAGAGAGAGAGAGAGAGAGAGAGAGAGAGAGAGAGAGAGAGAGAGAGAGAGAGAAGAGTGAACAAAAACTAAGGTATACTTTTGGACTGACACATACCTTTGTAGTAGACAGGTTGCTTATTATGTGTGAGACACTGGTTTGATCCCATGTGCTGTAAAAGAGAAACAATATGAATTTCAACTAGCTGATTAAAATTGTAGATTTCTAAGCTTTGCTTGAGGCTTTCTGTACCAGGACATCTAAACACAGAGTTCAGTGATCTCTAGTTCTAGAAACCAACATAAAGCATACTCTGTATAAGAACACTGTTCAGGTCTTTGTGCTCAGATATTACCCTTCATGCATCTCTTTGCCGAATTTCACCACTTTACAATGGTGTTTTTCTTTTCTCTTTCAAGACGATTGTTCTATTCAAATACGAAGCTCATGGAGCAGAACTGTGTGCATGTGTTCACCAATCTGTTCCAGAGTCCTGAATAATTCCTGACCTAAAAAAGGTACCTATTGTGTTTAGCTAAATCCAAAAAAGAGAAGCTGACATTTTCTGAGGGATGTGAAGGATTGAAAGCACCGGGTAAAGGTAAATATGGAATTCAGTGAGAACACTGAAAATTTGTAGTAACCAAGAAGGTAGAATATTGCTAAGAAAGAAATGAAGGGAGATTGTAAAATGGAATATGTCTCATCCCTGATAAAAATAGGCACACAGGCTGAAAGAAATGATTTGGAGAAAGCAGCAAGTGGCATGGTACAAACTTTTCAAAAGCAAATCTAACATCAGGATGCTTTAATAATGATGCACTTAGAAAAGTGTGATTCAGATTTATGATGGAAAAGGCCAACTTCTGAGTTTCTGCTCAATATAGGATGCAGCTCACAGAAAGAGCATGTAAATGTTGTTTAGCTAACACATTTGGGTTTTGTCTGACTGAACATCGATGTGGCATCAGTAGCATTTTGTAGAAACTATGGGGTACAACTTGGTTCTATGTGTTAAGTTTGTATCAATAGAGATAACAGTGTGGGCTGAATGAAGAGTGTGGGTGAATTCAAAGCACATTGTGTGATACCCAAAGCTATCAGAACTCTTTTGACAAAAACATACTGCTTATTTTAAAACTAAGAACAACAATAAATTTCTCATATTTTTCTTAAATATTTTCTCATATGTTAAGTTCATTTGTCATCAAATATTTCTGTTGGTAAATGAAGTTGAGCAAACCAAAAGAGAAATATATCGATGGAATCATGGGCACGAAAGAATCTTAGATGAAATTTATACACTCCTCTCTGTTAAATAAGCATAATTATTTACAATATAATAAATATAATTATTAAAATAATTAATTATGTTAATCCACGTTCATTCGGACAAAGTGAGAAAATTATGTACAGATAATTACAGTACATTTTATAAGTTATAGGGAAACAATTGAAAGCAATTCATTCAAACACCAACCCCTAATAGTTGTCATTTCCTAATAATCTTGCAAGAACATTTACCAAATCTTCACACAAATGTGTCTTCGAAAGACATTTAATGCCAAGTGTAGACGTTTATGGTAGCAAAATAACAAAGAAAAATTGAGTACCCAAGACACAAAGGTATGCCACCTCTATCCTTCATCTGCAAAAATCACTGATAGAAACAATCGGTACCACATGTATGTAGTTCAGCTAGAGCAACTCCACCTATTTGAATTTCAGACCCTATATATCAGTCACTGATGTCTCCCCAGGGGCTTCTCTAGTACCTGGCACATAGTTAAATGTTCAAATAAAATATTTATTGATCTGAAGCAAACTCTTACAAGAGAGGCATGAACAGTTTGAGTCTTAGAGGATTTCAAAAATACCTTCTGATATTTACTTAGGGTATATTTTTTACGAAGTGTTTATTATCTCAATGTAAAGCTGGCTTCAGTGCACACTGAGTACAGCTCCGTCCTTCTACTATTACACATAACTTGGACTCTAAGCTCTATTTTGACTTTCTCTGATTCAGGAACCTCTAGTTTATAAATGTGTTTTGCTTGCTACAAAAATGTTCATCATTTTGGAGAATTTCAATGATAATGCCCTCACCTTCACCATTTCATCTCAAACCATTAAATTTTTTCATTACATCAGCTTAATTTAATTCAGGAAGTACTTGCAGTGTTGAACTGGGTTGTAACGTATTAGAAACCATTCCCTTGGATGTGAGGAACCCCGTGGAAGAAGGGGAGGAAAGATTGTAGAAGTTAGAGGAGATAGTGGACACCAGGAGGACATGATCCAGCAACTTAATAAATAAGGCACTTATGGACTCACAGAGACTAAAATGGCAAGCGGGGTGCCTGCATGGCTCTCCTCTAAGTTTATGTGCTATGGCTGTTAGCTTGGTGTTTTTCCTGGACTCCAGTTGAAGGAGGTGTGTTTCTGACTCCTTTCCCTGTTCTTGGAGCTCTTTTTCTCCTATTGGGTTATCCTGTCCAGCCTAGATATAAGAGCTTTTGCCTTTGTCTTACTGTATCTCATTTTTCTTGTTCGCTTGTTGTCTATTGGAGGCCTGCTCTTTTCTGAAGGGAAACAGAGGGGGAGTGAATCTGGGGGAGAGGGGTGAGGTGTGGGGCAAAAAAAAAAAAAAAAAAGAAAAAGAATATAGTTCCAAAGCTAAAATGTAGTTCCAGATATTGAGAAGTTTGCAACTATTGGAGTTAACACTTATACATATGTGTTTGTGCAAAAGTGGGCATGCACACCCGTGTGCTTGTACATGCACGTGAGCGCACGCGTGCGCGCGCGCGCATACACACACACACACACACACACACACACACACACACCAGAAAGATGGTAGCCATATACACAAATGGTAAAAATTGTGAATAGCATGTATCTAAGTACATGTAACTAATTCCAATTGGTAACTTAATTTTTTAGTAAGAAAAATGTGGGTGATAGATTTTTATCTAAATTTTATCTAAAGCATAAATTATAACATATTGAAAATTAATGTACAACCTGAAACCAAGTTGAATTTTTTTTAATAGAAAAAGAGGAAAATGTATTATTTTGTGTTTTTTTTTTTTCTGAAAGTTATTTCTGGGACAGTTAGTTGAATAGGGAATTAACTATATTTAAAGTATAGTTTTACTCTGTACTCTGTACTTTCATGTTTTCCCTCATGAGTTTTATTGTTTATGTTTTTTGTTTTGGTTTTGGGTTTTCCCTAAGTAGATTCTTCTGCATACCATTTAGTTTGTGATTACTTAAAGTACAATTTAGTAGTAATCAGTTTTTGTATTTTTCTTCATGTTACCAGTTTTTGGTTTTGTATATTTTATATTTAAACCCTGTATATCTTTAATTATGCTTTGTTCATACCCAGGAGAATAGATAAACCTTCTCTTGGTTCATGTACAGAAATGCTGGTGCTATGGACAGAAAGTATCGACACATTTTTCTCTTCAGGGTTATTTATAGTCTGCTGCTGCTCCCCTATAGAGAACTACTAAACTACTATTGTTATTAGCTCAAATTCTCTCCATATTCATATATATATATATATATATATATATATATATATATATGTGTGTGTGTGTGTGTGTGTGTGTGTGTGTGTGTGTGTGTAGATGTGTGTGTATATATATATATATATATATATATATATATATATATAGAGAGAGAGAGAGAGAGAGAGAGAGTGAGAGATACATACATATTCTATTTCTTCAACTTGATGTACAAAACAAACACATTGAGCTTCTAGGTTACTGATGGTATGCCTCCTTTAGAGCAATTCCAGTTTTTCTGTATGTGTGTTTGTATGTTTGTCCTTTTCTTCTTTTCTTATCACTTCAAACACATAAGTCCCTAAATCTAGGAATGCAGATCAAATAATTTATGACCAAGATAGTTTATTTAACTCTTAGATTTGGACTTATTATTGGAGCCTGGAGAGTCACCAAAGGATAAACATCTTCAGGCAATGGTTTTCTATTTTCTCAACTCTATCAATAGGATCTTTTAACAATGAGGGTAAAGCAACTTGAGCTCCTCCTCTTACCATGTATGGCTGTTATTGGAACCATTTTTATAAAGACTCAGAGCACCAATAGTTGTTGAATGTTCCCTTTTGGCTTTTAGTGCTTTCTGTTCTTTCTACAGTGTTTCCTTAGGCTTTGGAAAGGCTGGCAAGGGAAGGTTTCCAGCTTAGTTTCAACTTGACTCATTTATATAAGAGGTTCTCAACCTTCCTGATGCTGAGAAACTTTAATACAATTCTTCAAGTTGTGATAACTTCAACCATAAAATTATTTTCATTTCTACTTTGTAACTATAATTATGCTGATTTTATAAATCATGATATAAATATCTGATATGTGACCCCTGTGAAAGGGTCATTTGATCCTCAAAGGGGTCACAACCCACAGGTTAAGAAGTCTGATCTATAGCATGCAAATATATTTGTTGTTTTTAGCAACAGGGTCTTTTCATTTTGTCTTCAACCAAGAGAAATGACAACAGCTTGCATTTTCTATGGTCTCTGTGACCATCTTTGATCAAAACTCACAAGGAAGTATTCCACATGTTACACTGTGAGTTTTGTTGAAATAGTTCTATCTTTTAGAATGAGCTTTTAATGCTTTAAGTACTGCTGAATAAAGTAAGCTGAATACAAAATTAAGATATTCAAGTCTAATATCTACATGTGGTGTTTTGAATATGCTTGATCCATGGGAAAAAGCACTATTAGGAAGTGTTGCCTTCTTGGAGGCAATGTATCACTGTGAGGGTGGGCTTTGAAGCTCAGTGTAGAAGAGTCAGTTTCTTCTGCCTGCAGTCAGAACTCTCTCAGCTGCTGTGAGTTCTTCAGCACTGTGCCTGCCTGGAGGCTGCCATGCTTTCTGCCATGATGATAATGGACTGAACTTCAGAGCCCATAAGCCAGCCCTAATTAGCTGTTGTCTTCCATAAAAGTTTCCTTGGTTGTAGTGTCTCTTCACAGCAATGAAACCCAAACTAAGACTGTACAAATGAAGCAGAGCATGAAGCATTTTTTATTTGCTTTTGTATGTCTGAGTTACCTTGCCCACTATAATTACCTTTTATTTTATTTAGCTGTACATTTCTTTCTTTTTTGTTTGTTTGTTTGTTTGTTTGTTTGTTTTTTGAGACAGGGTTTCTCTGTGTAGCCCTGGCTATCCTGGAACTCACTCTGTAGACCAGGCTGGCCTCGAACTCAGAAATCCACCTGCCTCTGCCTCCCAAGTGCTGGGATTAAAGGCGTGCGCCACCACCGGCCGGCTAGCTGTACATTTCATAATTGGTTTCTTTCTTTTTTTTTTTTTTATATACCAGAAAAAATTTCATTGCATATGTATCTGTACCACATTTACGTCACCCATTCCTCACTTTGTGGACATCTAGGATGATATCTTTTCTGTTATTCTCAATAAAATGGTTGAGTGAGCATCTCTGAAGGGACATGTACCGTCCTTTGGTTATAAGGTCAGGAGTAGAATGGATAGGTCAAATTGTAGTTCTACTTTTAGTTTATTTGGGAAACTTCCACACTTATTTTTAATAGCTGCATCAGTTTTCACACATGCCTTCTGTTGAACAAGGTTCTAATTTGGAAATGTAGGGTTAAAGTACTGAGTATGGCCAGGTCACTAATCCAGGCGTGGCCATATGGACTATGTTCTTGGAATGACCTCAGGTTGGAATGAAGTGGGCTGTTGTAATTTTTTGAATATAGATCTTGGCTATGCTTAAGGAACAAAATTAAGGTCAGTGTCTTAATGTTGTTTTAACCTTATCATCTGTTCAGGACTCTACAATTTAAACTATTCCCTGTGCTTAATAGGATTATTCTTAATTTACAAAATATGATAAAAATGGTTTTATTCCAATTAAAATAAAGGTATATTGTAGTGGCTATTCAATTATGAATACATGGAGAGGATAGAAACCAAAGCATTAAAATAATCTATTACTTGATAAACTTATTCTTTTTCATGATGCTGTTAGTATGTTTTTAAAGGGTCATTTTATTTTCAATTAAATATATGTGCTTGTGTGTGTCTATGTGTGATTATGTATATATAAATTAATGTAAATGCAGAGGCCAAAAGAGGATGTCCAGTACCCTGGAGTTAGAATTATAGGCAGTTGTGAGGCATGTGATGTAGATGCTAGGATTTAAACTTCTCTCCCCTGAAACAGCAGCAAGCATCTTTGACCAATAAACCATCTCTCTTGTCTCTGTAGTGTATCCTTTTAATTATTCAACTAAAATACCTAAAAGTATTTAACGTATGCAATTATGTGTTAATTTATTAGTTCTTGTACTGTCTGTAATGGCACTTTGGTTCACATTTTAAAAATAATTGTTCTGCTGATGCTTTCCTTTGCCAAATCTCAAGTTCTTAGTCTTTTTTTCTAGGGCAACCTGAAGCCATGTCATTGTTTAATTACCAAATTTAACCCTGTAAAGTAGTCCCAGGAATAATAAAAAAAAAGGAATATAATTAATCTAAAGAACAAAGAAATCACACAGCAAGGAAAGATACATAAAGGACAAATTATAAAGTAATGTGAACATGTCCTAGCGGGTACTGATTGACAGGAGGTAAACGGAAATAATATAGAAGTAATATCATGGGAAGAAAGTCTTTCCAGAATGCTTACTGGTGAACAACACGGAAGTTAATCAGTGTATGATAAAAATGTGCTGAGAAACTTTCAGAAGATGAATGTGACTCATTATTTGCAAGGTCACTTGCAGTGAAAGATTGGGGCAAAAGTTCAATTCCCGTATGGCAAGGACTTCTAAGTTGGAAGTGAAGCACACAGACAGTACATGCAGGCGATTTGGCTGAATAAGCTTATTCTTCAAGGTAAGGGAATGTTACCGTACTAGCTAAAGGCTAGGCTGATCAAAAGAGACCATTTTGTTTCATCTTTGTCTTTTAAATCTTCAGAGCCCTGAAAGCTTTAAATGATTTTGGGATGGGGCTTTTGATGTATATAAATTTAATAGAGGACATAATGAAAAATACACAGAAATAACAAAAGACAGGAGGAGACAGGATATAGACTGAATAAAGAGAACCTCACCATAGGTAAAACATTTCTGATGAACAATGATGAAGAAAGGAACAGGAAAGTTAACATCCATTCAAGATCTTATATTGTATCTAGGACTGGGTAGGGTTCTTTTCTGCTGATAGTTTTAAGAGATAAATAAATTAGCTAATTTAGCAAGATATTTACCAACTCTGGTTTTTAATAGCAATTAAGATGTACCCAAATTGTGTAACTTAGAAGAATATAAACCTTTGACTCAGGGACACTGAAGTTATAGAATATTTGCCAGTAAAACTGATTCATCTTCACAATGAGAAAAGGTGCTAATTTTGCTTCGTAAAGACATGCCTGCTTTTTGACCTGTGTACTCACTAGCAAACAGAAACCAATGTAGCTGAGCAGAATCTTAAACCCCATATCATGGACTCTGCAGTGCAGTGTGTCTTTGGTTCCATAACATTAACTATCCATATGGTTCCTACTTACCATTTTCTCAGGACGAATGAGAAATTGTGATTTTACTTTGGCATGTAGTCCAATACATTGAAGTGGAAAAAACATGCTTTTCACTTGTTTTCATAGTCATTGAAACTGATATTTTAATCTAATTACTAACCTTAACCAGAATGAGAATGGGCATTAATTTGCTCATGTATGTTTAGCTTTCTCCATTTTGATGAAATGACCTCGAACTACTGAACCAAAGAACAAATGTCTGTTCCATAGTTAGGCCAGTAACAAAATTAAAATAAAAAATTAAAACATAGTGGAATGAGGTTTTTTTTTTTTTATATTTTATATATGTGCCCCAGGTAAATAAAACTCCCATCTTTGAGGATTTTATCTTAGGAATCAATTCAGAGTTCAAAGCATTCAGCTTCAAGGAAAGGTCATCACAGAAGCACCATATGTCAGCATCAGATACACTCCTGTAGAGACTCAACAATGCAATGTATAAGTTTAGCACAGGAACTTGCTTGTGCCAGTTAAAGAATATTTGATATTCTACTCTTAATGATACTGTTTACTTCCACTGTGGATTATTGTTTATCGAAGGCAGCTCTACCCATCTCTCATTGTTACAGAAATAGGTGAATTATCCTAAAACACCTTCTACTTGAGAATATGTACACTATTACTCCTGCTAAAACTGCCCATCGTAAGACATTGTTATTGCTTCTGGGTAAAATCATAGGAACAGGAGAGATATTCAGGTGTAAGAATTGAGGAAATATGTTTCCTGTAACAAAGGCCTCATCAGGAGTCTAGTGGAAACCAGCTATTGCTTTTTAGTGAAAAGCTCTTCCCTAGGCAGAGCAACTTGACCTATTGAGTGTGGAAGTATTTTTCATCCTTTGATTTTTTTCTATTAAAGAAAACAGTAGCATTATTTCTTTTGGTGATTCCAGAAAAGCACAGAAAAAGTTTTTCTTTCCTTTACTGAGTCTTCTTGGTTGAAAAGAGGTAGGATCAATTATTAAGCAGTTCATGACCACCAAGTAAAGTACACATCTCCCTGTATGGTTGTAGGACTAACAATGCCTCCACCCATGCTTCATCCTTATGCCAACACTACTTATTTTAGTCAGACAGACTAATTGGTCAGTATTGATCTTTGTCATCTCCTTAGTTTTTATTTGCTTGAAATTGCCCTTCCTGGTACCCATCAAGCTAGTCGTTACCATTTCTGTCATTCAGTTTAATGCAAGGGTCTTAAACTGGTACTTTTCCTCCTAAATCTTTCTCCAAGACCTGTTTCTCACTACTTTTTAAAAATTCACTTTACATCCTGATCACAGCTCCTCTCCCTCCTTTTTTTCCCAAGTTCCACCCTTATAAATCTCCCCAATTACCCCCTCTTCTTCTCCTCAAAGAAGAAAAGACCCTCCTTGAGGTTCTATATTTTCTCACAGTTCTGGTTAGGGAAGGAGATATAATGACAAGCAACAGAATTAGAGACAGCCCCTGCTCCAAATGTTAGGGGACCCATGCAATGACCAAGGTACACATCTGCTACAAATGTGTAGGGGGTCTAGGTTCAGCCCCTGCATACTCTTTGGTAGTGGTTCAGTCTCTGTGAGCCTCCATTGTTATGAGTTAGTTGATTCTCCTTTGTGGTGTCTTTGACACTTCTGCTTTGCTCAATATTTCACCCCACTCCTCCACAGGACTCCTTGAGCTTTGCCTGATATTTGATCTCTGTATTTGTTTCCATATACTGATGGATGAAGCCTCTCAGGAGACAGTTATGCTAGGTTCCTGTATACAAGCATAGCAGAGTATCATTAATAGTGTCAAGGGTTGGCTTTCTCTCATGGAATGGGTCTCAAGTTAGGGCGGTCATTGGTTGTCTGTTCTCTCAGTCTCTGCTCCATCTTTGTCCCTGTCTCTCACTTCTTAACTCTTTATATTCTTCCTTTCATTCCTATCATAAAATACTATATGTAACTGTACATGTACTCCTATTTGTCAAATTTCTCCCTTCAGAAAATAAATTCGACACATGTAGGGATTAAATCTTTCATATTCATTGCCAAAACTTCAGTGTCTAAAACAGGTACTGAGTGGCTTCATAATGCGTAGTAAGACTATTTCAAAGGAAAGCAATCTGAAAATAAGAAAAACATTTCTTATCATGGTAAGGAAAAAGAAAATAATTTGTTTCAAAGCAAAGTCTGAAAATTTGTATTATAACAATTCATCTGTCTTCTGAAGCCTCTTTAGAGTCCTCTGAGTTCTAAGGTTTTGGACATTCCTAAATATTTCAAGAATACTTTAGGAATTGTGTGCATAATGTGATATGTTTATACTGGGAAACTGGGCTGTCCCATGGTCATGAGGGATGAATGACAGCCACCTGCAGCAAATGGCTCTTTTGGCTTCCATTTGCAGAGTTGACAGTAAAAGGAATCACTTTCACTTTCAAGACTCTAGTCATGAAGCAAAGTACTTGATAGTCCTGCATTTTCAGCTCTCTGTGCCAAGGCAGATGGTTCATAAAGGGATGGAGGCTATGTTGCTTTGAATGTAGGAAAATTCTTCCAGAGGTTAAAAGTACTACCCAATTCTGTTGGCCTGTAGAATTTTGTAATATTTGATTTTGATGTATACTTTTATGTGTTTGATTTGTATGCACTGATGACTGTATCTGTTGGAGTATTGATTTAAATAGAAAATGAAGGATAAAATAGTTGTTTTACATAGAATCATGAAAGCTTGAGATGCAGATTTCTTTAAAGGACTCAAGAAGACTATTCTACTGTATTAACCCTTATAAAAAGCTGAAAATTAACCTTACAACAAACCAACAGTGGCCCGCTGAAGTCTGATAACTGATCAGAATTTCCAGTTAAACAGAATAACTTAAATTATCAAAAAGGACAAAAGAATAGACCCAAGCTGTTTGTAACTTTCTCATGGCCAAAGCAGGTCATCTTTACTTAGCTTCTGTGAAGCTTTATTCTCTGAATTTTCTAATCTCAATATTCATTTTTAACTCACCTTGCTAGTGACAATTAAACATGTGAATCCTTAAGATTCAGCCATTATATCACATATATGTGTGTGCATGCTTATTTACATTTTACAATTTATGTCTTTTTCCAACAGAATCAGTTCAGTCTTGTAAAATTATCTTTATAACCTTAATTATAAGACACTCACTTTAATATAATACTAGCATTCTATACTTAAGGATTATTTTGTATAGAGAGACTAATTTAATGATCCCTCATCTCCTACCTCTGTTATTATGGCAAGCTCACAAGATCAGCTACACAGGGCTTATATGGGCTCACAGAGAACAAAGCAGCTACAACAGATCCTGCATGAATCTGCACCAGGCCTTCTGTATACATGATGTGGTTGTTTAGCTTTCTGTTGGACTCCTATTAGTGGAAGTTGAGAAGGGGTGTCCATGACTCTTTTGCCTACTCTTGGGACCCCATTCCTCCTACTGGGTAGCCTCAGCCACCCTTGCCATGTGGGTGTATGCCTACTCTTACTGAATCTTGTTATGCTGAGTTTGGTTGGTATCACTGGGAAGCCTGCTCTTACCCAAAGGGTAATGGAGGAAGAGTGGATCTGGGGAAGTGACGATGTTGGAAGGACTTGGAGGAGACAGGGCAGGAGGCTGTGGTTGGGATGTATTATATGAGAGAAGAGTAAATCAATAAAATTTAAAAGAGGAAAAATTAGCAACCAGGGGAAACAACAATATATTGTTTAGGGGTCTTTTGGAGTTCTTTGTCTGTCAACTCAAAAGTAGGTTTCCACTTCCTGGCACTGGGTTTTTTGCTACATAGTATATGTCTCTTGGGAGAGTCATTATTACATATATGATGTGATTTTGATGTGATTTTATTATATATTCCTAGGGTTATTGATATTTTCTAATCCTAATATCTCTGATCTTCTATTTTCTCTAGAGCGTCCTCTTTGTCCCTTCTCTGTGATCTCCTTTTAATTCTTTGGTTGCTGTGGTTGCTGCAGGTACTATACCCACATCTAAGGCACCTTGGCTATAAAGCACTTAGAGAAACAGAGCTGGAACAGCCCTGGACATCTCCTCCCTGAGGACTAGCTTTTATAATACTCTAAGTTGTTCTGCAAGCTGCCTAGAAAGAAAATCAATCAGCAGTCATCTACGACTGAAAATTCTATGAGCTACAACAATGATCAGCCTGGCAAGATTTTCCCTGAGGCACTTACATCTTGGGTGTAACAAATGGCTGACTAATTGGACTCAGGCTCTACTAAATAAAAGATAATTTCTGCCTCGTATTATAAACCTATGCAATTATAGTTAGTCACCCACAGACCACAGAGGAGAAACCAGTACTGCTACTTCTGTGAACCAGCATAATTTCTAACTGCATTATAAATGCCTATCCTTATACTCACAGATGAGTGTCGCTATCACTCTCATCAAAGAAACTTCCTTTTTCAGCAAATGGAGTCCATCACGGGAATCCACAAGTCAAAAAGAACAGCTCACGATAGGATAGTGAATTCCAACTACAAGGGAACCTATCAATCTAAGAGTGGGGCATCATAATGGAAGAAGAGAGAGAATCATTGTATGAGGCAGAAGGCCAGAACATTTGCTTTGAGATTGTGCCTAATACTTAAGAGAGAGAAACTAGTCCAATAGAATCTCAACAATATGATAGTCAAACAAGACCTGCCAAACGACTATCCCAGTTCTTATGCCAACTTTCATAGGGCCTCACCACTAGACTAAAAATGTAAATAAATAAAAATAAAACCCCTACAGCTAATTAATTGCTACTGGGAGATTCTGTTTTCTTGTAGTATGTAATCCACAATAGGTTATTCAATCTGACTCAGCCTTAAGCCAAACACATGCCAGCAATATAAATGGAATCAGCAGATATGTAGTGTGCGTGTGTGTGTATGCATGTGTGTGTGCGTGTGTGCGTGCGTGTGTGTGCGTGTGTGCGTGTGTGTGTGCATGCCTGTGTGTGTGTGTGCGTGTGTGTAGAATAATATTAATTAAGAAAGAAGAGTTCATAAGAGAGAGTGGGTGAGTAAGAAGGAGAGTAGCAATAGACAATAAGTGAACATAGTAGACATGAGAGAATTAAAAATAATACTTAAAAACCAAAAAAAAAAAAAAAAAAAGAATTAGCAAGTTATCCATAACTACTTGGACCCTAATTAATAAACATTTTTCTTAAGTACATAATTTTGTATTACAGTAATTTCTATTTAATAAAATTTAAAGTTACAATTCAGATTACAATGGTGCACATTTTTGTCTGCGCATGACACCAAACACTAAACCTTACTCTTTGCACACACACACACACACACACACACACACAAATGGATGTTGAAAAACTATGCTCATCTAACAAATAGTATATAATGTATTTACATCCATCCATGTGTATGTGTTTCAATTCATTATAAATAAAGTTTTCCGGCTTCTGATTACTTATTTGATTTTTGTCTTACTATGTACTTTGATTTCTTTCAAATGGCAAATTTCAAAAGTCAGTTTAAGCATTGTTTAGTAATGAATGTTTATTACTTTTCTTTTATTATATTATTTTATTTTGCAGTTCTGAGAATAAAACTTCAACCTTACAAATGCTAGGCCTGCACTCTACTCTGAGCTGTATGTTCCTGCTTTCATGATATCAAACACTTTGTTATGTGCCACAGAAGTGTGGGGACTCAGACAAGTGAGCATTTTTGATTCCCGAGGTCCTCTGTGCATTCTGGCAGGGAAAGGATTGTAGGACAAACTCAGTTTGTTGTACTGGGAACATATACTGAGGGTTTCTCACACCCTGCTGGCTCAGGAAACAAGGAAAGACCAAAATCAGATCTGGACATAACCTAGAGAAAGAAGCTTTGGTACTCACGTCTGCCACCCAGGCCTTTCATCTTTCAAAACAGTACCACAAACTAGACTAGAGTTCAAAACATGAGCCTCTCTCGGGATAATTCAGATTTAAGCCAAGGTCCATGTCAACAAGTTGACACCTCATTTTTAACTTTTATTTAGAAAATTGAAATTTTCACTAACCAAATAGCTGTCAACCAAATGCCAAGGTTTATATCTGTCTTTCATGCTGGGGACATTAGTTTGGTGCTGCTGTTTGTTTGCTTTTGCTTTTTTCTTTCTTTCTTTCTTTCTTTCTTTCTTTCTTTCTTTCTTTCTTTCTTTTTTTTTTTTTTTTGTGAATTTATTGTTCAGTGGTGGGAAGACCTAGGCCGAGTTTGCAGTTTGCATACCAAGTATATTATTCACCAACCTAAAAAAGTTCAGCAATTACCTCCTCTCTACCTTTATTATCTGTTAGTTGCTACATAGCCAATGATGAAAGGCTGAGTTATTCTTGTTATTTCCATTTGTTTAGGCTCAGCAAAAAACAAAAACAAAAAAACCAAAACTCTAACACTATGCTCTGTTTGATTGATGTGGAAACATCCATCCAGACATTCCACATATGTATATATTATATTTTTCCTCATAGTACTATATGCTGAATATAAACTGGTAAGGAAGGTCAGGATTGCTATGAGGGCCAAGCTCATATTTCATAGGGGAGGGAATTAATTCAGTAAACAAGAAACCACCGGAGTAAAATGAAGCAATAGTTGCCACTTGCGATGAGTTTTGTTAATGGACAAAACCAACTAATGTTTAATTCCTATGCATCATTAAAGTCTCTTTGTCGTTCATTCCGCGGGGAACTGAGGCCAGCTGTACTAGAAGAGACCAGACATGCTGTTTTCATGCAAAATGAACAGGCATACAGTAGTGATGAAGTAACTACTGTATGGGGAGCTGAATGAGGACCAGGGTGAAGGCCAGGGAAAGCAGATGAAATGAACAAGGAATACAGAAGTTGCAAAGGCTGGATGCAGGCAGAAGTTTGGGGAGCTCAAAGAGCAGAAACTTTGGGTACAGGGCCCTCTTCCTCTGCTGTTATCTCCCGTCAGTCACTGAGTTTATAATGTCAGAACCAATTTCCAAAGAATTACCTATCCGGGATTACATCATGTCCATACAATGGGAGAAATGCATGAAAAAGACGGTTTAATAATTAGGAGAATGTTTCCACACAGCAGCGAAGCTGTTGTGATACACTTCCTCCACAAGCATCACAAATGAGCTGTAAACATGGGCTCTTTCCACAAGGCTCAGTTTACAGGAGACCACAAACCACAGCTGAAACCATGTTTAATGATCAAGCACAGCCCTGACATTTGAGTCTCAGTTATGAAGCTCTTAGGGTTTATTTAAAGAGTTCACACTGGCTTGTTTCACCACAAGAATGCAAATTACCTTAGGGTTTGGTGGCTTGTGCGTTTCTTAGGGGTGTTATTTAAAGAAAAAAAAAGAAAGAAAAGAGTCACGATGAAAAGCATTTGAATAACATTTATGAGGGTAAGGGAGGTTTTCTGTTTTGTCTTCATTCCGGTCTCCTTTCTCCATTTGTCTTACATCTGTATTACTGAAGATAATCTCCAGTAGAACGGTATAGTATATAACTAATATATTCAGTAGTTAATGAGTGA
The DNA here is from genome assembly GCF_011762505.2 of Arvicanthis niloticus. Lineage (NCBI taxonomy): Eukaryota > Metazoa > Chordata > Mammalia > Rodentia > Muridae > Arvicanthis > Arvicanthis niloticus. Next base: position 32,740,438 of record NC_047673.1, read on the forward strand.
ATAGTTGTAGTAAAAAAACATTTCCATTTATTTGTATACGTAGTATCTACAAAATATGATAAAGGTAGAATCCTCCCTGCCTTGCCTTTCTGATTCATGACTGCTGGTGGCAAGCTTGAGCTGAACAGGCATGGAATGCTGTGACCCAACTCCCAGGGGTGGCGCTGTTAGTCTGTACATAATCCTGACTTAAACTCGTTCTCAGAGAATCACTGCAACCGGCTTTAACGAACTGATGTTTATGTCACAATATCCAAGGATGTGAAAAGTGTGGTTGATAGAAAGTGTGTATACAGACAGTGTCAAGTACCTGGCCTGAAACTCTACCTTTGGGGATCACCAGGCAATGAAACTTTAATCACGAAGGAAAGGAGAAAATTGAGAATTGTGAACCATGGGCATGGAACATTCTTAGATCTCTCTCTCTCTCTCTCTCTTCAAATATCTTTGTTAAGAGTAAAAAAGAATCACAGACTAGATTTCAATTGTCAGTTATCACCCCCAGACTTTATTTGTTAAAGAAAAAACAAAAGTCTTTAGATTTTTCCATATATTATTTTTCTCTCCCCCTTTTCCTATTCAGTAATTTTAGAACATATGTTTAAATCAAACCATTCAAATATTTTACATCAAAAATGTGAATAGATAATACACTATCTCTTACACTTAAAGCCACATAGTTCCCCACTGCAGCTGGCACAGTTTAAAGTGGCTCAATAATGGAAGCCATTAGCAGTTTACTTTAACCAGGCAGAGACCGCAAAGAGGCAGTGTGACCCGCATGGGGAGTCCTTAAGGACAGCTTGTGGGCAGTTTTAAATGACAATAAAACTGGGCCCAGGAAATGAGATAGACACTAGAAAATCAGAAGATTCAGGTGAACATAAACTCTTGGAGTGTCTGCATCCTTATAATTAGTGTAGAGTATCTGCCCGCACCTCATAACCCTGCTTTATTTCTTCCTCTCATTTCTCCATCTCCTATTTCCCCCCCATCTTCCATTCTTGCCACCACATAAGTTTTCTTTTCTTCATACAATCTGTACAATATGTAAAGCTCTCCGCAAATTCTGTGTTGTTCTTCAGGATGTGTTCTATTCCCCTGCCTCCAAATCTTATAGAGCAAAGCTAAGATTCTCAAACCCCCTTTCACTGCCGAGTAAGTGAATGTCCACTCATTTCATTAGAAATGGGTTTTCTACATAAACATTTCCTTATTCAGGTGTCTCTTGTTCTCTTCCCCTTACAGATGCTTGCACACTTTGTGTCCTCTATTATATAATTATCTTCAGGTATTATTACACTCGAACACACAATATTCTGCCTCCCTAATTTTCCATATTAGTTTCTATTGAGTTAGTGGCAGAAGGTCATACAAAATGGCAGCAACCTCACTGCCATGTACATGACATCCATTTGGTATCCTGCCTGGTACATTGAAGAAACAAATGAATATTGTTAACTAACTTGATTATAAAGATTTCAGGAAGTAAAAGTGCACACAAATAAAACATGGGACCTCATCATCTATAAACATTCAGTTTTCCACTGATCACAGTGAGTTCCAGGCCAGCCTGGACTAGAGTAGCAACCTGTATCAAGAAACAATGAAATGCAAAAGGCAACGGCAAAGGCTGAGTTACAAATCCTCTGTAGTTGTGGTGCTAGGGAGATGACTCTGAGCTTAAGAGATGACTACTGTTCCAAAGTTACCTGAATTTGATTCTAGCACCCACAAGGTTGGTGACTCACAACCAGTTGTAACTCCTGTCTCATGGAATCAACACCCTCTTCTGTGTTCTGCAGGCACCAGACACACATGTGATGCACAGACATGTATGCAGGCAAAATAAATACACACATAAAAATAAAATCTTTAAAAAATGAGTGGTTTGTAGAAATATATTCTGGTGTTTTAGTGCACAGTTAGGGAATTCTTGTCAGAATAATGTAGTTTTTGGCTAGAACTAAGTTTTTGAATGTTATCACAAGAAAAGTAATAGATGTGGGAGAAGATAAATATGTTCACCTTTATTTAAACATCATAATATATAATATGTAATATGTAGTATGAAATATGTAATATATAATATACATATATATTACACATATAACACACACATATGCCTAAAGCCATCACAAGACCTCATGTAAATATGTACAATACCTCATTTATCAATTTAATAGCTGAATTTAAAATCCCTATATAAAATGTTATATTTTCCACATGTGTATAGATTTATATATTACTTGAGAGTTTACTTTTTGTTTAACATTACCATTTTTTTTGTCATTTGAAATTAAACTGTTTTAGTGGAAGAGCAAAGGGTTTATTTCAGCCTATAGATATTTTGTGTGTGAGTGAAATGCTCTATAACTGTTTGGTAGGTCCATGCAGTTTGTAACATCTGATAGCTCTATAATTACTCTGTTTAGTTTTTGTCTGGATGACCTGTTCATTGGTGAGAGGGAGTATTGAAATCTTCCACTATATCAGTACCTGAGAATCAATGTGATTTAAGCTGTAGTAGCACTTATTTTAAAAATTCAGGTGCCCTTTGCTTGGAGTACAGATACTAAGAATTTAAATGTAATCTTGTTGGATTTATTTTCCCTTTGATGAATGTGTAGGTCCTTCTCTACCTCTTCAGATTAGTTTTGGCTTAACATCTATTTTGTTCAGTACTAAAATGGGTAAACAAGCTTGCTTCATAGGACCATTTTCTTGGAATACCTTTTTCTAACTCTTTACACTTAAGTAATAACGATTTTCGATGTTGGAATATTTCTCGAATACAGCAAAGGGATGGGTTCTGCTTTTGCATCTATTCTGTTAGTCTGTGTGTTTTTATTGGGAAATTAAGATCATTGATATGATGGTATTGTTGATTACTGTTATTTTGTTGCTGTTCTTAATGGTGGTGGTGGTGGCTGTGGTGGTGATGATCGTTTGTGTGTAGTGGATTATGTTAATGAATTTTTGTATATTGAACCAACCTTGCATCCCTGCAATGAAGCCTACTTGATTGTGGTGAATGATAGCTTCGATGTGTTTCTGGATTCAGTTTACAAAAATTTTATTGAGTATTTTTGCATCAATATTAATAAGTGAGATTGGTCTGATATTCTCCTTTTTGGTTGGGTCCTTGTGTGGTTTAGGTATCAGAGTAACTGTGGTTTTATAGAATGAATTAGGTCGTGTTTTTTTCTGTTTCTATTTTATGCAATAGCTTGAGGAATATTGGTACCAGGTCTTCTTTGAAGGCCTGGTAGAATTCTGCACTAAATTCATCTGGCCCTGGGCTTTTTTTGGGTTGCAAGGTTTTTAATGACCTCTATTTCTTTGCACTATATAGGCCTGTTTAGATAGTGTACCTGCTCTTGATTTAACTTTGGTATGTTGTTTCTGTCTAGAAAACCATCCATTTCATCTAGATTTTCCAGTTTTGCTGAGTATAAGCTTTTATAGTAGGATCTGATTTTTTTTCTGTTGTTATGTCTCCCTTTTCATTTCTGATTTTGTTAATTTGGATACTGATTTTGTTAATTTGCCTTTGGGCCCTTTAGTTTGGCTAGGGGTGTATGAATCTTGTTGATTCTCTCAAAGAACCAGCTTTTGGTTTTGGTGACTGTATTATTTTCTTTGTTCCTATTTGATTGATTTCAGCCCTGAGTTTGATTATCTCCTGCCATCTACTACTCTTGGGTGTATTTGCTTCTCTTTGTTCTAGAACTCTCAGGTGTGCTGTTAAGTTGCTAGTGTAAGATATCTCCAGATTCTATTCCAGGGCACTTAGTGCTATGAATTTTCATCTTAGCATCACTTTTATAGTGTCCCGTAAGTTTGGGTATGATATGTCAACATTTTAATTAAATTCCAGGAAGTCTTTAATTTCTTTCTTTCTTTTTCCATGACCAAGTTATCACTGAATAGAGAGTTGTTCAGTTTCCATTTGTATGTCACATTTCTGTTGTTTTTGCTGTTATTGAAGACCAGTCTTAGGCCATGGTGATCTGATAGGATGTATGGGACTATTTCAATCTTCTTATATCAGTTGAGGCCTGTTTTGTGACCAATTATATGGTCGACTTTGGAGAAGGTAACATGAGGTGCTGAGAAGAAGGTGTATTCTTTTGTTTTAGAGTGAAATGGCCTGTAGATATCTGTTAAATCCATTTGGTTCATGACCTCTATTAATTTCACTGTGTCTCTGTTTAGTTTCTGTTTCGATGACCTGTCCATTGGTGAGAGTGGGGTGATAAAGTCTCCTACTATTATTTTGTGTGGTTCAATATGTGTTTTGATCTTTAGTAAAGTTTGTTTTATGAATGTGAGTGCCCTTGCATTTGGGACATAGATGTTCAGAATTGAGACTTTCTCTTGGTAGATTGTTTCCTTTGATGAATATGAACTGTCATTCTTAATCACACTTGATAACTTTTGGTTAAAAGTCTGTTTTACTTGATATTAGGATGGCAAATCCAGCTAGTTTCTTGGGACCATTCGATTGGAAGACGTTTTTCCATTGTTTTACGCTGAGATAGTATAAGTCTTTCATATTATTTTTAAACAATTTATGATTTTTTTTACTTTGTTGGATTTATTTCAATCAAGACCTATTTGTTGGTTTGGGGGAAAGTCCTAGAGAATGACCTACATGATTTAGCACTTGCTATGCAAGTATTATTATATTCTTGTTTTATACTCAGTTCTTTAATTCCTTTACATTGATGTAGGGTCTTGCCAAGTAGCCCAGGCTTGCCTTGAATTTACTTTATAGCCCAGACAAGCCTTGAACTTAATTTCTCCTGTTTAGTCTTCTGAATAACTAGTGTCAACATATCCAAGTATATTTTAAATAGTAATCTATTTTTATTGAACATCTAAATATATCTTTTAACTGTTTAAAAATAATTCTGAATTCAATTCTACAAACAGAAACATTTCAACTATTTTTTGTTTGTTTGTTTGTAAAATTCTCTATTGAATCTAATTTGTCAGGGAATAGAGTTGGGTAACAGATTGTTCAACATGGGTATTGGGACTTTCATTACTAACAATGGAATAAAATACTAGAATCTGATTATCATTTTATATAAATGATTTCAATCTCTCTGGAAGTTATATGTATTTTTATCTTTAACTCTTTTATCTTACATCTTTTACACTGTGAGAAAAGTATTTCTAACATTTACAAGACATACACTTGGACACTACTCTCTTCTATGTGGCCATCTGTCTAATACTATTCGAGTAATGTACTTCTTTGATTAAAAACTTGTAAATACTGGGATCTTCAAACATTCTTGCATGATATACAAAGCAATCAATAATTCAAGTATTTTTTTAATGTTTTAGAATACACTTGAAGTTTTAGACACTTGATTTTTAAAATAATAGCCCTTTCCATTCATTGAAACTGCATCATCTTTAAATGATATGTGTAGATATTTCTTAGATTACCACTCATAGTTATGATGTGATAGATACTGAGCAGATATACTAATCATTTCTGGGAACTAGAGTCAAAATAAAACAATCATAACAATGAATGCTTTGAAAGTTTATATAGCTCAGGGCTGGGTTGTAGCTCAGTGGTAGAGTACTTGCTTAGCATGTGTTGAGGTTCACTTCACAGTACTGAAGGGAAAAGTGGAAATTAATGTGGCAGGGATATTTAATTTCCCTCACTCTTACTTAAACAGATACTATAAAACATGCATTAAGGATCAACTATTATGCTTTAAATTGATAATGTTTTATGAGTAAAACTCAGATTAAGGTAATTGAAAATTTAATTTTAAAAGAGCAGAATGCAGAAATAAGGAGTGTTGCTTATGTTACTAAACATTAAAGCATTCAAATTTTCTCATTATTTATCATTTTAAGAAACTTTTGTATGATTAAATGTTACCGAAGATACCAAGTAGCTTTTTAAAAACATAATTACTCATATCTGTTTCTTATTCAGCCTGTTATAATATACTTTCGTTGTAAAACTACACATGATACCCAGCATCACATGAATATGAATTAGGAAATGGTATGGGCAATTAAATAGCATTTGAAGACAATTCTTCTTATGTTTTCTGATCTTATGAAATAAATGGACAACCAGTAGTTTCCCAGAGGTCAGTTCTAGAGTGTAATTTGAAATGACATCATTTTATTTTTTTCATTCTAGAATATCAAAATTCAATTCTATATGTGTACTGGCTGGTTTTGTGTGCCAACTTAACACAAGCTAGATTTCTCAGAGTGGAACTATCTTCAGTTGAGGAAATAATTCCATGAGATTCATCAGCTGTGAGGCATTTTCTCAGTTAGTGATCAATGGGGGAGGGCCCTGCCACTATGGGTGGTGCCCTCCCTGAATTGATGGTCCTGGGTTATATAAGAAAGCAAACTGAAAAAAACCACAGAAAGGAAGCCGATAAGCATCATCCCTCCATGGCCTCTGCATCAACTCCTGCCTTCAGGGTCCTGTCCTGTCTGAATTTCTGTCCTTACTTCCTCCAATGATGACCTATGATCTAGAAGGGTAAGCTAAATAAACTCATTTCTCCTCAGCTTGCTTTTTGGTAATGGTGTTTTATCAAAGTAATAGAACAAACAAAGACAATGTGTTATAATTTGAATGAGAATTTTCTAAAAGAATTAGTTTGTAAAATATCATTGTACTGGATTTTCTGAATGCTAAGCAACTTAATGGAAGAAGTTTCTGGTTCATCCCCCACTTCAGTGGCAATGTGCCTTGGTTCACACAGCATTTTACTATGTAGCACAGCTGATGCACCCCCTATCTCTTATCATATAGAATATTATAATATCAAAAGACAGATACTTAAGTATTTATATTTGAACAAATTAATAAAAATGACTTTCTTTTCAAGCATATCCTTTAGCTTTATGTGGGTTCTGGGAATTGAACCTGAGTCCTCTGCATGACTAAAGAGTTCTCATAATCATGAAGCAAACCCTCTAGTCCCAAGCACATTCATTAGTTAAATATGATTCTTTTCTCCCTGAGGAGGTCATTATTATAACTATTGCAATTGGTGGTATAGCTTAGTGCTACTTTCTTGGTTTGGAGGTAAAGAGCAAACATTTTTACCCACTCTTGCAATTTAAACATATATACAAATGTAAATACTTATTAAGTAAAATACTTCAAAAATTACAAAATACATTTTATTTTTGATTCTTTAAGTCTTGGACCATTCATGAACCACAATTTGAAAACAACTAATACAAAAATAACTGTACGTATGTTTACAACAAAGAATAAAGGCAAAGATACATAATGTATTAAAAGGGTATTTCTAAAGTTTGTTAAATGGTAGATGAGTCTGTATCTCAATTACGGTATTTTCTAAAATATGCTTGTGTGAGTTCATTCCTTTACAGAGAAAAAAAGAACATTATACCTCACATCCAGGCTACAAAGCAAAAGGTTGCTAATAAAAAAGTTATTGGTTTAATAAAAGATTCATTTATTTCTCCTAAATATGGAACCTATTTGGGTATGTGTAGCTTAACAGAAGTATGAATGTGGATAAATCTATAGATATGGGGAATTGTATCATTGACAATAAGTAAATAAATAGATAGATATAGATAGATGATGATAGATATGTATGTAGGTATGGGGAGAGAGAGAGTGGGGAGAGGGAGAGAGAGTCAGTTCCTAGTGCAAAAAGAATGAAGCATGTGATACATTTAACAGTGCCACTTTAGAATCAGGAGAATGGAAAGATCTAACATTATTTTTAGATGTTCTTGGAGAAAATAAATTGACTGAATGTCAATTACATAGATATGGCAAGAATTGCACTGGGGTGTTGAGTGGTAGGTACTCTCAAGACAGATGGCATAGTGCTCAGGAGAGCATGTATGAGAAAACAACTAAGACATCTTCTTCAAGCTATGAAGAGTTTCAAGTTAGCCACAGCAGAATACCTTAATGAGTGTCCTCTGAGGGTCAGGAGACAGGATACTTTGTGGTAGTTGTGAGCCAGCACTACCTCTAATAACCTAAGGGTGTTTTATATTCATAATTCCAAGTCCCAGTGTGCCCCACACTGATACAAAGTTAAATAATCTACCCACTAAACCATAATATTAAATCTTAAAACTTCAATCTTGCCAACTACGTGTTACTTCATTTCTTTGCCCCAAATTCAGAGAACCATCCCCTGTAATGAATTCTTCTAAACTCAATGCACTTCCTTTAAAATTTGTTTTTAAAAGGCTTCCACAATTTTATGAGTCAGTACTTTGGAGAATTTTGCTATTTGATTCTATATGTAAGGTAGGATACTCTATCTTTTGATGTAAATATTTGGTTGTGTCATGATAATATCTAGAAACAAATAACAATATGAGTAACAAGTAAAGACTTTTGGAAAATTCAATATACCACATCAAAAACAAACACTGAATGATGGTAAATCTGTGTTATAACCAAGCACAAAAAAGTAAGAAAAACCATGAAGGCATTCTAAAAATTACCTGAGTCTAATTTGCACTCAGTTTGGAGAAATGGCCTGTTTTCCTTTTTAAACATGATCAATTCTTTGAGAATTTCATTCAGTGTATCTGGATCGTATTCAACTCCTTTTCCAAACTCCTCCCAGATTCACTTACACCTCCCTTTCCTTAAAAAAAAAAAGTTTAAAGTCAAACCATGCTCCTTTTCAGTGGCACAGTTACAAAATATCCTGTTTTCTAAGGACAGAAAATCAATTCCATGCAATGGTGATAAATGAAACAGGATTTAAAGTGTTGATCTCCTGCCCTCTTTGCTGCCGAGCAGCCTTTTTTCATCTTCCCACAGACTCATCTCTTCCTCACACATTCTTGTTAATATAATTCTGCCTCAAGTTTAATAAGCATCTGTATCTAACACAATGGTTTGCAATCATATTGAGCCCATTTTTTCAATTTAATTATCTTTCTCTAGTAACGGTATACAAAACTCCAGTATAAATGGGTTTGAATGACATCAAGAGACTCTTTGGAGTAACACATGATATGATGAATAACTTTTTCACAATAGAAAAATGAGAGGAGGGTAGAAAGACTCCACGTTGCATCATGAAGCTTAAAAGGCCATATTGCAAATGAATCATAAAGAAGCTGAGAGAGAGAGAGAGTGCTCAGTGGAGCAATGAGAACTTCTGTGCAGTGAAAGTGTAGACTCCTTGGGAAGGAGGTGGCAATGATAGAGGGTACTTATGGTACTTGTGGTTCACTCTTTCCTGAATGTGAGTGTGGTCATCTAGGTTTCTTCACTTTGTGAACAAATATTGAGATATACATATATTGTCTGTTCATATTTGCTTACACACTAGTATGTATTTTTAAATATTAGCAAAGAAGTCAAATTCCATTCTTGGCAATATGACTTATAAATCATATGTCCAAATATTTGACACAAATAACTTTCTAGGCTTTAAGCCACCATCACAGTGGTATACATTTCGATTCTGACTTTCATGCTGCTTTTGAATTTTCTTTCCCTGGGGTCTCCCCTGTTTATTTATCTATCTATGTAATATGACTGAACCTTACTGTTTCTTTGTCATGCCTGAACTTTACTGTTTCTTTGTCTTGGGGTTTTTATCCCCTGAATTAAAATTTCAAAAACCTTGTGACTTTGTCATTTCTTTCTGTAAAAAGATAAAGACCTGTGAGCAATCAGTCATATAAATAGGAGAGAGAAGAGAGTGTCCCCATCTACAGCAAGTTAGTAGTACTGAGGGGAGGATGCTGGTAGTTCATGTACTTCAAAAGTTCTCTATATTCAGAAAACATGTGTCAGTTGTGGTAAAACTTCAGGAAAACTAGGGTTGCTGGAGCAATGTTCTGTTATTCTTTCTTTTATATACTCCTAGTAAAATCAAGGAGCATCATGGGATTTCTAGTAAACATATGATTTTGTTTATTATTCCTAATAATTATATTAGGAATAGCCATAATGAGGTAGGTGTTAAAGAATTTCATACAATCTTTATGTATTATTCAAACATATATACATATACATATACACACACACATATATATATATGTGTGTGTGTGTGTATAATACCCACATATATGATATATGCATACATGATACCTAGAGTGGAGCAACCTTTGCTTCTTCCTTTCAATGGAATTTATCCTGTTTATGCTCACCATGTGTGTGTGTGTAGTGTGTATGACATATATATATATATATATATATATATATATATTACAGTATGTCTATGGAGATTCCCATTTTCCTATGTGAACTTAGCTCTTTCATGAATCGCTTGTCTTAGCAGAATGTGGTGGAACTAGTGAGGCTAAATACCAAGGTCATGCTTTAAATTCATTTAAAGAAAAGTAGGTCTAACTTTCTGTCAATCCTAAACAATTAACATGTCAAAATAATCTCTGTATTTTCGAAAACACCAAGTAAACAGCATGAACAGGCCAAATTCCACCGAGAAGCAAAGGCTACTCCATGCTGGGCATCACTGAGGAAAACAGAAGTGGAAAGTGTCTTAAAAGGAGACCTTCAGTCACACATACTGCAAGTACCACAGCACTCCAGGCTTTTCTCCAGGCAGTGCACTCAGCATCAGATTCAGGGAGGTAGTTGATTCTTGTCAGCTGAAAACAGCCATTCTGGCTTATGACCGAGTTTACAATTAGTTATTTATCTAGCTCAGACCCAGAGTTACTGCTGCTATATTCTTATTCTGGTCCAGGGGCATAAACTCCTAAGAGTAGCAAGCACAATGTGTGGAATAGTCCACATGCTCCTGATGGCTCTTGGGAGACTCGCTGCAAACAGCATAGTTGTTTTTTTTGTCCCCAGATACTAAATTTTAAGCTTCCAGGTGCCAGAAGACTAGGGCTGCACAATTTGGTCTTATGAAGGCATTTCTTGTTTGCTCCTTGGAGGCTAAGTCCATCAGTGAGCTAGAGAGTTACCACCTACAATGGAAAAGAAAAGCAAAGGTCTCTGCTCTCCTGTTGGCTTCTCTTGATCTAAGTAGCTCATGGAACCAATGTGTTCTGTTCCTGCTCAGCCTGTGTACATCTGAGGGTTTGAAACCCACAGAAGTGGAATGGAGGCATTTCATCTCCTAGAAATACTTAGGTTTCACATCCAGTCCTGGTATACTAGGCCTTGCAATCATGGCTTTTGTTTTTCCCACAAATGCAAAATATATGAGCAGTCCTATATGAAACTATATTAACTTTCCAGCAGAAAATAAAATATATGGGTTTTATGCACAGAAAAAAATACTTTTTTTGAAGATCTATTTGCCATTTGGGATTCTGTAGATTTTTTTAATGTCATATGTAACATAGAATTAGCCAAGAATTTTTTGAAGTAACATCTAACACTAGTTGCCATATGGAAGCCAAGTCTATTCCTGAGAGATACTAATGCCAAAGACTATGGAAAAGTTCTTGATGCTGAGATTTAAACAAACAAGCCCGGGAGACAGATTTCATTTTGAACTTTCTCCTCTTCCTTGTAGATGGCTACCATTTCCCAGGGGATCACACCATCCCATGTATCTTCCTTAAGAGAGCTCTGTCTTCTGTGTCTGTTGTGTCTTTCTCTGTAATTTTTCATTCAAAGATACATCATTCTTCTTACAAAGATACAAGTTCTATTAGATCTGGGTTTTGCCCTGTGACCTCATGCAACTTTAATTTCTTCATAAAAGCCCTATTTGTAAATACTGTCCCAGAAGAGGCTAGGGATTCAACATACAAGCTCAGGAGGGAACACAATCACCTCATAGCAATAAGTCAATATTATTACCTTAAAATTGATTAAAAAATACATGAAGGTAGCATTCAACAATTTCATTTATATTCTGCCTCATAATTTTGTCCTACATATTTTTACTATGATTATTCCTGAGTTCTAGAAACTGTCTCAAGCAGATGTTCACATGTCTCCACCAGTCAAAGATAGTTTTTATATCTAGGTTGGGTATTGGGTTACGCTTCTGATTGAGCATTACCAAACTTATAAATCCTTTGAGTAACATTTTAAAAAATCGTATAAAAGCAAAAAGGAAAGGGGAGCATGGGACGGGGGTGTTCTAGGGAGGGGAAATGTGTAAAGGGGATGGCATCTTAAATGTAAATAAAATATAAAAAAACTGTCTCAAGAGATTCATTGTATTGTTTTTATTATTATTATTATTTTGCCTTGTTGTTTTATGTCCTTGAAAACTTGATAGTGTGGACAATTTTCATATTGAAATTCTTTTGCTTTGCATATTCCAAAGTGTTTTTCATTCATTTGTTTTTTTCCTGAGTAACACTGGCTACATTGTTTTTAATAGTTTTATATTTTTATAACTCCTTTTTAATGATTCTACTGCCACGTATCAAAGGCTGCAGGTTTTTCTCTTATTCTTTTTGGTCTGCTCTGGCACTACTGTTGTCTATGTATAGTATTTCATTTACAACTTCGCAGTGACAGCTTCACATTCATGTAGTAGTTCTTTATGAGTTTTAGAATTAAAGTGAACCCGATTTTTAGATATCACATATACATCCTTCAGAATCAGGGCTCAGTCGTAGCGCTTATCCAGCATCTACTTTGGATTTAATCTGTAGCCATATAACATAAAACAAACAATGACAACAATGTGTCTAATCACTACCAAGACAAGAGCAAAGCCAGTGAAATATCTCCATTGAGTTGATTTATTCTTCATACCCCTCCCATTCTCTCATTGTGTGGTAGGCAATGAGAGACAATGGTAAGCAGAGAGCCCACTACTCAACATTTTCATCTTGAATTTTTCTGTAAGTCATACTATTTGTGCTTTTAAAATAAATGTCACAGTTCATCGCCTTGTGTTCTCTATTTACCTCAGTTTTTCCTTACACTGGGCCTCCTTCATTACTCATGTGAAACATTAGCAATTCTTAGGGAGCTCCCTTTAGGCCTGTCCTTCCAATCCATCTTTCACCTGCCAGAGAGACTGATCTTCCTAAGAGAGTTATTTGAAACCATGCATCCAATTTCCACTCTTAATGGCTGCCACAGTCTGCAATATTACACATGACTTTCTTACCAGGGTGTGCTTACAGAGTACCTAGAAAGGTCATATGATCTGTTCTTGTAAGCTTAGATTTCTGACTCGTGTATTCGTGTTTCTCCGGCTTCACATCGTGTGTGTGTGTGTGTGTGTGTGTGTGTGTGTGTGTGTATGAATGTGTACATATATTCTTTTATGTGTATGCTTGCATGTTTTTGTTCTTGTGTGTTTGTGCATGTGTGTTTATGCATGTTTGTGAGTCTGTGTGTCTTCCTCAATCATTTTCATCATTTTTTTTTTTTGAGACAGAATCCATCACAGAACCTGGAATTTTTCAGGTTTGGAGACTGGCTAGCTAGTGATCAGCCTTTCTCTATTTCCCCAGTGTTTGCATTGAACACTTGCAGTGCTATGCCTGGCTGTCCATATGTGCTGTGGGAATGAGACCGAGTTCCACCTGCTTTCTCAGCAAGCATTTTATTGACTGAGCTGTCTCTTCACGCAGTTCCACTTTGCCTTTTGTGGTACAAAAGCTTTTACATTTCAGCACTGGTTGGAATGATAAAATGCAGAATACATCCACGTTTGAACAAACACTTCATGAGAATTTAGTGAGCTCAGCTGTTGATCCTTCTCTGAGTATGGTTCTGGTTTAAAGTTCCATTCTATTCTGTATAGCTTGTCATCCATTTTTTCATACAAAAGTAGTCAAATTCTGCCTCATCAATACTCTTTCATTTCTCTTAAATGACACTCATACGAAATTCTTCAGTTGTAGTTCAAAAAGGAAAAAATTTTTTGACATATTGCTGATTTAATAATAACATTATTCATAACAGGTCTTGTGCATGTGTGCATGTGCATGTTGATGTGTTTATGTGTGCCTGTGTATACATATGATTTCACCTATAGATTTGTGTATTGACAATATAATGTATGAGACTTGACTTTAGGTTATAGTGGGAGATTGGTAACCTTCAGTTTTTAATCCATGTCTATCAGTTTGAGATGAATGAATTTTTCTTCAAGAAAGTCAATAAATGTGAAGACCCCAAGTGATGTATATTATTTACAGCAATGTTTAAAAAAATTTGTTAGAAAAATCAGAAACCATTGAAGGTTTAAGCTTCCTAATATCTTATTGGCTTCAAACATGCTTTTGATTTAAATGATTATCTTATGAAGAGTTAGTTCTATTTTATTAAAATTATCTCACAGGTTTTGAATAGCATATATTAAGTATATAATTATTTTACGTTAATTTATTTTTGAGATTATAGTATAATTACATAATTTCTCCCCTCATTTCCTCCCTTCAAAGTCTCCCATATACCCTCTTTGTTCTCTTTCAAATTTGTGGTCTCTTTTTTCATTGTTACTGCATACTTATATGTGTAAGTATATAGAAATATATTCCTAAACATAAGCTGCTCAGTATATATAATGTTACTTGTAAGTACGTTTTCATGGCTGAACACATGGTATCAGATAACCCATTGTGCTCTGCCCTGAGGAGGATTACTTCTCTTTCTCTCTGAATTACATGGCTTCTTATAGTTCTCCTTGTAGGGTTGAGGCCTCATTGGCTTTTCCCCATTCATTCTGACATGTCTATTGATGTCATTCTTGTTCAGTTCCTGTTGGAGCAAACATATTTGTGAGATTTGATAAGTGTTGCTTCTGACATTCCTAGAAAGTACAGCCTCACAGAGAACTCTCTTTACTTCTACCTTTTATAATCTCCTGTCATCCTTTCCACAATGTTCCTTAAGCATAGGTATAAAAATATTGTCTAGATGTTTGCATTGGGACTCTGTATTTTGAATGGTTGTAGTTTTATGTAGTGATCTCTGTAGCAAAGAGAAGTCCCCTTAATAACAAGTAAGAACTACACTTATCTGTGAGTATAACTGTACATAGACTGTTTTTAGGCATTATGTTGATAAAGCAGTAGCTGTATGTTATCTACCAATATCTATGACTTCACTAGCCCTGAGTTGTTAGGTAGGTTTTCAATATCAGGCAAGGTTCACATTTTGTTGTGCAGGTTTTAAATCCAATTAGAGATCTGTTGGCTACCACCACCAAGGTATAGATGCCACGACTACACCCTTAAGGGTTGTCTTGTCGTGAGGGCCATTAATGTGGTTCATAGGTATCATAGCTGGGTGTTTACCTCCATTATTTGGAAATTTGCAGAGCACCTATTGGTATTATGGAAGCTAGTCCTCATGGAGTAGGTATTCACTTCAGTTCCAGCTCAGCATTACTGTCTTTGAAGTGAGAAGGATTGTCAGCTATAGGGACTTATCTTCCACCTCCAGTGAACAACAGAAAGCAATAGCAATGAGCTATATATTTTGAGTCTTTCTTATACAAAACTGTCCAACAACTCATTGAGAGGGCTTTACAAGTCTGATATTGGAGGTTTTGTTAGCTCATCGTTGCATCTTGGAGACCAGATAATAAAAATTCATTAAAACTATATATGAATATGAGTATATCAGTTATTATGGTTTTTTATGGAAATAGTTAACAGTATGATCCCTTATGACCTTTCCAGACATCCTTATGGTCTTCTTATTCTTCTCCTTCCTTCTATATTCTCCCTGAAGAGCCTCCTCTTTCCCATTCCCCTGATTAGATCACACGTACTGTGCTATTTTTCTCTCTATTGCTCCAATGATTCCTTTATACTTTCTGAGTTTCTGTAGTTACTCCAGGCTGTAATCTCATATCTGTAAATTTGAAGCTAGGTACCTCCAATGAGAGAGAACAAAGAACAGTTGTATTTCTGGGTCAGGATTACCTTACTCAATAGAATTTAGTTTGAATTCCTGTAAGGGTGTGGTGAGACTTTCTCTATTAAGATTTAAATCTGGACTCTAAGTTGGCACTGATGGATTACTGTAATTCTATAACTGTTTCTACTATTACTACTACCAATAATAATTAATGGCGAGTCATCTGAACAACGAATTTCAGTAAGTTTGATACACTTCTGACAGATTATTAGCATGCAACTCGGTGTTGGATAAGATTACTGAGCTTTTTGTTTACCTTGGATGTTTACATTTTAGTAGAATTCAATTGCGAGAATGATGGGCATTTTGAGTTGTCTCCCTTTTTGTTGTTGGCAGCTTTGCTTGTTATTTCTGTCCTTAACCATATGTGAGGACATGTGGTAATAGCTAAATTATCCAGTCCTTACTCCAAACCCTTGAGAAATAATTTCACAGCTTCCAGTGCATGAAAGTCATAGCTGTCTAGAAGCCAAGTCTCCTTTTCCTGCTGCTGTACAGGATATAACAGGATGAGGAGGCAGCCAATGGAATGAAACTAGAGGTGAATCTAACTCTTTGTCTAGCAAGAAGACTGTGAAATTTTGACATTGATGTGTACTTCTATATTGTCATTGTTCTTGTTATATTTGTACAGCCAGTTTGAGAGAAGAAATTGAGGAAAAACTTTCCTGGCCATTTGGATCTTATGATCTTCCTGCCTCACCTTTCTACAAAGTTCCCTTTCCCATAACTGTAAGTGTTTAGGCTTGGCTCCTCAGGACCTATTGCTCTCTGGATTGTGTCTAGTTGTGGTTTTCTGTGATAGTCTCAATTTGTTGTAAAGAAAGTCTGTTTTGATGAAACATGTTATATACATATATATGCCTTTGGGTGTAAAAATAAGATTTAGAATATAGAAAGGAATTGTACTGGCCTAGTAAAGAAGCAGTTCCATGACTTCACTAGCTTCTGGAAGCTGGGTGGGTTTTTAGTAGTGGGCAGGATTTCCTCCTGTTGGATGGGCTTGAACTCCATATAGACAGCAGTTGGTTAATGCTGACACGTGAATACCACTTATTGCATTTTCATTCATATTTTGCCATTCTGAAAATTGCTGTGGTTCCAGGTATTACAGTAGGGTAGGAGTGTATGATTGCATCCCTCCCTTGTCAGCTTGCATAGCTATGGAAGTCAGACTGTGGAAAGGAGAATTTCAAGTCAGACTGATCTCATATCATACAGGTCCCATTCCATAGTGTACAGTGTCGTCAACAATAGTGGCCCAATGTCAATACTCAAGAGGCAACTGGGGCCTACAGCAATACTTTATATTGTTTTGGGAGTCTCTTGGATTAACCTGACCAACCATTTGAAGGTGGGTTTCTCCTGCCTGGTGCTGAGGCTTTTGTGAGGCTGTGATCTTGAATCCTGTGTTTTAGTTTAAGTTTTATAGCTGCAAACAGGCACCATGACCACAACAACTCTTATAAGAATGATGTTTAATTGGGGCTTGCTTACAGGTTCAAAGGTTCAGTCCATTATCATCGAGGCAGGAATGTGGCACCATCCAGGCAGACGTGGGGCTGGAAGAGCTGAGAGTTTGACCCCTTGTTCTGAAGGCATCTAGCAGAACATTAGCTTCCAGGCAGCTAGGATTAGGGTATTAAAGCCGTTGCCCACAGTGGCACACCTACTCCAACAAGGCTACACCTTCTAATAGTGCCACTACCTGGACCAAGCATATACAAACCATCACAACTTCTATTCTCATTAAAAGTGGCTCAATATTATTATATATATATATATATATATATATATATATATATATATATAGAGAGAGAGAGAGAGAGAGAAGTATAGGTATAAGTGTATGTATATGCAATATAGATAGGTATTGGGTATACATATACATATAGATATAATTAGTCTATCCAAAGTTTGAACATACTTATTAGTTGTCTAATACAGACTGGTAAGCCTAGAGACAATATATACACTACCAACCAATTAACCTCAAAGGCTGAATTTGATGTATTTGTGCATCACATACATATGGATATACACACACATACACAACACACACACACACACACACACACACACACACACACACACACCCCAAACAATAATAATTAAAGAAAAAATACTATCAGCTTAAATGTTGAGACATAGATAGATAGCGTTTCAGGAGCTAGCTAGGAGGGACTTGAAGGAAAAAAGTGGTGTAATTTTGTTTCAATTAAAAACACTTAATAAAATAATAAAGTAATAGTGAGAATAGTACATCCAAAATATGTTTTTCCCTGTTTGGGCATTCTTAATAATGCTTAATTACATGCTAATAACAAGTGAAATACACCATATAGAATGATTAAAATTAATTACAATTAAAAGACATTTGCTTTCAGGTATAAATATAACAGAATTTTAGATGTGCTTTAGTGCTTTCTATTAAGGCTCAGATATATGGGGGCCAGCTATCCCTCCGGCAACACTATGTTGCTATACATTTTTCTTGAATGTATCAACCTGTTAGAGGCAAAATGTGTTTTAGAAACATGTTCATTTTCCAGTCTTTGACAAGCTGTCTACCAAATGACTTTCTTGTGACAATAAATGGGTTTCGCCTGACATGTTTATTTATGTACTATTTAATATACCTTGTGCTGAAAGGAGACGAATAATAACCTGGATTGATTCCAGATTACTCCATGCAGATGAGAGGATAAATTCAGCTTTCCTAATATGAAATCACTTTTATCTCTTCACTAGTGAATAAAGATGGAAATTCTTTCTGTATGGCTTTCTTTGGTACGAAATGACTTTATATCAAAACTGTAGTTTCTTACATGCTCTCTTTTTTACTTTAGTGGAGCAACTATATGAGCAATCCAAATGATAGAATTCAGAAGAGATTTTTCACCGTCACAATTTTGTAATGAGTAAATTCATCAGAATAAGTGACAGTTTGCTATAGTTTTATATGCTCTAGTTTTGAGAGTAGACTTCTAGGTTTTTAATCTTTTACAATTTACTCATTAGCTAGCTTTAAAAATCAAATCAAAGGTTGGAAAGTTTATATTCTAGGTCATTTAATATTCTTTTCATAAATAAAGCTTTTATATAAAGAAGCTACTACTTTTGTAACTCAGAAATAGAGAACCAAATGAGTATTGGCTATTTTATTTCTCTGGCTGTGATAAAGTACCATCACAAAAACAACTTAGGGGAAAAATGGTTTATCTGGCAATAGCTCCACATTGCAAACCATCACTGTGAGGACATCAGGGATCAAACTTGAGGCTACATCACATCTAAGACCAGAGAGAGAAATAATGCACACATTCCTAGTACTCAGCTACTTTACTTTTACACTGTTGATGTCCTGAAACAAGAGTGTGCTAATGCAGATATGCAGCCAGAGTAGCCCCAGTTCAATGAAAGTAACCAAGAGACTCACTTACAGATAAGCCCAAAGGACAGCATGAACTAGTCAATGACTCACCAGATCCTCTTCCTAGATGATTCTAAGTTGTGCCAAGTTAACAATTAAAGCCAACCATAAAAATATGTGTGTAAAATATCTAGAACTGCACAACTTATGGAGGTGCTTTATACTTTTATACATGTATTTGGGAGACATTTTAGATTTGCCTTTCTAATGGTCAAAAAATAGCATTTCAAAAATGAGTTTTATGAAGAATATTTACCAAATACCCAACAGCCATAAGAATTAAACTTTAGTGAGCATACAAAAGAAGTGGGGATTAATAGTATAAAAATATTTAAGCAACCAACCTTCTGAATATCACTGTACTCAACTCTATGTATAAAAATATTATTAAACATATCATCCACCAGGAGGCAGAGTTAGGCACGTCTCATTGAACTTGACTTTGAGGCCAGCCTAGTCTACAGAGTGAGTTCAAAGATAGCAAGGCTATCCAGAAAAACCCTATTTTGAAAAAATATCCAAACAAACAAAAAAATGAAAACAACAACAAAAAATTAAATTAAACTGAACCACAAAACATGTGAGCCAAATTGATCTTGACATGACGAGAAAGATAACAATATGAAAATTCTATTTTTTAAAAAATTGAATATTTTATTTATTTACATTTCAAATGTTATCCCCTTTCCTGGTTTCCCCTCCACAAACCCCCTATCCCATCCCCTCTCTCCTGTCTCTGAGGGTGCTCCTCCACCCACACATCACATTCTTTGTTATCTCAGTTCAGTGTCCTATTCAAACAATAGCATCATTAGGATTTCACGGCACTGTTATAACCGTTATGCTCCCTGAAAGAAGAGAAATCAATTAGATAGTCAGTATAAAGTTAGAGAAAAGGAGGGATTGGAGCTCATTGTACCCCTTCCTGAGATCCTGGTTTTTTAGGTATCATCATTCTTCTCATATCTGAGAGCTCATTGTGGATATTTATATGTCACTGTACATTTTTTACCCTTATCACACATATTTGGGTTCTCCTTCACTTATGTCCTGAGAAATTTCTCTCAAATCTTATCTAATTAAAATCTCTAAGGAAAGAAGGAATTGCCTGTAGCTGCAAGTTAGGGGAACAGGAGCCAATCAAATCAATACATCTTTTATTAGAGTTTTGTATTTTAATCAATATACATGTACTAATTCATGTATGTATATATGTACATGTACATGTATATGTATCTATCACACACAAAACAGGCCGAACCCATTAGTCACATGGAAAAGTGAAGGAGTGAACTCAAGATTCTTCTCCTTTTCATAAAAATTTGCAGAAGCAAAGATGCAATAGATGAAAATGATTGATTGGTTATTCTCTGGAATTAAAGCACTGAGTGCTCCCGCTAATGGTTTGTATTAAAAAGCAATACCACTAAAAGCAAATTCCCACTCATGCTCACTGTGCTACAGAGGCCAAGAATCAGAGACAAAATGATACTGCAAATTGTTTGCAAAGGAATGGGATGGGATGTGTTTCTTAGTCTTGGTAAATGTCAGACAACGCTGCGCAAAAACCATGTGGAAAAACAAAGAAAAATTCAGGCATAAAAGCTTGGGTTTACTGTACACAAGGTTAACTGAAAACCCCCTCAAAATATATTTTGGCAGTAAGGGAAATGAGAGAAAAACATGCAAGGAATTTCGTAGAAAATAAGTGTACATAAGGAAATCAGTAGAAAACTACATGATGTTTTGCTGTACCGTTGCTGACATTAGGCAGAAAGTATTGTGTTGATAATGTTAGTGAAAAATTTTAAAAAGTGATCATTAAATATTGAATTTCCAAAGTGCAAATGATGGAACATGCACGGTAAGTTCACATCAGAAAAGAAACAGTCTAGGGTATGAGGAAAAGTGATACATTCAACAGTTGGCAGAAACAGGGAGAAAATACAAACAAAACTAGGTCAGACTAGATACATAATGCAAAATTACAGAAATAAATTGTTACTGACAATTGCAATAAATGAAAAATAATTCTGATTAGTAAAATAAAATACATAAGGAAGAAGCCATAGAGTTGAGTGAGGAGTGAAGGGGCTTCAGACATGGGATGAGATGGGGTAAATACGATCAAAATTGAAACAATCCCCAGGAACTTATGAAAATTGCAAAATGAAACATTTAGAAAAATGTTCTATGTTATAGAAACTATTTTACATTATCAGTCATAGTAAACAAAACAAGTCTTCCAATTTTAAGTCAGAAGATTTGAGTCTGAATAACAATCCAGGTTTTCAAAAGAGTGATAAACCTAACTGTGTATCAGTAACTGAGAAGTGCAAATTATATCACATTTGCATTGTGAGATAGTATCTGTTTGTTAGTTGAATGAAATAAGTTCATGTATATGTACAACTACAGACCAAGTTGACATATTAGTATGGAATATATAACTCATATTAGTTGGCATATATAACTCAAGGTCTCAGCCAAAGAAATTTCAGATCTTCATAATGCCCTGCATGGCTCACTTCTCAGGACCTCAGGCATGTTCTATTTCCACATTTTCTTTTCTCTTGATTGCTGCCTCTCAGTTATTCTGACAGACTCACAACAGACATTCTTCGTCAAATATATCTTTAGATATGGGTCTTTCTTGTTTAAAATGTTGTCCTCCCGCTAGTGATTTATTTCTTTGTATTGTAGACCTTTTTGCTTAAACCACTCCTAAGGTTCATGGGATATTGTAGAAGAGGGAACAGGGATTGTTAGGACTAGAGGAAGGGAGAATTTGCTATGAGGTGGTATCTCCCAATAAGCTCAGAAGTTGTACACATAAAGTCCTACCACCCTAACTGCCAACGCATAAGCTGCACAAGGATGGCAGGCATGCTGACATGTACAGGGGTATAACTCATGAAGCCTTAATTCTACACACACACACACACACACACACACACACACACACACACACACGCACACACACAAAGACTACAAGGCATTCAAAGAATGCCAATGGGGTGAGAAATAGTCTTCTTTGGGGAGAAGCACACTAACTGGTTATCCAATAGAGATGATCAGCCATGAAAAATTGGATACAAGTCACATGGTACAGATTAAGCAGGTTGCACTTATGTTTTCAGTAATAAAATATATGTATATACATATATGTATTTAACAACAATTAAATAAACAGGCCATTAATATGAAAAAAATCAAGGACAGTATATGGGAGGTTTAGAGCAACAGTTCTCAGTTTACATATCATGACTCCTTAGCGGTTGAATATCTCTTTCACAAGGGTCATCCAAAAACATCAGAAAATACAGATATTTATTTACATAATGGTTGATAACCTTGCAAAATTACAGTTATGATATAGCAATGAAAATAGTTTTTGTTGGAGGTCACAACAACATGAGGAACTATTAGAGGGTCACATTAGGAAGTTTGAGAACCACTTGTTTAGAGGGAGAGAAGGGAAATCAGAAATTATTTAATTCTACTACAATCTCTAATTTTAAAAGAAATGACTTTTAAAAAGCACCTCCCTGGAACAGTTTCCACTAAATTCTAAGATATATACCTCTAGATTGCTATATCTGTTTATCTGTAATACTTCCACATCCAACAGGTCAGAAAATACTCACTTTCTGTGTCCATATGGATGTTGAGAAATGATTTTAGTTATTTTTTTTTGATTTTAGTTATTTTTAAAGAAATAGAAATTTTGAAATTCTCCAAATTCTAAAAATGTAAGTCCAGAAGCAACATCGTCCTGGACAGAGGCAATATGGGAAGTTCGTATATGGTAATGGTCAAATTGCATGTACATTGATATAGCTGGATGTTATTTCTTCTATTGCCCTGTACTTCAGAACTACTAGTGGGCATTTACTCTCCAGTCACTTGTGAAAAAATGCTTCTCTATCAGAATAAACTTGACTATGACAATGATGTCCATAGCTTATTCATATTCATGACTACTGAGCTGAGTGAGACACTGCATTAGAGGACATTATATAAACACCAGCAAACATACCTTCTTAATATATTAGAATATAGTTTCTGTGCTGTGTTTTATTATGAGGACTGGTGGCTAAGTTAATAAATAATCTGGGCAATGTTCTTACTGCAGTGCTTTTCCATAGCAAATTTAATACAATAGTAATTACATTTCAACATCAAATGCTATATTATTGATGAGGTCATTATTTAATAAGATATATTTTAAGTTTTTGAACTGAATAATTTAGTATGTTTATGAGATAAAATTATTATTGTAAATATACAAACATATCTTTCTTAGCTTATTTTTTTTAATTTTGGAGATTATGATATAATTACAATATTTCTCCCTTCCATTTTCTCCCTCCAAACACTCCCATATACCACACCTTGCTCACTGTCAACCTCATGGATTCTTTTTTCATTCATTGTTATTATATGTTATATGCATATATAAATACATATATTCCTAAATATAGCCTGTTCATAGTTCATAATGTTAATTGTATGTATGTTTGTAGGGCTGGCTGTTTGGTATTGGATCTCCAGTATGTGTGTTCTTCATTGGAGAAGCCTATTTCTCCCACTCTCAGTACTAAGTACAAGTACTAAGTACTAATTAGTTAGTATCTTGTAACTCTCTGTGTCGGGTTGAAGCTTCATGGGCTTCATGGTTAAAAGTGCCATTCAGAAAGTAAACAAAAGTTAATAATAAGACAACTCACTTAGAGTCTATGAATTTTGTTGATTATCTTTTTCTCTTGAATACACTATTTTAGATGTTTCTCAAAAGGTCTTGGCTATCTACTATGTGTACATTGGTCTCTTAGAATAAAGCTATTACAACACACACACACACACACACACACATACACACACATATACACACACACATGCACACATGCATGCATACACATATGCACATATGCCTGTGGGTTTCTGTGCATGTTTTCATGTGTGTGTGTGTGTGTGTTTGTGAGTGAGTATGTACCTACTGTGCATAATATATCAGACAAAGTAAGGCATATCTAGTGATATAAAACCAACAGAATAATTTTAAAAATTGGGTAAACACAAAGAAAAGCTTTGAAACCTCATGCCTGACAGAACATGGAATTTACCTAACATGAGTAGGAAAACTGGTTCAATAATATTTAAATTCTTAGGTATATGTGATCAGCCTGATTTTTAGAGGCAGATCAAAGATCACAGGAAAAGAAAAAGATCCTATTCTATTAACTAGATTAATAGGAGAACTTCATGACAATAATCAGTATAGTTTTGAACAATATACAACTATAAGCATGTACATCATGATCACCAGGAACAGAAAAGTGCAGTCATACTTACACCTTTCTTGACTGTGAATTAGACTGTAGACCAAGGTGCTCACTTTGAGGTCCAGGTGAAACTGAGTTTGCACATGATAGAGTGACTCACAAAAGCCCAGAACTGAGTTTCTGCAGAAGTGCAGCACTCTCCTTCTAGAAGACTAAGGTTTATCATAATACATGTATCGATCAATGCGATGCCTTCATCCATTGCTTCGTTCATTTTTCATTTATCTAGCTGTAGACTCTTTTGGAAAATAAATGGAGCAGCTCAGCAAGATTAAGGGAAATCAGCAAGGCTTGATTATATCACAAGGATTGATTATATCACCCGTTCTTCACAGTGCATCATAAGCTGGGGCCTGGAGCTGGAATAGATAAGCTTTGTTCTCTTCCCTTCACACAGATCGAAGACTGGCACACACACAAATAGTTGATGAAATGAAGTGAGATTTGCTCTGAAAACAGGTGTGCACAGTGCAGAAGAAGTCTGAAGGGATAAGAGACTTGTATTTTTATGGACTCCAGTCTTCCAAGAAACGAAGTAACTATGATTGTCCATTTAGAGTAAAACACAAAAAGAAATATAAAATAATTATACCAGTTGCAGCTGGGCAATGCTATAAAAGTGAAAATCAAGCAAAAGGATAATGAATTTATCAAAATAAACAAATCAACTTAGTCACATAAGCTTAGCATGTTTTATGTAAATATTTTGGTCATTATTAAAATCTCCAATTATTATGTATTTTACTTTTTATAGTGATGAATTTTACTAGAAATAATCCTATCCTCACAGGAGATTGATAAATAATAACTCCATACATGGTAATAAACTTTAAAAAAATAATTAGAACTCATTTGAGCATCTTTGTTTCTCCTGAATACTGATTGGTTTTCAAATGCGTGAAAGTGTAGAACTAATTAGATTTTTATTTTTTACTTTTCACAATAATCTTGTTCTCTTTGCCTGTAATGAAGATGACCAAAATTATTGTAAAGATACCTAATTTAAAAAAAAACATAGGTAAGTATTATTTTGCAAACATTGTCATCAATTTTATGTACAACCTCACTAAGCCCAAGACATGTACTAGGCACAATGTCTCTCTCGAGAATTAAAATACCGAATTGTGATATCATCACTGAGCATAGAGGAAAGGAGGGATAAATAAAGGGAAGTTTTTTTTAGTCATCTTTAGGTTGCCCTTGGCTTTATGGACTCACCATGTCCAACATCATAATAATCCCAGGTGAAGCAAGAAAAAAAATAAACAAGGATGACTCTTACTGTGTATTTCATGGAGATGAAGTTTCAGTTAATGAGAAAATGTTAGTAAAACATTTTAAGCTCTTTGTGGAAAGAGACTATATAAATATCAGGCAATATTATTCATCATTTTAATAGGTTGGAGATGGAATTTTACTGCTTGAGAAAGATATCCTACTTGAGTTATGCTGGCTGTACATTGCTATATTTTCTTTGCTTTATAGCTTAACACCAGTGTGCACCCGTGTGTTACGCTTCCCTGTATTATCTCTGAAGATTAGGGATGTAGCCATTTCAACCAACAACTCTGCACTTACAGTTCCAGAGGGAGAGTTTGATATTAAAGGGCTTTTGAATTCCAGGTCTATAGGTGATATGTTGAGATGTTTTATTTATTATTGCTATGCACAAAAGATAATCCCTATAAAAAGAAAATACTGAATGAGAGACTATAACCTTTCAGTTGGGTCAATGGCTACAGATATTTCCAGGGCAAAGATTCCTGTTATAGTAATTCAGGAACACCACTCCCCTTACTTTCCCAAGCAATAAAAGGCCAAGAAAATCAGTGCAGGTTCAACCAAAGAGCAACACTTTGGAGGATGGCAGCCTGCTGTTCATTTTACAGGACTGTAAAGAGTCAGGACAAAGCCTTGTATAGTATAGGTAGTTCTATGCATTTCTTGGCACCTAGATGTTACCAGTCTCTGAAAAAAGTGAAACTTTTAGGTTTTTAGGTCTTAGTTTGTGTGAAATGTGTCTAAGGTGGCACACTTTTATTTTTCTCTAGCAAATTATATATATATATATATATATATATATATATATATATATATATATTACAAATATACATACACACATATGGTCAGAGTTGACAGAGAATAAAGTGGCTCCATTTTGTTGTTTTTTAGTGTGTGTGTGTGTGTGTGTTTGTGTATGTGCGTATGTGCGCGTGTGTGCACATGGACACACATGTAGGAATGTACACATGAGTGTAGGTGCACATAGAGAACAGTTGCATCAAAGCCTCCTGAAGTTGTTACAGGTGGCTGATGGATTCTGGGAACTGAACCAGTGGTTCTCTAACCCTGAGTTATTTCTCCAGCCCTGAGAATAAATTTATTTTTTATAATAAAACCAATCCTTCATGTTAAGAGACTCTACCCTTTAGCAATCTCCATTTAATTAATATCAGAACTATAATAGCTAAGACATGAATTGGTTCTATTTATTTGTCCTTAAGTTTCTTAGCATTTTGTACCAGATCCCTTCATACTGTTGGCAACCACATATCTCTATCAGTTTTTTTCTTTCTTTCTGCTTTTATTTTCCTTGCTAACTTGTAGCTTCCATGTTGACAACCATCAGCCTTGCCTTATATAATTTTGCTTGTCCTGATTCAAGAGAAGATTTCACTTACAGTTAATATGTGGCTAGAACAAGAATGGTCTTGTTCTAAATTCTGCAGTCAGATAGCTCTCTGTCTCCCTTTGTCTGTTTTTCTCCTTTCCATGTTCCCTCCCTTTCTTCATTTCCCCCCCATTCCTGCCCATCCTCTATATCCTCCCATTCTCCTACCTCCCTCTTCTTGTCCTTGAAATTCTACTGTCTTTCCATGATGTGTTTGATAGCAGAAGCCTCATTCCTTCTTCCTGATGGGAAATAAAATACGGCAGCGATGACAGCACCATGACACCAATGTTATCCTGGGTGTCAATACTTAGACTTCTTTCTTCTCCTACTTCACATCATCTTCCCTTTATCTTTTCCAGTAGATGAATTTTGACACACAAATCACTGAGATTTTGAAATATGGGCTTCTCTAGATTCTCATTCTTTTAATAAAAATGAAATTATACTCAGTACTTAATATCCAAAGTTTTTGCTAGGAGAACCCAGAGCAAAGGATATTAGCTACATGTATTTTTTTGAGTATTTTTAGGGAGACCTGGCTGAGATGGCAGAGGGGGTGGACATGTTTGAGACCAGAACCTCAGAAAAGCAAACATGCAGACTTTCTACAGTAAATATTAAAATATTAAGGGAAAGGAGGGCACAAAGTTTGTAGATTATTGGCCCTATTGAATATTTTTCTGGTACAAAGAAGACCTCTTACCACCAAACAATCCCCTTTGAAGTCTCATTCTTTTTCTAGGTATTTTTTATTGTCCTCTCTTTGGGGGGTCAAAATGAAATGATCTGTCCATGTACTGTTCCTCTTGTCTCTAGTAGAAGAGTAGTATTGAGATAAATGCCATTATTTTGTTCACTATCTTCATCTTACATCTCCTAGGAATATCCACTTACCCTCCCATTTAATTTCACCCCATAATTTGCACTTTTGTATTTTATGAAGAAATTATTTTTATGAAGAAATAGCTTTGGCAAAGTTATCCATGGTCTTCTAGATATAAACATAAAGACATTCTTTCTAATTGTACAAATAAATTCTAAATATAACATTAAATTTAGTTTCCAGAATTTCACTCTGATTGATATTCTAGATAAATATAATTTTATTGTTCCCAGAAATATTCAAATATGTATTTTGTACATTATAAATCTAAATATTTTTCAGAAAAATTTGTATGCCACAGGCCTAACTTAATTTGGCTCTAGAAACTCTACAATGCACATTAAATCTTACTGTCATAAGATTGGAGTCCTAATTCAACTTGACTGGTATCTTTCAAAGAGGGTGATTCTAGGAATATAAGTAGGCAGAGGAATGTTATCTGATATTTGAGTAGGAATGCAGCTCTCAAAAGGCAGAAGACAAAGACTTGAAAAGAATCCATCTTTTCTGGCAAGCTGCTCTTGGAGTTCTAGATTTTAGAACTGTAAACCACACAACATAATATTTCATTATAGTGTACCCTTAGAAAATTAAGCCTAATTAAAAGGTTACTGAGTGTCTGGAGTTGGTGACCCACACCTTTATGCTCAGCACCTCTGACAGAGACAGATGGGTCTCAGAGTTAGAGGTCAACCTGGCCTGTAGGGTGAGTTGCAGGACAGTTAAGGCTTCAAATAGAAACTCTATAAAATTCCTGAGCCTTTATTTATTCTCTTCTTTCTGTTTTCATGGGTACACTTCCTTTTTTAGCTTGTGAGTATCTGATGCATTTTTCTTATCAAGTATAAACATGTTTTCTTGTGTGTGCTTCTCTTTGCTTCTTCCAGCCTTCCATGAACTGTAAGCATCTCTTTGGTCATCATACATTTTCTTCACTGAGAGTACAATATATATTTTTTTAATCCATAGAGAATTTCAATGTTCCATTTAAAGAATTGAATATGAATACAGAGAACCCTCAGCTACAAGTGATCTAAAATCATCCACCTTGAGAACTAACTTTCATGGTATAAGAAGGTACTAAGGGAGCTTTCAAAGGAGCGAGGCAACCAATAATCCTACCCTACTCTATGTGTATGAACAAAATGACCAGAATATGATAACTCTAGAGCTCAGGAGTAGTTTTAACCAACAGTTCTCTAATTATACTTAAAACCTACTCAACAAAAGGAAAATCATGACTGGTACTAGAACCATAGCCTACTAACCAGGAAAAGTAAAGTCATGGCTCTTGGAAGCTAACCTACAACCATCCCTTTACTAAACCAGAATAATTCCTAACTGTATTCCAAATATTTGTTCTTATACCTATTTGTCTTTGCATTCCATCAAGAAAATTTCTCTTACAACAGACAGACCATTAGAGGAAAATACAAGGACTCAAAATGCAGAACTGTAGTGTCAGTTCCAATGGTTACATCTACAAACAAACTCACAGGGCTTCATTGCAAAAGATGTGGCAGATAGATTGTATAAGCTTTTCTGTGAGAATGTGTCATCTAGGAATGTCAGAAGCTATACCTATAATGTCTCACAATGTGACTGCTTAAATATAAACTTAACAAAGATAACAATAAACATGGTAAAGTAGACATGGAGAGACCATGAGACCTCAACTCTGCACAAAGCCACACCAGTAACAAAGCCCTGCTTAGAATGAGAGAAATCATCTTCTCCATGGAGGAGCACATTGGTGATTCAATACCAAATGGTCAGCAACCCTGAAAACATATTGATAAGTGACATTATACAAACTGAGCCATTTATATTTAGAAATATATATTCATATACTTACATACAGATATAGACACACATACAGATACACATATAAATACACACACAATGCTTGTAACAATACTTAAAAAAAAAGAACACCATGAATTTGAAAGAAAGCAAGGAAGGATATATGATAGGGTTTACAGGAAGGAAAGGGAAGGGGGAGTTATGTAATCATGTTAGAATCTTTAAAAAATAAGAGAAATAAAAAAACAACCACCAAAAACAGAGCTTATGGAAATTGGAATAGAAAAATCAAAGAACTAAAACTATTAAAAATTAAGAAAAGAAAGCTCAGAATTGAACAGCAAATCTGAGCACATAGGGATAGCTTTTAGATTTTATTTTCAAATTTTCTCATCTACATAGATATAACTAGTTAAATTTCTATATTGATGTTTTATTTATAATCTTGCTATTTTCACTTATTAGTATTGATAGCTTATTTCTAGTGTCTTTAAGATGTTTGATGTACCCTCTTTAAATAAAGACTTGAATTTTAACATCTATACATTATGTAATGCACAAATGCATTCTTTAAGGTCTTATATCCTATGCTTTAAGGAATAGGTCTTAGGCCTATTCCTTCCCAAATGTCATTGATTGGAATATTCCTGAAATGCTGAGGAATTAGGAATATATAGCATTGCTGTAAGTGCAGAGCAGTCTGTCTTTAACCATTATGCTTCATGATGTCCATATGTAAATTGTTCATGAAATTTATTGGGTTCTCTGACATTAGGCTAGAACAAAGAAGTAATTTCAGGCAGAAATCTAAATTTTAGGCTAGAACAAGGAAGTAGGCTTCAGACATGAAAATGACTTTGGGCTAGGACAGGGAAGTAGGCTCAGATATTTTAGTCATCCTGATAATCCCTTAGAAATAGTGATCACAGGAGTTTTCAGGGAACTTTGTTTATTGCCTTGCTTGTTCTTTGACTATGTTTATTGTCTTGCTTGTTCCTTGACTATTTGCATCTATTGCATTGTTAATTCCTCAACCTAGAACTGACCTTAATACTAACATGTAATTAAAATGGTATAAAAGCAAAAAGGAGGAGGAGGGGTGGGATAGGGGTTTTCTAGGGACAGGAATGGGCAAAAGGGATGGTGTCGAAAATGTAAATAAATAAAATATCCAATAAAAATATCTTTTCATTCTTAGAATCATGCTTAATTATCCATAATATATTGATCCCTATACATTTTGATAGATGTGTTTGTTTACATTTTAGTAGAGTTCTTTTATTTTGGTTTTGTGAAGAATTTTGCTCCTACATTTTAAAATGATTTATTTTTTTCTGTTGTTATAATATTTTAGCCTTATAAAATGAGAAGGATCTACACTTATATATTTTCTGTAATAGTTTATGTGGAGTTTGTGTTCTTGC
Organism: Arvicanthis niloticus; assembly: GCF_011762505.2. Lineage (NCBI taxonomy): Eukaryota > Metazoa > Chordata > Mammalia > Rodentia > Muridae > Arvicanthis > Arvicanthis niloticus. The sequence goes on from NC_047673.1 coordinate 32,771,853, forward strand.
ATAAATGTTTAAGAAATTACTGAAAGGAGCAATCTGTACTTAAAATTTATATCTGGAATAATTATTAGCTTGACAAATCAATTTCATGCCTTCATGTAGGTGTGTTCAGATTTTACTATTAGTTTCCAGTAATATAAAATTCTCCAATCAATTAAAGTTAAAAATAAATTGGAAAAGTTGCTTTTCACAAATTTTTTTTTATTAAGTTTTAAATGTCTGCCAGGTCTCTAATGAGTATTTCTTTTGAATTTTATTCACAGTAATGTTTTTTTCCTCCTGATAAATCAATTTGGAAGTTACTAAGTGTATTGATTTTTTAAATAAGATATCTGTCTTAGTGATTTTTTTTTTTTGCCATTTGTTTCTGTGATTTTGGATCTTGTTCTGAACTATCATTCTATAGAAGTATTTCACACTTGTCCTTATAAATTAATGTGTGGACAGTAAGATAATTGATTGTAAACTTTTTTCTAATATGAAATTCTAATGTGTCAAGTTATAATATTTTACATATTTGTACTAGTAAAAGTTCTCTGTAGAATATAATATATAATATATATAGATAAATATAGATAAAACAGATATACATATATAGATTATGTATCTATTACACATATATGGTGTGTGTGTATGTATGTGTGTGTTTGTGTGTGTGTGTGATTTTTACTAGAGTGGCTTACAGGCTATCATCTAGGTAGTCCAACAATGGCTGTTTACCAAAACTCCCAACTTGTTTGGCCCACAATGATTTTTAAAACCCTTAAGAAATAGGCTCTATTACCAGTTAAGGTATGAACTTGTCAGGTAGAGTGAGGGTAAGCAGGCAAAGAACAAAAGCTTCCTTTTATATGGGCTGCTAGCAGAAGACTTGGCCTATATTTAGGGTGTGTCTTCTGACATCAAATGATCTAGATTGAAGATAAGTTTTCCAATCATCATCCAATCAAGAAAAATCTCTCACAGGCATACCCAGCTGCCTATCTTTCTTACTTGCTGCTTTTTTAATATTTTAAATATTTGGAATATTTACAAATATTTTACAATATTTTACAAAGTTTCTTCAAATTTTACAAGTAATTTTTAGGTTCATGTATCCAATATATTTTTCTTAATCCTTGTGGTGACAGCATGGCTCGGATTTCCAAAGTATGCCTTTATGATAGTTTGTATATGCTCGGTCCAGGGAGTGGCACTATTAGGAGGTGTGGCTTTTTTTTTTAATAAGTGTAGCCTTGTTAGATTAGGTGTGTTACTGTGCACATGGGCTTTAATACCCTCCTCCTAGCTGCTTGGAAGCCAGTCTTCACCTAGTGGCTTTCAGAATTCTCAGCTTCTCCTGCATCATTCTTGCCTGGATGCTGCCATGCTTCTGCCTTGATGATAATGGACTGAAACTCTGAACCTGTAAGCTAGGCGCAACTACATGTTGTCCTTATAAGAGTTGCCTTGGTCATGGTGTCTGTTCACAGCAGTAAAACCCTAACTAAGACTGTTCTAAATTGACACAAACTTACTTCTCATAAAATATTGAAATTTGTTTCATTTGTCTTCATTTATGTGATCATTTTAAAATAGTCATGTTCACAAAAGTTATAGAATGAAAGGCAGAGAAGTGCTTTGGGGAATTATGTTGTTTAAAAGTTAAGAGATAGGAAAAGATATTTGCATCTTTTTAATAGTAAGACACATATCTTTTAGGCATTTATGTATATATGTATATTCTTTTAACATTCCCTAGATATTTTAACATTGACTTATTTTCTTTTATCTTGAAGCACTTCACTTATGATTTCTTAAAGACATTCCTATTGGCTACTACTTCTAAGTGTCTATATGATTGGAATTTGTACTCCTTACAGTGGGAAATACAGGATCATCCCCAAGCAACAAATAAGAACTTGTCTTTCAATATCATTCAAAAGTAATTTTATACTTCAATAATTTTTTTCATTGTTGTTGGCCTTTGGTCATTTTTCCATTTCCTAAAATTTTTCTTTGTATTACTTTTCCCATTTTTTGTGTTTACATTCTACAGACTGAATTCACCTGAGTTCTTCATTCTGCCCTCACCAGTAGAATTCCAGAAATGTAGATTAAAAAAAATAGATGTATTAGTTTGTTGGCTTTACACACATGGATTTTTGTCTGCATGTAAGTCTGTGCACCATGTGCTTGCACTGCCCACAGAAGAGGCCAAAAGAAGGCATTAAATTTTCAAGGGGTAGAGAAATAGAAGGTGGTGACCTTATGTGGGTGCTGGGATTAAATCATGGTCATCTAGAAGAACAGCCATTGCTACTAAAGTCAGAGAAAATTACCAGCTCCCCAAATAGGATCGTTTTGACAAAGACATTTACTCTTCAAGATTATTGCAATTAGTTTTCATTATCATCCTTGTGTTAGTAAATGTGCATGTTCACGTGCATAACTGCAAGTATGTGTTTTCTAAAGCAAATATGTTGAACTCAAAAGTATAACCTTAGGTCTTAGTCCTTGTCTTCCACCTTGTTTGAAACAGGATCTTTCATTGTGTGCTGCTCACCCCATGAGAGATGGACTGTGTGATTTTAGGTATGATTCGGTCTCTGCTTTGAAGAATTATTTTGATTCTGCTTTTTATCTGGGCATGGAGTGCTAGAGTACTGGATGAAAACTACTGTTTCTATGCTTAAATAAGTTTTCAGGATTTGATTTCAGGTCTTCATACTTGGATAAAAACTTTTTACTAGTCAATGAAACAGTCTTCTCAATTCCTGAAATTCATTGTTAAGGACTAGAAAACAATCCCTGTTTAATGGTCTCCAATTTTGTTAGAGGCTTAAACAAACTCTAAGCCAGTGAAATCAACAAAAGCCAGTAAACTGATCATATAAATGTAAAGGATCAAGAAGAGATGGTTATTTATCTTCACAATTTTACACTTTAAATTTTACTCAACTATTTGAGGAGTCCATCCTAGTGTTGATTACACTCTGAAGAATTACATTTGCTATGGATATTCAGATTCGTTTATTTCATACCACAAATACAACCACTTCTAATGGTTTTATTCTGTTCTTTCTTTTGAAAATCTCTACAACTTCTCTGTGCTTCAAACCCACTTGTCTTTCTCTGCATGAATAATATATTAATGCCATGAAATCTTACTTATATTCCATAGTGGTAGCATGATGTTCAAATGAAACTGGCCAGAAATATCAAATTACCATTTTATAAAATGACCAGCTCATTTTGATGTCAACCTTCATGTAATCGTTATGTAGGATTCTGGATTTAATCATTTGACACATGCTCCGGTTTCTCCACATTTACCCAGATAAGTCATTCGAAAGAGTATATGTTAGATCTAACAAAGGAAGATAAGAGATAACCAGACATGTTTGTTTAGATATAGTTAATCCATCAATACTAATTCATAAAGAAATCTCTTTAGCATGAGAGAAAACAGCTACTTCTTTTTTTACTATTTATTTCTATTTCACTGTACTTATTTCTTGTTGGATTACATTGAAGCAGTGTGTTGGCTTATCTGAGCAGAAGTCACATGAAAAAAATTCACATACATTTTTGAAAGAAATCTGATGACCAACAAACTCATGTGTAGTTTCTTTGACACAATCTTGTTAGCTTTTTATCCCCTATCTTGTCACTAAAGACATTTTGTATTTTTATTGTGCCATTTTTTAAAATAAATCAAATAGAAGAAAGCTTCATCTAAGGAGAAATTGGTTGCTTTGTATAAAATGCCTTTTGACAGTGATATTTTTTATATATTATGAAAGACATGCACTGATACACAAGCAAATTCCTATGTATTTCCTGTTTCAAGATTGAAGCAATTTAAGGAATCTTTGTTATACACTGCAGGCTAAGTTTTCAGTAAGCATGTCCCTATTAAGATACATGGCAGCGCTGTTCTCCTAAAAGGATTCCAGACGAACAACAGTAAATCATGGAGCTAGTTTCCCAATGTTGCGAATCTGCATAGGAATAGCAATGAACAGTATATTGAAAACAAGTCTCTAAAACTCTGGAGAGTGAAATCAATTTGAAGAGCATGCAAATATGAGCTCCAAGACAAAGCTGGGATTGGTAAGGATATTCTTGCCTGGGACCCATATGCCACAGGCTTTTAGATTTATTTTTAATTGTCACATGGATAAGAGTTTTCTTTCAAATTACAACCAAAATAAATAAAAAAATTTAGCATGCTTTACATTAAAATTCAACACAGACAAATCAAGGCAAACACATATGGCTTCAACTTGGTTAAATCAGAAACACTTCATTTATGTACAAGTAAAAGGACCTTTCCATTTCTTCCTCTTCCATATGTTTCTTCAATAGTGACAATGGTCAATTTCTATGTATTTAATATTTTTGAAAATTTCTCACATGTGTACTGTGCTTAAATTAATTCTACCATTCCCTTCATTTCTACAACTCCTGTTACATCATATATATATATATATATATATATATATATATATATATATATATTACATAATTTATAAACAATACATCCCTCTCCCTCTCCCTCTCCCTCTCCCTCTCCCTCTCCCTCTCCCTCTCCCTCTCCCTCTCCCTCTCCCTCTCCCTCTCCCTCTCCCTCTCCCTCTCCCTCTCCCTCTCCCTCTCCCTCTCCCTCTCCCTCTCCCTCTCCCTCTCCCTCTCCCTCTCCCTCTCCCTCTCCCTCTCCCTCTCTCTCTCCCTCTCCATCTCTATCTGCCTTCTAATATTTAGGCCTGACCACTGAAGGAGCAATCAATTCTTATATATAATGTTCAACATTGATAAACAACTTGAAATTACCATATATTAAAGCAGAAAATAATTCTTTAAATTTTAGATACTACTAGGTAATTAAAGACATTTAGTTATCTCAGGCAAGGTTTGGACACACTTTTTCCAAGGAAAGTCCATTTAGATTGTACGAAGGGAACAGTACACACTTGTGGTAACAAATGACAAATCTTTACTATTAAAGAAGATACCTTATCCTAAGGGTGATATTCTTTTCAATCTATACTAAATTCAAACTACTTGCAAAGGAGTAATGAATCCACAAGGCATGGCTGTAATCTTGTCGAAAACAGTAGCTAAGTTTAATTTCCTATAGTTTGATTCTGAGTTCACTATACAGATTCTTTGCTGATGTTAAAAATAGTCTGGTAGGTCAGCAATAAGTGTAATTCATATACGGCCTTACCATCTGGCTAGAACTCTTAGTTTATTTGTTGTTTACAGCTATAAATGTATTTCTCTTTATGTTCTCAGAACTCATGATTGTCTGTACTATAGGATCACAGTTTATCACACAACCTTATAAATGAACAAAAATATTTGAAATTATTGGAATCACAATACTGTGGAATTTGGCATACAGCTTTTATTTACAATAGCTACACAAGCAGCATTACAAAATTGCAAGGTTTTAAAAGGAAATGAATAAGAAAACATACATGTTTTTAAAAATACCTAATAAGCAAAACAGGTATACCTGTAAATCAGTAATATTTTTGCTAATGTCCTATCACTATTCTTAAAAATTCTTTACATACATTTTCACCAAACAATTTTTAACCACATACACAGATAAATGAAAACAGATATATTCTAAAAAAAAAGAGAACTGAACAGATGTACCACATCCCAGGTTTTTAGTAACCTCATGGCATTGTGAATGTCATAGTATTGTGATGCCCAATACATTTTTCTTTAATTTACTAAAATTCTAGTTTAGAAATATTTTTTGTTTTGAAGAATGCTGTAAGTGAGAATCTGCAGAGAATCAGAACTATGGTCTAAGTGCTGGAGAATCTCAGACACTTGTGGGTAGATTGCTTTATTATGGGTCCATGTTGGATTTGAGTTTTCTTTATGGTTTTCCATCTGTGACCACTTTGTTGTCTCTGCCCCACTTGGTCACAGCATCTTTTCTGGAAATAGTGTAAAAAAAAACATTTTTTTTTTAATCCATGGATAAAATGTTTATGGAAAGTGAGTATTTCTCTCTATGATAATTTTCCTGGCCAGACAGAGCTAACAATAAACATTTGTTTTACTCCTGATCCCAGAACAGAGAGATGTCCTGCCAAAAGTGTGGTTGTTAAAAGCATTTTCTCAGAAAGGGGTCGGGATGTAATCTTGGATTTGACTGTGTAGTCTGTAACATTCATCAGAATCGTGAAGCATGTATGAATTGTTACTTTGTCCTGCTTTCTCTTGCTTCTGATGTAATAAAAACACAAACTTCCAAGCAATGTAAACAGTAAAAATTTTTATTACACCAGTCCAAACCATAAAGCTGCTACACCTAATTATTCTTTCAGACCTTAAGTAAGTATTAACGTATAAACTGCAATAAAGGAGAAAAGCAAGGAAGAGCTGAAGAGATGGCTCAGTAATGAATAGGACTCACTGATTTTACAGGGGCCTCTTGTTCAGTTCCTATCACACTCAGTCCAGTCACCCACATGTGTCTTAAAGATCAACCTCTAGGGGATTCAACACCTTCAGTGAACAACTGGGTTATGTTTTCTAGCAGACGCTCATGCCCACTTCCAGATACACCATTATGATAATTTTTTAAAAAATTTAAAAGAAGAAAACTGAAAAATCTTCCATCTTAATTATTCAGCCACAACTTTCTATATAACCTTTGTAATTGAATATAAGCTTTATAATATAATATATAAACTTTATAATATAATATAAACTTTCTAACTGAAGCATTTGTAGGAGAAAAACTTTTGTTTTCCTAGATTACTTTATGGTTACAGAAATACTTAGATGATATCATCTTTAAAAACTGTGAGTCTGTGAGAAACATAGAACATTAGTTATATCTTCTTTTTTACCAGAAACCTTGTGATCATTACAGTGTAGTAGATGCATTCTTATAATTATTTGTAGCCTTCACTGACCATTGTTATGATTTGAATCTGGAAATCTCCCACACTCTCATGTTGCTAGTACCAGTTTTAGTCTGATGCCACTGTCTTGGGAAGTCACAGAGCCTTGAGACGGGGGTAGATGAAATAGATCTCTGTGCATAGGCTTTAGCAGGTTATAGCTTACCACTACATCCAAGTGTGCTCTCTTTTTCTGGTCTGCTGTAATATGAAAAGCTTCCATAACATAAGTCATGAACTCTGCCAGGGCTTCTCTACCATGACAAACTGAAACTGTCTGAATTCCTGAGTCAGATTAATATCCCCCCCGCCCATTATGCAGATTCTGTTAGTTACCTTGGTAAAACAGCATGGGGGTAACTGAAAAACTCATTATTTGTATTCTGAGTGGTCTATAGTAGGAGTTTAGAGTACATGGGCAATCATTTAAATTAGATATAACCATAGAATAATGGAATGAGACTATCTGCACGTCAAGTCCACTTCTTCATTTGTCTTTTGAAATTTCTACTTTTATCTTTTTATCTTTGTTGCCTGGCTGGTTTAAATATTTGCTACTTCATGAAGAATCATTTGTCTCTTTACTACTTCTCACTATAATATTATTTTATGTCTGAGTTCCATTAATAATGAAAGATCTTCTCCTCCGTCTAATACTTACATCGTTCTTCCCAGTATTGGCCTTCTAGTAATCAAAACAAAGCTACTAGATTCCCTACCTAAATGTACTGATCAACAACCATAATTTCAACTTTGTCTCAAAGAAATACCTTACTTCTGAAGATACTAAGCCTATCTACGTGCTATTCATAGTACTTAACTGAGTTACTTAAGTTTGTAACCCAGATTTTAGAACAGGGTACAAAATTTAGAAAAACGATAAAAAAAAAAAAACCCCTATAATTCTTGTAATTGGGACTTAATTCTCTTTTTGAGGGTTTTCATATTGTATAATTCAGGAAATTATAATACAAATAGTTCATGCTCAATGTTCAGTTATTCTGGATTATTATAAATGAGAAGAACAATATTCTAACATTGTTTCCTACTTGGGGACAGCCTTCTTTTTCAATAGAATTTATGATATGACTCTCAAAAATGGAAGTGTGATAAGTGGGCTTTAAACAATATCCTAAATGTCTAAATACTAACTACTTCATACAAATTTAGAAGTAAATATTTTCAGTTACATAAAGTTTATTAAGCCTTAGTTTATAGGTTAAATAAAGTATACATGCAATATGAGAGTCCATAGATGACAGAAATTTTAAAATAATTGTGAGGTTTTTCCTTGCTGTATTGCTATTTAGAATTTGTGAATCACAAGATATAGAGGCACTGGTGAAAGGAACATTATATAGCAGACAGGCTGGAATCATTTTAAAATTAAAATAGTTAAATTTGAGAATTTCAGGCATGCATAAAGTATATTTTAATCATAGTTGCCCTTCACAGTTCACCCAGACTCCTTCCACTTCCACCTTCCCAACTTTAAAAAAACAACAGTTTTAATGAGAAGAAAAGTATTATCTTCATGATTAAAGGGGCATCTTTCTCAACTTGTATGTTAAAGTAAGTTTCTCTCTAGTGGATATAAAATAATGCCAACAAAGAGTCTCATTAATTGGGTGACTACCTGTTCAACAGTCTAGACTAATTGACAGGCTGCATACACACTCTCAAGAAAGAAAAGATTAAAGATCTTATATGTGTGTGTATGTTCATGTGTTTATGTGTGTAAATTTGTATGAGTACATGTCTGTGTGTGTGCATGTATGTCAACATTTTGGAATTCTATTATTCAGCAGACATCTATCATTTTGTTGTTGTTACGAATTGAGAACAGTCTGTCACTGGGCTGTCACCAGGTAGGCCAAGCTAGCTGATCAAAAAACCCTAAGGATCTATCTGCCTGCCTGCACTGGGGTCACAAGTACCTGCTACAATGCCTGTTTTTTAATTTAATGTTGGTTTAGAGATCCAGCTCAGGCCATCTTGATTACAAAGGAAACATTATATTGATGAGCCATTGCCACAGACCTGAGATCATTTTCAAAGCAGAAACAAGCTATTATTATTATTTTTGGCTTTGTACTAACTGGAAATGAGTTTAAACAAAGCCTTACTGAAGAAATGACACTGGAGAACATGACAGGGCGAGGCTCTCCAAAGTTTTCAAGGTTCAAGGGGAACATTGGCCAAATTGGGGAAACCTCCTTTACATTTCTAAAGGTTGACCACAGACTGCAGCAAAGAAGTAACCCAGTGTATCAGAAAGTGGCTCATGTCCAGTTACAGCTGTAAACTGCTTTGTGGATTTAACAGGCTCCAGTCTTGTTTGCTCAGTCCAGCTCAGCAGAGGCTTATAAACCCAAAGTCCACAATCACATGAAAACCAGTAGTCTGGCAACCACCAAAGGGACAAATCAGGGTTGGAGCTCCTTCAATGCCACAGTCTTACTTAGATAATAGCTGTTGTTTTGTGTGCTTTGGAGCCTTGAAGATTACACGGGCAAAACTGTTTTTACTTGACTCGCCTTTGTAGCACTCAAGGTGAAGCAACATTTCCATGGTATTTGTCAAGAATAAAGTAGCAATTGTTCAATACTGTAACTATTTAATGTATTGGATAAATGGTGTGTGTGTGTGTGTGTGTGTGTGTGTGTGTGTGTGTGTGTGAAGATGCAAATGGTTTGGAAAACTTAAAAACAAACTTCTTTTTCCTTGATGGCTGTAGACAGGGCTAGGATGACAGAAAGTTTCCAGAGTATGTAGTTGCATGTAGGATTCTAGGTATACTCAGTGTTTAGTACTTGTACATAAAGCCAGGTGAAGGCCCAATCTCAACCTTTGCTGAACTTCATTTGCATACTCAGGAAGTATAAGATAAGGAAGAGTTTTAAGCCACCTCCCAAATGTTAAAGAGAACCCTGATGTGCACAAAGTGTACCACTGAAAGTCAATATATAGATGGAAAATTTGGTATATATTTAGTTTTAGTCATATATTTCTTCTCTACTTTGATATAAAGAAAAAAAGTAGTACTTTTTATACCAACCCAGTTACAACACTCTGATCTGCTATCCAGCCTGCAAGATATGCTAGTACAATGGTGGCACAAAGCTTGCAGGAATAACCAACCAGTATCGGATTTTGGTTTAAGGCTCACTATGAGATGGAACACATACCTGACACTGCTTGAATGACTATGAACCTGAAACTATTTAGGCTAGGGACTTAGCGGAAAACCCCCAAAAGCAACGTAGCAATAAAATAACTCTTAATAACACTCTGCTGTACTAATAGCCATCATCAGAGAAGTTTCCTCCTGAAGCTGGTGGGAACTAATACTGAGACCCACAGCCAGATATTATGCAGAGAGTGAGAGACATAGAAACAGTCAGTCCTCAAGGACTCTATCAAATCGTTTCTATCAAATCACCCCCTCCCCAGGACTCATGGAATTTGTGCAATTGGAGACGGAAAGAATAACAGCCAAAAGGGATGGAGGGCATTAAGGTAACTTGTCTCCCTAAGTCAACAGTATCAAAGCACATATGAACTCACAGAGACTGAGGCTGCATGCACAGGATCATCATGGTTCTGCATATGACGGAGTCTTTATTTTGTTGGATATTTTATTTATTTACATTTCAAATGTCATCTCCTTTTCTAGTTTCCAGAACCCCCTATCCATTTCCCCCTTTGCCTGTTTCTATGCTGGTACTTTTATCAAGGTAAGCCAGGACAGATGCTCATATCAGGAGCGAAGAGGCAGGAACTAAAAAAGAGATCCCAGAGGAATGCTTGTTACTAGCTTGCTCTCCAGGGCTGGCTCAGACTGCTTTCTTCCCAGGGGGATGGTATCACCCACAGGGGGCTAGGTCTTCCCACATCAATCATTCCTTAAGAAAATGTCCCCACAGATTTGCTTGGAGCATAATCTGATGGAGACAATTCCTTAGTGAAGATTCTGTCTTCCCAGATGCCTCTAGCTTGTGTCAGGTTGACAAAAGTTACCATCACTGTGTGTTTACATAAATATCTTAGAATCAGTGATGATGACTAAACAATCTTGTATACAAATGAGGAATCAAGGAGATACAAACCTTATAATTTTAAGAGATGAATTCATAATACATATTTTCTGAAGCTTTTATTTAAAATCTCACTATTAATATAAAATTATGTGATTTGTTTTCCCCCAGGGAATAGATCTTAGTGGTGTAATGGAAATGTGCATTACATGTTAATGTCTGTAATAGCAAATCAAGGAAGAAAAAATGGCAAAATAAATAGAAAGTAGTTTATCAAATCTTAAAATTTGTGTGAATTATAGTGATGAACCATTTGATATATGAACAGAAATTGTTAAAAGGCTGGATGGTTGAATAATTGTGGTGTCTAGATTTTTTTATTGTTTTGTATTTAATGAGAAATGTCCCTTGAATGCTCATGTATTGAATGACTGATCACCAGTTGGTAAAACCAATCATTTAATGATGAGTTCTCTTATCTTCCGTGGATTGGTAACTGAGAAGATTATTGGGTATCGGACACTGAGGAAGGTGGAGTCCGAGCTTAGAATCTGGGTCTTTGTGGGCATATTGTTTAAGTGTATCAACAGCAGGATAAACCCACAGATTCTAAACTTAAGTGTTGAGTAGTTGGAAACATCCCAGGATGTTGCGCGCACCTCTCGTGTCCACTCCGCCCGTGGAAGAGAGACACGTGAGACAGTATTCGGGTATCACCACAGCGAGGCTTTAATCTTTATCAGCAGACATGAAAGACCCCGCGGAAGGGGCAAAGACAGGAAGAGGCACAGCTTAAATACAGCCTAGAGTGACGTGTTCACTTCTGATTGGCTGTTCACTCATTACCCATAATACGCCCCGGGATGGGCAGTGACTTTTGGCGCGCTTTTGCCTTTTTGCACCTGCGCAGTTAGTTATTTACTTGTGGAGGACACGATGCCCATGCCATCTTGGAATGGCGCATATATCACCGCTGACCACGGCTTCCTACACCAGGATGACTTATTTTGTAAGGAATCATGTAAAATACTGTCCTTATACATGTTATCTTATGTCATAATTATTTTAGAGTTGTACATGTCATATGAATAAATATGGGGAAGAAAGTCCTAAATGCTTGAAGATGTTACATTCCTCTCTTGCATCCAAAACAAATATTTATTAATATATTTCAAGTTTAGCAATAAAGATATAGCACAATAAAAGCTAATAGAAGTACCAGAAACAGATCAAAATCTTTTTTTGCTCATATATTTTATGAGAAGTACATTTTGGATAAATTCTTCAATTATATCTTTTAATGCATTGATTTTATTCAGTCTTATATTGACTAAACTGTATGGTTTAATGCAATTGGCATTTATCTGTTTCTGTGGTACAAATGTTAAAAGTGATCTCTCATATGCTCACTGATTAATTTCTCTCTATTCTTTCATCCCATATGTTCTGTTTTGTTTCTTTGAAAATATATAAAGACACACACAGACACACTCACACAATCAATCAAATTCAGATTTGTGGAGCCTAGTCTCAATAGCTCTTCAAAACATTTTGGCACCTAAGGGTCAGAAAACATTATAGAAAGGGGGCAGGAAAGAATTTAAGAGAGAGAGAATCAAGAAGTTTACTGTGAGACTGTGTTTCTTAGTAATATCAGACACACACAAAGTCTCATGGCAGCCAAACCATGAGCTGAACAAGACAACACTCATGGACATGCCAAATCCTAAGAAGGCTTAACACTAAGAACTACAACCAACAACAACAAAAAAATCTTGGAGTAGAAGAGTCTTTTACAGGGAAGAGCACAGCAATTGCTCTTGAGTGCTAAACATATAACCATGTAACATTATATGCACTAATATAGTTTTATTTATAACTATACATGTATGTAATATACACATGTGCCTGCAATAATGATTCATGAAAGAAGAGATCATAAACTTGAAGGGGGGTTGGGAGGGAAAAGGAGAAGAGAGAAAGGTAATTATTTTATAATCTCAAAAATAACAACTATAAAAAATAGAGAAGCAGAAATAGCAGTACCATTAATATTTACTATTTTTAAACATTTAAATATTCTTTGTGTTGCTGAGTCTTTCTCTGAGGCTCTATTTCTGTCTCTGCTTGATGTCTGTTTCTCTCACACACATATACACATCAACACACACAGACACACACACAGACACACAAACACACACACATACATGCACACATATACACAGAGACTCACACACACACACACACACACACACACTACACACTTTGTTTTGTTTAGCCTTTGAAACTTTCAGAGGCCATGAGATGTTGCCTTGATTACCCCATAACTCCAAATAGCAGGTACACAGTAACTGCATCATTTTTTTTTATGCGCTATAATTGAACACTCTTTTGTTTTCTAATATCCAGTCCATATTTGTTACTCTAATTGAGCTCAGATATTTTTTATACTTTTGTCACTAATTAAGATTTATTTAACAACTAGTCCATGCTAGTATATCATCCTAGACCTTATGGCAATGTTGGACGTAAGACTGCAGTTAAAAACATTTTGATAGAGAGCTATATTTTTCTAAGTGGAAGAAAAGCTGGGTTCTCAAATTTCCTTATTATATCTTTTCGCTGGTACGTAACTTTTTCTACTGATCCATCTCACTAAGGGGATATCTATATTGTAGGATGAGTCTTCTGTTTGGTTAATAGAGAAGAAACTTGAGCTTCATTTATACATAAATCCAAAAGATTGATGTTGGCCACAAGTAGACATCTGTGTACTAAAACTCCTCAAGGAATGTTGACAGTAAATGGTGGGTAGAAATCCTCTCAGCGACTTTAAGCATAATTATCCATTATTGATCATGTGTAGGAGGAAGAAGGGCCTGAGATAATATTTATCACTGGAGAATAATGGATAGATTGCATGGGGACTGGGGGCAGTATTAGATGGCTGAGTTTAAACAGAGGTCAAGAGAAATGATACATAAATGGAGTTATAGGACAGAAGAGAAACCAAGTTAATGTTTTGATGTCATGGCATTTATGTTCTCTAGGATATTTAAATCTACAACGCTTGTATCCTAGAGAACACAAATTGTTTGTATAATCAGTCCAGTTTAATAAAATAGAATGTGAACAAAATCTATAGTTAGAGTGGATACAGACCAGGCACATATGTAGATGATAACTGTGAATAATATTTTGAATCCTTAAGCTAGTAATGATATAACCTAACTATTATGGTATTGGCACTCTGAATCAGTTTTATTCTTCCTAGCTGTTCCCCCAACACCACCCTCTATGGGATTAATAGAAGACTGTTTAATGTGAAATCCTACAGCATTAATCTAGAAAAGGACCCCACTTTATAATGGCTCAGGTGTGACATGAGCATGAAATCTACTTGTCTTCCATTTCACATGTCACCTTGAACAGCCTGTCTATTAGAACCTGAACAACAGTGACTGGTTCTCTCTCATTCACGATTATAGTTTGAGGACAATACTTTCTGGAGTGGGGTAAATGCCTTCAAAATGAACTTAAAAAATCTATTGATATTCATTATCTAGAAAAGGGTCCCCACAGGAAAAAAAATGAAACAAGTTTATCTGAGACATCACTAGAAAAAATTTTGGAGGGTCTTGTCCATTTTGTATTCAGACGCTTATTTCTGTGCACCTCGATATTTAGTGATAGTCCAGATACTAGCACTATCATGAAGATTGAAGAATCTCTTGTATAACGTGGTGTAAAAAATGCTCCCAGATACTTATCTCTGATTGGTTAATAGTAGGCTGAACAGCCAATGGCTGGATAAAAGAGATAGGAAGGCTGGGCTTCTGTTCCCAGCCAGGGGTCTCAAGAAGAGCCAGGTAGAAGGACTTCACCATGAGGCATGGGAGTGTCCATGAGAAGGGTCTTGAAGAAAGCAGAGGAGGAAGGTTGCTATGCGGTTGAGCATGAGGGGAGTCACCAAGGAGACTCCTGTAGACAGACAGGTATAGCAGAGTGACAGAAGGAGAGACTAAATGCTGGTAACTCTGGGCGGGGAGCTCCGAAGTAGCTAGATAGCATGGAGGTGAAGAACGTCTGCTCAGTAATTTTGCTTAAAGCTTGTTGAATAAATCAATAGGTCTCTGACTAAATTATTTGAGCTAGCTAGGTTAGAAATATCTGGCACTTTTAAATTTCATCCAATAAAAAAATCACTTACAGGATTTGTGAAGTCATTCATTTATTCATTTATCATTCATTCATCCATTCACTATAACAGGTGTTCTAGGATAAAACTTTTCATTCCTAGGGAAGTGGCTCACATCAGGATTCATGGTAAATCTTTGCTCCTCTGGAAGTTCAAAAGCCATCCTGTCTTTCTGTGTTGTCTTTTTCTAGTGATTTCCTAATTAATATGAGAAGAAATGAATTACTATTGTAGAAACATTAACAAAACTCTGGATACCATGACAAATAAATATTGATATTACATGAGGAACTATAAAGAGTGGTCTGAATCATGAAGATTCACTGGACTCTTTTTAGGAAGTTTTATTCCCCATATAACATGGATGAACAACTGCAGTAACCTTAGCCTGGCAGAAATAAGCAAATCAGAATTTTTTGGCTTCAAGGATAAAGGTCAGCATCATCAAGCCAGCTCAACTTAAAACCACTGCAGAGCCTGCCAAGTGGGAAAATGTGTGTTAGTGGAAGAGATTGAGCATCAGGTATTTTTTTTTACCTGAGACCCAGCAAAGTCATAGACACTTATGTATTTAAAATGTCCTGAATTTGAAAGATTTGTAGAATCTTGAGCTGATTTTTAAATAAATACTCCATTTGCAGTGATACCTTTATTTGTTACAGCTGCCAGATTGTGGTGGGGTTTTGGTTATCCATTAATTTATTTATTTACTTTATATCCAGTTCACAGTTTTCTCTCTTTCCTCCCCTCCCAGTTCCTTCTTCTCACCTCACGTCCCCCCATTCCCTCCTACCTTTTCTCCTTAGAGGATGGGAGGCCTTCTATGGATATCAGCCTGCCTTGGCACATCAAGTTGCAGTAAGACTAGGTAGATTTTCTATTGAGGTTAGACAAGGAAGCACAGTTAAAGGAAAGGGATTGAAAAGCAGGCAACAGTCATAAAGTTCCTACTTCTGGTGTTAGGAGTCCTACCTGCAAAGAAAGATGCACATCAGTTACTGTGTATAGGAGGCCCACGTGTGTTCCATGCCTACTCTCTACTTGCTAGTTCAGTCTCAGTCATCCCCTATGGGCCCAGGTTAGTTGATTCTGAAGGTTTTCTTGTGTCTGTTACCTCTGGCTTCTTTAATCCTTCCTCTCCATCTTCCACAAGATTCCTTGAGGTCTTTCTAATGTTTGGCTGTGGGTCTCTATATCTGTTTCCAACATCTGCTGGATGGAGCCCCAAAGATTAGTTATGCTAGGATTCCTTCTGAAAGTATAGCAGGATATCATCAATAGTGTCAAGGTTGAGCTCTCTCTCATGGGATGGGTCTCAGGTTGGAGCAGTCATGACTTAGCCATTCCCTCAATTTTTGCTCCTGATTTAACCTTGTACATCTTGTAAGCAGGAAAAATTATGGGTTGAAGGTTTTGTGGCTGGGTTGTGTCCTCATCCTTCATTGCCAAGAACCAGCCTCAGCTTGGCCAGGGGGTCGTGAGGAAGAGGTATTTGGGAGCTGCAAAAGGATGACTTGGAGGCAACTATGGGTACAAGTTGAGAGCTTGTGCTGCTCAAGACAGCTCTGCAGAAATCTCCATCCAGCTCAGCTCCTGAAGACCAAAGCCCAGACATTTATTTGCATATCAATTCAATTGTACACCCCAGATTCCCTTTTGATTATCCCATGAATCACCACTTTATGACCTTAGCCCTGTGATTCTTAGAAAAAAGACAGCAAGTATATTAAATAAATAAATAAATAAATAAATAAATAAAATCAAAACAAGACAAAACCCAAAACATGTCAAATGAATTCAGAGATCTGCCTACCTTTGTAAGCACAGACAATAAAATAACTGCGTGGGATATGACTTTGGGATTACCATTCCCTCACACCTGGGCCTAAAGTAGCTCTGTTCATGGATGAAATTGAACTCAGGAATATGCCTGCATTTTTAAGCACAGACAATAAGTTTAGCTGGGTAAAATCTAACACTGTGATCACTAATCCCTAAATTTTTTTGTCTCCTTTATTAATATCTTTCTGATAAGCTAACTTATAATGCAGCTGCCTCTATTCTTATAAGTCCATGAAGTCCTTTATATGATTCATATTGCATCCTTATATTTTGCATAGTTAAGAAATTCTGTTTATAGAAGTAAGTTGAACATGAACTTGTGTACTTACTTTTGTCGGCTCCCTGCCAGCAGGTCCAGGCGAGAGGAGAGAAGTCCTGGTCCAGTCGGGTCTCTCTGCACCTGAGCAGAATGATGAGTGTCCATGGCTCAAAGGAAACATACTGATGTCCTGTGTGGAAACAGAAACTCAACTTTAATGTATCAGCATCTTGTGTATATAAACTCCGAGCATAGGGAGGGGGAGTTTTGGTGGGGTGAGATGACATAGGGGGTGAGGAAGGGTGATGGAGGTTATGGGGTAACTGACAGGGACAATGGCAAAGCTTTACATCAGCAATGGCAGGCAGAGGCAGGGCCAAACAGGTCTTGTTGAGTCACCCCAGTATGGAAGTGACTGAGACAGGTCTCAAAACTCAAGCCAGGCTTGGGTTTGTCCTCGAGGACCAAACCAGGGCCAAAATGGGGCCCAACATACTTTAATAAACACTTTTCTAGCCAGAAAGTTTGCTTTATATTCAGTATTTCTAAGATGAAGATATTTCAGGTATAAATAAAAATGAAGCATTTGGAGATTCAATATTGTAATTATAAAAGCAATAAAAATTATAAGAAGTATTAACAAAATAATATAATTTTTGAAATAGTTAACTATAATTCACATACACTTACCTGCATCCCAATGTCCATGGAAACAAATTTGTGTTTTACACACCCAGAAAAGACAGGTGCTTTATTATTGATAGGTGTCATTGTTGTTAATTAAAAGATATAGAAAAGATTACCTAAACTTGACCAAAGTTTTATAGAAAATGCAATTTTTTGTCTGATGTATCAGATTAGAAGATTAGAGTAATTATTCATTAAAGAAATCTCCAATCATTTGGGGGAAAGTTTTTAAATCATGCTATTCCTTTATTTTGATCCTAAAACTCTTTGATGGCAAAGACTATATTCTTTTTTTTTTTTTTAGCAAAAAGAGAGAAGAAAAGTATATATAAATGAAATAAAAATAAAAAGTAATGGGATAGAATTTTTTGTGCTTAGACAACAGACATTTTCCATTTTTCGTCTTTTTTTTCTTTATCAAATTGTAATTTTTACTTTTTCACACAGGGGTTATAAACACAAAAAGGCAGGATGTGGGGAAGGGGATGACACAGGAGTGTAGGTGTTCAGGGGGAGTACAGATATCTTTCAGAACAGGGTATATGCTGGGTGAAGGTTCAGGGGATAGGTCACTATGACTCTGCCTATGATTCACTTGTCCTTATCTAAGTTGGTACTATCCACCAAGGCTACCTATCTACAAGGTCTATGACTACTCACGCAGAAAATTTCCACCAAATCTGCCTGTTTACAGTAGCTTATATCCATCTGTTTCAGTGTTTTCCCACAGAGACCCAAGACTTTGTGTTAGCAGGTGTGTATATTAGGCTTATTGCTGATTTTAGGCCTATGGCTGATTTTAGGCCTTCAGTATATAAGCAGGGCTGTCCCTGACATCTCCTCCCTTCTCCAAGTATAGAAGGGCCATGCAATTCTAATCTTGTGAAGGCAGGGATAGAGGCTTGACCTCCAGTAATTAAAGGGGACCTTGTAATGGCCAAAGACTATATTCTTAAGTATTGCTATATTGTGAGGGTTTTAGAAAGTACAATGTAAGCTTTATCTCACTTGGAGTAACTTATTAGAGATGTTATTTTACGATATTCTGAGAAACAGTATTGGATATATAATAATGAAATATACTGGAAGAGGAAGCTAATAATTTTTTTTTTATCAAATATGGAGGCAAGATCTCAAGAATGATCCAGTGATGTCTGAGCTCTGATAAGGGAATAAGTAACTATGGGTCAGATTGTTTAACTATATTGGTGAATACTGAGGCAAGTCTCTTGTGTCCCTTCCCTCATTCAAACATCTCTCTCCCTCTCCTCCACTCCTTCCTATCTTCTTTCCCTCCCTATGTGTGTGTATGTGTGTGTAGAGTGTGTGTGTGTAAAAATAAAGAGATAAGAAAGGCAAGGGAAGAGGAGGAGGAAAAGGATGAAAAAGAGGAGGAAGACGGGATAGAATAATTTTATAGCTATCATGTCGAACTGAGGCATTGAACCAATATATGTGGTAACTGAAAAGGTTATAGAACCAACCACAACAGAAATCATGACTGCTACTAAACACAATTATGGTAGGGTATAAGAGGCCAATAATCACAGTAATCTTTGAATGTCCAGTAAATACAATATACAGAAGAGAGTTATAATAGGCTATGTGAGCAAATGTAACTCAATCTAACCCATATCTCTATAGAGGAGTAAGGAGTAGTGTAGATGGGCATCATTACTTCAAATTTGGTTGTAACCTCACCCAGAATGTGATTATCTGTAACCAGAAAATAAATGTTGATATCAGTTCTTTACTGAGACTTTATACTGTGTTCTTTGTGATTGATATATGGTCACAAATATTTGGTAATATCCAGGGTTCTGGGGAAAGAGGAACACAGTAAGAAAAAAAATCCAAGAGTATCATGTGCTAGCATATATACTAGAAACAGAAATGGTGCTTAAAATATCATTCATCTGGATCATATCAGGATCAGACAGGGACACTTAGATGATAGAAGTTCTAAATGGTAAAAGAAAAAGAAATAATAACTTTGAGGTGATAAAGAGTAAAGTGGTGACAGAGTAAGAAATCATGAAAGTATATTGTAGCAAACTTGAAATTTATCCCCAAGTAACAGCTCCATGCACATACATTTCACATGCATAGTAAGAAAAATGTTATCAAATTATAAAGTCATTAATCTGAATGTTGTACATGTAGGAAATTGTGTATCTAGCTTCTGCCATGGAAACCAAATCATAATGTTTCTCACTCGTAGTCTCTTGAGGGCATGTGAGAAATTCAAGCTATTTTGGTACCAGGAACTGGAAGCTGACAAGTAAAATATTGCCAAGTATAGTAATTGGAATTTTCTTAATGACAAGATAATAGATGCCCCCAAATTGTTCATTGCTTGGCATACAACTGTATGCTGGCCAAATAACCCAAGGCCTTGTGCCAAATTAGTACATGAGACCAGACTGATTCGTTCCCTATCTCAGCCATCAGACTTTTGCGTTTTGTCCTTTTGACAGGTACTTAATGAAAATTTAAATATACAAATACATCTTTATAGACGATAATAACTGAAAATGCCAGTATTTTTATATAGGAACAAAAAGTGAATACAGTATGAAATCTTGAAAACAATTATATCTTTTTGGTAATTGATTAGCAAGAACATTGCATAGTTATCTGTTCTATTTCGTCCTTAAATGTTTGTGGCAATATATTAAGATGACCATTGTTGAATTTGCCTGCTCGTCATTAGATGCATTATTCCTGTCTTCATTCCATCTGTGCTAATGCTGACTGCGTTTTTTATTTTAAGTTTCTGAACTTACTATTGGTAACATCATTTTCTGAAATATTTTCACATGACATTTTGGTTTCAATCTTTATTTAAATAAATGTATCCTGAAAACATTCCACAAATCAGAAAAAGAAAACCTGTTGTATGGATGACCTTTTTCATATAAATGTGAGAGTTTAAAATGTGTTTATCTCAGAGTATGGCTAAGTCTCCTAATTCTTGCCAGTTTATTTCTTTTCTACCACCACCAACACCAGATGTTTATGGAAAGATTTAGAACTGTGAAATATTGACCTGTTTGATATTTCCTTCATATTTCAAGGCAGGCAGATAAGAAACTGTACAGGAACACCTGGTGGCTTTCTCCTTCTTATTTACTGCTTTGAGTAGAGTGCGCGTGCACCTGCACACACACACACACACACACACACACACACACACACACACACACTATTTTAAACCTTACCGCTTCCCAAGAATCTGCTACCACACTGCTGCATGGTGTTAATAAAGATGATAGAAGAGTGGTTCTCAACTTTCCCTGTGCTACAGTCCTTTAACAGTGAGAGGTAATTTTTAGTATGTGGAATGGAAACCCAGGTTTTTCCTATTGTGGCAAACCCCATAAACTTTTTTCACTGTTATTTCATACTGTACTTTTGAGATTGTCATGTAAATATCTGATATGCACGGTATCTGATATGTGACTACTTTGGTAGTCATGACCCACAGGTTAAGAATCACGGCTCTAGAGTTAGATGCTCAAGCAGGATACTTGCTCTGCCACTCTTTCATGATATTCCTTGAGAGTGTTTTAAAATATCTAAAATACAGTCCCTCAGACAGAATGAAAATTAAAAGAAGATACATGACATTAGCTTATTGCATTTTAAATCATGAGTATTTTGATGAGGTGTGAGAGCTACACATTAAAAAATTGTTACATACATAGACTCATATATAATTAGCATCTTGCATTTTTGGATTCTTAGTTGAAATATATTAAAAGTATGTTTACACATTTTCCAGTTATCTTAAAATAATAATGTATTATTGTTTCCTGAAATATAAACAACACAAAAATATGACATATCTTAAATATGGATTACATTATTATACTAAGTGTTATATTACTTTTCACCAATTCAATACTGCTAAAAAATGAGATAAAACAATAATTGTCAATCACATTCTGTTAGGGTATGTTTCATAAAAAAACATTAACTATGGAGATGACTAAGAATAAAAATGTTTTCCTAAAAAATAAAATTCAGAGAAGTGGTATGTAAGGTGTACTTTTTAGTAGGTAGAATGGAAACCCAACATTTATATTCAGAAACAATGCAAGAATGACTGCAAAGACCAGTGTGCTCTGATTCATTAAAGGGGAGGAAGGATTCCCATCAACACGGTTTGGAATAATCAATTTAATCCATCATTTCAGGGAAGGCTGAAGCCATTCTTTCACCAGGATCCTCTATCTGGGCCTGGTGACATGTTGCCTCCACCTACAGCAGCTTGTAGAAGCAGTTCCTAACCCAGCAATCTCGTCAGCTCAGATCAAAATACACGTAAATAATAAAAACAAACTCAGATTGTGAATGAGATACCAGTGTTGAGGGAAAACTTAGCAATTCATTCAATCAAACATGAGTCTTCTACTCATAAGAACAGTATCACTCCCCTGATCAGGTAACCAGAAATAAAGGAGATACAGTAAAACTGAGACAAACAAGGGAGGCTTAGATAAAGAGGTTTTAGAATGAATCCATATGTATTAATATATGAAAGAATGGTGCTTAATTGATTAGAAAATGTTCTACATTTTTCTGTAATTTTTAAAAATTCATGATATGAGTGTAATGGTTTATATAAAAGAACAATAAAGTCATTTAAAAAGAGTAAAATCATTTCATTTGGTTTGGCGAAGGTGCTATGCCATCTCTTCCTAAACACTAAAAGTGGACACAGAACTCAGGCTGTGTTAGAAAACTCCCTTTCTTGAGCCCAACTTCTGGCTTTGGTGGTTAGTTAGACAGGGGCTAAAGGCCTGAATGCAGTTGAAAGTTCATAGATGTCACTTTTAGATATCAAATATCAGAAGATGGTGTCTTGCTTGGCTTCTCAAGAATTAATTTTATCACTTGTCAACTTGCCTGCCAAATATGGAAGACCTAGTTAAATGTAATGCAAAAATGTTAATAATGCCTTTAGAAGGATTGGGAAAGGGAGGCAGCACTTTTCTTAGTCTTTCTTTCTTTCTTTCTTTCTTTCTTTCTTTCTTTCTTTCTTTCTTTCTAAAATCTAGTCAAAGCAATAAACAAATTACCTCTGGTCTTCATAATTTTTGAGTTGATCAATACATTTTCTCTCTAGTTTTTTATTTCAGTAAAAATTTTAATACATACAACCAAAAGATTATTGACTTAATATCTTGAGGTGACAAGTAGCCTGCTGTAATAGAAAAAAATCCTCAATGAAGCTGGTAAATGGAATTTGAAGCTTTAACACTACTTCTGAGTATTGAATGAAGGTGAAAAAAAATCAAATCCTCACTATTCTCAGTTTATGATAAGGACAGCAATTCATAGTTATGTCATGAACCTTTAGGAAGTTCAGAAGAGCATGTGGTATTCTTTAGGACTCTGAAGTAGATGCTTGAAACCAACGATAGTACAAAATTATATGTGTAGTATATTCCTAACATACTTACAAAATTTCATGTATAAACTGGGCTCAGTGAGAGGTGAACAAAAACTCCTAATGATACAAGAAAATAATAACAACGTACTTTGGTAAAGTTATTTTAAACTGCAAAAATTACTTGTTTCTAAAAGTTTCTACTTATTTTCAAGTCACTGTTCACTGCAAGTATGGAAATCATGGCAAGCAACTCTCCTCATAACAGTAAACTAAGACTTCTTTCTGTAATGTACCAGCTTACATGGAGTAAAGATTTATAGTCGTGGTAATGCATATGTGGAGTAGCTAGAACTCAGAATTTTTAGTGTTGAGAATGCACATTTAAGAAATAAATATACTAACGCCTGTTTGAAATCCAGATCCTGCCCCAACTTTATCTCTTGCTAACATAACATCATAGAGAACTGCAGCTAACTTCCAAATATGTCTCTGAAAATGTCCAGAACTAGCCTTCCAAATGAAGAATGTTGTTTCCAATTTTGCATTGATTTCTAGACCAGTACATGATTGAGTCCAAATAAATGGTCACACTTAAGAAAAAATACAAGTCATTATAACTTCTCTTTTTGATTCTCTGTCCCACAGGGTCTAAAAACTTGAGGCAAAGCAGCTTGTTTCATCTGTGATATAGGCAAGCAAAGGTGGGACAGGAACACATGTCCAATACAGCTTCCCAGTCACCATTGTCAGGACACTCAGGAAGCTCACAGGTCAGCATCATTCTTTGTCCCAGCATCAAAATGTCTCACCAAAAATTCTGGCAGCCGCCATGCTCCTTCAGCATCCTACAGAAATCTGACCATTGGCCAAGGGCAAGGAAATGGGCTGTTTGGCAGAATTCTGACTTTGGCCAAAAACAAGGAAGTAGGCTTCAGGCAGGAATCTGATATTAGGCTAGATCAAAGAAGTAATTTCAGGCAGGAATCTAAATTTTAGGCTAGAACAAAGAAGTAGGCTTCAGACATGAAAATGACTTTGGGCTAGGACAGGGAAGTAGGCTCAGATATTTTGGTTATCCTGATAAACCCTTAGAAACAGTGATCATGGGAGTGATCACGGGCTTTTGTTTATTGCCTTGCTTGTTCTTTGAATATTTGTGTTTATTGTCTTGCTTGTTCTTGACTATTTGCATCGATTGTATTGCTAGTTTCTCAACTTAGAACTGACCTTAAGGGGGGATCCATAGAACCCATAGCCAGCGCTAGCACGCCCCGTCTGCCGCTCGCCCCTCCTGCAGTCTGAGGCCTGCGGGTAAGTGCACCCAGGAGCCCCCCAGACACATTCTGGGGGATCCATAGAACCCATAGCCAGCGCTAGCACGCCCCGTCCGCTGCTCGCCCCTCCTGCAGTCTGAGGCCTGCGAGTGAGGGCACCCAGGAACCCCCGGACACATTCTGGGGGATCCATAGAACACATAGCCAGCGCTAGCACGCCCCTTCCCCTGCTCGCCCCTCCTGCAGTCTGAGGCCTGCGGGTGAGTGCACCCAGGAGTCCCCCAGACACATTCTGGGGGATCCATAGAACCCATAGCCAGCACTAGCACGCTCCTTCTGCTGCTTGCCCCACCTCCGGTCTGAGGCCTGCAGGGTCTGAGTCCCAGACCAGACCTCTACCAGGTCTGCAGTTGTGTGGACCCCGGATTCCACCTGAGACATACTGGAAGGTCCGCTCAACCCAGAGCCACAGAGGAACAACTGAACTCAGAGTGTCAGACAACATACCCTGAGATATCCAAGAGGAGACACTGCACCCAGAACAGCAGACATCTAGCTGGACTGCTACCTTGGAGGCACCATATCCTGAGGCATCCTAGAGATACCACTGTAATCAGGGCAGCTGGAAAAAAACCACAAAGACATCTGGACTCCTAGAAGACCAAACAAAAGCGAGACAACTGGAAAGACAGGCTTCAATCAGAGACAGAAGTACAGGTAGCACTAGAATTAACCAGATGGCAAAAGGCAGGCGCAAGAACGTAAGCAACAGAAACCAAAGTTACATGGCATCATCAGAACCCAGTTCCCCCATCATAGCAAGCCCTGAACACCCCATCACACCAGAAAAGCAGGATTCAGAATTAAAATCACTTCTCATGATGATGATAGAGGACTTTAAGAAAGACATAAATAACACTCTCAAAGAACAGATAGAAACCCTTAGAGAGGAAACACAAAAATCCCTTAAGGAATTACAAGAAAATGCAACCAAACAGGAGAAGGAATTAAACAAAACCATGCAGGATCTAAAAACGGAAGTAGAAACAATAAAGAAATCACAAAGGGAGAACACCCTGGAGATAGAAAACTTAAAAAAACGATCAGGAGTCATAGATACAAGTATTACCAACAGAATATAAGAGATGGAAGAGAGAATCTCATGTGCAGAAGATACCATGGAAAACATTGACACAACTGTCAAAGAAAATGCAAAATACAAAAAGCTACTAACCCAAAATATACAAGAAATCCAAGACACAATGAGAAGGCCAAACCTAAGGATAATAGGAATAGATGAGGGGGAAGACTCCCAACTTAAAGGACCAGTAAATATTCTCAACAAAATTATAGAGGAAAACTTCCCTAACCTAAAGAAAGAGATGTCCATAAATATACAAGAAGCCTACAGAACTCCAAATAGTTTAGACCAGAAAAGAAATACTTCCCGCCACATAATAGTCAAAACATCAAATGTACAAAACAAAGAAAAAATACTAAAAGCAGTAAGGGAAAAAGGCAAAGTAACATATAAAGGCAGACCTATAAGAATTACACCAGACTTCTCACCAGAGACCATAAAAGCCAGAAGATCCTGGACTGATATCATACAGACCCTAAAAGAACATAAATGTCAGCCCAGACTACTATACCCAGCAAAACTGTCAATCATTATTGATGGAGAAACCAAAATATTCCATGACAAATCCAAATTTACACAGTATCTCAACACAAACCCAGCACTTCAAAGGATAATTGGTGGAAAACTCCATCACAAGGAGGGAAACTACAACCTGGAAAAAGCAGGAAAGTAATCTTCCAAAAACCGTAAAAGAAGGTAGCTACACAAACATATCCCCACTGCCAATAACAAAAATAACAGGAAACAACACTCATTTTTCCTTAATATCTCTTAATATCAATGGACTCAATTCTCAAGTAAAAAGACATAGACTATCAGACTGGATACGTAAACAGGACCCAACATTTTGCTGCATTCAGGAAACGCACCTCTGTGGAAAGGACAGACACTACCTCAGAGTAAAAGGTTGGAAAACAATCTACCAAGCAAATGGTCCCAAGAAACAAGCTGGAGTAGCGATTCTAATATCAAATAAAATCAGTTTTCAACCAGAAGTAATCAAAAAAGATAAAGAAGGACACTTCATATTCATGAAAGGAAAAATGTACCAAGAGGAACTTGCAATTCTCAACATCTATGCCCCAAATGTAAGGGCACCCACATACATAAAAGACACTTTACTAAAACTTAAAGCATACATTGCACCCTACACAATAATAGTGGGAGATTTCAACACCCCACTCTCAGCTATGGACAGGTCATGGAAACAGAAACTAAATCGAGACACAATGAAACTAACAGAAGTTATGAACCAATTGGACTTAACTGACATCTATAGAACATTTCACCCTAAAACAAAAGAATACACCTTCTTCTCAGCACCTCATGGTACCTTCTCGAAAATAGACCATATAATTGGTCACAAAACAGGCCTCAACAGATACAAAAAGATTGAAATAATCCCCAGCACCTTATCAGACCACCATGGATTAAGACTTGTCTTTGACATGGACAAAAACATCAGAAAACCGACATACACTTGGCAACTGAACAATGCTCTACTCAATGACAACTTGGTCAAGGAAGAAATTAAGAAAGAAATTAAAGACTTTTTAGATTTAAATGAAAATGAGGACACATCATATCAAAACATGTGGGACTCATTGAAAGCAGTACTAAGAGGAAAAATCATAGCTCTAAGTGCTCACAAAAAGAAAGTGGAAAGAGCATACATCAACAACTTGACAGCAAACCTGAAAGCATTAGAACAAAAAGAAGCTAGTATACCCAAGAGGAGTAGACGGCAGGAAATAATCAAATTCAGGGCTGAAATCAACCAAGTCGAAACAAAAAGAACTATACAAAATATCAACAAAACCAGGAGCTGGTTCTTTGAGAAAATCAACAAGATAGACAAACCCTTAGCCAGACTAACCAAAGGGCGCAGAGACAGCATTCAAATTAATAAAATCAGAACTGGAAAGGGAGACATAACAACAGAAACAGAGGAAATTAAAAAAATTATCAGATCCTACTACAAAGGCCTATACTCAACAAAATTGGAAAATCTGGAGGAAATGGACAATTTTCTAGATAGATACCAGGTACCAAAGTTAAACGAGGAGCAGATAAACCACCTAAACAGTCCCATAACGCCTAAAGAAATAGACACAGTCATTAAAAATCTTCCCACCAAAAAATGTCCGGGGCCAGATGGTTTCAGTGCAGAATTCTTTCAGACCTTCAAGGAAGACCTAATACCAATCCTCTTCAAGTTATTCCATCGAATAGAAACAGAAGGAACACTATCCAATTCATTCTATGAAGCTACCATTACACTCATACCTAAACCACAGAAAGACCCAACAAAGAAAGAGAACTACAGACCAATCTCTCTTATGAATATTGATGCAAAAATACTCAATAAAATTCTCGCAAACCGAATCCAACAACACATCAAAACAATTATCCATCAAGATCAAGTAGGCTTTATCCCAGGAATGCAGGGATGGTTCAATATTCGGAAATCCATCAATGTAATCCACTACATAAATAAACTCAGAGAGAAAAACCACATGGTCATATCACTAGATGCTGAGAAAGCATTTGACAAAATTCAACATCCCTTCATGTTAAAAGTCTTGGAAAGATCAGGAATACAAGGCCCATATCTAAACATAGTAAAAGCAATATACAGCAAGCCAGTAGCCAACATCAAACTAAATGGAGAGAAACTGGAAGCAATCCCACTAAAATCAGAGACTAGGCAAGGCTGCCCACTCTCACCTTACCTATTCAATATAGTACTGGAAGTCTTAGCTAGAGCAATTAGACAACAAAAGGAAGTCAAAGGGATACAAATAGGAAAGGAAGAAGTCAAAATTTCACTATTTGCGGATGACATGATAGTATACTTAAGTGAACATAAAACTTCCACCAGAGAACTCCTAAACCTGATAAACAACTTTAGCAATGTGGCTGGATATAAAATCAACCCAAACAAATCAGTAGCCTTCCTCTACTCAAAGGATAAACAGGCAGAGAAAGAAATCAGGGAAATGACACCCTTCACAATAGCCACGAATAAAATAAATTATCTTGGAGTGAATCTAACAAAGCAAGTGAAAGATCTGTATGACAAGAACTTCAAGTCTCTCAAGAAAGAAATTGAAGAACATCTCAGAAGATGGAAAGATCTCCCATGCTCCTGGATTGGCAAGATTAATTTAGTAAAAATGGCTATCCTGCCAAAAGCAATCTACAGATTCAATGCAATACCCATCAAAATTCCAAATCAATTCTTCATAGAGATAGAAAGAGCAATTTACAAATTCATTTGGAATAACAAAAAACCTAGGATAGCGAGAACTATTCTCAACAATAAAAGAACCTCTGGGGGAATCACCATTCCGGACCTCAAACTGTACTACAGAGCAGTAGTGATAAAAACTGCTTGGTATTGGTACAGAGACAGAAAGGACGATCAATGGAACAGAATTGAAGACCCAGAAATGAACCCGCATACCTATGGTCACTTGATATTTGACAAGGGAGCTAAATTCATCCAGTGGAAAAAGGACAGCATTTTCAACAAGTGGTGCTGGCTCAACTGGAGGTCAACATGTAGAAGAATGCAAATTAATCCATTCTTATCTCCTTGCACAAAGCTCAACTCCAAGTGGATAAAGGACCTTCACATAAAGCCAGGTACACTGAAAATATTAGAAGAGAAGTTGGGGAAGACCCTCGAATACCTAGGCACAGGGGAAAAGTTCCTGAACAGAACACCAATGGCTTATGCTCTAAGATCAGGAATCGACAAATGGGACCTCATCAAATTGCAAAGCTTCTGTAAGGCAAAGGACACTGTCAACAAGACAAAACGGCAACCAACAGATTGGGAAAAGATCATTACCAATCCTACATCTGATAGGGGGCTAATATCTAATATTTACAAAGAACTCAAGAAATTAGACGCCAAACAACAAAATAACCCCATTAAAAAATGGGGTACAGAGCTAAACAAAGAATTCTCAACTGAGGAAACTCGAATGGCCGAGAAGCACCTTAAGAAATGCTCAACATCCTTAGTCATCAGGGAAATGCAAATCAAAACAACACTGAGATACCACCTCACACCAGTCAGAATGGCTAAGATCAAAAACTCAGGTGATAGTAGATGCTGGCGAGGATGTGAAGAAAGAGGAACACTCCTGCATTGTTGGTGGGGTTGCAAGCTGGTACAACCACTTTGGAAGTCAGTCTGGCGGTTCCTCAGAAAATTGGACATAGCACTACCTGAGGACCCAGCTATACCACTTCTGGGTATATACCCAGAAAATGCCTCAACAAATAACAAAGACATATGCTCCACTATGTTCATAGCAGCCCTATTTATAATAGCCAGAAGCTGGAAAGAACCCAGATGCCCTTCAACAGAGGAATGGATACAAAAAATGTGGTACATTTACACAATGGAATATTACTCAGCTATTAAAAATAATGAATTCGAGAAATTCTTAGGTAAATGGATGGATCTAGAAAATATCATCCTGAGTGAGGTAACCCAATCACAAAAGAACACACATGGTATTTACTCACTGATAAGCGGAGATTAGCCCAAAAGTTTGAAACAACAAAGATTCAACTACCAGAAGACACGAAGCTCATGAAGAAGAAAGAACAAGTGAGGATGCCTAGGTCTTTCTTAGAAGGAGTAACTAAATAACCAAGGGAGCAAATATGGAGACACAGTGTGGGTCAGAATCATAAGGGGGGGTTGTAGGGAGACCATTGTGTCTGGGTATTCATTCCATAGGCAGTCACCAAAAATAGACGCTGATAGGGATGTCAGGATGGGAAAGCTGACAGCAGCCTGATAAGGCTGTCTCCTTAGAGGTCTCTCAGAGTCGGACATACCCAGAGACAGATACCCACAGCTATCCATTAATCTGATCAAAGTTCCCAATGGAGGAGTTAGAGAGTAAATTGAGGGAACCGTGAACCATACGGGCTGGTGGCCCTGTGAGGAGAGCAAGAATACCAACCAGCCAGAGCTCCCCAGGGTCTAAACCACCAGCCCAGGTGCACATAGGGAGAGACACATGACTCCAGCTGTATATGTAGGGGAGGATGGCCCTGTTGGGCATAGGTGGGAGACAAGATCATTGGTACCCTGAAGGCTGAGCACTGAGGGGGGGTAATCTGAGGGTGGGGAGGGAGGCTGGGGGTAGGTGGGTAACACCTTCATAGAGGCAGGAGGAGGGGGGATGGGATAAGGGGTTCCTGGGTGGTGGGGGAAATATGGTAAGGGGATAAAATTTGAAATGTAAATATTATATCCAATAAAAGAGGGGAAAAATAGAAAAGCGGTTAGAACCAACATTCTTAATAAAATGTCAGCCCTCTTTAAAAAAAAAACTATCTTGATACTAAAATTTGTTTTGAGAATTGTATATTGCAGAATGATCAGCCTTGGTGTATCTACTCAACAAGCAAGCTGGGCAGACCTGCTCAAACCTCTGAGGTCCGTGAATTCCATCTGGAGGCAGCGAAGACACAGCATCAGAGGATTGTCAACTTGCTCTCCCCCCCCA
This sequence comes from Arvicanthis niloticus, assembly GCF_011762505.2. Classification (NCBI taxonomy): domain Eukaryota; kingdom Metazoa; phylum Chordata; class Mammalia; order Rodentia; family Muridae; genus Arvicanthis; species Arvicanthis niloticus. The sequence continues at coordinate 32,803,140 of NC_047673.1, forward strand.
CTCCTCTTCTAATATCTCAACGCCCATAATCAGCTTGAAGAAGCTAATGATGAGTCAGCGCCCCTATTCCCTGGGCATGGGGACTAAGGTGGTAAATGTTGGGCTGTCTCCCTAGGGAAAAGTAGTGGTTTTGTCGGAATAGAGAGGATTAGCTAGGGTTTATTGCATAGCCATAACCTATTAGTAGAAATCTGTATAATTAATATCAAGATGAAGATATAAATTCTTAAATGGCACCAATTTACTTTGTTTACAAATTTTAAGGTTTTCATTGGCATGAGCTTCTTAGTGATATAAGAGTGAGATGAATATTGTTACTCTCATAGGCATTGTACCAGTATAACACACTTAGGAATACAAAGCTTAGACCCAGTCCTTCTTTAACTTTTTTAACTGATTTGAGATGGTCAGCCTGTGAGTTAAGGGACTATAGCAAATTCATGACTTGGAGTTTATTATAAGGGTGTTCTCTATGTTTTATTTAGAAATAGCTGAGTGGAGTTAACAGGCAACAGTCCAGATTACCTTGCATGGATAGCTGGTTTTCAAAACATCAGAAATCCTTAGAATTGACATGACAAACATTTCAGTATTAATGTTCATTTTCATTAGAGACCTGTCTGCTCCGGACAGCTTCCTATGTTAAATTCTAAGAAGAAATTGAGCATCCTTGGAGATACTCCAGTTGTGGTGAGACAGCCACTAGGCAAGAATTGCCACTTTCCTTCTACAGACAAATTACTGTCCAGAAAAGGACACACTTGCAGAATAGTCGACTGATTATATCTGCCTAGACAGAGTAATCAGCCCTTAATAATTCTGCAGCACTAAGGTCTGTCAGATGATCCTGGGCCAGAAGGCAGAAGAACAGATGCTCCAACGTTTTGAAGTAGAGCGAGTGTCCAGGTGTTCAGAGGTCTCTATAAATTGGCTAAGTTTTAGAAGCTATGCTTTGTGCTTCCCACAATTATAGTCAACTCAGTCATTCTGGATTTCTGATGGGGTTGAAAACTTATAGCTATTTACTTTGAGAGAAAAGATCTGAGTGTATGGTCATCAGCTGACATTCATCCTAAAGCCAAGGAAAAAGCCAGGTTCAGAACTAAGTGTTTTAGTTAGGATAGATGACAGAGGTGCTGGTTAGTCAACAAAAGGATGGACTGGGTATTAGGACTATCTTGTACCTCACTGGTACAAATAGGCATAATTATGCTCTAACTGTATTTTGAGAGAAAAGTTTCCTTTTAACAGGAAGGGTGATGTGTAGGAGGAGCTAAGGTGGGAGGAGTACTGAGAGGAAGAAAAGGAGTAAGAAGAGGAGAAGAAGAAGGAGAGGAGAAGCTAGGTGATGAAAGAGAGATAGAGGGGGGAGACAGGGAAGCAGATGTTCATGTATCTCCACCAGTCAAAGATAGTTGATATATCTAGGTTGGGTAGTGGGTTACACCTCTGATTGAACAATACCAAACTTATAAAGCCTATGATTAACATTTCTTAAAAAAAATGTATAAATGCAAAATGCAAAAAGTTTTCCTAGGATAATGATTGATTAAAATCCTTAAAACTGTGTGATAGGCTTAATTACCATTACTTTATTGCTACCAAGAAACATGATTACAAAGCTTGGAAAGGTTTTTTGGGAGGACATTGTTAACCTCTCACATGGATTTCAAGGACCAGTCCAGGGAATATTAGTCCTACTGAATGTTGATGTTTCTTTCTGGTGTTGAATTATTGAACATGTATATTTGCATATATATATATATATATATATATATATATATATACACACACATACATTGAGATAGCTAATAAGTGTAACATTCTTTTTACTTAATATTGTTGTTAAACATGATACAGTTTGTTCTGGCCCTTTGAAAATGTTTTGGGATTAAGCTAGAGGCAGTAACAGAGCTTTTCATTAAACATTGACTGTAACGTTTACATGGAGTGAGGAGATATTTAGAATACTGTGTGGAGTTCTTTTAATTATAGGTCACTGGTTCAGGTTTCTCTCTTGCACTTGAATGCTAAAACCCAAACATTTTATGTCCTGTTCACTGGCCTATAGACTGAGTAGCTTGGTGCCTGTCTGAGATCAGTGATCCAAAGCATAAACAACTCCAAATTGATCAGAATGTATAACAGAAATTACAGAAGACTGAAAAGGGTAAAGAGGAGGTGAGAGGATAGAGGAACATTGTATAATGGATACCAAAACAGAGAGAAATAGTAATTTATACTGGCCTACTATAGCGATCAAAAACAATAGATCGTAATAATATACTATATATTAATTTATTAGCACAGGAAGAATGGAATTTAAAGAGTTAAACCAGAATATAATAAAAGAGACAGAAATGAATAGTTCTGATAGCAGTGGCAATAATATATTATATATTATAATGTATATTATATTATACTGTATAGCAAAGTACAATTATTCTGAGTTATTAAAAATAATAACATTAAAGAAAAGGGAAATGGTAAATGTTTTATTTTTGGCATTACCCACAACATGCACATTGACTATATATACTTTGTGCCATAAATTTGTAAAGTAAAAGTAAGTAATAAGTTAATTAATCAATTAATTAATTCTGACACAGCATCTCACTAAAAGTCCAGGTTGGCCTTAAATTTATAAAAATCATGTGGCCTCAGCCCTTCAAATGTTAAGATTAATTATAGGAATGAGCTTGGTTTATAAAATTAACAGATAATATAACACACAAAGCAGAAGAAAACAATAAATAGCAAAGTATATTGTACACTTGTATGAAAATGTCTTGTACACACTATTACTCTGCACAGTGAATAGGCATAAAAAAACAGTCAGTCAGACTAAAGCCAAGTCTTTAATATTAGTGTGTTTTTAAAAGACAGTGTTATCTTATTGCTTCTGCCTACTTTCTCCTATTGTTTCATAATAATTTCACTGTAAAATATTTTAATAAATTACTTGCTCAGAAAACTGTCAAATTGAATATGAGAAAAGATATACCTGCTTTTGCAATAGACTTGCAAGTTAAACTTTTGGCGTTGAGAACTCAGTCTCGTTGCACTGTAATCTATGTGAGAATAGACTAAATCAAAAGCAATATTTCCTCTTTAGAGAGAAATAATCAAGAATCAATGTATTATCATCGATAGCACAAAATCAATCCTGCTAAATATATTATACAAATTCTTATCCATAAAATTTCAAATCATATATTCTCTTAATGTTATTATTTTTAAAAGTTATAGCCACTATTTGTTTGATATTATTCTTGTCTCTTGTATGAAAGCTTTTATTTACTTATTGTTATTGTGTGTGTTTATACATGTGTGCATACTGGGATGAGGGGACATATGCCAGCCACATCACTTATGTGGAGGACATTTTGGAGTTGGCTCACTCCCTTCAACTGTGTATGGGCATTTTGAACTCAAGATCAGCCTGCCAGGATTGAGGAGCTAACAGCTTTTTCAGATGAGGCATCTCTCCAGCCACAACTGTTTATTTTCAGTAAAAGCAGTTCTTACTTAATTTATTTTTAATGTCAGTAATTTTATCGAAATGAGCCTAACTTGTTATTTGAATGAATCCACTTTACTCCGAGTCAGAATGGAGAGGCTGATGTAAGAACCTGGCCCTGGAGGCTGAGAGGATTCTCCGACCAATTCCAATTCTTAACATGGTCTTTAAATTCACTTTATCTTTTAAAGTAAATAGTTCACTTTTTCGTTTTGTTCCTATGTCAAAAACTCTTTTAACACTTAGCGCTCTGTTCACTGCATGTTGAGAGTTTGCCCAGTTGTTTAAAGAATAATACTCCCATCTCAAGTCTTGTGTGGGCTGAGAACCACAAGAGGAAAATAAGCTTGTTTCCCCAGTAGTGTGTCAGACAGATTGTAGGGGCTGATCACATTTGTCACCTTTCATAATGTCACCTTCCACATCTTCAACACAATCACTAACCGCCACTCTCATTACTGATATCTCTACTCCATAAGACATTACATCTAATTTTTTGAAGATAATTCAGTTTTATTTAACCATATTTACTGAGTATGGAAAAGTCCTCAGTGCTCCCAGCAAATAAAATGTATTTGTATTCCATGTTTGTGCTAGAATTTTATATTTATGTAAATTCTGAACCAATAATCATAGTTAAATATAAAAATAAGAACATTCTTTCATCAGGAGTATTTTTATTACCTTATTATTTTATTAATTAATTGTTTTATTTATTTACATTCCAAATGCCTCCCCTTTCATTTCTGAGAGAGTACCTCCTCTGTATCTCTCCTCTCTAGGGCATCAAGTCTCTACAGGTTTAGGTACACACCCTCCCACTGACTGACAAGGCAGTTATCTGCTACATATGTGCAGGGACCTCAAACCAGTCCATGTATGTTTGTGGTTGGTGGCTCAGTCTCTGCTCATAAATTTTGCAGGCAAATTGATGGAACTAGAAAGTACCATCCTGAGTGAGGTAACCCAGACCCAAAATGACATGCATGATATATACTCACTGATAAGTGGATACTAGCCAAAAAATGTACAGAATACCCATGATACACCCCACAGACCCTAAGAAATTAAACAAGAAGGATGGCCCAAGCTAGGATGCTTAAATCCCAGTCAGAAGGGGGATAAAAATGATCATGAGAGGCAGAAGAAGAAGGTTGGAGAGAAAAGAGGAAAGGGAGGCAAAATGAGGTATGGGGAGGGGAGACAGAAGAGAGATCCAGAGGGCCAGGAGAATGAATAGAAATATGAAGCTGCCAGGTATGGGGGGTGGGAGTAGAGAGAACCTCTAGAAAGTTCCAGAGACCTGGGATGGGGGAGGCTCCCAGAACTCAATGTGGGTGACCTTGATAGTGGGGTAATGGAACCTCAAGTGACCAGCTCCAAGAGTCATCTATTGGAAGGATAAAGACACTAATCCACCTACAAAATATTCCACCCAAAATTGTTCCTGTCTAAAAGAAATGAAGGGTCAGAAATGGAACAAAGAGTGAAGCAATGGCCAACCAGTGACTGGCCCAACTTGGGATCCATCACATGGGTGGGCAACAGTCCCTGATGCTATGTTGCATCTGCAGACAGGAGCCTGGCATGGCTGTCCTGTGAGAGAGAGGTTCTACCAGAAGCTGACAGACAAATGCAGATACTTACAGCCAACCATTGGACTGAGGTCGGGGAATACTAAGAGTTAGGGAAAGGACTGAAGGAACTGAAGGGGATGGCAACCCCATAGCAAGACCAACATTGCCATCTAACCTGGATCCCTGTGAGCTCCCAGAGACTGAGCCACCAACCAAAGAACATCTAGTATTTTAACCAACTCCTTAGATTAGCATGCAAAGTAGTGGGGTCCATCATGATATCTTCATACATATGTATCATTCAACTTGGGGATAGATGGGCATGAAGTGAAGCAGATCACAATGAAGTATATTTCATTTTGTAATGAGCCAAACACATTCAAAGAGAATCTTTCAAGACATGAATATACACTGTAACTCTCTTGACACTATTGAGGGATATGACACTTATGCTGATTTCACGTGACTAGAGATGTGGCTCAGGAGCAGAGCACTTGATTAACATCTGTGAGGCTTAGATTTAATACCAGCAAGAAAAGATCAAAGAGTACCTGGTGACATTAAAGCTTCCCTTATATAAATATGTATGCAAATGCAGCTGTTCATCCATGTCCTTTCAATAATAGATTTGAAAAACCAAAATCTTGTAAACAATGTTATCATGTTTTGTAGAAATGCCTTCTGACCTTCTTAATGATTTATTTTTTTAATGCTAAACTCTGTACCTTAATCGAAATGTTTTATAAGTAATCTCACTCTAGTTTCATTTTATACAATAAGATAGATTTTAGTTTACATTGTTTAGAATATGCACCAAATCTGAAACTATAGAAAATTTAAACCTGAAATATTCCTATGCTTAGGAGTGTTTGCAGCTCTATGATGAGGTCAAATATGTAATGGTTAGCACCTAACATTGGTAATTTCATAAATATCATAAATATCTGTAATTCCAAGGAAGCCTTTTCTGGCACCAACATGAACACACACACACACACAGAGAGAGAGAGAGAGAGAGAGAGAGAGAGAGAGAGAGAGAGAGAGAGAGAGAGAGAGAGATACCAAACTAATAAAAATAAAAGTGATTTAAGGAGTATTAAAATTATCTGTTAAAGAATGTTTATAAATTAAATGACATAATTCAACAAATATCTTCAAGAAAATTGAGAAAAATATATGTTTGATGACTTCTGAGAAATGTTTTCAAATACACACAAACTGCAATGTCTTCAATTTAAACTTAGAAACAACCTAGCATTGCCTGCAAAAAAAAATTGTACACCCATTCTGGAAATAAATTAATAACTTAGCTACCATGACGGTTTAAATGTATAAAGCTAGCTGAGAGCTGAAGAATTATAATCCACACCTGAAACATTTTACTCATTAATGAAGAACGTTTGATTCATTGCACAGCATAGCCCTTTTGGCATTTTGTGCTACACAAATAAACTGAGGCTCAATTTGATGGAAAGAGAGTTACATCTGGAGATGCTACTTATGATCAAGTATGACTGGTACCATAAGACACAATAATTTGTCAACCTTGGTAAGAATTAAGAACCTGGGCTATTAATTCTGAGACATGACAGGACTTGAATTGCATGTTACTTGGAAATATGGCTGATCAAATTGATGAGGAAATATGATTTAAACATCAATTTCTCCTTTGTAGATTTCCTCTCATACACTATAAAAAAAATGCAGTGTTTGGGATTATCCTTCGCATCTTTAACTGGTATAGTATACATTTTCCTCTTATGAACTGCTCTCAATTCATTGATTCAATATTGGCATAGTGGCTTCCCTATAGATACAGCTGTATGTTGAGGCTCTGCTGCATATTGAAAATACTCTGTAAGTTTGTTATCCTCACAATTACAATTACAATTACAATTACAATTACAGTTTGCCATTAGGACAGATATTTGGGTTGCCGAAAGCATGTTTTCTTTTCAAAGAATAGCAATCATTTCATTTCTGTGTCATCACTGAACATATGCCACATGGTTATGTCAGCAGATGAACTGAACTGCTCACAATAAATTTCTTTGCACATCAATAATTACTAAGTTCTCTGATGTCATCAAATTTGTGCTGTTATGAAAATTATGCATATGATAATTATACTTTATGGAAAATTTGGCTTTTCTCTGTTTCTTTCATATATTGAAATCAACTTTAGTATACTAGTCTTTTAGAATATATAAAATTCATCGATAAAGAAAAAATATCTGGATTGATTGATTTCTTTCTCCCACCTGCTGCTGTGGTCAAAATTGTACATAAGTTGGGGTTCTGATTTACTTTTATGAGGATTGTTTGAAATGCTTTGCATGTATCAAAATTTCTAAGTATCATATTGTATTATAGTTTAAGATCATTCCAGTATAAGCCAGGGGTTATGCTGAAAGTTGATCTTTTATTATGCATTAGAAAGGATAAGATGGTCCTCATATTTCTTTGTTTTCAAAAAACTGAATTTACCAGCAGTTGAGGATAGCCACATGATATTGTTATCTCACATCATCTTTGTTTATTGATTAAATATAAAGCAATTTGACTTGTTTAATGGTATTTATGTAAAAGTATATGCAGTAATTTGACTTTAAATATTTCAGGGTATAATTATAAATTCAGTGTTTTTATTGCATGCATTATAAAATGTATACTGAAATGAATTCTCAGAATAACAAGTTTACATTTTACTTGCAATATATTTAATTCATTTTATGATAAAATAAGTTTATTTTCTATAACTTTAGGTAGGTGGTAGGATTATATCATTTATCTAAGAAAAGGTAAAATAGTTTTCTACATACATTTTCTCTGTTTGTAGCTGCAAATAGATTTATAAATTGTCAAAAGAAATTCTAGATGATGGTGGGACCGAGGCTTACGGTTGATGAAACCAGTGAACTTTTTAATTTTAGAGTTATAGTAGTTCCACTTTGTTCTTTCCTTCATTTATAAGTGAGTTGTACTGGTACAGCAAAAGATGCCTTCAAAACCTTGGCTTACACAAACTTGCTGTGTGATTGTAACTAATCCATTGAGCTTAAATTATAATATATCTTCACAATCATTGAATAATTCTTATAAAGTACCCATAGATAAGAGATGTCAATTTTTTCTTATACTCTTATGCCCAATACCTTACCTCTAAATTCATATAATTTATCAATCTATCTAACATATCTTGAACAACAGCTGAGACCTATTTTTTTAACTTAAGGAGGAATAAGACAATGAAGTAAAGGACAATTCACAATCGCTTTCATCGAAGAGTTCTTGTATCTTATATCCTATGGTAGGCTGCAAATAGAGAACCAAGACTGATTTTGAAAGAATAAAATGTGAACAAATGCTTCAGAAAGTAGAGACTCTAAGGCAAAATGAAACTGAACATATTGTTTAAATATAGGTAATAACCAATGGATATACGATTACCTTATAGTAGTTTGGCTTCCCCAATCACATCTTCTTATAGAGCCTTATTGAGGATTAACAACAACCATTTTTATCCTTATCTTTGACTCTATTCAAAATCTATATGGAGTTAAATGCCATAATTAACCTTAATGTTACAACAGCAGTTATCTTTCAGAAACATCAGTAGGCTGGAAATATAGATGTATGGTAGGATACTTGCCATGTGTGTTTGATTTTCAGTAACCCAGAACCATCATTTATCTATAAAATAACCGAGATAATAAAAATGACTTTGTTTTGTTCAAAATTTAAATCATGTTTATTAAGCTTACTCTCATTGATCTGGCATGTAATTTACAACATAGGAAGTCTGGATTTGAGTTATGAACATCTTTTAACTCTGTGAGTTGTGTCAAGAAGGAAAGAACACGGTATATAATGAATGTAGGATGTATACCAGAAGGTTAGTTCTGATCAGCTTCAAGCTGACTGTCATCAACACCTTCATGGGAAGCAGGCATGGAAATGCCACTCTGATCTAGCAAAAACTCTTGAAGAAGTTTCTATTCTTCAGAGAGTTAATGAAAGTCTCAGGTCTTATAACCACTCAGTTCTTACTAAATGTGTTTTTTGATTCCAAGTCAACTTCTCCCAGATTAAAAGGGTTCAGATG